>NC_083401.1:163834751-164434751 GCF_020745735.1 Hemiscyllium ocellatum | reverse complement strand
TGCACCTCCATCCGCCATGCATCCAGTCCATGTGCATCTCCATCCGCCATGCATCCAGTCCCTCTGTACCTCCATCCGCCATGCATCCAGTCCATGTGCACCTCCATCTGCCATGCATCCAGTCCCTCTGTACCTCCATCCGCCATGCATCCAGTCCCTCTGTACCTCCATCCGCCATGCATCCAGTCCATGTGCATCTCCATCCGCCATGCATCCAGTCCCTCTGCACCTCCATCCACAATGCATCCAGTCCCTCTGTACCTCCATCCGCCATGCATCCAGTCCCTCTGCACCTCCGTCCGCCATGCATCCAGTCCATGTGCACCTCCATCCGCCATGCATCCAGTCCCTCTGTACCTCCATGCGCCATGCATCCAGTCCATGTGCATCTCCATCCGCCATGCATCCAGTCCCTCTGTACCTCCATCCGCCATGCATCCAGTCCCTCTGTACCTCCATCTGCCATGCATCCAGTCCCTCTGCCCCTCCATCCGCCATGCATCCAGTCCATGTGCATCTCCATCCGCCATGCATCCAGTTCCTCTGTACCTCCATCCGCCATGCATCCAGTCCCTCTGCACCTCCATCCGCCATGCATCCAGTCCATGTGCATCTCCATCCGCCATGCATCCAGTCCCTCTGCACCTCCATCCGCCATGCATCCAGTCCATGTGCACCTCCATCCGCCATGCATCCAGTCCATGTGCACCTCCATCCGCCATGCATCCAGTCCCTCTGCACCTCCATCCGCCATGCATCCAGTCCCTCTGCACCTCCATCCGCCATGCATCTAGTCCATGTGCACCTCCATCCGCCATGCATCCAGTCCATGTGCACCTCCATCCATCATGCATCCAGTCCCTCTGCACCTCCATCCGCCATGCATTCAGTCCCTCTGCACCTCCATCCATCATGCATCCAGTCCCTCTGCACCTCCATTCACCATGAATCTAGTCCCTCTGCACCTCCATCCATCATGAATCTAGTCCCTCTGCACCTCCATCCATCATGAATCTAGTACCTCTGCCCCTCCATCCATCATGTATCCAGTCCCTCTGCATCTCCTTTTGCCATGCATCCAGTCCCTCTGCACCTCCATCCGCAATGCATCCAGTCCCTCTGCACCTCCTTTCACCATGCATCCAGTCCCTCTGCACCTCCATCCACCATGCATCCAGTCCCTCTGCACCTCCATCCACCATGCATCCAGTCCCTCTGCACCTCCTTTCGCCATGCATCCAGTCCCTCTGTACCTCCTTCCGCCATGCATCCAGTCCCTCTGCACCTCCATCCGCCATGCATCCAGTCCCTCTGTACCTCCATCCGCCATGCATCCAGTCCCTCTGTACCTCCATCCGCCATGCATCCAGTCCATTTGCATCTCCATCCACCATGCATTCAGTCCCTCTGCACCTCCATCCACCATGCATCCAGTCCCTCTGCACCTCCTTTCGCCATGCATCCAGTCCATGTGCACCTCCTTTCGCCATGCATCCGGTCCCTCTGCACCTCCATCCACCATGCATCCAGTCCCTCTGCACCTCCATCCGCCATGCATCCAGTCCATGTGCACCTCCTTTCGCCATGCATCCAGTCCCTCTGCACCTCCATCCACCATGCATCCAGTCCATGTGCACCTCCTTTCGCCATGCATCCAGTCCCTCTGCACCTCCATCCACCATGCATCCAGTCCCTCTGCACCTCCTTTCGCCATGCATCCAGTCCATGTGCACCTCCATTCGCCATGCATCCAGTCCCTCTGCACCTCCATCCGCCATGCATCCAGTCCATGTGCACCTCCTTTCGCCATGCATCCAGTCCCTCTGCACCTACATTCACCATGCATCCAGTCCCTCTGCACCTCCTTTCGCCATGCATCCAGTCCATGTGCACCTCCATTCACCATGCATCCAGTCCCTCTGCACCTCCTTTCGCCATGCATCCAGTCCATGTGCACCTCCATCCGCCATGCATCCAGTCCCTCTGCACCTCCTTTCGCCATGCATCCAGTCCATGTGCACCTCCATTCACCATGCATCCAGTCCCTCTGCACCTCCTTTCGCCATTCATCCAGTCCCTCTGCACCTCCATCCGCCATGCATCCAGTCCATGTGCACCTCCATCCGCCATGCATCCAGTCCATGTGCACCTCCATCTGCCATGCATCCAGTCCCTCTGCATCTCCATCAACCATGTATCCAGTCCATGTGCACCTCCATCCGCCATGCATCCAGTCCATGTGCACCTCCATTCACCATGCATCCAGTCCCTCTGCACCTCCTTTCGCCATTCATCCAGTCCCTCTGCACCTCCATTCGCCATGCATCCAGTCCATGTGCACCTCCATCCGCCATGCATCCAGTCCATGTGCACCTCCATCCGCCATGCATCCAGTCCATGTGCACCTCCATCTGCCATGCATCCAGTCCCTCTGCACCTCCATCAACCATGTATCCAGTCCATGTGCACCTCCATCCGCCATGCATCCAGTCCATGTGCACCTCCATCAACCATGTATCCAGTCCTTCTGCACCATCTACCATGACCAGGTTCTCTAAGCCTCCTGTTTCTTCTTCTCCTGATGTCCCCATCAGCACCCTTCCACTGACACTCTGATTCGTTTGGCTGAATTAGTCCTCACTCTCAATTATTTCTCCTTCAAGTCCTCCCACTTCTTCCAGATGAAAGGGGTAGGCATGGGCCCCAGGTATGCCTGTCTCTTTGTTGGCTACATAGAACAGTCCATCTTCTGTAGTTACACTGGCCCCACCCCCCACCTTTTCCTCTGCCACATTGATGACTTCATCAGCACCACCTCGTGCTCCCACGAGGAGGTTGAACAGTTCATCAACTTCACCAGCACATTCGACCCCATCTCTGACACCTCCCTCCCCTTCCCGGAACTCTCCACCTCCATCAATGATGACCGACTCAACACTGACATTTTCTACAAACCCACCGACTCCCACAGCTACATGGTTTACACCACCTCCCATCCTACCTTCTGGAAAAATGCTATTCCCAATTCTTCCACTTCTGCTCCCAGGCGCACCAGTTCCACCACAGAACACACCAGATGGCCTCCTTCTTTAAAGACTGCAATTTCCCCTCCCACGTGGTTGAAGATGCTCTCCAATGCAACTCATACACGTCCCGTACCTCTGCCCTCGAATCCCATCCCTCCAACCACAACAAGTACAAAATCCCCCCCATCGGTCCTCACCTTTCACCCCACCAACTTTCACATAAATCGCATCACCAGCCAACATTTCCGCCGCCTACAAACGGACCCCACCACCAGGGATATATTTCCCTCCTCACCCCTATCCGCTTTCCGCAAAGACCGTTCCCTCCACGACTATCTGGTCAGGTCCACCCCCCGAACAACCCATCCTCCCCTCCTGGCACCTTTCCCTGCCATCGCAGGAATTGCAAAACCTGCACCCACACCTTCCCCTCACGTCTGTCCAAGGTCCCAAAGGAGCCTTTCACATCCATCAAAGTTTTACCTGCACTTCCACACATTATTTATTATACCTGTTGCTCCCAGTGCGGTTTCCTCTACACTGGGGGGACTGGATGCCTTCTCGCAGAGTGCTTCAGCGAACATTTCCGGGACACCGGCACCAATGAACCCCACCACCCCGTGGCCGAACATTTCGACTTCTCCTCCGCCAACGACATGCAGGTCCTGGGCCGGCTGTATCACCGCTCCCTCACCATCCGATACCTGGAGGAAGAACACCTCATCTTCCGCCTCGGGATCCTTCAACCCCACAGACAGTGTGGACTTCACCAGTTTCCCCGTTTATCCTTCCTCCACCTTACCCCAGTTCCAACCTTCCAGTTCAGCACTGTCGTCATTGACCTGTCCCACCTGTCCATCTTCCTTCCCACCTATCCGCACCACCCTCCTCTCCGATCTATCACCTTTACCCCCACCTCCATCCACCTATTGCACACTCAGCTACCTGCTCCCTTGTCCTACCCCCCACCCATTTATCACTCCACCCCCGAGACTCCCAGCCTCCTTTCTGATGAAGGGCTTTTGCTCGAAACATCGATTTTCCTGCTTCTTGGATGCTGCCTGATCTGCTGTGCCTATCCAGCACCACACTAATCTCCAGCATCTGCAGTACCCACTTTTGCCTGGAGCGAAATCAGAGTTAACATTTCTGGTCCAGTGACATTTTCTGAGAACTAAGCTTAGACCTGCCTGAGACTCAATTTAAAGTGACTTGACACTGAGAAAAAACATTACACAATGTTGTAGAACAGAGACAACTAGGAAGCAACAGTAACTTGCATTTATATAGTGCCAGGAACATAGTATTCTCTTGCTAGATATTGAAAATGGAAAGGAAGATCATCATCTAAATTCCACCAGCATTAACCTCATAATCATACAGCACGGAAACGAACCCTTCGTCCAACCAGTCTACATTGACTATGTTCCCAAACCAAACTAGTCCCACCTGCCTGCACTTGGCCTATATCCCTCCAACCTTTCCTATTCATGAACTGATTCCAAATGTGTTTTAAAAGTTGTAACTGCACCCAGCCACTTTCTCTAGCAGTTTATTTCACACACGAACCGCTCTGTATAAAAAAAGTTTCTCTTCATGTCCTTTCAAACATTCCTCCTCTCACCTGAAAAACATGACCCCTAGTTTTTTCATTCACCCACCCGAGGGGAAGACACTGGTCATTCACCTTTTCTATACCCCTCATGATTTTATAAACCTCATTAAGCTAACCCTCAACCTCCAATATCCCAGTGATAAACTTCCCAGCCTTTCCAGTCTACTTTTATACCTCAAGCCCTCCATTCTTAGCAAAATGTCAGTAAATCTTTTTTGACCCCTCTCTAAGTTAATATCCTTCGTTTAGCCAGGTGACCAGAACTGTACACAGTACTCCAAAAGTAGCCTCACCAACATGATGTCCGAATTGCTATATTCAAAGTTCTGAGCAATGAAGATACGTACGTTAATTGCTTTCTTACATACTGGTGCCCCTAGGTGTCTCAGTTCTCCAACACTAGCCAGGGTTGTACCATTAATTGAATAAGTTCTGTCCTTGTTTACATTGCCAAAGTGCAATACTTTGTACTTATCCAAATTAAACTCCATCTGCCACTCCTCAGCACATTGGCCCTATTGATCACGATCTCTTGATAACCTTAGATAACTTTTTTCGCTGATGAAGGGCTTTTGCCCGAAATGTCGATTTTTCCTGCGCCTCGGATGCTGTCTGGCCTGCTGTGCTTCTCCAGCACCACTCTAATCCTGACTCTGATGTCCAGCATTGGCCGTCCTCACTTTTGCCTAACCTTTTTCACTGTCCACTATATCACCCATTCTGGTGTCACCAGCAAACTTACTAAACATGTCACCTCTATTCTCATCCAAATCATTTATAGAAATGACAAACAAAAGTGAAACCAGTATCGATCTCTCTGGAAACCGCTGGTCACAGGCCTCCAGTCTGAAAAACAACCATCCACCACCACCCTCTTGTCTCCTACCATAACGCCAATTTTGTATCCAATTGACAAGCTCGTCCTGAATCCTATGTGATCTAACTTTACTAATTCGTCTACTATGTGGAACTTTTGTCTCCTGCTCTGCCCTTATCAGTTGTTTTGGTTACTTCATTAAAAAGCTCAATCCAGTTTGTGAGACGTGATTTTACTCGCACAAAGCCATGCTGACTATCCCTAATCAATCCTTGCCTCTCCAAATGCATGTAAATCCTAATTTTCAGAATCACCTCTAACAACTTATACACGATTAATGTTATACTCGCAGGTCTGTCGTTTCCAACTCCTTCCAGCTTTTATTAAACAATGGCACAACATTACCCAACGTCGAGTCCTCCAGCACGTTATTCGTGTTTATAAATGATACTAAATATTTCTACTAGGGGCCCCACAATTTCCTCCCTATCTTCCCACAACGTCTTCGGATACACTTGACCAGGTCCTGAAGACTTATCTACTTTGATGTTTTCTAAGACCTCTGGCACTTTCTCTTCTACAATGTGAACTGCTTTCAAAACATCAATATTTATTTCCCTGAGTTGTCCAGCTTTTACAGGAGTAATCAGAGCAGAGTACAAATAAAGCAAGAAATTGTTATACACCCAAAATTAATTTCTTACACATTCCCTTTTATTTTTGTTGTTACTCACTGCTAATGTTCACATTCTTCCTAAGTTTAAAACTTGGTTCTAGCCTTCTAATGACATATAATGAGTACAAAAATATAAAAGCAGAGTAGATAAATGAGTGGCTGAAGCATTGGAACAGGAAGGAGGAACAGGAACAGGAAGGAGGGGTTCAGATTCCTGGGTCACTGGGACAGTTTCTTTGGAAGGTGGGACAGTCTGCACCTGAACCAGAATGGAACCAACATCTTGAGGGTGGGTTTGCCAGTACTACTGTGAGGAGTTAAAAACTAGTTTGGCAGTGGAGGACGGTAGTGGAGAGAGAGAGGGAGGGAACGTGGTGTTAGTATGATAGAGACACAGCAAGAGATAGAGTTCAACAATGTTAACTTTCAAGGGAGTAAAACCAGGCTGAATGGCCTCTACCTTAATTCAAGGATTGTTATAGTTATGAGAGATGATTTGAGGGTGTGGATTCACACATGGAATTGTAATATTGTTGCCATCACAAAGTCGTTGTTGAGGGAGGGGCAGGACTGGCAACTCAACATTCCAGGGTATAGAATCTCCAGTTGAAACAAAGGAGTTCATGGTACATTATTGCATAAGGAGTCAATTACTGCAGTAAGGAGAAACAAATCTTGCAAGGATCTGCAAATGAGACTTTGTGGGTAGAGCTTAGGAATAAAAAGGGGACATTCACATTGCTGGGGGTGTATTATAGCTCTCAATAGTCAGCAGGCAATAGAGGAGCAAATATGTAGACAACTCCATGAGGTATGCCTCAGAATAATAATATGGTAATTAATTGGGGTAATCATAGTGTAAAGGATTTAAAGGGGGCAGATTTCTTGAAATATATTCAGGAGATCTTTTTATGTCAACATGTAAAAGGTCCAACAAGCACTGTACAGTACTGGATCTAAGCTGGGGAACAAAACTGGGCAGCTGTTCAAGATGGCAGTGGGGGAGCACTTTAGTGATAGTGACCACAGTAAGCACAATTTTAAGTTTTTGTAAAAGCCTAAGCATAGACTATAAAAAATGGCTTTGTATTGAGGGAATGCAGGTTTTGTTTAAATTAGGCCGGATCTAGACAAACTAGACTGGAGAGACCTTATGGGAAAATCTACAGAGCATGTAGGTGGGGGTGTTCAAAAAGGAAATGGGGAGAGTACAGACCCAAACAAGTTCTCTTACAGGAGCAACCATGTCTGAGAACCCTGGATGTCCTGGAGTATTTAGGACTAGGTAAGAAGGAATCGATATCTTTAGCAGGTACATGGGAGCTAATCAATGAAGGCCTTAGAGCGTAGAAAATGTAGGGGAGGAAACTCCAGAAAACAATTAGACAAGAACAGAGAGGGCATGAGAAACCTCTGGTGGATAAAATTCAGGAAAATTCCAAGATATTCTATAAATGTATTAAGGGGAAAACGATAACCAGGGAAAGAGTGAGACCCATTAGGGACCAAGCACTTTACATTGATTTTCAGTCAGAGGAAGAAAGAGGTAGGTAGAGAATTTAGGAGGTGCCAAAGGACTGGAGGACAATGAATATGGTTCCACTTTTAAAGAAAGATGGTAGAGATATATCAGGCAATTACAGGCATGTGCATTCCATATCAGTGATAGTGAAACTGTTGGAGAAAATCTATCCCTACTTGGAGAGGCAAGGCTTGATTAGGGGTTGTCAGTGTGGTTTTATCAGAGGGAGGTCACGCTTGACAAACCTGACAGAAGTTTTCGAGGCAATAAGGTGTGTAAATGATAGTCGTGCAGTCGATGTAGTTTATGTGGATCTTGGGCAAAGCCTTTGACAAGAAGATAAAAGCACATGGGATCCAGTATAACTTGGCAAGTTGGATCCAAAATTAGCTGAATTGTAGTAGACAGAGGGTGATAGTAGAAGCTGGTGTGCTGTAGTGTACCACAGGGATCAGTGCTGGGTCCCTTATTGTTCATGATTTCAAAGTTTGTGCGAAGATTTGTAGCTCGGGTGCTTGTTGTAGTGGTTCTGTTCGCCGAGCTGGAAGTTTTTGTTGCAAACGTTTCGTCCCCTGGCTAGGAGACATCATCAGTGCTCTGGAGCCTCCTGCGAAGCGCTTCTTTGATGTTTCTTCCGGCATTTATAGTGGTCTGTCCTTGCCGCTTCTGGGTGTCAGTTTCAGCTGTCCGCTGTAGTGGTTGGTATATTGGGTCCAGGTCGATGTGTTTGTTGATGGAGTTTGTGGATGAATGCCATGCCTCTAGGAATTCCCTGGCTGTTCTCTGTCTGGCTTGCCCTATGATAGTAGTGTTTTCCCAGTCGAATTCATGTTGCTTGTTGTCTGAGTGTGTGGCTACTAGGGATAGCTGGTCGTGTCGTTTCGTGGCTAGTTGGTGTTCATGTATGCGGATTGTTAGCTGTCTTCCTGTTTGTCCTATATAGTGTTTTGTGCAGTCCTTGCATGGTATTTTATAAACTCCATTAGTTTTGCTCATGTTGGGTATTGGCTCCTTTGTTCTAGTAAGTTGTAGTCTGAGCGTGGCTGTTGGTTTGTGTGCCGTTATGAGTCCTAGGGGTCGCAGTAGTCTGGCTGTCAGTTCTGAAACGCTCCTGATGTATGGTAGTGTGGCTAGTCCTTTTGGTTGTGGCATGTCCTCGTTCCGTGGTCTATCTCTTAATAAAGTTGTGCGGGTATCCGTTTTTGGCGAATACCTTGTATAGGTGTTCCTCTTCCTCTTTTCGCAGTTCTGGTGTACTGCAGTGTGTTGTAGCTCTTTTGAATAGTGTCCTGATGCAGCTTCGTTTGTGTGTGTTGGGGTGGTTACTTTCATAGTTTAGGACTTGGTCTGTGTGTGTTGTTTTTCTGTGTACACTTGTGGTGAATTCTCTGTTCGGTGTTCTCTGTACTATCACGTCTAGGAATGGGAGTTGGCTATCCTTTTCTACTTCTCTCGTGAAGTAGATTTATAAAGAACAAGGATGAAAATGTGGGAGATATGATAAGTAAGTTTGCCGATGACACAAAAATTAGCCGAGTGGTTACTAATGAGAGCATGTTCTGTCGGAGCGATACAAAACTTTGGTTAGACCACAACTAGAGTATTATGTATAGTTCTTGTCATCTCACTATTTGAAATATATAATTGAACTGGAGAGGATATAGAGGAGATTCACTAGGCTGTTGCCTGGGATGGAACATCTAAGCTGTCAAGATAGGCTGGATAGGCTCAGGTTGTTTATGCAGAGCAGAGAAGGCTGAGGGGGAAGCATGATTGAGGTGTGTTGAAGATTGAGTGGCATGGATAGGGTGGGTATGAAGCAGCTGTTCTTCTTAGTTGAATGGTCAGGAATGAGGGGTATAATTCTAAGGCAAAGGGCAGGATGTGTAGAGAGGATTTGCGGAAAATTATTGTCTTTCAAAGGGAGGTGGGAATCTAGAATCCACAGCCTGACAGGGTAGTAGAGGGAGAAAACCTCACGCCCTTTTAAAAAGTATGTGGATGATCATTTGAAATGTCCTATGTTCAAGGTTATGGGCCAAGTGCTGTAAATTGGGATTGGTGTAGATAGGTTGGCACAGACTTATTTGCTTATGTGTCTCTAACTATATTATTAGAGTTACAGTAGCCATCTGGCAGCATCTTTTTTTCTGGAAAGTCTCCACTTCAGTTGGGTAATAATATGATGCAGTAGAGTTGTGATCAGAAATTGATTATCAAACTGCTATTTCAACTATTACCTAGTGTTGTTTACTGAAGTAGTCATCCAATACAAGGAGAATTTCATAAGTTAAATATTGCTGGTTGTACTTTGGCTGAAGTGTGTTCAGCAGGCCAGGCAGCATCCAAGGAGCAGGAGAATCGACCTTTCGGGCATAAGCCCTTCTTCAGGAATTCCTGAAGAAGGGCTTATGCCCGAAACGTCGATTCTCCTGCTCCTTGGATGCTGCCTGGCCTGTGTGTTTTTCCAGTACCACATTTTTCAATTCTGGTCTCCAGCATCTGCAGTCCTCACTTTCTCCTAAAGTGTGTTCAGTACCAATATAATTTATGTTCATACCTAGTGACTGATACTCAGGAGAAATTGAGAGAATTTCACATGGAGGACATCACGACAAGGTTTTAGGGAGGAGGTGTGCAGTCGGTCTAATGACAACCAGTATAGCTACACAATCCAACTCTGATTACTTCCTCTAGAATCTCTGCTGCTCTGGCTTCAATACAAGTATCTAAACTACCATGCCAAATCATGCAGATATACAGCATACCTTGACAGATGAAATCCAGACAAACCATGTCCCAGAAGGCTTGACCCAAGATTTAAAAGGCAAATAACAGGATAGTCACAGAAAGTGCAAGTGGTTGTCACACCTATACCATAAATGTGGGAACTAGAATAGAAGTATTGGTAGGTCATGTATCCAAACTAGTAATGCTTTTAGTTGATGATTGAATGACCCAAGATTTGTTAGGAAGAAGTGATGTAATTACAGTGTGCATTAACAATTCAGTGTTTGTATTCAAAATTAAAATATAAAATAAACTGATCAGTGTCCACACTGGATTAAATAATGCAATGATTCACATCCCTTAGGGGTTTTGTTAAACAGATGCACAATTCATATTGATTTTTTGAACTAAACTTTTCTTTGTAACTTGTTATGTTTCTCTGCATCCTTCAAAGATAGATTGCACTTCATCCATTCTTTTCACTTATTTCCTAGATTTCTGAAATACAACAAGGAAACTGGAAAGTGTTAAATAAGCTTATCGGCCAGGTTCAGAGAGCAACACATGGCCGGGCTGCTCCTACTGTGGTGAAATTTATTTTGGAAAAGAAACTGTCCTGAAAGAATGGAAATCAAGGCAAAGTAGAACTGTTTTAATTCAACCATTACAGGATTGAATTCAATCAGTATTGAAATTCTGAATTTTTGCAAGTGTTGCCTTAATCTGGTAGAATAACTTTGATAGAATTTTGGGACATTTTATTGTCCACAGGAGTCTGCTGTTTGAGTCTTCATTTTCTAAAAAGTGTTTATTCATATTAAAATGTATTCTACTTGTTGCCTACTGCACATACATAATTATGTCTCAGTAAAATGAACATTAAAGAATTACTTAGATTGCAAGTGAACTATCTGAATTGTGAAATAATTATGTAAAGTACATCTTATACTAAATGTAATTGATTGAAACCATGATCCAACAGGATAATTCAATAGCTTACTTAAACATGTATGAACAATAGCTGTCTTCTTTACTTATCAAATTAATATGCAGTATATTGAGTTGACTGTCAACTTCTGTTCAGGTATGGGTCTGTGATTTCTGTATTGAAAACATGTATAAGCTGTGTTATAATGCATATATATTGTAGATGGTGACAATGCTGTTATGCAGCTTTTGTGCAGCATCATTCCGTCACAAACCTGAAACTTTTTATGTCGGCGTATGCTATTTTCAGTAATTTCTATTTAATTGGTTGAGTTTGATTTGCAAGTTGACGCTCCTTTTGTCATATGAATGTTCAATATCCATTAAACATTGACTCATAGAATTGCCATTAATGGAAGCAGCAACTTCTTCTGGCAATAGATTGCAGTGGAACAATAGAAATGCTGTTACCTATTAAAAAATAAATTATTCAAGTACTCATGTTACAGTGAAAGATTCTTACCTTTTTATGTGAAATGTTGCAGTTAACAACAATAACATTAAAAATTTATTTCTAGCTTTGATGTATAACTCAAATAAAAACCATTCAGAACCCATTTTAAGAGAACTTTAATGCTTGGAATTAAATTGCTGCAGTAGACAAACTGAGCAACTCCCAAGTAAACTAACCTAAAATAGTATCCTGCACTGAGTCACAAACTATGTTTTACTGAATGTACTGACAATTTAATAAGTTATCTTACTCTTCAGGAGGAACTTATAAATACCATTAACCCTCAAATCCTGCATAGTAGTTTCACAACACAATGTTAAATTTAGAAATCTGATTTTACAATTCCTATTGATGTTACAAAAAATTCAACAACAGTTAAATCACCATGATTATGGTTTTTTTTCCCTATTGCCGGCATTGACTGTACATATACAAACAGCTTAACAGTGTATAAAACAATCTGTCATCTCCATCAGCAAATAATTTCACTGCTTTACGACTTTTCTGCAGCTGTCACACTCACGTTCTGGTCACTACACCTGACACATTTGAGATTTCATAACATGACCATAATGTTTAAAAAGCTTTTTCATTAGCAAAAGTGGCAGAAATTTTCAGTCCTTATGCATTTAATCTTTGGTACTATTCACAGCCAACCTTTATAGAATGAATATCATCAGACATTTAAAGATCAGACCCAAATGTTCACATCTAAACTTCACAAAATACCAGAAGTGTTTGTAATTTATAACATTTATATGTACTCAAAAATACAATATATATTTCATTAAATTTTTGTCCGCATTCATACATGGTAGCTTGCATAGTGAGACAATTTTACTTGTGTGTTTTTTATGACAATAAGGCTGCTGCGTTTAAACATCAACATTTCCTAAAAGTTTCAAGCCTCAAAATGAGACAAAATTGTTCCACTGTCTCTCTTACTGTAATTAAGGCCTGGAAGAAATACATTATTACTTTGGAAAAGATTTAAGTAGACTGCATTAATTGCATTAAAACACTTCTTCAAACTTGTAACAATTACTCTTCACATTCCTCCAGTGGAACATGAGATAAAATGGAATGTTCCTGTGCAATGGCTGCAAGTTCCTTAAGAAATTCTGTGAAGATGACAGCTGCATTGATCGAGTTTTTCACAGGCGAGGGAACCCAAGGAGCCACTGGCTTACTTAAAGGTGGGTGCTGTGCATTTTGAGTACTGCCTTTAGGCTTGTGTCCGCTATCTGCAATACTTTGATTGTGCTTAATTTCTGCAAGATAATTTCCAGGAAAGAAAAAGAATTACTAATCATGTATGTATTTTTCCTGTAATACAATTTATGCTTTTACTCAGTCAGCACATGGTTTATTCCATGAAGTTTTCTTCTAAATCCTTATTTGCTCAGTCCTCACAGAAAGGCAGTATATGGAGACTAAAAAGACCTTTTAAAATTTTAAACTAAATGAGCGACCTGATCTAACATGTGCACAAGGCACTTTTCTGAATTCATAATTCAGTTCTTTTTTGCTGTCCATTGCAGAGATCTTGAACCATTTTTTGATGTGGAGTTAAGTTTTTTGTCTACCTTCATGTTCCCATCTCAGCTAAAAGCTCTGAAAGAATAGAGTTTCATAAGCATCAATATCTCATATTTAAAGAGCAAGTCTGAATTGTAGGTGTCCAAAAGCTATTTGAACATTGGATAGACATTACTGAACCAGTACTGTCCTCTCTCAACCTCCTTGTGCTGGCTAATTACTTTCTTCAGTGAACCTGATGGTGGACTTAATTGGCATGTTAAGGTTTGATATCATCAATTGTTTACTTATTCACTGAACAAGGAATAAAGAAGCAGCCCGCCCTCCCCTTCACTTTGTTCACACAGCATTGCCCTTTGATGTGAAGGGCACTGCTTGTCACAGGCCACTTGGGTGTTTTCCTACTTTTTCTGGTGGTGGAAATTGAATAAAGATTTGTACACCTTGTCTCTCACTGTGTCTCACAGCTGCACACACACACCATGGGTGCTGGGGATAAAAAATACATTGGTGTGATAGGGCAAAAAAAAAATAAACAGGGAATAGCATTGCCCTTTGATGTGAAGGGCACTGCTTGTCACAGGCCACTCGGGTGTTTTCCTACTTTTCCTGGTTAAAAAAAAATAAAGAAGCAGCCCACTTCACAATATGGCCAGGATTCACTTCAGTCAAATTGTTGGAAACTCCAAGTCAATCAGTATTTGTGGAGAGAATGGATGAGTTAATGGAAAATTGTCATTAGTGTCAAGCTGCCAAATTATCCATTCCCCTGAAGTCAATCTAACCACTACAAAAAGTGATGTAGGAATCAGAGATCATACTCAACACCATTAGATGATTTTGCTGTTTTTTTTAAAACCAGGGAAATGGAACAGGGACACATACACAGAAAGATGAAATGAATAATGAGGCAAGTGCATTTAAAATAAAAGAAGGGTTGTGTTGAATGAATTAATCAGAACTCCAGTCCAAATGGATTGCACAGTAGATTTTTAAAAGGGTCTTAGGGAAGAGATAACAGGCATTACTATACATATTTAATCATGTTAGAAAAATGTGTGTAGATACAACTGAAAGATAGTTTATATAATTCAAACACTTAAGGAATCTGGATATACCCAGGGAATTACAGAAAATCATTTTAGCATCAATTGTCAGAAAAATAATAGAATTCATAAAAGGAAAGAAGAGTATCTAGAAACAAAATATATAATAAAGAATAGCATGGATTTCAAACTGAATAAACCTTGCATGAAAAATCTTGTGTTTTTTGAGGAGGTAACAGAGTAGTCAATGATCATACAGTACAGGGGTGATCTCTCAAAGCCAGCATTCTCAGCACTGAAGCTGTGCTGGGTTGGGTTGGGTGGTGTCAAGGGTAGTTTGGAGTGCAGGAATTAACAGGCACACAGGTGGCCAAGCTATGGGGCTGGCTAGTTAATTATTTTGTTTGTTCATGGGATGTGTGTTAGTAGCTATGTCAGCATTATCACCCATCCCAAGAGAGCCTATGACAAGGTAGTGAACTGCTTTCTTGAATCACTGAAGTCCATGTCATGTAGGCATGCAGCACTTTTGGGGAAGGAGTCTAAGATTTTGATCCACTAACATTGAAGTAGGCAATATTACAGGAAGGTTCCTGATTTACGTAAGTGTGACTAAGGAAAGCAATCCCATACTGTGGTGTATTAATCATTTTATAAAGATTTGATACAAACATTTTGTCATACATACTGGTGGCTATTTTATATTGTCCTAATGAGCCTTGCTAAGTTGTTGCACTGTATCTGGTGGCACAGTGGTTCTGTGCTTAGCACAGCTGCCTGAACATCAAGGAACCAGATTCAATTCCAATTCTTGTGGAGTTTGCACGTTCTCCAAGTGTCTGTGTGGGTTTTCTCCCATAGTCCAAAGATGTGCAGGTTCAGTGGATTGGCAATGGGAAATTGTCCATAGAATCCACTAACGTGCAGGCCAGGTGAATTGGTCATGAGAAATGCAGGGTGACAGGGATAGGGAAGGAAGGTGGGTCTGGGTGGGATGTTCTAAGGGTCATTGTTAACAGGGTGGGCTGAATGGCCTGCTTCCACACTGTAGAAATTCTATGATCTTGTAAATGGGTGTCCCTGTCAACTGCTCTCCCTATGCATCTGTGGTGGAGGGAGTAAGTAAAAGGCGCTAGGTGCGGTGCCAATCAAGATGTGGTGTTTTATCCTGGACGTGTCAAGCTGCTCGAGTATTGTTAGAGCTGCACTCATTCAAACAAGAAAGAAGTATTCCATTACACTCCTTTCTTGTGCCTTGTAAATAATGAACAGGCTCCAAAGAATTAGGTCATTCGTTATTTGCCACCAAATTGTCAGCCTCTGATTAGTCCTTGGTGCTACTGTATTTATATGGTTGGTGCCGATCAGTTTCTGGTCATTGGCAACCACCAAGATGTTGATAGTGGAGGATTCAGCATAGTTAATGCCATTGAAGTTCAAGTGACAATTGCTGGACATGGTCATTATCTGATATTTGTGTGATGCTGCATTTGGGTAGGGACTGCTTCCAGATCTGAATCATAACAAATGCCAATGGTTCATAATGAAACTTAGTCCATGCTTTCAGTCAACCTGGGTCTGAAGGCCAAGTAAATTAGGGAATTTGGTGTATTTTTAAAACTCTATAACTTTTGTGAAACTCTGGAAACAGTGAAGCACAATAAGTATTAGCTCACGTAAAATAAGGTTTCCTGGACTCATTTTAGTCAAGCATTTTTTTTGTTGGGGATGGGGATTTCTATATTTGATTTCTTGATTTGGCCTTGATTTTTTGATCTATTTGATCTCACTCAGGGGACTGCAAAGCAGCATTTTATGAATCTTGATGCCTCAGGCACATTATTGTTTGGGACAGGCTTAAAAGTACAATTTACAGGTGTACAGGGAAATATAACTCTTTCTGACACAATGGAGCAAATGGTGGCATCTTATGGCTGTTAGATTGCACAAAAATTGGATGAATGTTTTAAAATAATGTTAAAATACCTTCGCCTGTCAAGACCCCTTTGTGCAAAGTGGAGGTCTCTACCCGAGAGAGCAAATATTTGCGTGTTTCAGTCAGGTATGAAGAAAAGTCTTCTCTTGGAGAAGCAAACTGTTCAATTGCATTTTTTACAGATGCCAGCACCTGTGTAAACACAAACAATAATTATCATACTGCCGCTAATATTTAATGTAAACAATGAAATTACTTGGCCTGAGCAACCCTTTTTTCAATCTATTTTATTAGCATCATAGAAATTGTTTCCAAACTCATATCCAATTCAGAATTAGTATGATTTCAAAACATCAGTAAAATAAGCCAATTCGCCTGCTCCTCGGATGCAGCCTGACCTGCTGTGCTTTTTCAGCGCCACATTTTTCAACTCTGACCTCCAGCAACTGCAGTCCTCATTTTTTCCAGTTTAATGCTATTTATTTTCCAAAGAAAAGAAGCAAATAGTACAAATCACTGTGGCACAGTTCCATACAGATCACAGTATTCACAAGGCTGATTAATCTTGCCCTGTTAGCTGAGCTCAGCAGGGACAGCAAGGTTGAAACTCCACATGCCCTCAGAGTCTTCAGCTTGGAAGATGAAAAATCATTATTCCCTCTGGAGTCAGCCAGCTAGTGATCTGGGCTATGAAAGTGTGTGTAGAGGAGTTTGAACTTCGATGGGCAGACCATGCCAACAATTAGCAGCTGGCATTAAAGGACGATATACATGTGGAGCTGCACACGAAGATTGGAAGCCTGCTAAAGGAGAATGATGGCTATTCTATATCTAAATAATCAATGACTACAGATTCAGACAAAGATGTTATAATATCGATTACTGTTTTGGTATCTGCATTTCTCTTTTTCAACTAAAACTTTTGAAAGTTGAGTTCTACGTTTATGAGGTATTAAGATAGAAAACAATTTCCTCATATTTTACTCATATTTTAATAGCTGTTAAGGTCACACCAAGCACATTAAATATGTTTTTGTTGTGTTATGAAACAACAACATTTACACAAACATGGCTCATACTTTGCAAATCTACGCAACTCCAGCACTGATAATTTTTTTTTAATGTTACTGTGTTCACAGTGCACAATAGAACATTAATAAAGACTGAATAATAAATACAACAAAATAACCTTTTTTGTGCTAAGGTGGAGACTGGTTTCCCTTCAAAACGCCCACATACTTCTGTAACACTGATTTATCACTAGGTCTGCTGCACTGGAGCTCAGTTCTCTAGCTTACAACATCCCTCAAACACACACATGTTCAGCAGCAGTGAGGACACCTCACCAGCACCATGTAAAAGAATTGTCAAGTATCTTCAAATGTGTTGCTGGCTGATTTATATTAGCACCTGCTGAGATTGTGCAAGTGGCTGCTGTTTCAGAATTGTTTGTAGCTGCTAAAGTGTGTACCCAAAGTCTTTGACACAGCTTTATGAAATAGTTCGTGCCTTGGTGGTCAGTTCAACGTTAAGCTTTGCTTGGTGCAGCTCAGCAACATTGTGCTCAAAGCAGCTGCTTCTTCTTTTCCAGCCAATGGAACAATGTTTGAGAAGGTGCTGGCCTCGGTTTACTCTGGGCCATTTTCTCAGTCAGCTCAGCTTTCCGTCTGACTCAATTCATACAATGCCCTTCCAAACTGTTGATCTCCAGGGTCTAGTTGTCACCGATAATCATTCAAGATGAGATCTCACTTGCTGGTGTTTCTGATCTAGAAATGCGCATGTTCAAATGACCAAGTGGCCAGTCCACCAAGTGGACCACAGTGTTTCATGCAGTGGCTCACTTCCTAAAGGGGCGATTAAATATGAGCACAAAATGCCAGCAAAGTTCACATCCTATGAAAGAAAAATAAAGCCTTTGGATACACATTCATCATCCAGCCAATGACTGAGGCCAAGTCAATGCAAATATCACTGACTTAATATATGAGAAGAAATTACTACAAAAAGGCACCAGATGGATCAGTACAGGAGGCAGCTCCAGAGAGTCAGGCAAGTTGTTTGCTGTCAAATTCCCAGCCCCTCATTTACTCTTGTAGTCATAGTTCTGTTTCTGATTGGTCACCTCTGGTCTGGCACAGAACAGGAATGGCCTCATTCCCTGATTCCTTAAAAGACATTCCCTTCTCTCAGTTTCTTCCCCCCCCCCCCCCCACCATCGCATCTGTTCTGATGATGCCAAGTTTGACGAGGAGACTTCTGAAATGTTCACCTTCCTCAATTGAGGATTCCCCATCAATGTAGTTATCAGGGCCCTCAACCATATCTGACTCATCTCCCACATTTCAGCCGTCATCCCATTCTCTTCCCTCCCACACAGCAATAGGGTCTCCCTTGTCCTCACCTCACATCGCACCAGCATCCACATCCATAGGATTGTTAGCTGCCATTTCCACCACCTCCAGAGGGATGCCACTATCACACTCATATTCCCTTTCCCTCCCTCATCAGCCTTCCACAGGGACTGTTCCCTCCAGTTCATCCTGGTCTATTCCTTCTTCACTCTCAACATGTCCCCACACCCCACTGCACCATCCCATGCAATTACAGAAGGTATAATATCTGCTCATTTAATTCCTCCCTTCTCACTATCCAAGGTCCCAGACACACCTTCCAGGTGAAGCAGCAAATTACCTACACTTCAATCAATCTAGTCTATTGCCTGCTCAATTGGTTCTGTCTCTGGCTCAATTCCACCTACTGTTTACTTCCCCAACATATATACCAACCTTTTCCTAGCTACAATTAATTCTGAAAAAGGGCCACTGGACCCCAATTGTTAACTCTTTTCTACCAGACATGCTAAGTTTCTCCAGCAATTTGCATTTTCATGGATGAAAGGGGCATCGCTGGCAGAGTTAGTGCCAGTTAGGCTCAAGGTTGAGTGCTGGTTGGTTGCAAAGCTGGACACCACAACATGAAAGAGCAGGATGTCACTGGGCACAAAGTGGGGCAGCAGAAAGTTCAGAACGTGGTGACACTGCGTGCAGAGCAGAGCTGGCTGGCTCAGAGCAGGGTACTTTGGGATCAAAGCAGTGGCACCGTGCTCTGGGATACACAATAGGCTCAGACAGGTAGGTCCGAGAGTTGAGAGTTTTTCCACTTTGCTCTTCCTGCATTAGCAATACAGCCACTGGATGCACACTACAAACAACTAGGCATCAGTATGAAAATCTGAAAGCTGCCTGCATTAGAATAACACACGGGTTAATCATGAACCTTGTGCTCAATTTTACAACCAAGATGTCTTCTGCAATGGCTCAAGGGACATTTTAATCGCCTGGGACACTTTGAACAGGAAGAGGGGTGGCACGGTGGCACAGTGGTTAGCACTGCTGCCTCACAGCACCAGAGACCCGGGTTCAATTCCCGACTCAGGCGACTGACTGTGTGGAGTTTGCACGTTCTCCCCGTGTCTGCGTGGGTTTCCTCCGGGTGCTCCGGTTTCCTCCCACAGTCACAAAGATGTGCGGGTCAGGTGAATTGGCCATGCTAAATTGCCCGTAGTGTTAGGTAAGGGGTAAATGTAAGGGTATGGGTAGGTTGTGCTTCGGCGGGTCGGTGTGGACTTGTTGGGCCGAAGGGCCTGTTTCCACACTGTAAGTCTAATCTAATCTAATCTAATCTAATTAACACTAATGCTTAAAATAGCTGATCTGGGGGGGGGTCAACCATAATTGACCTTGTCATTTCAACGGAACACTGGGAGAATTCAGGCAGCGCTCCTTTCCCAAATGACTGCCCATCTCTGCTGGAAATGCTGCTCAGTTGAACATCCAATGCAGATTGTGGATTCCTAAAATGGGTCGAGTGTTTCTGGTTACACAGACATTCCCTTGAATGCAGCCGAGCTACTTCCTTCTGGAGGTGCTTCAAAAATCTTACATCCTGGAGTGAGCCCCACCCAGCCTGAGAGAGCAGCAAGGAGTCTTCACCAGTGTGATTTGAACTGGATGGCACCTCCTTTACAAGGGATCTTCAAATCCATTTTCTCAGTGTTTTTATTGCAGACTGCAAAACACTTTTCAGACAAGGCCTGATGCATAACATTAAAATGCTTTCTCTTACAAATTCTCTTACAAACTTCTTCTCAAATATCAGAAAATAATAAATCTCATGCCCTGCCCTTTCTCTTTAATGTATCAGTGTTGGGGTGGCTCCATTACTTTTCTATTGAGCCCAAACCGACCTTTTGTTACTTTGTTTCCAGGCAAAGGTCTCCGGGCTGAATCTGATGTTTTTTTAAGCTCAATGTCAGTTGTGCGGATGTTTTGGAGGGATTTTCACCACAGTAAGAGGTCCAGCGAGATCTCTCACAGTACCTCAACAAACTTGCCCCTTTAATTACTTAGTGGGCATCTATAGTACCTCTCTCAGCAGATTCCAGACCCATCTCACCACACATTGCCTGGGAACGACACCAAGGCCAGAATATTCTGTAATTCACTGGCAAACCTGGCATCACCGGCATCTTTATAAGCCCGCGTGCACTTGGAAAAGCACCGTCAGTCCAGAGCTGCCTTGCGTGGCTTGTGGTATTTTAACTGGAAGTGGCAGATCTGGGGAAACGGGTGCCCCACTTTGTGGGCAGGGACCTGGAGTTCCTGCTGGACAGGGTGGCGTAGACCCAGGATGTCCTCTTCCCTCAGCACTAACAGTGGGGAGCAGGGTGCACGACACCAGAGCATGTCAGTCTGGTCAGAGGCTGGCACCCAGGTTAGACCAGTTTCAGCCATCTTGAGGAATGTGCATTAATGTATGGAGGTCAATGCCCTTCTCTGCACCAGCTTCTCTCCGCTACCTCACACTCACCCTCTCTACTCTACTGTACCCACCTCGCACCGAGGCTCAAGCTGTACCAGTCTCACTCGTGCCTGCAACATCTTCCCTCAGTCGCTCTCATACATCCCCAATCAGATACTACAGACCTACCGTCCCTCTGCCCTGCCAACTTGGTCTTTTGCAGAAACCTCCCCACTCACACCAACAGTACCAGCCGTGCCAATCACTTTCATCTCCCTTAATATCGCCCCACGTCTCATTCCAGGAGGAAGAAAGTGCCTGACAGGAAAGAAAAATTAAAAGGTGTAGGGCTGCTCAACATTTATCACCTCAACCCATCTTCAGAGAGTATCCTGACTCTGACCACTCCGTGTGGCTGTCTGGCCCTGGACTGGTATAAGAGGCTGTCCTTGACTTTCTGCACCAGGACCTCCTGAGGAGAAAGTGAGACTACAGATGCTGGAGATCAGAGTCAAGGGTGTGTTGCTGGAAAAACACAACAGGTCAGGCAACATCCGAGGAGCTGGAGAATCGGCGTTTTGGGTATAAGGTCTTCATTACACTACTGAGTGGCATACAAACTCGAGGGGCTGAATGGCCTACTCCTGCTTCTAACTCAAATACTTGTAAAACCACAGCACATTGTCAGCAGATATTCCATACTGGGGAGTCACCTGAATAGAATCATCTCACCATAACATGGCTGAGGTTTAATTGACCAGAGACAAGATAATGAAGTGTTTGTTAATGCTAACGTTATTGGGGGAACCAGAAAGGATAATTAGCTCATTACAGTGCATCCGATCCTCCTCTAGCTCAATGGGATTTTGTATCTATGTGTTCTTGCTTTGTCTTAAACCATAATATTAAGATATAACACATTCTTAAATCTTTTCCAAAAAGAAAAATCTACATTCTCAAATTGCAACATGTTGATTTTCCTAAACCGTGCAGTAAGCACAGAGGATGCTTCAGGGAAAAGTCAGAGACTGTCAATTTCTGGATTTCACACACTTTTATACGACCCTGGGCATTTCTGAGACATGCAAATCTTAGTCTGCACTTGCACTAGTCACAGGTCTGTGAGATCTATTTAAATAAGGCAACAGCAAATGTTCTCAAAACAGATAAATGCAGATATTGCTGGAGAGACTCAGTGGATCTGGCAGCATCTGTGGACAGTAAGCAGATTAATGTTTCAAGTCCAGTGACTCCTGGAAGGGTCCTCATCCTAACCTAAGGAGGGTCAGGATTCTTAGGTTAGGATGAGGACCCTTCCAGGGGTCATTGGACCCGAAACATTAACTCTGCTTTCTGTCCACAGATGCTGCCAGACCCACTGAGCTTCTTCAGCAATACCTATTTTTGAATGTTCCAGATCTCCACCATCCACGGTTCTTTGTTTTGTTTTAGTGCATGTTCTGGTTATCTGTATCATTGCCCCTAAGCGCCCAGAAGCCACTGAGAATCTGAGATGGCTCACAAAAGTAGGCCCAAGGATCACTGAATAGTGGACAACCAGGCCCCTATTCCTATGTTTCAGAGAGTCGATGCACAGCTAAAGGTCTGGAAAACCTGAAACTTGTATTTTCCCTTTGTCCCTGCTGATGACCTCGCACAGAAGGCAGTCACATGTCCAGGGTTGGCCATGGACCATGTAAATTTAAATGGGCTTAGGTAGGAAACCCCATCACCATTGGTCTAGAAAAAGAGCAGCTCAAAGAAAAACTAGTCAGCAATAATCAAAAATCGCTGATTTAAACAAAAATGAAATGAATTTTCAGAATTAAAATAATCAAAACATTAAAAGAATTCATTAAAACACCAGCAGAAAAAAGCCAGGAATGTAGCCTGAATCATATAAAAGCTCCTGTAAACGACAGGCTCCATCTATCAAATGGAACTAGTAAACAGAATATATTTTAAGTACAGCAAACCTTTTATTAACCAGCACCTACGGGACCAGGAGTGTGCCAGCAGATCAATATTAAAATACACACTAAGTATTCGAAACATAAAGTAAGGGATATACACATCACTTTACACTACACTTTATACTTATATTTTATTTACAGCATAAATTACTTAAATATAATGCCACTTTGTCTTAAATAAAACTTATTGACAGAGAGCCTTCTCACTCACCCCTCAACTGACTGCGTGGACATCAGAGAGATTGCAATAATACAGCAAACATCTGGTATTCCAGGTTCATAATGTTTGCTGGTTTATCATTAGTGCTGGTTCATAAGGTGCCAGTTAAAACTACGTTTGCTATACAAGATAAGGTCAACTTACAATTTGCTCATTTTTAAAGTCTGCTATTTAAAGCTGTGAAGTGCTGGGACTTGTTGGAGTGTGGTCAATCTCATTGTACCTGATAGAGGGAACGAACACTGGGCTGGAAGACCATGTTCGTATTGAGCAAGAATGAACGGAGGAGGGGTTGCGGGTAGCATGCCAGTCGAGCAACAATCCCAGTAAGCAACAAGTTCACGTGCAATTCATTTTCAAGCATGTTCTCCAGCTTTGACAATAAAACGCTGATGAATGGTCCTGTAAACAGAAAGGACAAGTGAGTCAGGAGAGGACTTGCAGCAAAAGGTGAAGTTGCTGTCTTGACCATCAGTGACACCAATTACATTTCCCACATTGTCTGATTGTACTGTTTTTACCTCCCTCGGTAACATCATCCCATTTACTATCACCTTTAAGGTTTTTAAAAATGGGATAGTTGAGCATGGCACCAGAGGTGTCCTCTGCCCTTGGAACAGATCCTTAGCAGAAATCAACACGCACGAGGGAGGAAAAGACAAGCTTAGAGGAGGCAATGAATTGTCTGCATCTAAATCAATAAGGAGGAGTGATTTTAAAAATAATGTTTTGTAAGTAATGCAATCTCCATGCTTACAGTAGCTCCGAACTGTGCTGAATTAATTGATCTCAACCAGGGTCTACAATTGGTTTCAACAATGCCAGCTTCAGGAAGGGGAAAAGCTAACTGATGTACGATTTCTACATTTTACATTTTAGCCACGTTGATATATATTCCCTATCCAGTTGTATTTTTGTGTATTTTCTGTACATGTGCATGACATTTAATGTTCTAGGTACTGTAAATATATGGCTTACTTGTGGAGTGGATTGCTGGCTGCGAGTGTGCATGTGCCCGGCGTTCGGAGGTCACGTGATGCTCCGTTGTGCCCGCAGAAGGGGATCACGTGATGCTCCGTTTCGCACCCAGGAAGAGTGCGAGGAGGTCACGTGATGCTCCATTGTGCGGGCAAGGAGGTCACGTGGTCTTCCATTTCGCGCCCCGGAAGAGTGCGAGGAGGTCACGTGATGCTCCGTTGCGCGGGCCAAAGAAGGTCATGTGGTGCTCCATTTCTCAGACGAAAGAAGGTCACGTGGGGTCGGACATCCAGGAACGTGAGGCGGCGGAGAATGGAGTCAGATCAACAGCCAATCAGAAGACAATCCCACCTCAGTGATTGCATGACTTTTTTTATTGTATAAAAGACTGGGGGTCAGGGGCAGGAATACGTCTTTCTAAGTGAACTGACACATTTTGCAGTGTGTCAGGGACAGAAAGATTGAGACCCAGAGCTCTGTATACTTTATCCACTTACTGCTAGAATAAAACTAAGAGTGTGAGACCGAAAATCTTCTATTGCTTCATTTAAAGAACACGCAGGACTGGGCTCACACATAGAAGAAAGTAAGTTGGTAGATTAAGTCAAAGTCCAACAATACTCAGAGCCTAGTACCTTCTGGCTTGCATGGTTTTTACTTCATCACCATTTAGAACAGACCTGTTCCATTTTCTTAAGTCAAAATTAGATGACTTTATATTTGCCTACATTGGAATCCATTTACCAGTTTTGTTCATTCAAATAATCTATCAATATCTCTGTACAATCCACAGTGGTTACAATACTGCCTGTGCTTCAGACACATTTGGAAATGTGGTTTGCTATCCCATTGTCAAAGATTAGCTAAGTGTGTTTTTTTAATTCAGTTATTATAACACAAAAAACAAAAGAATTCCTATATTTATACTTATTCCTAGAAATAACTTTTATAACATGCCTGTGAATGGAGCTCCATGTATTCGAGCAGGATTACTGGAAAACATCAGGTGCACTTTGGGACCAAATGGAAATGTTACACTGTCGGTAAGTGGGGGCTCAATGAACTTCTCAAAATCGTCATCCTCTTCTGTGGGAGTGCTTGGTTCAGACAAATTCTGCTTCGGTGCCGCTGAATCTCCAGGATTAGTATTTAGCTTTGCGAGGAGATCCTGATATTGTGAAAGAAAATCATCAGCCTCCAGATTCATGGTATACTGGCTGGAGCACTTGGCTTCAGTGTTTGGTAGACACAGACCGTCCTCCTGTTTCTTCTCGATTTGTGCAGGGCCCTGTCCCGAATACTCCATTTCCATGCCCCGCTCGGATCTGTCACTCACTGAGGTGTCCTTCTCTGCAGCTGTGCTCTTTGCCATGCCCCGCAGTATTCGATTGGCAGGCCCATTGCATGTCTGTGTTTTCGGATCAATGCTTTTCACAGACGCTGATCTTCTGACATTTTTTGAATTGTTTTCAACAATATCCTGAGCATCGTTTTCTGCACACAATCTATAAACCATGACATCATCGTGGAAATCTGACTCCTCGATGTAAGAGCCTCTTATGAGCATTAATGCACTTTTCTTCATCTCCTGAATGTGTTTGGGAGGATCGACCGGTTGTATATGGTTTCCGGTTTCTTCGTTAGGCATAAAAGGTAAATATGGCTGCAAGGGGTCTTCCTCAGAGCCTGGAGACATTCCAGTGTCATAGCTGTTATCCCATTCCAAGTCAAGTTGCATCTTTTCCCTGGTGGAACTGGACTTCAACCTAGTCCTCCTGACGACAGAGTTGTGCTGGCCTTTAGCTGACTTCCTGCTGCTGGGTTTGCTGGAATCCTCTGGCAAAACGGGGCCAACAATTTCAGCATCTGGAGTTTCCCCGTCGTAAGGTGCAGACCATGCTCTGCAGTTTCTCGTACAGGTAATGATGTTGACCCGAGCCTCCCACAGGTACTGCAGGTAACTGATATCCAGAGGTTTCCAGAGTCTCTTCCGATCCCCTACAATTTGTGTGCATGACACCATTCCTTCAGAACCTGAAAGAAGGAGGGAAAAAGTTAATACAATGGAGAACATTTAGTGAGATCGAAGGCGCACAGTGTACACATAAAACAATAGGTTTGGTTCTTCCCCCAAAATATTCTCTTCACCTTTCTGAGGAGAAATGGACAGTACAGCACTAGGTATCAGGCATCCTCTGCCACTTGAATAGTGTACAAGTTTAGACAGTTTTCAATGTTATACATATGTCCAATGCCAAAGAGGATGACACACAACTTTATCTCAAAACTTCAGATGCCTCTGAAAGTTTTTGTTAAGCTGACCATTAGAAGACATGAAGACAAGCCCCAAGACAAATGGCTTCCTAATAGCTTTTCTTTGAGCATTTTAAGTTATCAACTTTCAATGCTGTGTTTCTTCAAGGTACAAGAGAATCCTGAAACACACTGTAAATTGCTGGCTAGCTTAAACCTTCTGTGGTACACTTTCCAAGCCTGAGCCACTGCCCTATAATTGACCTGCAATCAAGATTATTGTCTTTACTACTATGGCCATTACTTCAGAAGAATAAGGCATGGATCTTCTGCAGATAAGATGGTGGTGATAAAGGAACATTTCGACACTTTAAAAAGAAAGTTACAATAGCAGAGCAAAGATAATAGCAGAACCGAGTATAAAATAAACAGAAACATGGTTAAAGGAAGTTTAAATCACTAACAATAAGGAGAAAGTGGTGGACTAGAGAGATTCTGGGAACACTCTGCTAGCCATATATGATGGATACGGTCAGGCTCAGAAACTAAACAAATATATGCTCAAGCCAATCTAAACTAGATACTGCATCTCTCCATTAATGCACCAATTCAATCTTATCTCAGTCACCTAGAACTTGAAGGACAGTATTTTTTTCCTGGGAGAAAGAAGAAATGACTATTACTAATTATCACTTCTCTATGGCCATTTACGTTATTTTCCTCATCTAGGTACTGGAAGACGGATAGCGATCTCTGTAAAGAACGCTATTATTTCTGGAAATAGATGAAATGTTATTCCACAGATTTTGTATTGTAGAAGACTGAATAAAACAATACACCAAAAACAAATCTCATACCTGCAGTGGCAGTATGGGACAGATCAATGACTTTAGACTCTGAGAACTCATCGCCGTCATGTTCCCCCTGGGTCATCGGAATACCAGAATTACAGCAGGCTGGAGTTAAAGCAAGCAGCTTGGCAGCAGACACTGAGTAGCAATCTCTTTCCCTCACTGCTCCACGCTGGCTCAGCATCATGTGATTGCATGGTATTAGATATCTGTAACAGCAAGCTCTCTAATTAGTCATGTCAGGGTGATTATAAATTAGCTGTGAAACCTGGTGGTTACGCCCTATTTAAGCCACCTGTAATGCACTTTTATACAAATTTTGCCTTCAATGCCAACAGTTCCAGAAGAGATAAACTTGCAGATGAATTTATTCAAAACTCTCAGTACTGAAAGGAGCAAAACACTCTCAGAATGAAATGTCACTCTCTGTCCGGTGTATTGTACCCAAAAGTGCAGCAAATAGAACTAGCTTGGTTGCTTTCGATTTCCCATCCTGGATCATGGGCAGATGATATACAATCAACAAAGCACTTCTATCTGAAGCAAGGTTTTTCAGTTACACCCTGAACCAGCGCAATCACTCAATCAACTTGAAAGGGTTCAGAAAGGATGTTGCCAGGGTTGGAGGTTTTGAGCTATAGGGAGAGGCTGAACAGGTTGGGACTGTTTTCACTGGAGCGTCAAGAGGCTGAGGGGTGACCTGATAGAGATTTACAAAATTATGAGGGGCATGGATAGGGTAAATAGAAGAAGTCTTTTCCCTGGCGTTGGGTAGTCCAGAACTAGAGGGCATAGGTTTAGGGTGAGAGGGAAAAGATATAAAAGAGACCTACGGGGCAACTTTTTCACACGGAGGGTGGTGCGTGTATGGAATGAGCTGCCAGAGGAAGTGGTGGAGGCTGGTACAATTGCAACATTTAAGAGGCATTTGGATGGGTACATGAATAGGGAGGGTTTGGAGGGATATGGGCCGGGTGCTGGCAGGTGGAACTAAATTGGGTTGGGATATCTGGTCGGCATGGACGGATTGGACCGAAGGGTCTGTTTCCATGCTGTACATCTCTATGACTCTTAAGTGTAAAGAGAAGGAAGGTAAAAAGACCCTTGGTACCCTATAAGGGGAGCTTCTCTAGCTCCACCTTTGTTCTCTTATACTCGTCATTTTATTTTGTATCCTGTTTGTTTCATTCATCATCCAGAAACTGAAACTTCTCAGGACGAGCACAATTTCAGAGTAGTTGTATTTTGAAAAAGTTTCAACGGTGCTGGTTCTTTAAACTGTTCAAAGACACCAAAAATTACAAGAGACTTCATATCCTCAATGTTGAAGAACTGGTTAATTGTTCACAACTTAAAGAGAATAAAACTGCTTCTTTGTACAAGCAAATGGTACTCCTTTCATGTCATTTTTATAAAAGAGGAGAACTTTTAAAAATGCAAGGATCTGACAACAATAGAATAACTGCTCAAGGGTAGGCATTGGTTTCAAGTGATTGTCCAAGCTCAATCCTTAAATGTACAGAGCTTGTTATAAGTTTATTCATTTTTCTGGGATCGGTGATCGGAGAGGTGATGTGCCAGGAACGTGTATTACTGGCTCCTATGGTTGGATTGACTTTGCAGTCTTTCCATGTCTCTTCTTCCTCAGGCAGCTGAGGAAATTTGGCATGATGGCAAATACCCTTGCCAACTTTTATAGGTGCGCCATCGAGAGCATTGTGTCTGGATGTATCACTACCTGGTATGAAAATGTGTTGCTGGTTAAAGCACAGCAGGTTAGGCAGCATCCAAGGAACAGGAAATTCGACATTTCGGGCATAAGCCTTCCCAAAATGTCGAATTTCCTGTTCCTTGGATGCTGCCTAACCTGCTGTGCTTTAACCAGCAACACATTTTCAGCTGTGATCTCCAGCATCTGCAGACCTCATTTTTCACTCCCTGGTATGGCAACTGTACCATTCAAGATCGGAGACGGTTACAGAGAGTGGTGAACTCGGTCCGGGCAATCACAAAGGCCAACCTCCCATCTGTAGAATCCATCTACCAGGCCCACTGTCAAGGAAAGGCCACCAGCATTCTCAAAGATCCATCCCACCCTGGCAATGTTTTTCTACAACCTCCACCATCGGGGAGAAGGTACAGAAGCCTAAACACACTCACCAGCCGGTTTCAAAACAGTTTCCACCCAACTGTTGTTAGAATACTGAATGGACTCACAAACTCTTAACATTCGCCTGTACCTGTGTTTTTGTTGTTGCCACTGCTTACCTGTTATATACTGTCTATATTACTTAACTCTGTGACCTACCTGTATTGCTCACAAGACAAAGGTTTTCACTGTGCCTTGGTACACGTGACAATAAATTCAATTCAATTCAAAGTGACACAGTTGGCATCATGGTTCACTAGTGTGAATAGTTGCAGTTTGCAGTGACTGCGATTTCCCACTGGAAACATTCAGGGTAGCTGATGCCCAAGGAGACATTTGGTGTCTTCAAAGGCTCTGGCACCAGGTCATTTACTTTGGATGATGTTGGTTTTGAATTTGTAAAGTGAATGGGTTTAAAAAGTATGCTTCTTCTATTGCCACATGGAATGGTACATAACAATATTAAACATGGATTGCACGGTATTAGGGGATTGCAGAAACACTCTCTTCACTACACTGTCTTTTAACCAAAATGAGAAAACATGTGAAACCAAAGCATGGTTTTCTGCTATTAACACACAACTCAAACTTTGTAACGAGCTATAACAAAAGAGGAATTTTAGAATATCCAATTTAGCTGAAACTATTAATGTTGATTCCTGATGTTGCACTGCAACCAGACGGAATGATGGAATTTTAAATCAGCCCACAATAAAGATGGCCAATGCACGACATTACAGTCACTACTTTGTTTGACAACTGCTGCCAATGAATGTAACAATTTAAAGACCAAAACCTCTTCGGGGGAGATGTGAAAGTATGGAAAGTTTTTAAAAGCCTGTTTTCAGACCTGAAATTGGGGATGCAATGGAGCAACATGCCCAAAGCCAGGCATCCACCTGAATAAGGGCACTGGAATGGTTTTGACAGGCTATTAACACTGATCCAGCCCTAAAGCCAGCTCACCAGTTTATTGATGCCCTCTTACGGGCCGTGGAGGTGAGTAGCCAATGAGTTGCTATTCCTCCTGTGTGGGCAACAGCTGGGGGCTGTAAGGGGAAATGAACAAACTGACCACAGCAGCATGGTACTGGGAGCCATTTATGCAAAGGGAAAAGAAGAATTCATTTAATAGGTGATAGTATAGTCAAGGGAACGGACACTGTTCTCCACGGCCAGGATCAAGAGTTCCAAAAGCTGTGTTCCCTGCCTGGAGCCCAGCTTCAGGATATCTCCTCTGGGCTGCAGAGGAACTTGGAGTGGGAGGGGAAAGATCCAGTTGTTGTGGTCCATGTAAGAACCAGCGGTATGGATTGAATGAGAAAGGAGATTCTGCTGAGGGTATATAACCAGCTAGGGGCTACGTTGAAAGCAGAACCAAGAAGGTAACCATCTCCAGATTACTACTTCAGCCATGATCGAAGTGGCACAGGGACAAAATTAAAGAGATAAACATGCGGCTCAAGGATTGGTGTGAGAGAAACGAGCTTGAATTCATGGGACATTGTTACCAGTACTGGGGAAGCAGGGAGCTGTTCCAATGGGACAAGCTCCACCTGAACAATGCTGGGCCAGAGTCCTGGCAAATTATATAACCAGGGCTCTGAATAAGGCATTAAACTAAAATATTTAGGGAGGCGGGTTCAGTTGCATGGAAAATTAGAAAATCAAAGGTCACGGTAGGATTGCAGGTTAGTGATGGGGCTGATTCTTATCAGAACATAAAAGGAAGGGACAGAATGTGTGAATGTCATATTGTACCAAGGAACCAGAAAAGTTTTAGGGAAATTTGATAATAGAATAAAATTAAGGGCTTTGTATTTGAACGCACAAAACAGAATCAACAAAGCAGAGCGAGGTAAATTAATGTGATCTCATAGCCATTACAGAAATATGGGTACAAGGATATCAAAGCTGAGAATCTAACATTCAGGAATATGTGACCTTTCAGAGACATGGGAGAGATGAAAAAGGGGATGGGGCAGCACTGTAAAAGAAGAGGTGAAATGAGGACATTTTGAAGAGATGATCAAGGCTCAGTCGATGTACATATCATTTGGGTGGAGGTAATAACCAGCGAGGGAAGAAAGATCATTGTCGGAGTAGCGTACAGACCCCAAAGAGGAGCCACTTTGTGTGGAAAGGATATAAATGAATAAATGATAGCAGCATGTAAAAAGAATAGAGCAATAATTATGCATGACTGCAAATGTCATGTTGATTGGATCAATCAGGTTGGAAAGGTTAGCAACAAGACATTCAGAGTAGTCTCCTCCAGCAATATGTCATGCAGCCAACCAGGGAACAGGCTACATTGTATCTCATAACGGGTAATAAGGTAAGTTTAATAAACAACTTGAGAGCAAAAGATACCCTAGGAAGTAGAGGAAAGGATAGCAAAGATGATTCTCGATAGGAGTGAGAGTGACAGAGTAGTTGTTATGGGGGACTTTAACTTTCCAAACATTGACTGGAAATACTATAGTTCGAGTACTTTAGATGGGTCAGGTTTTGTCCAATGTGTGCAGGAAGGTTTCCTGCCACAGGCCAGCAATGGGCAAAGCCACACTGGATTTGGTACTGGGTAATGAATCTAGACAGGTGTTAGATTTGGAGGTAGGTGAACACTTTGGTGATAGTGACCACAATTCAATTATGTTTACTTTAGTGATGGAAAGGGATAGGTAAATACCACAGGGAAGAATTATAGCTGCGGGAAAAGGCAATTATGAGGTTATTAGGCAAGATTTAGGATGGGGAAGGAAACTGCAGGGGATGGGCACAACTGAACTGTGCAGCTTGTTCAAGGATGAGTTACTGCGGGACCTTGATAAGTACATACCTGTCAGGCAGGGAGGAAATGGTTGAGCGTGGGAGCCGTGGTTTACTAAAGAAGTTGAATCTCTTGTCAAGTGGAAGGAGGAGGCTTATGTTAGAATGAGACATGAAGGCTCAGTTAGGACACTTGAGAGATACATGTTAGCCATGAAGGACCTAAAGAGAGAGCTAAGAAGATACAGGAGGGGACATGAGAGATCTTTGGCAGGTAAGGTCAAGGAAAACACTAAAGCTTTCTGTAGGTATGTAGAATGACTAGAATAAGATTACGGCCAGTAAAGGAGAATAGTGGGAAGTTGTACATGGAGTCCGAACAGATAGGAGAAGTGCCAAATGAATATTTTTCGTCAGTATTCACACTGGGAGAAGAAATGCTGTCAAGGAGAATACTGAGATACAGGCTATTATACTAGATGGGATTGAGGTTCCTAAGGAAGAGGAGTCAGCAATTTTGGAAAGTGTGAAAATAGATAAGACCCCTGGGCTGGATGGGATTTATCCTAGGATTCTCTGGGACGCCAGGGAGGAGATTGCCAAGCGTTTGGCTTTGATCTTCATGTCGTCATTGTCTACAGCAATAGTTCCAAAAGACTGGAGGATAGCAAATGTTGTCCCCTTGTTCAAGAAGGGTGAAGAGACAACCCTGGTAATTATAGACCAGTGAGCCTTACTTCAGCTGTGGGCAAAGTGTTGGAAAGGGTTATAAGAGATGGGATTTATAATCATCTAAAAAGGAATAATTTGGTTGGGGACAGTTAACACAGTTTTGTGAAGGGTAGGTCGTACCTCACAAACCATATTGAGTTCTTTGAGAAGGTGACCAAACAGATAGATGAGGGTAAAGTGGTGGATATGATGTATGTGGATGTCAGTGAAGCATTTGATAAGATTCCCCATGATAGGCTATTGCACAAAATACTGAGGCATGGGATTAAGGGTGATTTAGTGGTTTGGATCAGAAGTTGGCTAGCTGTAAGAAGATAGAGGGTCATGGTTGATGGGAAATGTTCATCCTGGAATTCAGTTACTAATGGTGTATTGCAAGGATCTGTTTTGAGCCTGCTGCTGTTTGTCATTTTTATAAATTACCTGGAAGAGGGTGTAGAAGGTTGGGTTAGTAAATTTGTGGACGACACTAAAGTCGGTGGAGCTGTGGATAGTGCCAAAGGATGTTGCAGGTTAGAGATGGACATAGATAAGCTGCAGAGCTGGCCTGAGAGGTGGCAAATGGAGTTTAATATGGAGAAGTGTGAGATGATTCACTTTGGAAAGAGCAACAGGAATGCAGAGTACTGGGCTAATGGTAAGATTCTTGGCAGTGTGGATGAGCAGAGAGATCCCTGAAAGTTGCCACCCACATTGATAGGGTTGTTAAGAAGGCATTCGATGTGTTAGCTTTTATTGGTAGAGGGACCGAGTTTTGGAGCCATGAGGTTGTTTTGTAGCTGTACAAAACTATGGTGCGGCCACACGAGTGTTGCGGACAGTTCTAGTTGCCGCGTTCTAGGAAGGACGTGGAGGCACTGGAAAGCATTCAGAGGAGACTTACCAAAATGTTGCCTGGTATGGAGGGAAGGTCTTATGAGGAAAGGCTGAGGCGTTTGAGGCTGTTTTCATTAGAGAGAAGGATAAGAGGTGGCTTAATAGAGACAGGGTGGACAGTGAGCGCATTTTTCCTCGGATGGTTGGCTCGCATGAGGGGAACGTAGCTTTAAACTGAGGGGTATTAGATATAGGACAGATGTCAGAGGTAGGTTCTTTACTCAGAGAGTAGTAAAGGCATGGAATGCCCTGCCTGCAGACTCACCAACTTTAAGAGCATTTAAATGGTCTTTAGATAAACATATGGATAATAATGGAATAGTGTAGGTTAGATGAGCTTCAGATTGGTTTCACAGGTCGATGCAACAGCGAGGGCCAAAGGGCCTGTACCGTGCTGTAATATTCTAGTTCTATGTAGTGATCATAACATGATTGAATTTAATATTCAGTTCAAGAGTGAGAAATTTGCATCAGAAATAATTCTTTAATTTAAATAAAGGGAAATATAATGAGGACAGAGTTAGCTAAAGTGAACTGGGCAGTTGGATGAGTAGGAATTCCAGCTGAAGTGGAAACATTTAAGATGATCATTCATAACTCTGAGAAAATATAAACCCCAGTAAAAAGGAAAGGTTCTATAAGAGGGATACACCAACCATGGCTAATCAAGTAAGTTAAGGGAGGTACTGAATTGAAAGAAAAAGCACAGGAGACATCAAAAATCAGTGATATCCCTGAAGACAGGGATAAATTCATAATTAACATTGGGTTCTAAAAAAATAAGACAAAGAAAATAAACTACAAGGGCAAATCAGTGAGGAACATAAAAACTGACAAGAAGAGCTTCTTTAAATATAGAAACAGGAAGAGAGGGGTCAAAAGTGAACACAGGCCGTTTAAAAGCTGGGGAGGCGATTTTGGGGACAAAGAAATGGCAGAGGAGTTGAAAAGATATTCTGTATCAGTCTGTATGGTGAAGATACTACAACATCCTATTAATAGTAAAGAATATGGGGGTGGAATTAAATACCATAATCATCAATGGAGAAGTGGTATTAGACAAACTAACAGGGCTAAAGGTAAATGAGTCTCCTGGCCCTAATGACTTACATCTGAGGATCCTAAAAGAGGTAGTTACAGAGATGACCGATGCATTGGTTGTAACTTTCCAAAAATCTTTGGATTCTGGAGAAGTTCTAGAAGATAAAAAAACTGCCAATGTGACACCATGATTCAAAAAGGGGGAGGCAAAAAGAAGGTAACTATAGGTAGATTAGCCTAGCATCTATTGTTGGAAAAGTACTGGAATCAATTATTAATCAATTGGAAAATCATAATCTAATCAAGTATGGCTTTATGAAGGGGAAGTAGTGTCTGACTAATTTATTACAGCTTTCTGAGGAAGTTTCAACCAGAGTGGAAAGAAGGGAACCAGTAAATGTGTTGTCTTTGGACTTCCAAAAGGCATTCAACAAGGTATCTCACTAAAGAATACGTCATAAGAAAAAAGGTAAGTCATAAGATAAAAAAACAATGGGGGTGGAACAGTGATTTGGCATGGATAGAGAATTGGTTCATGGGCAGAAACTGCAAGTGAAGAGAAGGGGTTCACCTTCAGGGGTTGGTGATCTGTAACCAGTTCTTCCATAAGGATCAGTGCTGGGACCACAACGGCTTACATTAATGACTTGGAGGAAGGAAGTGAGTGTTCTGGAGCCAAATTTGCAGATGACACAAAAACAAGTGGAAAGGCAGGTTACATAAGGGATACATACAGTTTGCAGAGAGATATTGAGAAGTTAATAAAGTGGGCAAAAAGTTGGCAACTGGAATATAATGTGGGAAAATGTGAAGTTCATTTTGGAATGGAGAATTTATGAATATTATTATGAGCATTATTTAAATGAAGAAAAACTGTAGAAAACTGCAACACAAGGGAGCTGGGGGTACTTGTGTACAAAACACAGAAAGCTGGCTCAGAGGTGTAGCAGGTAATCAGGAAGGCTCATGGAATGTTGACCCTTACTTCAAAGGGGTTAGAGTATAAGAATTGGGAAGTCTTGACTAATTGTACAAGGAGCTGAAAATGTGTTGCTGGAAAAGCGCAGCAGGTCAGGCAGCATCCAAGGAACAGGAGAATTGACGTTTCGGGCATAAGCCCTTCTTCAGGAAATTGTACAAGGAACTGGTGAGACCATATGGTGAGTACTGTGAGCACTCTTATTTAAGGGAAGATATCATCAGAGGCAGTTCAGAGAAGGTTCACAAAGATCATCCCTCGATGAAGAGATTATCTTACAAATAAAGATTTAACAGGTTGGAACTCTACTCATTGGCGTTTTGGAAAATGAGGGGTGATCTCATTGAAACATATAGGATTCTTATGGGGCTTGACAGGGTCAATGCTGAGATGATGTATATTACCCCTCATGGGAGAGTCCAGGATCAGAGGGTATAGTCTCAGAATAAAGAGGTGCCATTTCAGACTGAAATAAGAAGGAATTTCTTCTCTTGGAGGGTTTGGAACTCCTTGTCACGGAGAGCTGTGAGAGCATAATCCATGTGTAGATTTACAGTAGAGATATGATGATTCTTGAGCAGTAGGGGAATCAACTTTGTTCAGGCATTCTCAGAGCCTTGATATTGTCAATCGTTATTCTGCTTGAAAGAAAAAGGCACTGCAAAGATTAGTTTCCTTCCCTTTACATACCCTTCTGAACAAAATAGTTTTAAAAACAGTCTAAAATAATTATACGTGAATTTAGTCACATATGCAGCACCATATGCCTTACGAGTATAATAATATTTTTCCCTACCCTCGGAGAATTTTTGAGAGAAAATGTTCCCTCTTGTACCAACTTAACAAGATCTCTATCTATTTTCTTATAACCTCTAAGTTGCAGCTGGAGATCAGGAGGAAAGGCTTCCATCCACCAAATTCTACTCCAAGGTCACTTGAACGTATACTGTCAATATTACCTGCAGTACTTAAGGAAAGCTATGTATTAACTGGCACTGGCAGTCACTCGTCCTTAATATTATGTTAATCATTAACACTGTATTAATATTTGCAAGTTTAAAAACAGATTCTTGAAACAGAGTCGAAGTGGACAGTGGTTCCTTATTCTGACTGATCAATAACATGTTCACAAACAACAGGGCAAACTCAGAGAGGTGAAGGACACAAGGAAATGAGATTATCTCTCTGTTCAATGCTAATGGCACACTCTGGGAACATGTGTAACATTAGTTGGTTCTGGGGAAAACATGGTCACTGAAAATGCACTTAATTGCCTGTTTGTCGATATTGTTCCAGTTGGCATTGCATCTGAACAGGTGCTCTCGAAAGTGCTGAATCATGAACCACAAGAGCGCTCTTCATAATAAGTCTATTTTTTTTCAAATCAACCTATTTGGAGATGTAATTACACACCTCTGCAGCAGGTGGGACTTGAACCCATGTCTCTCGGTTCAAGTGTAGGGACTCTACCACTGTGTTGCAAGAAAGCCCAAAATTATCCATTACACGAGTCATATTTATCCAGTACACCTAATAAAATTAAGGGGTTCCCAGCAGAACTGCCTCACAAACACTGTGGAATACAAGACCCCAGCTGAAAAACAGACAGAACAAGCCTTGGTTGGAGCTCCAGCATATTTTCCAGTTAAATGGTAACAATGGAGATAATATTTCATTAGTCATCGTGTTAAACATTGCCCAGTACCAGTTACACAGGTTTTATTTATTACCATATGGTATTAACACTAGCTAGAATTTCTAATTATTTACAAACGATCATCATCCAGTCAATATAGAAATTGTCCCAAATTGAACTGAGGGGTTTTCTCGAGGGCAAACTGAGTGAATCCAAGAATATGCCTCTCGCACTATATCAAATAGGACTGACTTAGAAATAAACCCACAACTCTCTACAGACCAAAACAAACAAAGCTGCTTTCCCAGCAAGAATTGTCAAAGTATGCCTCAAAGTGACTCAAATACCAGGTCTATCAAACTGTTAAGGATCAATTAAGAATGCAGATAGGAACATGAGGAAAGCCTCAACAATTTTGGTGTGAAAGTGAGCCAAGGAGGGTTGGTGAGTTGACCGTGTCTGAAACGGTTGTTTTGAAAGGCTAGAATGAGGATCACTGATTGTTAAACAGAACGGAGCTTCACTGGAGACAATTCTTATGTAGATATTATAAAACATCACAAACCTAAAGTGAGAACCACAAACCTTCTGGAAGTTCTACTGACTGATACGAGACACTGCTTAATGGACAGATTCCAGAAATTGAGCTGGGTTTCAAAGGCAGAGATGTGGAAAAACCTGGATCTAGAACCTAATGGTGTTCAGCAAGAAAACTGTAGTTCAGGGTGTAGTACCGAACCTGTGGAACATGCTGGCTGTGTTTATAGCAACAATCATGACTGTATGGAATGACCAATAATCACACAGAGGCATTGCAGAATGAAACGTGATCCCAAGAGTGGGGACAGTGACAAATGACTCACTATTCCCATTGATGAGAAAGCTCACCAAGCCGAGCTCCAATCCAGAGGTTAAGAACTAACCAGGGGCTTCTCGACGAATCACATGTCTCAATATCAGCAGAAACTGCTGGCCAATCAGGCTGGCAGCTCCTGGGTTCCAGACAGTTTTTGGAAGCCAAGTCTTGACAGGATCCAATGGTCAGAAGGGTCATCTCTTTCCCTCAGGTCTTGCAGGGTGAAGATTTGCATGGAGGAGCATTGGGGTGGCTGGAGGAGAGGGGAGTTGTGGTGGCAGGGGGGTTCGGAGGCCAGGACAGAGTCTGCCTTCCATTGGCAAACCTCCTTGTATATCCCCTCTCCCTACAACTGTCCCAATGAGCCTCAGACTGCGGTAAAGGAAGGCACTCCCCCCAACACAACCCAGCAAGTAGGGCACCCAGGCATTTTTCTCACTTGCCTGGAAGGCAGATAATTGAGTTGGTGGTCAGTTGAGGTCTTTAAGTGGTCATTAGTTGACCATTTAGAGCCTTAATTGCAGGTGGACTTTCTTGTCCAGCACTTCATTACTGAGAACGGGGTAAGTATTTCTCCAGTTTTGATTCACCCCATTATTAGTCCTACTTGTCATCACCAGAGAGGGGAAAGTTGTACCCTCAGTTTCCAATAGTGACGGTATTAGGAACAGAAACAGGGCCTATACAAATAGCTGGCTGTAAGGAAGCAAAACAAGCTTCTAAGCAGATGTCTTTCGGCCCCAGTCAGAAACAAGAAGCTGATGTTTCTGAAGAGGTCCAGTGGTTAGCACTGCTGCCTCTCAGCTTCAGGGAGCAGAATTCAATTCCACTCTCAGGTGACTGTGTGCGTTCACCCCATGTCTGCGTGGGTTTCTGCTGGGTGCTCCAGTTTCCTTCCACAGTCCAAAATGTGTACTTAGGTGGACAGGCCATGCTAAATTGCTCCATAATATCCAGGGCTGTGCAGGCTAAGTGAGTGAGCCATGGTAAAGGATTACATGGATAGGGTGGAATGCTTTTCTGAGGGTTGATGCGGATCCAATGGGCTGAACGACCTCTGTCTGCCATTGTAGGGATTCTAGAATTCTATTCTATGATTCAGTCATCCTCTGGCTCAGTGGTGTTTGAACTACCTCAAGTGTGGATCTTTCATTCATGTGGATAGATAAAGCAATGACTGATTGATTTCAATCTAATAATACTCCCACAAGTAGCCATTATTACCTTAAACCTGAGAGTTACAGGGCACAATTTACAAACGTAAAATTTGCAAATGTAGTAAACATTGAGGGAAGTAGTTACCAATCTCAAGGTCATAGGATGGTAAACTGGTGTACACATGGGAGATGAAGTTCAATGCAGAAGTGTGAAAGTGATTCACTTTGGTCAGAAGAATGGCAAAAACTGATCGATTCAGAATGAATAATGCTGCACTGCAGGGTATTCGTTCGCAAATGTTAAAGCTGGCAAAAGCAATTAACAAAACAATTAACAAATGGAATCCTGGGCTATATAAACAGAAGCACAGACTGCAAACGCTAGGTCATTATGTAGCTCACTAAACCGATATAAACACTTGTTAAGCCCCAGCTAAAGTCATGTGCTCATTTCTAAGTAGCAGATTAGGACACAAAGGAAGATTTGGAGACAAGGCAGAAAAGATTTGCTGAAATAGTTTGAAGGATACAGTATTACAGGTATGTGGATAGATTCTAGAATGTGGGGCTGTTTTCTTCAGGAAAGAGAAGACCAGGAGGCAATTTTATATAAACATTTAAAATATCAGAAATCTATAAAATTCGAACAGGCCTAGACAGGGTAAATGCAGGAAGGATATTCCTGATGAGCAGGGAATCCAGAACCTGGGGACATGGTCAAAGGATGTGAGGTTGACCATTTTGGATCGGGATGAGGAGAGACTTAGAGTCATAGAGATGTACAGCACGGAAACAGACACTTCTGTCCAACCCGTCCATATATCCCAACCCAATCTAGTCCCACCTGCCAGCATCCGGCCCATATTCCTCCAAACCCTTCCTATTCATATACCCATCCAAATGCCTCTTAAATGTTGCAATTGTACCAGCCTCCACCACTTCCTCTGGCAGCTCATTCCATACACGTACCACCCTCTGCGTGAAAAACTTGCCCCTTAGGCCTCTTTTATATCTTTCCCCTCTCACCTTAAACCTATGCCCTCTAGTTCTGGACTCCCTGACCCCAGGAAAAAGACTTTGGCTATTTATCCTATCCATGCCCCTCATAATTTTGTAAACCTCTATAAGGTCACCCCTCAGCCTCCGACGCTCCAGGGAAAACAGCCCCAGCCTGTTCAGCCTCTCCCTATAGCTCAAATCCTCCAACCCTGGCAACATCCTTGTAAATCTTTTTTGAACTCTTTCAAGTTTCACAACATCTTTCCGATAGGAAGGAGACCAGAATTGCATGTAATATTCCAACAGTGGCCGAACCAATGTCCTGTACAGCCGCAACATGACCTCCCAACTCCTGTAGTCAATACTCTGACTAATAAATGAAAGCATACCAAACACCTTCTTCACTATCCTATCTACCTGCGACTCCACTTTCAAGGAGCTATGAACCTGCACTCCAAGGTCTCTTTGTTCAGCAACACTCCCTAGGACCTTACCATTAAGTGTATAAGTCCTTTTAAGATTTGCTTTCCCAAAATGCAGCACCTCACATTTATCTGAATTAAACTCCATCTGCCACTTCTTAGCCCATTGGCCCATCTGGTCAAGATCCTGTTGTAATCGGAGGTAACCCTCTTCACTGTCCACTGCACCTCCAATTTTGGTGTCATCTGCAAAGTTACTGACTGTACGTCTTATGCTCACATCTAAGTCATTTATGTAAATGACAAAAAGTAGAGGGCCCAGCACCGATCCTTGTGGCACTCCACTGGTCACAGGCCTCCAGTCTGAAAAACAACCCTCCACCATCACCCTGTCTTCCACCTTTGAGCCAGTTCTGTGTCCAAATGGCGAGTTCTCCCTGTATTCCATGAGATCTAACCTTGCTAACCAGTCTCCCATGGGGAACCTTGTCGAACGCCTTACTGAAGTCCACATAGACCACATCTACTGCTCTGCCCTCATCAATCCTCTTTGTTACCTCTTCAAAAAACTCAATCAAGTTTGTGAGACATGGTTTCCCAAGCACAAAACCATGTTGACTATCCCTAATCAGTCCTTGACTTTCCAAATACATGTACATCCTGTCCCTCAGGATTCTCTCCAACAACTTGCCCACCATCGATGTCTGGCTCACCGTTCTATAGTTCCCTGGCTTGTCCGTTCCATCCTCCTTAAACATGGCACCACATTTGCCAACCTCCGGTCTTCTGGCACCTCATCTGTGACTATCGATGATGCAAATATCTCAGCAAGAGACCCAGTAATCACTTCTCTAGCTTCCCACAGAGTTCTCGGGTACATCTGATCAGGTCCTGGTGATTTATCCACTTTTACCCGTTTCAAGACATCCAGCACTTCCTCCTCTATAATATGGACATTTTGTAAGATGTCACCATCTATTTCCCTACAGCCTATACCTTCTTCACTCAAAGTGAAATTCTCTGCCTCAGAAAGTGGTGCAGGTCAAATTATTTCATGTTTTCAAAGAAGAGTTAAACATGGTTCTTACAGCTGAAGGGAATGAAAGGTAGAAAACAGGAAGAACAAGGTATGGAGTTGGATGATCACCTGTGATCAGAGTGAACAGTGGAACAGATGTCAAGGGCCGAATGGCCTGCTATTTTCTATGTTTTCTGCACTTTCTCCAAAATCTTCATTGTTTTCCACCCACCCCCCACCCCCACCCCCACCCCCCCACCCCCACCCCCCCACCCACCCCCACCCCACCCCCACCCACCCCCCCACCCCCCACCCCCCCCACCCCCCACCCCCCCCCTTAGGCCCCTTTCAAATCTTTCCCCCTCACATTAAACCTATGCTCTCTAATTTTCGACTCCCCCTACCCTGGGGAAAAGACCTTTGTATTCACCTTATCAATGCCCCTCATGAATTTGTGAATTTCTATAAGGCCACCCTTTAGCCAACTACGCTCCAGGGAACAAAGCCCCAGCCTATTCAGCCTCTCTTACAACTGAAACCTTCCAGTCTCACTCACAACCTTGTAAATCATTTTTGCAATTGCTCTACTTTAATAGCATCCTTCCTATAGACAGAAATAGTGATAAAAAGAGAGAGGATAGAGGAGGGGAGTGTGAGACAGAGACATCACAGAGTGTATTTCAATCACTATTTAATGGGGGGGGGGGGGGGGGGGGGGGGAGAAAAGAGAGAGAGAGAGAGAAAGAAAGAAAGAGAGAGAATTAAGGCCTTAAGGAGAGAGTGGAAATGACTGGACATCACATGATTGCCTTTGGACTTTGCTGTGCATAGATTACCTGTTGTGTTTCCCACTTTAAGACAGAGACAGCTCTTTAAACATTAAACATTAATTCAGTGAGTGTGAAAGCTCTCCTACAGCACTCTAATCAATTTGAAAGCAGTGCAAGAGACTTTAGACCTTCCTGGGACTGAAAGGATGTCTGATTATTTATGCATTACAACCGGTGATATCTTGCTGTGCGTAGATGGCCATGACCAGTTGAAGTTAAAAATCACACAACACCAGCTGATAGTCCAACAGGTTTATTTGGAAGCTTGTACAACCCAGCCAACACCAGCACCTCCAAATCATGACCAGTTGATGCAGACATCGGGGGTAGAGGTCAGGTCAGATGCTGAAGGTGTATGGGAGTTGGGGAAGGAAAGGCAGAGAAAGTAAGGGGGGAGAGAGAGAGAGAGAGCAAGAGAAACAGAGAGAGACAGAGCGAGAGTGAGAGCGAGAGAGAAACTGGACTTTGAAAGTCTCACCACTGTCTGCTGTGCACTAATTGCCAAAGGAATTCCTTTTTTTTAAATAACAGTGACCGCACACTTTTAAAATTAATTCACAGACTGCATATCACTCCCGAGGGTCCAGAGCTGATGTCCTTCACTTCAATCTACACAATTCCAAATAACGCTGGTGCTTCAAGACAAATGATACATGAGATGGCTAACACAGACACAGGAGCCTTCCAAGTGTATCTTTTGAATGTGGATCTGTCTGTCTCTCAAATGACAGGAGATGTACAGAGAGTTAGAGAAAGAGGAAGACAAAGAGAAGGGATAGAGTGGGGGAAAACAGAGAGTTGGAGGGACATGGAGCTGGACAGGTGAAGAGAACATAGATCTGAGGGTACCCACTCACCGCTCAGCTCCAGTGACCCCTCTCCAGAAACTGTGATGTGGAAAATTCAATCCAAGAGAATAGGCAAAAGTGAGGATTGCAGATGCTGGAAATCCGAGTCTAGATTAGAGTGGTGCTGGAAAAGCACAGCAGATCAGGCAGCATCCGAGGAGCAGGACAATCGGTCAACTGATGAAGGGCTCCTGCCCGAAACGTCGATTTTTCTGTTCCTTGGATGCTGCCTGACCTGCTGTCCTTTTCCAGCACCACTCTAATCTAGTTATGAAAAAAGTGTCCTGAAGAGATGACTGGCCTCTTTCCAGTTGTCAAGACAGGAGATGCTCCCCTGCTGGGGACAAAAAGGCTGCAGCCCCCTCCACCCCTGCAGTACAAACAGCAGAGAGGGGGTAGGACAGAGTTCCCACCTCCCAGGATGTCCCAGTCTTCTGAGGTATTTTCTAAGTCCAAACGGTGAGGGTGTTATGAATGTTTATGATGATTTCTGAAGAACGGTGGGGAAATCTGACTTTAACTGGAAGGTACAACAACCATTTCAAATACGGTCTCTCCATGTGTCTGGAGAGGGGGGGGGAATGGGAGAGGGGAGAGGAGAGGAGAAGGGAGAGTGGGGGGGAGGAGGGGAGAGCGTGGGGGAGGGGAGAGAGCGTGGGGGAGTGGAGAGGAGAGGGGAGGGGGGAGAGAGGAGAGGAGGAGGGGCAAGAGGGGAAGAAACATAGACGGAGGAAGGGATACACACAGGAGACAGTATTGCAGTCTTTGCCGCCTCAAGTTGAAAACTATACGATGGGTTCCTATTGGAGTGTAGTAATGTAGAATGTCCATGCAACTGAGGGGCTGTGACCTGGGACCTTGCTGTGCTGATTGAAGAGTGTGTGTGTGTGTGTGTGTGGTCATTCTGATAGCTGTTTTAAATTAAATGGGAGCAAGAGAGAAAGAGAGACAGGGGAAGGGGTGTTTGGGAGAGAAGGGAATCTTGTGCACAAGGAGACAGCATTTGTATGAGAGTGAGTAAAGGGGAGACAGAGAAAGATTGAGAGAGAGAGAGAGAGAGAGAGAGAGAGAGAGAGAGATAGATATATATCGAGGGATGAAGACACCCACAATCAGAAACTGAATTTTGATAGTGATTGCATTCACTGGATCTTTTGATGTGAAAATTACCTGGAGGATCCCCTAAATTACAACAACAAGGATCCCGTAAAATACTAATTCATAGTCCTAATTCCTTTTTCCCAGGGTGGAAAATATTTGATGGTACAGTCTCAAGGCAAGAGTAGAAAAGTCCAAAGGAGATGTGCAAGTGAAGCCTCTTCCACACCCAGAATGGTGGACACCGAAGCACATCATAAAGGAAGGCAGCTGCAGCAGACACAACAGCAACGTTCAAGAGGTACCCAGTCAGACACAACGCAATAGAGGGACACAACGCAATTGAGGGATCTGCCCAGAATGGTACCACGGTTGACACCGATATGTTGGGCTGAAGAGGCTATCCCCACGCTGTATTGCTCCACGCTCCATACTTCAGAGCACCCCTGAAGGCCTGAAGTGAAAGCCCCTCACGAACCCAGTCTAATTCCAGAGATGGCCACAATTGTGATTCACTGAGAAATCTGAATCTTCAAGTTTACACAGAAACTATTCGAACCCTAGTTCCGATTGTGGATTGGTGCCTCACTCACACAACTGGAGAAAACTTGTAAAACATCTGAGCAACTTCCCGAGAAATGGTTGATTAAGGCCAGGGTTTGAAGGGGTAGCAGACATTTGAATCCTGTTTGTCTCCACATTATAGCAAAGAGTGGGGTGGGGGGAGAGAAAAGACAACGCCAGCTAAATATGGGGGGTGGGTGGGTGGGGAAACACAATCTGGGTGGGGAGAGGCTCCACTATTCAGCTCGTGCCCAGTTCCATTTACATCCCCGAACTGAAAGGGGATGTGTAACGTTTTCTGGTGACTCAGGGTGATGCTGTTTTGCAGCCTTTTCTGCACCTTTCCAGTTTAATAACAACATTCCTACAGTACGGCAACAGAACTGTACGCAGTACTCCAAATGTGGCCTTACCAATGTCTTGTACATATATAGCATGATGCCCCACATCCTGTACTCAGTGTTCTGACTGATAAAGGTAAGCGAGCCAAATGTCGTCTTCATCATCCTGTCAAACTTTTATGAAGAAAGTGAGGTCTGCAGGTGCTGGAGATCAGAGCTGAAAATGTGTTGCTGGAAAAGCACAGCAGGTCAGGCAGCATCCAAGGAACAGGAGATTCGACGTTTCAGGCATAAGCCCTTCTTCAGGAAAGGATGCCTGACCTGCTGCGCTTTTCCAGCAACACATTTTCAGCTCCGTCAAACTTTTATGCCACTTTCAAGGGACTATGTACCTGCACCCCTAGTCTCTCTGTTCAACAACACTCCCAAGGGCCCTATCATTCATTGTAAGTCCGGCCCCTGGTTTATCTTACCAAAATCCAACATCTCACATTGATTTGCATTAAAGTTCATCTGCCATTTCTTAGCCACTGGCCCAGTTGATCAGGGTCCCATTGTTCTCTTAGATAACCTTCTTCATTGTCCATTATATCACCAGTTTTGGTGTTATTCACAGACTTATCAAACCATGCTTCCCCTGTATTTTTATCCAAATTGTTTATATAAATAGAAACAGTGGACTCAGCACTGATCCTTGCAGCAGACACTGGTCACACTCTGATAAACAACCCTCTACAATCATCAAGGCAATTTTGTATCCAATTGGTTAGCTCTCCCAGCATCTGATGTGTTCTAATCTTACCAACCATGTGGAACCTTGCTAAAGTCCTGCTAGTCAATGTCTACTGCACCCTCATCTATCTTCTTGGGCCACCTCTTCAAAAAATTAAATTGAATTTATGAGACATGATTTCCCATGTACAAAGTTGTGCTATCTATAATCAGTCCTTGTCTTTCCAAATGTATAGAGCTCCTGTTTCTCAGAAACCCCTCCAACAACTTACCCTCCCCTGACATTGTCCTGCTGTTTATGCACAGGGCATACGTGGGCAATTTTCACATTGTCAGGGTGATGCCAATGTTGTAAGTGTACTGGAACAGTTTGGCTTGGGTAGCGGCAAGTTCTGAGCACAAGTCTTCAGTACAATTGCCGGAATGTTGTCAGGGCCCGTAGCTTTTGCAGTATCCAGTGTCTCCAACCATTTCTGGATATCACATGGAATGGATAGAATTGGCAGAAGACTTGTACCTGTAGTGCTGGGCACTGCTGGAGGCGACAAAGATGGATCATCCACTGAAGCCCTTATCCTTTACACTGATGTGCTGGTCTCTTCCATCATTGAGGATGGGGATATTCGTATAGCCTCCACCTCCATCATCATTCACGAATGGACGTAGAAGGCCTGCACAGCATGGATCTAATCTGTTAGTTATGGGATCATTTAGCTCTGCCTATCACTTGCTGCTTATACTGTTTTGGCGGCTTCACCTGCCATGCCCTCTTGTCCTCTCCATGGAACTAGGGCTGATCCCCTGGCTTGATGGTGATTGTTGAGTGAGGAATATGCCAGGCCATGAGGTTGCAGATTGTGCTAGAGTACAGATTGTGCTAGAGTACAGATCTGCTGCTGTTCGCCCACAGTACCTCAAGGAAGCCCAGTTGTGAGTTTCTAGATCCGTTTGATGTCTGTCCCATTTAGCACAGTGATAGTGCCACACAACATGATGGAGGCTATTCTCAATACAAAAGCAGTACTTTGTCTCCACAAGGACTGTGCAGTGGTCACTCTCACCAATGCTGTCATGGACAGATGCATCTGCAGCTGGCTGATTGCCAAGGATGAGATCAATATGTTTTTCCCTCTCGTTGGTTCCCTCACCATCTCCAGCAGACCCAGTCTTGTAGCCAAATCCTTTAGGACCCGACCAGCTCAGTTAACAGTACTGCTGCCAAGCCACTCTTGGATACTGAAATCTGCTATCTGTGCCCTTGCCATCCTCTGTACTTCCTCCAAGTGTTGTTCAACATGGAGGAGTACTGATCCATCAGCAGAGGGAGGACAGTATGTGGTAATCAGCAGGGTGGTGCGGGTGGTGGTGGTGGTCCAGAGTCAAGGCTGAGGACTCCCATGGCTGTGTCTCATTGTTCTACCACCTCTGTTAGACCTGTCGTGCCGGTGGGACAGGACATATTCAGGGATGGTGACAGTCTGAGGTATTGCCTGCAACATGTGATTTTGAGAGTATGGCTATGTCAGGCTGTTGCTTGACTAGTCTCTGAGACAGCTCTGTCAATTTTGGCTTTAGCCTTAGTAAGGAGAACATTGCAGGGACAACAGGGCTGTTTCTGCCATTGTCTTTAGCGCATTAAATGATTCTGTCACCACGTCAATCAGTAAGTTGGCTGTCCAAAAATATAACAAGCGAATGAAAAAATAAAACACATATCACCGTTTCTATGATGAGAACATTACAGCTGAGAAGGTACAGAGGTTTTCTCAGATGCAAGGTTCCTAAAACCTTTGTGGGCGGCACGGTGGCACAGTGGTTATCACTGCTGCCTCACAGCACCTGAGACCCGGGTTCAATTCCCGACTCAGGCGACTGACTGTGTGGAGTTTGCACGTTCTCCCTGTGTCTGCGTGGGTTTCCTCCGGGTGCTCCGGTTTCCTCCCACAGTCCAAAGATGTGCGGGTCAGGTGAATTGGCCATGCTAAATTGCCCATAGTGTTACATAATGGATAAATGTGGGGTATGGGTGGGTTGCGCTTCAGCAGGTCGGTGTGGACTTGTTGGGCCGAAGGGCCTGTTTCCACACTGTAAGTAATCTAATCTAATCTAAAAGTGCAGACTATTGAGCAAGCACCTGTGTAAATACCAGTGACCCCAATCCTCACTTCGTGAGAGGCATACTGCCCTGTACCACCCAGTGATAGTGCCCTGCTGTGATAAATGCTGCTAAGCCTACCTGATGCATCACTGTGACCACTTTGCCAGTCATCAGACTCATGCTCAGGTCCCCCTCAGGTCCTCAGCTTCTTCTGTAATCCGCCCATTAATTTGGTTTTGTGCTTTCACATGGAATCTTCCTTCAATTAATTTTTATCTAGTCCTTCTTCATCCCTACAGTCTCACAATGATATCACAAAGGCTGAAGAAATATTTAAATCCTTTACGTTTAACTTCACAAAATCAGAAATAATACTTTACTTCATTGGTCAACAACTTGATCGTTAAGTATTTAAATTTGTTCAAGTGTGAGCAGCTCTCAGGGTCCGAGTCATTAGTGAAAGACCAAAGCCGTGCTGTCAGCTCCTGCTAATTATTTAAGCCCGGAAAATTGCACACAGGTAGTTGGACATCAGCAGTTAAAAAACTCTGGCACAGATTTTCGTGGGACCCTGAAGTTACAAACTTAGAGATAAATAATTCTGTGGGATAAAAAAGCAAAGCTACATGCCAATATTTTGAACTGAAAAAGGCACAAGACTGAAACATCCAAGTGAATTCAGTTAAAAGTTTTAACATGGAGCTGCTGTGCCTGGTTCTATAGGTCAGGAAACTGCAAGAGGAAGAACTTCTGAAGTAGGTTAAAAAAAAAACAGCCCTGGATATCTTACAAGATATGAACAGAGCTCTCTGGCAAAGAATTCTAATGACTCTCCAACCTGAGAGAAAAACATCCTCTTTATCTTAGTCTTTAACTGGCGCCCCTGAGTTGTGAGACCATGCCCTCTGAGTCCTACACTCTCTCACGAGGAGAAACATCCTCTCAGCATTTACCCGATCAGACCCCTTAAGCATCTGACAAGTTTCGGATGCAAGTTTAGGGTGGCATGGTGGCTCAGTGGTTAGCACTGCTGCCTCTCAGCACCAGGTTCCTAGGTTTGATTCCAGCCTTGGGTCACAGTGTGGAGTTTGCACATTCTCCCCATGTCTGCGCGGGTTTCCTTCCACAGTCCAAAGATGAGCAGGTTAGGTGAATTGACCGTGCTAAATTGCCCGTAGTGTTAGGTGCATTAGTCAGAGGGAAATGGGTCTGGGTGAATTACTCTTCGGAGGGTCAGTGTGGACTGGTTGGGTTGAAGGACCTGTTTCCACACTGTAGGGAATCTAATCAACGTTTCAATGAGATCACTTCTCATTCTTATAAACGCTGATGAGTAAAGTCCCAACTTATTTAGCCTTTGCTCATAAGTCAATCCCTCCATAATGTTGATCACCCTCATGACCTTTCTCTGAACTGCTTCCAATGACAGTATCTCTCTCCTCACTAGCTGCCTTTCCACCTATTTTTGAGGTATCTGCAAATTTAGCTGCAGTGCATTCGCTTCCCTCCTCCAAGTTATTAATACATATTGTAAACAGTTGCGACCCCCAGCACTGATCTCTGTGAAACCCCACAGGTTACAAGTTACTATCCTGCCAAAGAACTCCCCATTCCCACCCGCTGTTTTCCAGCCATGACCCAATTCTCTATGCAATTCAACATACCACCCCCAACACCACAGGCTCACATCTTATGACTTCACCTTTTGTATTGAATTCTTTCTCGATGTCCAAATATAACATATTTACTGGTTCACCTCCATCCACTCTGGTTAAGACTTACTCAAAAAACAATAAAAATTAGTCAGACATGATTTCCCCTTTGTGAAGCCTGCCCAATTAGATTATAATTTTCCAAATGTTCTGCTATTACTCCCTTCATAATTGATTTCAACAGTTTTCCAACAATAGATGTGGGGTTAATCAGCCTATTGTTACCTGCTCTCTGACTCCCTCTCTTTTGTGAAATGTGGTGTCACACTGGTAGTTTTCAAATCCTCTGGTACACCTCCAGAATCCAAGGGGTTTTGAAAAATTACAACCAATGCATTAGTGGGACAAACATCTACACGTTGCATTGCATAAGATATTCAACAAATGCGTCATTCACATTTGTACTGAAACTTTTAGTCCCTTATTTTAGGTTTGATGGTTTATCTTTTTTTCATTTTTAAAAAGTGTTGCAAGGAATTCTTAACATGCTAAAATACTTAGCTTAAAATAATAATAGTTTCAAGTTATAACTATTTTGCTAGTTAATATTTAATACTTCAGAAACTAATGGATCTTCTCCACTGTATTCAGCATTTTCTTACCTCAAGACAAGTTGCAACATAACATCCTCACAATTCAGATTGATAAGGGTTCTGAACAGGGCCAGAGACACGACACATAACTGTCAGAAGGATTAAAAAAAAATCACCTTGTTACTGACACTACTCAACTCTTCTATAAACAAGTGATTTTAATTGTAACAAATATTGTTTAATCTTGAGAAAAACTTGTTTTTTAAAAAAAGTACAAATTACATTTTAGTTGCAGGTGTTACTCTGGTTTTTCTAGACTTGTACCTGGAATTGGAGAATACTTAACAAAACATTGGTTAGTTCATTACAGTGAGCAATGCTTTAAAATTCAACACACTGGTTGAACTTTAGAATTAATTTCTTGAGAACCCTTTACCAATTAGAACCTTGAAGGCCGAAATCTTTAACAATCTTGTATAGCACAGCAAAAGGTTGTGACCCATTACATAAAATGTCAGTTTTAGCTCAGTAGCAACAGTCGTGCCTCTGAGTTTGGTGATTAGGAATTTAATCCTCGTTCTGATGACTGAAACACATCAGAAACACACAATGATTTTGATGCAGTGATCTCAGAACACAACACATTGGTCAAAGCAGAACAGGGAGTTTCTCCATGTGGTGGATAAAACATTTATCCCTTAACCGACATTACTCAAGTGGATAACTCTTCATTAGGGTTAGGGTCCTAGTGCCCAGTATGCAAAATTACCTGCTGTATTTTCCCCTAAAATAATACAAAATAATTCAAAAGGTTTACTTTAGCTGTGAAGTGTTTGGGACATTGAGGATCAAAAGGCAATATATTAGTTCAAGTTCTTTTTATGCACAGATGTAACCAGCAATATACGTACAAACCATAAATGGTAATCTAAACCTAGTCCAATAAAACCTGCCAGACTAGGCAATGATATTTATTATTGATATAAAGGCATGCAATATAAAACTATAATTTATGTCATCTAAAAGACATTTAAGTTGTCTTCTGTCTTGCATATTTGTTTCTTATTCTTGACAAATTTAAAACAGGTATGACCTCTCCACCTGCAATGTATCAGTGTTATGTTAGGGGAAATAAAGAGGAAGGAACTCTGAATGGTCTTTCCCTTCAAAATATTCCCTTATTTAACATGATAACATTCTACTCCTACCAAGTTTGAGCTGGGGTCGTAGGCATTTGGGGCATAGATCTTGACCCATCATTTTTGTTAGCCACAGAAATAGTGTTATAATACGTCACTATTTCCTCCATCTTCCTGATCCTAAGTTAGTGCACCTCCCCTTTAAAAGACTCAGTCGATTCCCCACCTGCATCCTTTTTAAAAAAAAACACTTTCTTGCATCTCTTTGTGGCATGAAGTTCTTTTCAGTTTTCATTTTGTTTGACCGAAGGAAAGTTTAACATTAAAGCTCAGAATTTCCCATGAGCTACCCTCATAGTTGGCCAACTTTTCCAAAGTGCACCATTAACCATGTTCCAAATTCAGAAGTCTTGATGATGCAATCCAAGAAAACCCTGTTTCTTTATTCTAGATGTCTCTATTGCTTTCTCCCTTCATGATGGGTAAGCAGCCAAAATAGATTAGATTGGATTACCCACAGTATGGAAACAGGCCCTTCGGCCCAACAAGTCCACAATGACCCTCCAAAGAGAAACCCACCCCCCTATATATACCCCTGACACATCCACCTAACACTATGGGCAATTTAGCATGGCCAATTCACCTGACCTGCACATCTTTAGACAGTGGGAGGAAACCGGAGCACCCGGAGGAAACCCACACAGACATGGGGAGAATGTGCAAACTCCACACAGACAGTTGCCTGAGGCGGGAATTGAACCCGGGTCCCTGGCGCTGTGAGGCAGCAGTGCTAATCACTGAGCCACCGTGGCTCCCCTGTAGTGTGATTTTTTTCAAATCCCAGACAAGTGTTCAGTAACTGTGAGAAAGGAATAGGTTCAACTTCCAACCACTCACCTTACAAAGGGATTTTCCCAAAGTGGAAATGTGTTTCTTTTGATCAATGTTGGTGACACAGACTTCGTACTTTAATTGCAGAGGAGTTTAAATGGATACTTTGCAAAAGCCTCACAGTGGAGAACACTAATAGAATTCTAAAAAAAAAATCTAAATAAAGGGGCTAAAGAGTGGAGAAAATAAACACAATTACTATCCCCGGAGAAAGTCTATTTGGGAAGGTAATAGTGGTAAGGACCAATAAGTCCCCTGGACCTGATGGGATGCATCCTAGAATATTGAAGGCAGTAGCTACAATGTTATAGGATGCACTGGTAAAAATCTTCAAGGAATCTTTGGATTTTGGAAAAGTCCCAGAGGACTGGGAAACTGCCAAAGTAACACTTATTTAAGAAGGGAAGGAAGCTGACATTCACTCACTACAGGCCCGTTAGCTCAACGTCAGGTGTTGGGAAAATGTTGGAGTCCATTCCAGAGAATGTGATAGCAAAGCATTTAGAAATACATAATATGATCAAGCAGAGATGGCATGGCTTTACAAAGGGGAAGTCATGTATGAAAAATTTATTAGAATTCTTTGGGGAGATAACAAACAGGATAGATGGAGGGAAAACATTGAAAACAATCCATTTGGACTTTTGGATAAGGTATTGCACGTAAGGCTAGTTAACAAGAAGCTGTGGCTTTGGGTGATCATATATTAAGCATGGGTAGAGGATTGAGTAGCTAATAGATAACAGAGTTGGAACAAAGACAGCATTTTCAGCAATGATTACCTGAAACTAATGGAGATTTGTGCTGGAGCCCCAATTACATAAATTGTAAATATTAATGACTTGTTGAGGAAAATAGCTGCACCACTGACAATCTTTCAGATGCACAAATACAAGAGGGAAGGTAAGGTGTGAAAATGACAGAGTCTGCAGAGGGATTTAGACAAGCTAAGCAAATGGACAAAAACTTGGCAGATGGAATATCATGTGGGAAAATATGCACTTGGCCAGGAAGTATGACGATTATCTAAATGGGGAAAGATTGCAGAAAGCTGTAGCATTTGGGGGTCCGTTTGACATGATTCACACGAGTTCAGCACATAATAGGAAAGACATTCAGAATATTGGCCTTGTTTAAAGGGAATGGAGTATAAAAGTAGGGAAGTCTTATTAAAAGTTTACAAGTACTAGTTAGACCACAGCTGGGATACAGAAGCAGCTTGGGGGCCCTTATCCAAGGAGAGATATTCCACCACTAGAGGCACTCCAGAGAAGGTTCTCTCGGCTATCAGGTACGGAGGGATTTTCTTTAAAGGGAAGAGTGGATAGGTTGGGCCTGTACTTGTAGAGTTTGAAAGAAAGAAAGGAGACCTTATAGAAAGATATACATTTTTATTGAGTTGACAGGGTAGATGAAGAGGAGTTGTCTTCTCTTGTGGAAGAGTCCTGGACTTGAAAGGCATAAATTCATAGTGAGGGGTTGCCTGTTTAAAATAAAAATGAGGAGGAATTTCTTCCCTCAGAAGGTCATGAACTTGTGGAATTCTTCCCCACAGAAGGTTGTCAAGGCTGGGATATTAAATATGTTCAAGGCTGGAACAGACAGATTTTTCATAAGTAAGGGAAACAAGATTTGCAGGTAAAAAGCCGGGAAGTGGATTTGAGGATCAAACCAGCCCAAAGATCCCACTGAATGACACAACAGACTCAATGAACTAAATAACCTGCTCCTGCCTTTCCATTTTATAGTCCCTGTGGCTCCTTGCAAGCAAGTGCCAAAGTCATTTTACTTTGCAGACCTCTTGTTCCATGGACTTTTAAGATAGGCCTTTGATTTTCTCACACACCCTGGATTTTTAGACAAGGTAAATTCTTCCTTCCCATCTCCACTGGAACTTGGATTAAAGGAGACCTTCCCTGAAGTATAGTCCTGAACGTCAGGGACACAGACAGCAACAAAGTAGCATATATTTCCAGTTCCCACTCAATAGCATCTTGGCATCTCTTTAATAGGTGAGGCACAGTTGTGCGTGTCTAATGAAGGGAGTGCGTTACTAATATCCTCCATCCTTGCCCACTGCTATCTTTCATTACAAGAAAAAAAAAGGGAAGAGCAGAAAAATCCAATAAACAAACAGGGGGAGATGTAAGTGATGACCATTTTGGATAATTCAGCTGTTTTCATTTCTGAGGTATTTTGCCTGATGTATACTGTAAATCTCAATTCTCCCTTCTTTTAGTCCCACAATCCAGTTCAGTTCTGGTCATCGCTGCTAAGGAAAGGTGCAAGGGTCCGTGAGATGGTACAGAGGGATTTACCTGAATGGTTCCAGGATTGAGGGATTTCAGCTACAATTTGGGGAAGTTGAGGTTGTTCTCCTTGGAGAAAAGGAAATCAAAGACAGATTTAATTGAGACTTTCAAGATTATAACAGATCCAGATAAGACAGACAAAGAAAAACTGGCCTCATTAATTGATGCTACACTGACAAGGGGTCTCAACCTTTAGAATCTGGGCAAAAGCTGGAGAAGGGGCAGAACCTGTGAGGAAAACCCTTTTATTTAAACACAGTGAGTTGGTAATGAACTGAAACTCAATGCTTATATAAGTGGGACAGCAAACACAACCACTGAATCCAAAAGGAAATTCAAACTAAGAGCAATAGGGATAGAATGGGTGTGGACTGAGGAAGAAAACCTTAAGGGTTAATCTCTTCCTGAAGTCCAATTTTTCTTTAATTTAGCAATGAACTAAACTAAGCTAGATTTTATTCTAGCCTTAAGAAAGGGTGTAGAAATTCCCTTCGAACAACTTAATCTAGTTAATTATGTGGTTGATTAAAACGGATTCTCAGAAGTTCAGAGATAGAAAGGGTATTCCTCAGTGTGGCCTTTGGTCCAAAAAACAAACTGTGAGTTTGGTGAGAAAGGCTGGGGGGTGGTGCTCCTTTTTCCATTTGGTATTTAACCTTTCTCAGCCTTCAGTAATTGGCTGCTACTCTGGTACATGGAATAAACCAACTGCTGAGTAATTTGTTAGTTATTCTATTCAGTCTAACACAAACAATAGATTTAAAAGTCAAATTACGGCAGGTCAGCTCAGACAAGTGGAACGCGTATTCCAAGGTGTGAGAGAAGCAAGACCTTCCAGATGTGTCTGAAATGAATGTGTCTGTCAGAACCGGGACCGGCTGCACAAACCTAAGCTCCTGGTTTCTGAACTCAAGCAGCAGCTGCACTCGTTGCTATGAATCTGTATATATAGCATGTTTGGGTAGATGGTCACACCAAAGGATAGCAGCATACAGACAGACAGGGACTGAGTAACCACCGGGTATTCTAGGAGAATCAGGCAGTGCCTGGAGTCCCCTGAGTTGATCTTGCTTGCTAACCAGGCTTTTCATTTTACTATTCGGGTTCCTCAGGGCAGTGCAGCCCAGACAGAGCCAGGTTTGTGGCTCCACGGATGGCTTGGTTATCCAGGAAGGGAAGAAGAAGAGTGGAAGAGGAGGGAGGATTCCCATAGTCAAGGATCAGACAGGCATTTCTACAGCAGTGAATGTGACTCCAGGAAGGTGTGTGGACTAACAAAAACAGAGACTGAAAACCAAATGCAGGAGGAACTTGGTAAATCTAGCTGCATCTACAGGAGAGAAACAGACTTAAGGTTTCAAGTCCAACGTGATACTTCCTTGGGACTTGGGGTGTATTGCTTTCCTGGTGCCAGAGTCATAGTTGCTGTAGAGGATATCTTTCTGGGGGAAGGTGAACAGGACTTTTGGTGTTGTGGTCCACAAAGGTACTGACACCATGGGGGAGTAGGCAGAGGGATGAAACCCTGAAAACCCTGGTTTTATAAAGTCATGAAGAAAATTAAAAGCTCAAGGGTAATCCGAGGATTACTTCCACAGCCGCATGCTGTTGACATAGTAACAGGAGGAATAATCAATTAACCACATAGTTGGAGAATTGGCATAGGAGAGACAGCTAGAGATCGCTGAACGCTGTTGGGAAGGCATAAACTAGCTTGTCAGGGAGCTGGGAATCTGAGCGGTCACTCAAATCAGAAGGAAATAAAGCTGTTTGCAAGGAGTGCAAAAGTTGAGAGTGAAATGAGAAAGTGAAATCAAAGTGCGCATCAACCGAACTTGGAACATGAAATAATGGCAAAAAGACTTTGCCCAAATGCAGGCAGCATTCACAACAAGGTAAATAATGTCACAGCAAAAATAAAGGGAAATAGGTATACCATACCTGCTATTAGAAAAATATAGCCAAACCCGTCAGCAGCATGTCCAAGGCTGGGAACTGAACGTTCAAGTACATTCAGCATTTAGGGAGAGCAGGCTAAGGGGAAAAAGAGGTGGCACTGCACTGAGCAGCGTTGGCATCAGTACCTCAGGGAGGGAGGATCCTGGATTGGAATAACAAATCGAGAATCTGCTTGGATGGAACTAAACAAGGAGCAGCAGACAATGGTCGTTTTTTTTTATATAGACCAGCGACCTGTCATGGCAGCATGGGACATGGTTAAGTAGAGGATTAGTGAAGCATGTCACTGGAGTAATCATGGGTGACTTCAATTTACATGTAGATTGGGCAAACTTAATGAACAATAATGACATAAACAATGAATTTTGAGAGTGTGTCAGGAACAGTTTTCTAGAGTGCTACATTGAGAAACTGACTAGAGACTGTGCTATTTATAATCTAGTATTCTGTATCGGGAAAGAGTTTAATAATAACCTGGTATAAATGACCCTTTTGGGATCAGTGACCATACGACAGAATTATACATTGTTTGAAAGTGATGTAGCTCATTTGAAGACAGGTGGTTACATTTGGACAAAGGAAATGATAAAGATATGAAGGGTAACATGGCTGAGGGGGATTGGGAAAATACATTGTAAGGTATGATAGTACAAAGACAATAGATAGGCTTTAAATAATTATAAAAACCAGAAGTACTGCAGATGCTGCTAATCAGAAATAAAAAAAAACTTGCTGGAGGAGTTCAGATGCTGCCACAGAAATCCAAGTTAACATTTCGGATCCAGTGTCCCTTCCTCAAAACTGATGGTAGCTAGGAAAATGTCGGTTTACATGCAGTAAACGAGAGGTGGGAATAGAGCCTAGAGAGAGGAAAGCAGTTGGACAAAAGAGTGGATAACGATCGGACTGGGATAAATCTTGTCGTTGCTTGTCTTACCAAAATGCAATAGCTCACATTTATCCAAAATTAGATTTCATCTGCTACTCCTTGGACCATTGGCCCAACTGATCAAGATTCCTTTGTAAGCTTAGATAACTTTTTTCACTGTCCACAATACCAGCAATTTTGGTGTCATTCACAAGCTTACTAACCAAGCCTCCTAAATTCTCATTCAAATTGTTTACGTAAAACACAAACAAAAATGGACCCAGCACCAATCCTTGCGGAACACCACTGGTCATTGGCCTCCTATCCAAAAAAAAAACTCTCCACCACTATCTGCTGCTTATTTCCATAAAACTAATTTTGTATCCAATTAGCAAGCTTTGCCTGAATCCCATGAGATATAACTTTACTAATTGGTCTACCATGCGGAACCTTGTCAACAGCTTTACTAAAGTTCATGTAGACAACATCAACTGCTCAGCCCTCATCAATCTTGCTAGTTACTTCATTAGAAACCTCAAGTTTGAGAGACATGGTTTCCCATGCACAAAGCCATGCTAACTATCCCTAATAAGTCCTTTTCTCTCTAAATACATGTAAATCCTATCTCTCAGAACCCCCTCCAACAACTTACTGATGTCAGACGTATAGGCCTATTGTTCCCTGACTTCTCCTTACACACACTCTTTTAGAAAGGCAAAACAGTTCTCTGGCACCTGACCCGCAGGCGATACAAATACCCCTCTAGGGACCAACCAATTCCTCCACTAACTTCCACAAAGTCCCGGGATACACTTGATCAGGTTCCACTTCTATGTTTGTTAAAACATTCAGCACCTCTTCTTCTATAATGTGGACTATTTTCAAGATATGAATATTTATTTCTGAATTCTGTAGCTTCCATTTATTTCTCCACAGTAAAAGCTGGCACCAAATATTTGGATCTCTCCCATCTCCTCTGGTTCCGCACAAAAATGATCCCTGTTGATCTTGTAGGGGCCCTATTCTCTCCTTAGTTGCTCTTAATGTAGCTGTAGAATCTCTTTGGATGATCTTTAAACATTTCTGCCAAGGCTATCTCGTATCCCCTTTTTGCCCTCCTCATCTCTCTCTTCAGAATGCTCCTATACATATCATTTGGGCGGCATGATGGCACGGTGGTCAGCACTGCTGCCTCACAGCGCCAGAGACCCGGCTCAGGCGACTGTCTGTGTGGAGTTTGCACGTTCTCCCCGTGTCTGCGTGGGTTTCCTCTGGGTGCTCCAGTTTCCTCCCACAGTCTAAAAATGTGCAGGTTAGGTGAATTGGCCATGCTAAATTGCCCGTAGTGTTAGGTGAAGGGGTAAATGTAGGGGAATGGGTCTGGGTGGGTTGCTCTTCGGAGGGTCGGTGTGGACTTGTTGGGCCGAAGGGCCTGTTTCCACACTGTAGGTAATGTAATCTAATCTAATCTAGTAATCTAATCTAATGTTATACTCTTTAAGAGATTCACTTAATCCCAATTCTTCTATACCTAATATATGACTCCTTCTTATTCTTGATCAGAGCCTCAATATCTTTATTCATCCATTGTTCCCTACTCTTCCCAATCGTACCCATCACTCTAACAGGAACACTAACTTCTACTGGAGATCCAAGGGATGAAGCAGGAGAAGCAATGAAGAAAATTATTAGTAAGAAACTTATGATGGATAAATGTATGGTTGTGTTGGATTTTAGTGGGTTTTGTGATCAGAGTTACCTAATTAAGGCATCCAGTTGTAAGGTATTTTCAGAGAGATTATGAATTTTGTTTGGAAGCAGTGTAAATATGATATACTGCACAACCATGATAACTGAGGATGGCTCACCGATACCAGAGGGGACACAGCCTATTGGCACGGACTATGTCCCTCTCATTAAAATTATGAAAACAGCATTCCGCTTTCTGGCTAAAAAAAAAATCCTCCCTCAATCTCTTCCAGTCCAGTTTGCATCTAACAAAGATAGCTCCCTGATAAGGGCTATAACCTACAAGGGCTGCAATCTGCCGTGTCTGTCCCTCATCTGCGCTTGCATTCGTACCCTGGTGTCCTTGGGAGAGGGACCATGCAGTGCTCATCAATGTTCTCGCTACTTTGACAGAGACGTGAGCACTGCGGGAGACACAATGTTTTATTTTCGTCTCTTCCTTCATTCCTTCGCCTCTCCTCAATGGTTTGCTGTAAATACAGAATCAGCTACACTGGTAATTAAAAGAGGAAAAAAACCAAAATAAAAATTCACAGTGATTTCCATGGTGGGAAGCTCTCGCAGTTGTGCATATTATTACTTTGGAATGCATATTAAACAAAGTGCTGCCTGAAAAGGCGGACTCCTCTTGGACCCTGAGTGGTTGAGATATGCTCTTTGTTTATACTGTTACTGACATGTCAGAATCCTTTCAGCAACTAACGTTCACGAAATCAAGATGACCACTGTCACACTTTCATCTGAAGGTTACTTCTTTATTCTAACAATAAAACTTACTTCTCTAGACTTTGGATTGACAGGAGTATATATGGCACCAGATACATCTCTGGTGTCAGTTCAAATGAACATTTGGCCTTGATGATCCCAGTGGTAATTTAGACCTTTCTTTTGTACTTCCTATTTCTATTTACTATAAATATGGAAAGCTCGTAACTATTCTGAGAGCAGTTATACTACACGGTAAATACGAGCTTGAAAGGGACCCCAGTTTCTATTAGAGCTGATAAATCCAAGGAACCTGATATTCCCCATCCCTGAAGGTTGGAAATTGAGATGGTAGATGCACGAGTGATCACATTCCAGAATGAGAGAGATTCTGGAATGGTTCCTGCGGATTGGAAGGTAGCAGGTATCTCGCCCCACTATTTAAACTGAGAGGGAGAGAGAAAACAGAGATCAATAACCTTACATCAGTGGGAGGGAAAGTGATGGACTTTTTTCCCTTTATTTTCTATTGGAAGTGCACATTACTGGCCAGGCCAGCCTTTGTTGGTCATCCCCTAAACATCTCTGAACTGAATGGATAGTGACATTTCAGAGGGCAGGTCAGCATCGTTCACCTTGTGTCTGCAGTCACATACAGACCAGAGTGGGTAAGGACGACAGATTTTCTTCCCTGGTGGACATCAGTGAACCAGATGGATTTTTGTAACAATGGCTGATGGTTTCATTTCCCGATTTTATTAAAGTGAATTGGAAATTCCACCAGCTGGCAGGGTGAGATTTGAACCTGTGTCTCCACAACATTAGCCTCTGGAATTACCTATCCAGTGATATTACCATTACACCACAACCTTCATCATGGATAAGATAGTGTCAGTGACAATGACCTGACTGGGAACAGTCAGCATAGATTGGTGCACAGGAATTGGGTTTGATGAACCTTTTGGTAGTTTTTTTGAAACTATTGCAAACAAAATTCATAAATGGGAGTTAGTAAACATTGGATACTTAAATTTTCAAGAAGCTTTTGATAAAGACCAACACCCCTCGCCCCCCACCTCGGCCAAGCCCCAAGAGATTGATGAGCAAAATTAAAGTTTGTGGGATATTATTTGGCATTAAGGATTGGCTAACAGACAGAAAGCAAAGAGTTGGAATAAACAGGCCATTCTCAAACTGAAACAAGAACAGAAACTGCTGGAGAAACTCAGCAGCATCTGTGGAGACAAAGCAGTGTTGATTTCTTCAGAAGATGAAGCATCATTGGATTTGAAATGTTAACTCTGCATTCTCCCCACAGGTTGCTGCCAGACCAACTCAGAGTTTCTCCAGTAATTTCTGCTTCTGTTTCAGATTGCCAGCATCCACAGTTCATAGAATCATTGAGATCTACAGCACAGAAACAGGCCCTTCAGTCCAACTCGTCCATGCTGACCAGACATCCAGATAAATCTGGTCACATTTGCCTGCACTTGGCCCATATCCCCCTCAACCTTTCCTTTCATATACCCATCCAGTGCCTTTTAAATGCTGTAATTGTATCAGCCTCCATCACTTCCTCTGGCAGCTCCTTCCTTATGCACACCACTCTCTACGTGAGAAAGTAGCCCCTTAGGTCCCTTTTACATTTTTCTTCTCTCACCTTAAACTTTTGGTGAGGTGTTGGACCGCTGGGTTTGGACTCAACCATGATCTTGGGTTCATGTTGCACTACATGTGACCCCACCACACTCTTCCGTACCTGCAAAATCTTCCTTACTTGGTCCTAGTCAAGTGTGTGGTGCTGGAAAAGCGCAGCAGGTCAGGCAGCATCCGAGGAACAGGAAAATTGATGTTCCGGGCAATTGACGTTCCAGGAATCCTGATGAATGGCTTTTGCCTGAAACAGCAATTCTCCTGCTCCTCGGATGCTGCCTGACCTGCTGTGTTTTTCCAGCACCACACACTTGACTCTAATCTCCAGCATCTGCAATCCTCACTTTTGCCTACTTTTCCCTTACGTGATCCCTCTGCCTAGAAATACTGTGTCCATGTTCTTCCCTCTCACTCTGCCTGTTGAAGGGGTTGCGCTCCGAAAGCCTGTGACTTCAAATAAACCTGTTGGACTATAACCTGGTGTCATGTGACTTCTGACCTTCTCTACAGTAAACACTGATACAAAATACTTGCCTAGCATCTCCCCCATCTACTGCGGTTCCACACATAGGCTGCTTTGCTGATCTTTAAGGGTTTTTCTTCCGAGTTACCCTTTTGTCCTTAATGTTTTTAATGAAATCCCTTCGGATTCTTGTTAACCCTACTTGTCAAAGTTACCTCGTGTCCCCTTTCTGCCCTCCTGATTTCCCTCTTACTCCTACTGCCTTTATACCTTAAGGATTCACTCAATCTCTGTTGTCTTTACCTGACATATGCTTCCTTCCTTTTTTTTGATGAAAACCTCAATCCACCATTCCCTACACCTACCTGCTTGCCCTTCACCCTAACAGGAACATACCGTCCCTGGACTCTATCTTATTTCTGAAGATTTCCCATTTTTCAGCCGTTCCTTTACCTGCAAACATCAACTTTTGAAAGTTCTTGCCTAATACCGTCAATATTGGCCTTCCTCCAATTTAGAACTTCAACTTTTAGATCTGGTCTATCCTTTTCCATCACTATTTTAAAACTAATAGAATTATGGTCGCTGGCCCCAAAGTGCTCCCCCACTGACATCTCAGTCACCTGCCCTGCCTTATTTCCCAAGAGTAGGTCAAGTTTTGCACCTTCTGTAGTCGGTGACCTTTGCTCTCCTACCATCAGGCTATGAATAGCAGGGTACCGTCAGGATCAGTACTTAAGAACTCAATATATATCAATGATTTGGATGGGGACCAAATATATTCTGAAGTCTGTGGATGATGCAAAGCTAGGTGGGAATATGTGCTCTGAGGAAGATGCAAAGTGACTTCAAGAAGATCAGGACAGACTTTATGATTGGGCAACATGGAAGATGATACATAATGTGGAAAAATCTGAGCTTATCTACTTTGATAGGAAGAACGGGTATGCAGTGTACTTCTTAAATACTCCATGTTTGGAAAGTGTACATACAAAAAAAGAATGTAGGTGCCTTTGACAATAAGGCATTGAAGGATAGCATTCAGCATGCAATTAGGAAGGCTAATAGAATAGTAGCCTTTACTGCAAGAGGATTAGAGTACATGAGCATGGTTAGACCACAGCTGGAGTACTGTGTGCTGTTGTGGTATCAGCATCTCAGGGAAGGTCTTAGTCCCATAGAGGGAGTATACTTGTTCTGAGGATGATGCAACTAACTTTTGAAGAGTGATTGGGAAAACTGTTTTGTGTTCTCTACAGTTTTGAAAAATTAGAGGCAATCTCATTGAAATCTACAAAACACTTAAAGAGATGGACAGGATAGATGCAGGTAAGATGTTCACCTTGCCTGGAGAGTTTAAAACCAGGTTCGAAACAAGAGGGAAGCCTAAAATGAGGTGAAATTTCCTTTACTCGGGAAATTTGTAAATCTTTGGAATTCACTATCAATCTGCTGTGGAAGGTTAGTTATTGAGTAAATTCAAAGGAAGGGTTGACTGATTTCTGAATAGCAATGACATAAAAGAGACATGGGCAAAGGGTTGGGCAAGACTTCGAAGGAGATGATCAAGCATGACCTGGAATCAAAAACTAATCATCGGAACATTGCTATAAAGAAGTGTAGAGAAAAATCCTTTGTTTTTATTTTAACACTTCTGTTTACTAGTGACAATAAATTTCCAGCAACACATTCCATCAATATTGGCAACTCTAACCAAGCTTCACAGAAGTATCTGCTCAACAATGAACACAGAGCTCACCAACTTCAACACATGCTCATTTTTGTAGATTATTACATGGCCAGCCATCAGCTCCCATGTCCCACAAAAAAAAAAGATGATTTTGAAAAAATAGACCAACTATTTTATGTCCTCAGATTATATATTTCTTTGGAATTAACATCACTGATCACTCATTTAACAGCAACTCCAGAGAACAGTCATTGTATTTACGTTTTACCATTGCTACATGGTTTTCTAGTCTTTGCAAAGACAATAAGTAAACATTTTATCAAATAATGACATAACAAGGAGAAAGGTTTATTTAATAGTAAGTGGTTAAGTAAACTGTATTAAATACAAACAGTAAATTTACAGTCAACACACACAACTTACTAGGCATACCCAGAACATTATGGTAATCTCCTGAGCCAGCTCTCATTGAGTTGCAGTCTCTGGCCAATCCTACATGGCAATCTGCTGCACTCATGCATGGAGTCCCCGGCTTATCTCCATTGTTGATGGCTTCAGAACAACTGCAAACTTTGTGCAAGCCAGCCACGGATAAGTCCTTAAAATTCGTCTATCACACATCAGAATAAAGCATTTTTAAAATGCTTTATCTTTCATGATTAAATTAAGCAACCTTTAATGCTCAGGATTCAAATTATATTTCCCTCCTTAGATAGAGCTGAAAATCAAATATACCCCAGAGGATTGTGAATGCTCCATCACTGATTATTATCAAGGCTGAGACAGACCAATGTTTGGTCTCTCAGGCTATTGGGGTGTGCAGGATGCAGACACCAAATTGGAGTTGAAACTGAAGATCAATCAGGTTCAACAGATGGTTTGCTCCTGCTCCTATTTGTTACATCCTTCCATTCTTCTAGACTTTAAAATTGCCACAAGACTTTTTAAAAAGGTAAATGACTTAGGATGAGTCATTGATTACAACGGGCAAACTTACTTGACTGCTGTTCAAACAGTTCAATAGTTTCTCATTCGCACTAGTTACAATTTGCAATTATAACAATGCATCCCTATTTTGTTATCGAATAGGTAAGCATTCTATAAAAACCCTGTGTTACAGCATGGAAAACAGAACCTTTGATCCAATCAACCCATGCCAATCATATTCCCAAATTAAACTAGCCCCACTTGCCTGCACTTGGCCCACATCCCTCCAAATCTTTTTTATTCATGTACTTATCCAAATGTCTTTAAATTTTTTTTAAACTGTACTCATATCCACCACTTCCTCTGCAAGCTCATTCCACACACTAACCACTCTCTGTAGCAAAAATATGCCCTTTGTGTCCATTATACAATCTTTCTCCTCTCACCTTAAAAATATGCTCCCTAGTTTTGAACTCCCCACTCTGGGGGAAAGACCTTTGCTGTTCACCTTATCTAGGTTCATAGAACCTCCTCGATCCTCACCTTCCACGCCACCAAGCTCCAGATACAATGCATCATCCTCTGTCATTTCTACCACCTACAGTCAGACCCCACCACCAGTGATATATTTCCTTCTGACCCATATCTGCATTCCACAGACACCATTCCCTCTGCGACTCCCTCCATGCCCCCCCACCAATCCACCCCTCCTCCCAACACCTTCCCCTGCCACTGCAAGAGGCACAAAACCTGCACCCACATCTCTCCCCCACCCCCCCTCACCTCCATCCAAAGCCCCAAAGAATCCTTGCACATCCAGCACATCCAAATATCTCATCTACTGTATCCGTTGCTCTCAATGTGGTCTCCTCTACATTGGGGAGACAGGAAGCCAACTTGCGTGATAGTTCAGAGAACATCTCCAGGACACATGCACCCAAAAACCTTGCCACCCTGTGGCTGAACACTTCAAATCCCTCTCTGACTCTGTCAAGGACATCCAAATCCTGGGCCGCCTCCACTGCCAAATCCAAGCCATCGGACGCTTAGAGGAAGAACACCTCAAATTCCTCCTTGGAACCCTCCAATCACACAGCATCAATGTTGATTTCACCAGTTTGCCCATCTCCCCTACCCCCCCCCCCCCCCCCCCCCCCCCCCCCCCCCCCCAAAAATCTTATCCCAGATACAAACGTCCAACCCAGCACCAACCTCTTGAACTGTCTGACCTGTCTATTTTCCTTTCCACCTATCTGGTCCTGTCTGTCACCATCACTCCTGACCTTCACCTATCTATTACCTTCCTTTCCCCCAGCCCCACACCCCTCCCATTTATCTCTCAGCCCCCTTGGGACCCCCACATTCCTGAAGAAGGGCTAATGCCTGAAATGTCGACTCTCCTGCTCCTCGGATGCTGCCTGACACATACTTTTTGACTCTTGACTCTCCAGCATCTAAAGTCCTCACTTTCTCCTGGTTTTATAAGTCTCTGTGAGGTCATCCCTCAACATCCTACGCTTCAGTAAAAAAGCATCAGTCTATCCAGCCTATTTTTATAACTCAACCCCTCCATTCCCAGCAACATCCTGGTCAATGTTTTCTGAATCCTCACCAGTTTGATAATATCCTTCTTATAAAAGGGCAATCAAAACTACACACAGTGCTGCAAAAGAGCTCAGCAACATGCTATACAACTTCAACACAAAGTCCCAATTCCTGTACTCAAAGGTCTGAAGGCAAACATGTTAAATATCTTCTTAACCACCCTGTCTGTGATGCAAATTTAAAAGAATTAGGTAGCTGAATCCCTGGGTATTTCTAACTTTACTCACAATAGAAGCGAACAACACTTCATCCCTTTCAACAAATCCCTCCACACTATTACATTCCCTCACAAGGGTACACTAATTTATGAACGCTGTTCCTCATTCCACACTCACCTCTGCACATTATACTCCGACGCCCATTTTCTTCTGGTCCTCACACAACCATTAACTCCTCCCAACATCCCCCTCTTTTCTTCCATTTCATTTGGGGCTTTACCTCTGTCATGCATCTCTGCCACCCCCCCTGCACCTGACATATGCTTCAGTTCTCACTGCAGGCACGATACAGACATGTCCTACACATTACCAATCTGCTTTCACTGGCATCTCAACTTGAACAACCTTTTACCCATTATTTGTGACCCTCATTTGCCACAGAAAATATGAAAAAAGTATCAACATTTCAAGTTTCATTTTCTCAAGTTGACCATCTGTTTATGCCCAACTTCTACACATCATCTTATCCCTTTACACCTTCCTCTTAGACCTCCACAGGAGCAAGCAGAAGATACCGCAGAGAGATATTCTTTCTCCTTCTCTCCCCAGCACTTGTTCAGACCCTGACATTCTGCATGGGTTTGAGACACTGGCTGTGTGTGTGGTGAACTCGGCACCGGGCCCTATAGCAAGAAGAACTCAGGAGATGGCTCACCAGATGACAGATGATAGCTTCACAAGCCCCACTCTGTCAAGGAAACTACGCTCTGGAGGTGCCAGTGTTGAATTGGGGTGGACAAGGTCAGAAGTCTCACAAGACCTGGTTATAATCCAACAGGTTTATTTGGAAGCACTAGCTTTCGGAGCGCTGCTCCTTCATCAGATGAGAATGACCTTGTAAATGAAACTGTTAGTCTCACACATGCAGTTATAATGGAAAGCCTGTCCAATGTGTTTCAGGACTGAGTGCGTGTGGAGTCTGCTTCCAATCAGTTATGTATAATCTCACAAGGCCAAGGATTCTGCAGTCCCAGCACGGGGCAGTCAGTATTCACAGCCTTTATAGTTTAGGAAACTTAAACTAAAATAACTTTGGGTCGAAACAGAGAATTGTTTCATTCGTTCTCATGTTTCAGAGAACAACATATACTGTTGATTGGGCCTTTAAATCCAGCTCCAGTGGCTCTGAGAGACTAATCCTGACAAGGTTTACAGGCACTGGGTCAGAATTTTCAATTAAAATGACACTGTGGTCCTGATCGCATCACAGGATTCTTATTTTAATACAGCCACAAACCAGACTGAGCAGCTGCTTATGGGATTTTGAAAAATGCTGCTGTTAATACGATGGGAATATACGGAGAATACATCCTTAAGTATTTAATCATTATTTTAACAGCCTGCCTAAAGGAAGAAGTTTTAAATAAAGGAATTCTAAAGTAAATTAGATATTTATTTGGAAGAGGTTTGCAGGGTTAGGGCGCAAAAACAAATCAGAGGCTTGGGATTGCTCTTATAAACAGCTGACAGAGACACAATAAACTGAATAGCTTCCTTCTGGCTGTGTGGTTTTACACAGAAACTTCTCGTTTTATTGTCAATTCAAGAGCAGCTATATTTCAAAACTCCTAAATGATGAATTCCTTAAACATCTGGTGCATTTTTCATCACTTAAACAAAGATTTTTTTTTCTTTCGGAATGGTCTCTTACAGTGAATCCACAAACCCGACACCGACAATCTTGATGCTTTTGCTAATCTAAATCCAGAAGCTTTCTTCCAGAATTGAGCAGGTAATGAAAGTCGTTCTTCCCATTTCTGAAGCTGGCTTCTTGCTGACCTGCTGTCAGGTGACTAACCCAACATTGGCAGGAGCCCCACATACTTCACTTTCTTAGTCCAACTGATATATGGTTGTGGAGACCAGGGGAAGATCAGGTTGTGGGCCTCCTGGGCCTCCTTCACCGCCGTCCCCTCACCACCAGACTCCTGGAGGAAGAACGCCTCATCTTCCACCTCGGAACACTTCAACCCCAGGGCATCAATGTGGACTTCAACAGTCTCCTCATTTCCCCTTCCCCCACCTCACCCTAGTTCCAAACTTCCAGCTCAGCACTGTCCCCATGACTTGTCCTACCTGCCTATCTCCTTTTCCACCTATCCACTCCACTCTCTCCTCCCCGATCTATCACCTTCATCCCGTCCCCCACTCACCCACTGTACTCCACGCTCCTCTCTCCCCACCCCCACCCTCCTCTAGCTTAGCTCTCCATGATTCAGGCTCTCTGCCTTTATTCCCGATGAAGGGCTTTTGCCTGAAACGTCGATTTCGCTGCTCCTTGGATGCTGCCTGAACTGCTGTGCTCTTCCAGCACCACTGATCCAGAATCATTGGAACAGGAGTAGGTCATCAGGAAGGACGTACACATTGCTGAAGAGGTTTACAAGAATGATTCCAAGGAGGAGAAACTTGCGTTGTGACGATGAAGGGAAGATACTGAGACTTGGTGAGGAGAAGGCTAACAGGAGATTTGATTGAACTTTTCAAAATGATGAGAAATATGAGCTGAGCAGTCAGAAATAAAGACTGTTCCTGCCTGGAAAGGATCAAGAACATTTTTGCACAGTGAGTGATCCAGGGTTGGAATGTGTTCCCTGGAAATGTGATGGAAGCGAGCTCAATCAAATATTTAAATAGAAACACTGTGCAGGGTGTTATGGGGAGAGGATGGGAGAACTTCACCAGGTTTAAAATGCTCATTCAGAGAGCTGGGTGTTCTGTGACTGTGTTAACATCCATGGGAAATCTCCACCCCACTCTGCCTTATGTAATGATTGACCCCCACATTCCAGCATTAATCACTACACGGCCAGAGGCAAGAATCCTGGCTGATTTTTCTCTCTTCCCTAATCTCACTGAGCTAATGCAACAGTCCCCATCCCTACCCAACACTAACAAAGTCAAACAAATCAGTGAAAGAGCTTGCGACCTTGCTGCTGGAGGATTTTTGAGTTACCCTCATTAATTTAAAGTCCTTCGGGCAGTACGTTGACTACATTACTGCTTGTGCATCCTTAAACAATTGTGTTGAATATAATTATGGAATTCTAAACCAAGAACACAGCTTCAGTCAAAGCAGAAAGTAAGCTTACCCGAAAGGGAGTGTTAATTCGGCTGACAAGTGTATCTAGAATCAGCACATTTTCATGCTCATGCAGCAGAATAAAGCTCAGGAAGGTCTGCAGCAGCGCAGGCTCCGAGATACTGCGGAGGAATAAGTCCAGGTATGCGGTTGTTGTCATCACTTCTTCCACAGTCAACTAAAAGGAATAGAAATATCATATCAAATGTTACTGAGAGGGGGAGTTCAGTACCTCTGAAGTGCTGGCAATCCACTCAGCTCAATGTCTTCAGACATTGACTTTCTATGACAGTGGAAAACAAATTATAGCATACTGGCAGCTCATTTCCCACATCTTCCAACTCAGATTCACATGGAAGTCATTAGACTTAAAAACCACGTGAGATCGAAAGTTGATTTGTTACCACACATTTTCCACTAACTGTTGCAAAGTTAAATGTACACCAGTGTGCACCCACCCTCCGAAAACCATCTGTAGTTTTAGGTTCTCGCAGTCGGGAAACATTTGCTCTTCCAAATCTTGGAGCTATTTTTCTGTCAAGTTCAACTTGAGGTGTTACAAAATGGGGAAGGCAAGATATATGATAATCAAGAACCCTTCATTGTTTAACATTCACAATATGTCAGAAACTCAAGAATACGTCTTACAGGCAGATGTTACTCAACAATGCTACTGCCTGTACATTATAGCACGGCAAATTCCCACAATAGGGAAATGGGAAGGAGGGGAAAGAGAGTTACAGTAGTGAAAAACAACCAAAGTAAGCCTGAAAGCAAATGAAGGAGAACCTGTCAAAGGATTAAGCAAGCAACTTGCACCTTGAACATTAACTGAGGGCACCTTTAAGGCATCGAGCCAACCTGAGCAGCTTCTCACTCCTTGATGCAGAGAAAAAATGCAGCAATGGATATTTGTTAACTGTAACACAAAGCTACTATTGTTGATGTACTTGGTATTCGTAAAATGGGATGAATAAAGATAGATCTGCGCCTTTCCATACGCCACAAGGTCTCTTCAGTTCTGTGCTTCCTCAATAGCCAACCTGTAACTAGCAATTCTATCACCAAATAATATTCACAGCTACAGTATCATAACTCTGCACAAGTTATGGTCATTTTTGACAGTCTCTCTCTCTTGGCTCCAGTACCCAGTGAAGGTAACAACTCTGACTGCGATTGTCTATCAGAGCTGATCTGTGATTGAATTAGGTATCGACTAACTCCACAGCCCATGACAAAAGGGTATGCAGAGTGCTAGGGCAGCATCGCCCTGCTCTTACATGGCCTTAGTGTGCTCTCAAACATATGTGCAGTGGAGCGTGGTTTAGGGACAAAGTTGAAGCTCTTGAGTTTGTAAGAGCCTAAGTCCGGGCAGTTTCAGGCACAAGCCTCATTCCCAATGAAGGGCTAATGCCGGAATCATCGACTCTTCTGCTCCTCAGCAGCTGCCTGACCTGCTGTGCTTTTCCAGCACCACACTCTCGGCTCTGATCTCCAGCATCTGCAGTCCTCATGTTCTCCTAAGTATGTGCAGCTATTTGTTTTGACACCCAGAGTTTATTCTGGGGGCCTGTTAACTCAACACCCGTCCCCTCAGAGATCAACTCCGAGCACAGGTGACAGAGAAAAAATGTCTGCCCAAAACACCACTCTCACCAGGCTCGACAGACTTTATAAGTCGAGGAATAGAGCGCAACAGTCAAGAAGATTTGCATAAAAGAATTTAACCCCACTATGACTATTCCCAGACAGCCGAAGGTGGTGAGGGAGGTTGGCTAACAGGTGAATTACAGCGCTTGTGAACTCCCTCCACTTAAACTAAACTGAACAACATCGCATGAGGCAGTGGACTTGGGACTACCGCATCATGAACCAGACAGCATATCCTGAGCACCAGGTATGATAAACAAATACTTCTATATTTTTGTAGAAACTACAGTACTGAAGGCAACCTGTGGCTGCTGCTGTTAGCACTTCCTCCCGTAACCCCATTTTAACTCCAATTTTTTTTTTAACCTTCCTTCATTGTGAATATTCCTCTTTCCTTTTGATAAAATTTGACTTCAGCATAAAACTACAGGAAGGGTGCTGTATGGTAACAGTTCTCAATTCGAAGCTTCCTCCTTTGGTCTTCAAGTGAGAATCATTGACCTCTGTTTTCTCATTGAGTCATATAGTACGGAAACAGGCCCTTCAGCCCAACTCATCCATACAGGCTGGGTATCCCACACTGAACTAGCCCCATTTGCCTCAAAACCTATTTATGTAGCTGTCCAAATCTCTTTGAAGTGTTATAATTGTGCTTGCATCTACCACTTCCTCTGGCAGCTCAAAATGATCATTCAGTATTTACTCAGGCCTCCCGCACTGTTTTAATTACTGTCCTTTTTCAGTGTTATTCCCAATCACCAGGTTACTACAGTCTCTAACTCTGTCAGAAATGCTGCTGGCCATGTCTATTCCCACCTCATTCTCTCCCTGATTCCTTTCAATTCCAATCCTCTGACCACTTGTCCTGTTTGCTTAACTCCACTTCTCTCCAGAGACTTTAATTCCCGATTTCCCTCTATCTTCTCCAGTGATCCCCACATCTCCGAATGCAGCTCATCTCTTTTTGATTTATTTTGTCACAGTAAAGGCTCAATATGTTATTGTTGCCATGAGAGGTCAGCTCATTCAACTTAGACCAAAGACAGAATCTAGACACTTCCAGCTCAGTATAATTCTACATCTGCTACTGAAACAGCAGGAAATGTTTTATTTTTCTGTTTATGATTAATAATTCTGGAATCAGTTAGCCCTTACTGCAGTCCAAACCTCTGGATGCTGGCAGTCCACATTCCCCTGTACTTCTGAGGATATGCGCTATATATTTCTATATTCTTAAATCAATGGGGGAGCTAAAATAACAATGTACATGGTCATCATTTCCCCCAAATATTTGTGCATATATACCATCTCAGGCTAAGGATAAAGCAGTATGTATACAAAACTTTAATACAGCACAATTTACAATTAGAAAGTCTATCTAAGGGATTTGCAACAAATAACCTACTAACTTTATGTAGTGCAGGAGCCAAGACAGGCACGAGGAATCCATTGTAGATGTAGTTTACCAGTTGATTACGTATCATAGGATGAGCCACCTAAATCAGAAACAGAATTAAACAAAAGGCTGAAATCACCCGAGCGTAACGGATTGTCTTTAAACTGAGACAATAAACTAGAGAGCCATGTCTGAGCCATTACAAAGATCAACAAGGGTGCAAGACAAGGCGGGGAAATTCACCTGGGTGATCCCATTCCTGCATTTCAAAAACATGGAGATTATAACAGAAAAGATTTTAGCTCGATGCAAGGTAGATTTTAATGACTTAAACAAAGAACTGTTTAAATTGGTCAAAAAGAATTGCTTTGGAACTTTCAGCATCACATGGACAGATTCTGAAATTATGCTCAGGTCTGAGAGTTGGACTCTGCAGTTCACAACAGCTGTGAAATGAAACCTTGATTCTGTTTCATACCCTGGTCGGCATGGACCAGTTTGGCAGAAGGGTGTGTCTCTCTGCTGTCGGGCTCTATGACTCTATAATGCACCTTTGTTTTGAATAATGTGCAAACTTTTCTTACTAAGAAATTGGAAAGCCCAGATGGCCTCCTTCATCAAAGACCGCAATTTTCACTCCCATGTGGTCGACAATGCCCTCCAGCACATCTCCTCCATTTCACGCACCTTCACCCTTGAAGCTGACCCCTCCCAACGCAACAAGGATAGAATCCCCCCGGTCCTCACCTTCCACCCCACCAAACGCTGGATACAACGCATCAACCTCTGCCACTCCTGCCACCTACAAACAAACCCCACCACTAGGGATATCTTTCCACCCCCATCCCTAACTGTGTTCCGGACAGACCATTCTCTCCGTGACTCCACACCCCCCACCAGCCCACAGCTCATTCCTGGCACCTTCCTCTGCCAGCACAATAGTACAAAGCCTGTGCCCACACCTCCACCCTCATACCTCCGTTCAAGGCCCCAAAAGAAGCCTTCCACATCCATCACAGATTTACCGATACTTCCACATGTCATCTACTGTATCCGCTGCACCCAATGTGGTTTCCTCTACATCGGGGAGACAGGACACTAACTTGCGGATTGTTCCAGGGAACATCTTTGGGACACCCTAACCAACCAACCCACCACCCCATGGCTGAACATTTCAACTCCCCCTTCCCATTCTGCCAAGGACATGCAGGTCCTGGGCCTCCTCCATCACCAAACCTTAAACACCCGATGCCTGAAGGAGGAACACCTCATATTCTGCCTTGGGACCCTGCAACCACACGGAATCAATGTGGATTTCACCAGTTTCCTCACTTCACCTCCCCCACCTTATCTCAGTCCCAAGCCTCCATTCGGCACTGCCATCTTCACCTGTCACTTCCTTCCCATCCACCTGCTCCACCCTCCTCTCTGACCTATCACCTTCCTCCCACCCTCCACCTTCATCTACCTCTCACAATCCAAGCTACCTTCAACCCCAGCCCCACTCCCCTCCCAGTTTTCTATCTCAGCCCCCGCCCCACAAGCCTCTTTCCTGATGAAGGGCTTCTTCAGCTCCTCAGATGCCGCTTGACCTGCTGTGCTTTTCCAGCACCACATTCTCAACGTAGGAATTGGAATACCGATAAATCAATTGATACATTTGCACAGTTAATAAATGAGATGGAAGAAATCTGAATGGGAGTCAATTTGATGTCCTAAATGTGAAACTAGTGAGATAAAATGTTATGCATATAAAGACTGTGCACACACATACTTCACAGACAATAGGACCAATAAACTCTCCTGTGGAATTACTCACTCCAGTCAGAGGCTGTGCTAACGTCAAGTGTCTGAAGTACAAATGCTAAAACCCACAAGTAACATGCACTATTTGCAAGAGTTTGTTATCGGTTCAGAATTTGTACCTTTTAATGCTTACAGAGTTCTAGGTTAAGTGTGTGTGTGTGTGTGTGTGTGTGTGTGTGTGTGTGTGTGTGTGTGTATGTATGTATAAGGGAAGACACGTTTTGCACTCCATTTTTCACACTCATTACTACAGCCCACATGTCTCAGAGAAGTGCTGAACTCTCAATAGCTATATCTTCTAAGCTCAGCTGAAATCCAACACTCGGGGTTTTATCGAGGCTACACAGTAAAAGGCCAGTGCCTTGCACTGTGTGGACAGGTTGCCGGGATGTCTTTACCTGTATTACTGCATTGCAGAACTCCAGGGAGTTCATGAATTGTACAAGTGTAGGAATATGCATCCAGTCCTCCCGCTGCAGGTAGTGCCATTCATCAGACCTCACTTCCAGTTTCGTGGGCAGTGAAGAGTACAGGCCGCTCAGTCCTGTGGCTAGCACCTGTCGGTTACATAATTGAGAGAGAGTGAGAGAGAGAGAGAGAGAGAGAGAGGGAGAGAGAGAGCGAGAGAAAGAGAGAGAGAAAGAGAGAGAAAGAAATCAAAACACTGGAATTATAAACAAACCCATTCAAATACAGGATGACATAAATCTTAAATCAAGGGAAAAAAACTGCAATTTGTAGAAATCAAACAAAAACAGGAAATACTGAAGAATGTTCTGGGAAGAGAAACACAATTGAGGCCAACGAATTGGAAATAGAGGAATAAATATTACAATCAACAATGTACTTTCTTCCTCAAAATTCTTTGTAAATTGCAAAACATTGACTCTTTCTTGGATTGTCATAGATCTTACAACCAGAATCTCTCACAAGGTCCTGCCAAGAGGTGGTTATCATTCAGCTTTGATTTTTGGTGCCAGGTACCAACACCATCTAAGAGCGATTGAATTATTAAATAAAATTAAAATTGATCACTAATCATCAATGTAACTCTCAAATGGTTCTGTATCATCTTTAGAGCTTTGATTAGGCTTTTAAATTTGGGTTACTCATAGGCAGTGGATTAGACACTAATTAAGAATGTTTTTTATCGGATATACTCATTTCAGTTGTAGTCATCAAACTACACCCTGCTGTCACACAAGTATGTCTTTCAAAGAGAGAATAACTTTAATAAAAATTATTTTCTATAAAAATACTGATTGTGCTGCTGTATGGCAGATTCTACATATAAATGTGGTTGATCTGTAAATAAACTTGGGCAAAATCTTGAAGAAAAATAACAGTTAAAACTAGCTCAATTTTGAAAATCTCAGCATATCTATAATAAAGATGCAGGAAATCTGTTACCCTTTCTCTTGCAATTCTGCTTTCGCTCATTGCTGCTCTCAATACTCCCATTATTTAAACGCCCCGCCATCTTTTGCGCTTCATCACAGTTCTTTCATTCTTCGTTCTTTGTAATTCATCCAAGACACTATTTTCCTACCATCCATATTCCCCTGACATATAATTTATAGTTTTGACTTGTGTTGTGCCATAAGGTGACCTTTGTTACAGTACGTTCTGTATCGGGTCAAAAGCACCACTCAAAGCCTACAATGCCTGAAATGTAAAAGGTAAGTTCTTTCCTTCTGTCATCACTCCAGGAGTGGCTGCTTCTCTTCCATTGTGTCATGTCCTACATTATCAGTGCTTGAATGAAACACATTTCGAAAGCCTGGCTTCAGTTTAATCCTTCAATAGTAAGGTGCGTAAATTATTTATTTTCTAAGACAAGATTAATGCCTTGCTATTATTCTGCTTCTGTATGACTGAAGCTGAATTGACTTTTGTTAAAACCAAAACCACATGCTCCAACTTGATAACACCATTGACGCATCAGCCTTTGTTGACATACCCTGAAAGATTCCTCATGAATTGGATCGCAGGTTGTAAATAAAGGTTGTTTGATGACTTGATTTACTTTCAACATTTCTAAAATTGATCATTTCCGTTGATTAAGTTGTTGGTTGGAAATAATTTCCAATGCTCATTTTTCCCTGGTCAAAATAAATCAACAACTTCAATTTGTTTTGGAGCCCTCACAAAACAGTGTGTCAGGATTGCCCTTGGACTAAGGTCTCTGAGGAGTGTGTGCTCTTAGGAGGAGAAAGTGGAGACTGCAGATGCTGGAGATCAGAGCTGAAAATGTGTTGCTGGAAAAACGCAGAATGATTCCTGATGAAGGGCTTATGCCCGAAACGTCGAATTTCCTGTTCCTTGGATGCTGCCTGACCTGCTGCGCTTTTCCAGCAACACATTTTCAGTGTGTGCTCTTAGTCTCACAAGATTGATCCAGGTATCTTCACCCTGACGGACATATGCATCGCTGAGTGCGAAACTGACTGCTGTCGATTCCAAACAACAGCAGAGAGCAGGCCCTCAGAGTGTTTATGATAGGTGTCAGGGAGATAATACAATTGAGAACCAAGAAAGTTTAGAATGGGGTGAAAAAGCAAATAATTAGAATTAGAATCCCTACATTGTGGAAACAGGCCCTTCGGCCCAACAAGTCCACACCGACCCTCCGAAGAGTATCACACCCAGACTCATTATCCAATTCTCTACATTTTCTCTGACTAATGCACCTAACCTACACATCCCTGAACACTCTGGGCAATTTAGCATGTCCAATCGACCTAACCTGCACATCTTTGGACTGTGGGAGGAAACCGGAGCACCCGGAGGAAACCCACGCAGACACGGGGAGAATGTGCAAACCCCACACAGACAGACAGCTGTCAAAGGCTGAAATTGAACCTGGGTCCCTGACACTGTGAGGCAGCAGTACTAACCACTGAGCCACCATGCCACCCTAAATAAGAAAAGCAAAGCGAAGTTATGAGAAAAGACTGGCAGTTAACATAAAGAGATGTCCCAAAGTCTTCTATCAGCATAAAAAAGTTAATTAAAAAATCGTAGAAAGAAAAGTAGGGCAGATTCCAGACCACAAGGTGGGCGAGGTGTTAAATGGCTACCTTGCATCTGCCTTTACCAGGTCATGGAGAAAGAGGAAGAAACTCTATCACTTGAAGGGTTCAAAATTGACAACAAGTCTTGGATAGACTCAGTTGGATAGCGAGATGTTTTTGACCGGCATGGACATGGTGGTTATTCTTCCATGCTGTAGGTCTCCAAACCGTTGGTTCTTTAATTGACAACACGCCAGGACCAGATTAGATACATCAGAGAATATTGAATGAAATGAGTGAGGAAATTGCAGGAGCATTGTCCACAATCTTGGAGTCTTCTCTGTACTCAGTGGGGCTGCCAAAAGACTGGAAAGTTACAGTTTTATTCAATAAAGGCTGGAAGGATAAATGCCACCAACTTGTTATGGAGCAGAGCAGACCCCCTCCAAAATATATTAAGATGGTATCCTAGGCTCTAACTTTTTGTTATTTTAAAAAGGTAAATAATGTGAGGTTCTGTGTTCCAGATGCAATTTGATTGATCAAACCACTTGATGTTAAGTAAAATGTAATTTATTCAACCACTATAGTTAAAATACAATAAAAGAAAGAGGGACTTGGAATAATTTGACTCTACTGGAAAACTTAACAGAATAATAGATTACTAAACAATAACTATTCTAATGTAGCAATACTCAAACACACCCTGGGCAAAAGTGAATCCAGAAAACAGAATATTGCACATGCAGTTCTCTATTACAGGAGGAAAGAACGTTAAAAGATAATTCTGAGAGAAATCTCAGAGACAGTGTTGCAGCCAGAAAGGATTCACTGTCTCTCAACCCTGCTGAGACCCCAGCAACAACTGCCAAAAGCTAATTAAAAATCCAGAATCAGAGAGAGCTTGACCACACCCTCTCAGGCTGCTTCTATTGTTCCAATTTTTTTTAAAAAACCAAGGCTTCACAAGTTTCTTTTAACCTTCACAGACTGTTAGGCACTTGCTCCCCAATCTCTAAACTAAACCAGGATACCTCTTAAAGTCATGGTATCATTAGAAATTACAAATCAGTCTGTTCAACTTTAGTGGTGGGGAATGTTCCAAGAAACAATTCATTGGGATAAAAACAGTAGTCATATTAAAAAAAAGGTAGGTAGATTTCTAAAGGGGAAATTGCGTTCAACTAACTTGCAGGAATTTGTTTGAAGAAAGTAGAGTCACAGGTAGATAGGATAGTGAAAAAGGAAAGCATACCAAATGCCTTCATTGGTTAGAGCATTGAGTATATAGGAGTTGGGAGGTCATGTTGCTGCTGTACAGGATATTAGTTAGGCCACTTTTGGAATATTGCATTCAATTCTGGGCTTCTTCCTATTGGAAGGATGTTGTGAAACTTGAAAGGGTTCAGAAAAGATTTACAAGGATGTTGCCCTGGTTGAAAGATTTGAGCTATAGGGAGAGGTTGAACAGGCTGGGGCTGTTTTCCCTGGAACATCAAAGGCTGAGGCTGTTTTCCCTGGATGGTCGATGACTGAGGGGTGACCTCATAGAGGTTAATAAAATCATGAGGGGCATGGATAGGGTAAATAGACAAAGTCTTTTCCCTGGGGTGGGGGAGTCCAGAACTAGAGGGCATAGGTTAAGGGTGAGGGGGGAAAGATATAAAAGGGACCTAAGGGGCAACATTTTCACGCAGAGGGTGGTATGTATATAGAATGAGCTGCCAGAGGATGTGGTGGAGGTTGGTACAATTACAACATTTAAAAGACATCTGGATGGATAGATGACTAGGAAGGGTTTAGAGGGATATGGGCCAAGTGCTGGCAATTGGAACTAGATTAGGTTAGGATATCGGGTCGGCATGGACGGGTTGGACCGAAAGGTCTGTTTCTGTGCTGTACACCTGTGTGACTCGAAGTAACAGAAAGGCTTAATAAGGGTATTGCTGTTGCTGTCTATGGATGTGCAGAAAGTGTTTGGTACAGTGCCACCCAACAGACACTCGAGGAAAATGACAGGTCATAGAATAAAAGAGTCATCAGCAGCACGGATACAAAATCTGGCAGAGTGATAGGAAACAGAAATGATCAATGGAAATCTTTCAGGTCGGAAGGAAGTTGGTAGCAGAGCTGCACGTGGGTGAGTATTAAGATTCACACCTTTCCTGACATATGTTAATGAACCAGATCTTGGAGTGCAAGTGATGACTTCAAATCGCTGCTGACAACACAAAGATGAATGGGAAGAATTGTAATCTGAGAGGAGGGCAGTGTGCAACTCTAAAAGGACACAGAGAGGTTGGGGAAGTGGACTCGGAGGTGACAAATGAGGCTCAATACAGAGAAGTACGAGGTGACGCAACTGAGTCAGAAGAATAGTGACAGACAAAATACAGGACGGGTTACAATTCTAAAGGGGACGTGAAAACAACGGTACCTGGGTGGACATGTGCCCAGATCGCTGATGTTGGGAGGACACAGCTAGAACAAAGCATACAATATCCTCAACCTTCCCTTTCAGGGCACGGACTACAAGGGTAAGGAAGCGATGTTGAACACGTATACGATACTTATCAGACCCCAGCTGGAGTATTGTGTAAAGTTCTGGATCCCACATTAAAGGAATGACGTAAATGCATTAGGAAGAGTGCCAACGTGACTTATAAGAATGAAAAACTTCAGTTTTGTGGATAGATTTATGATGTTGAGGCTCCTAGGAGAAGGATGCGAAGGAGTGTTATATGGATCTGGTCGGTATGGACGAGTTAGACCAAAGGGTCTGTTTCTGTCCTGTACATCTGCAGGACAGCATTTGTGAAAATCATGAGTGGGTTGGAGATACAGTAATGGATAAGGAGAAACTGATCCTGCTCATAAAAGGAACCAGAACAGGAAGGTGTGGATTTAAAGTGATTGGCAAAAGGAGCTAATGTGATGTCAGAAAAAAGAACTTTTCACTCAGTCAGTACTTAGGGTATGGAAACCTGGAGGTGTGGGCGAAGGAGGTTCAATTGAGACATTCAAGAGGGCATTAGATGATTATTTGGATACAAATAAAGTTCAAGAATATGTGAACAAAGGAAAATGGCATTAAATAATTGCACACATTTGAACAGCTGATGTAGACACAATAGACCAAATGAGCTCCTTTTGTGCCAGAAGACATCTGTGACTCTGTGCATAGAAATACAGGGACAAAACCAATGGGAAAGAAAAGACAGAGGTACAAACCAGGAATGCCACAGTGTGGCCTTTCTTCCTTGTGCTTCTGTTGCAAATACTACAAACACCATGGGTGGCACGGTGGCACAGTGGTTAGCACTGCTGCCTCACAGCGAGACACGGGTTCAATTCCCGACTCAGGCGACTGACTGTGTGGAGTTTGCACGTTCTCCCTGTGTCTGCGTGGTTTTCCTCCGGGTGCTCTGGTTTCCTCCCACAGTCCAAAGATGTGCGGGCCAGGTGAATTGGCCATGCTAAATTGTCCGTAGTGTTAGGCGAAGGGGTAAATGTAGGGGTCTGGGTGGGTTGCGCTTCAGCGGGTCGGTGTGGACTTGTTGGGCAGAAGGGCCTGTTTTCACACTGTAAGTAATCTAATCATATCCATATGCTGCCAACAGAGAGAGACAACCTGCTGAAATGGCAGTCCTGATACTGAAATAATCTGAAGCTGGGTCTTAAAGAATTCACTGTGGGATTCGCCTTACGAAGAAATAATGTCAAAGCACTATTGTGGAAAGAAACAGTCGTTAGGGTTTGTGTGGATGACCGCCTTGTGTTTCAGACAGCATTACATTCTTGTTTCAGTCACATCATATCAGCTCATTCTGTATTTTATAAAACACTGTCAGTCTAATTTTCTCCTTTTGAAATAGTGATTCCCATTCAATCTTTAATCAAAATTTATTGGAGCTATCAATGCATCACACCCAGTACAGGGGAGATGTCAGTGCCACCACACCCAGTACAGGGGCGATGTCAGTGCCACCACACCCAGTACAGGGGCGATGTCAGTGCCACCACACCCAGTACAGGGGCGATGTCAGTGCCACCACACCCAGTACAGGGGAGGTGTCAGTGCCACCACACCCAGTACAGGGGAGGTGTCGGTGCCACCACACCCAGTACAGGGGAGGTGTCGGTGCCACCACACCCAGTACAGGGGAGGTGTCGGTGCCACCACACCCAGTACAGGGGAGGTGTCGGTGCCACCACACCCAGTACAGGGGAGGTGTCGGTGCCACCACACCCAGTACAGGGGAGGTGTCGGTGCCACCACACCCAGTACAGGGGAGGTGTCGGTGCCACCACACCCAGTACAGGGGAGGTGTCGGTGCCACCACACCCAGTACAGGGGAGATGTCGGTGCCACCACACCTAGTACAGGGGAGATGTCGGTGCCACCACACCCAGCACAGGGGCGATGTCGGTGTCACCACATGCAGTACAGGGGAGATGTCAGTGCCACCACACCCAGTACAGGGGAGATGTCAGTGCCACCACACCCAGTACAGGGGCGACGTCAGTGCCACCACACCCAGTACAGGGGCGACGTCAGTGCCACCACACCCAGTACAGGGGCAACGTCAGCGTATCCACACCCAGTACAGGGGCGATGTCAGTGCCACCACACCCAGTACAGGGGAGATGTCGGTGCCACCACACCCAGTACAGGGGAGACGTCAGCGTATCCACACCCAGTACAGGGGAGATGTCAGTGCCACCACACCCAGTACAGGGGAGATGTCAGTGCCACCACACCCAGTACAGAGGAGATGTCGGTGCCACCACACCCAGTACAGGGGCGATGTCAGTGTATCCACACACAGTACAGGGGAGATGTCAGTGCCACCACACCCAGTACAGGGGCGATGTCAGTGCCACCACACCCAGTACAGAGGAGATGTCAGTGCCACCACACCCAGTACAGGGGCGATGTCAGTGCCACCACACCCAGTACAGGGGAGATGTCAGTGCCACCACACCCAGTACAGGGGAGATGTCAGTGCCACCACACCCAGTACAGGGGAGATGTCAGTGCCACCACACCCAGTACAGGGGAGATGTCGGTGCCACCACACCCAGTACAGGGGAGACGTCAGCGTATCCACACCCAGTACAGGGGAGATGTCAGTGCCACCACACCCAGTACAGGGGAGATGTCAGTGCCACCACACCCAGTACAGAGGAGATGTTGGTGCCACCACACCCAGTACAGGGGCGATGTCAGTGTATCCACACACAGTACAGGGGAGATGTCAGTGCCACCACACCCAGTACAGGGGCGATGTCAGTGCCACCACACCCAGTACAGAGGAGATGTCAGTGCCACCACACCCAGTACAGGGGCGATGTCAGTGCCACCACACCCAGTACAGGGGAGATGTCAGTGCCACCACACCCAGTACAGGGGAGATGTCAGTGCCACCACACCCAGTACAGGGGCGACGTCAGTGCCACCACACCCAGTACAGGGGCGACGTCAGTGCCACCACACCCAGTACAGGGGAGACGTCATTGCCACCACACCCAGTACAGGGGCGACGTCATTGCCACCACACCCAGTACAGGGGCGACGTCATTGCCACCACACCCAGTACAGGGGCGACGTCAGTGTATCCACACACAGTACAGGGGAGATGTCAGTGCCACCACACCCAGTACAGGGGCGATGTCAGTGTATCCACACACAGTACAGGGGAGATGTCAGTGCCACCACACCCAGTACAGGGGAGATGTCAGTGCCACCACACCCAGTACAGGGGAGATGTCAGTGTCACCACACCCAGTACAGGGGAGATGTCAGTGTCACCACACCCAGTACAGGGGAGATGTCAGTGCCACCACACCCAGTGAAGGGAAGATGTCGGTGCCACCACACCCAGTACAGGGGAGACGTCAGCGTATCCACACCCAGTACAGGGGAGATGTCGGTGCCACCACACCCAGTACAGGGGCGATGTCAGTGTATCCACACACAGTACAGGGGAGATGTCAGTGCCACCACACCCAGTACAGGGGCGATGTCAGTGCCACCACACCCAGTACAGAGGAGATGTCAGTGCCACCACACCCAGTACAGGGGCGATGTCAGTGCCACCACACCCAGTACAGGGGAGATGTCAGTGTATCCACACCCAGTACAGGGGAGATGTCAGTGCCACCACACCCAGTACAGGGGAGATGTCAGTGCCACCACACCCAGTACAGGGGAGATGTCAGTGTATCCACACACAGTACAGGGGAGATGTCAGTGCCACCACACCCAGTACAGGGGAGATGTCAGTGCCACCACACCCAGTACAGGGGAGATGTCAGTGTCACCACACCCAGTACAGGGGAGATGTCAGTGCCACCACACCCAGTACAGGGGCGATGTCAGTGCCACCACACCCAGTACAGGGGAGATGTCAGTGCCACCACACCCAGTACAGGGGCGATGTCAGTGCCACCACACCCAGTACAGGGGAGATGTCAGTGCCACCACACCCAGTACAGGGGAGATGTCAGTGTCACCACACCCAGTACAGGGGCGATGTCAGTGCCACCACACCCAGTGCAGGGGCGATGTCAGTGCCACCACACCCAGTGCAGGGGCGATGTCAGTGCCACCACACCCAGTGCAGGGGCGATGTCAGTGCCACCACACCCAGTACAGGGGCGATGTCAGTGTCACCACACCCAGTACAGGGGCGATGTCAGTGTCACCACACCCAGTACAGGGGCGATGTCAGTGTCACCACACCCAGTACAGGGGCGATGTCAGCGCCACCACACCCAATTTACATTGCCAACCAAGATGGAGTTCACTCTATCTGACTTTGTTACTTTAGTTGTCTACAATCAATTAAAAATTTTGCTTTAGGACTTAGAAGCAAATTTAGAAATTTCTCAAATCATACAACAAACAGCAATTCTAAAAACATGCAGTGTGTTTTAAAAATCTCTAACATAGACAGAAATGAGAATGAAGCAATCTATCATTACTTGAGTAAAATAATCATGCATTACGTCAGAACAAAAAGGGTTTAACTTATTAACTAGCATTATTCAGGCCCATACTCTAAACAACTGAGGTAACTAGCTCTACTTAGTTATAATCACACAACAGAAAACCAAAATCCCCAAGACAGCAGTGACCTTATCATGAGGGGCACAGATAAGGCAAATAGCGAAGGTCTTTTCGCCAGGGTAAGGGAGTCCAAACCTAGAGGGCACAGGTTAAAGGTGAGGGATGAAAGATTTAAAGGGGATCCGAGGGGCAATTTTTTCCACGCAGAGGGCTGTGCATATATGGAACGAGCTACCGGGGAAGTAGTAGAGTTGAGGACAATTACATTTAAAAAATATTTGGACAGGTACATGGATAGGAATGGTTTAGAGGGACATGGGCCAAAAAGCTGGCAAATGGGAGTTGAGGAAACCGGATCAACACGGACAGGTTTGGCTGTAGGGTCTGTTCCAGTGCTGTTTGACTCTATCTCAATTCTGGAATCAAGTTCAGTAACAAACTCCTACAAACAGTAACGGACAGAGAAAAGCACAAGTGAAGTGATAAACACAACCTCATGAAGAAAAACAGATTTCACTTCTGAAAAAACTGAGAGATGCTTTTTCAAGGTCACAGCAAGACTAATATATTCTGGTTCAAATGGTTTTCTGAAACATGCCACAATCCAGACGTACAATGATGAAGTGCCTCTCTGCATATCTCCACAGCACTTTTCTTTGAGATGATATGGTGTGCTCCTAGTAAGATTTCAGCTACTCTTTCTAATGAAAAACATTAAATATATAATAAAAATGCATCTATTTATCAATGTGAGTAACTACACTAATAGTAGAGAGGGTGGTAATGGTGATAATGGCAACAGACGAGTCATCCTTCCAGGCCCTCTGGGAACATGGATTCAAATCTCACCAGGGCAGCTGATGGGATCTAACTTCATCAATCTGGGTTCTGAAGCTTGGTTCAATAATGACATCATGCAATTGTTTCTGATGATGGTAAAAGCCTTCCTGGTTCACTGGAAATCAGACATCCTTCCTTGTGCACTACACGTGAGTCCATACCCATTCTTAACTACCCTCTGATATGGCCCAACAAGCCACTCCATTTAAGGCAATTTGGGATTTGCAATTAATGTCAGCAATGCCCACATCCCATGAAAGAGTAAGACAAAAAAAAATTAACAAACACATTTTGCACCACTTTCAATCCACCTACTCGTGTGATGGCCTGCAAGTTCTAAGAAAAAAACATTGGGAAAAAACACACCTTTTGCAAAATGTGGAAAACTAGTTCTTTTGAACCATTATTAAACTTGAAACTTGGACATCACACAGATACCAAAGCATTTCTGTATAGTCTTAGAACTGAGAAAAAACATTTGAATCTGACATTCCCTGCAGTTGCAAAACCCAAAGGCATTCCTAACTCATGTTGGACACTATTTACATACATTCGAGGCACAGAGGATATGACAACTGAATGGACCCTGGTTATACATCCGCAGGGGTGGGCAATTAATTCTTCCAAGGGGCCACATGAGACCGGAGTTGTGCTGGAGGGCCGAACCAACAATATGTTGAACATAATTCTGCTCAGTATTAATTCTCTCCCATTGTAAAAAGTACTAAGTTATATAGTTTTGCAATCAAAAGAATAAGGATATTCTGTTACAATAAAGATATAAAGTTGTGGAGTAGGTCAAATATAGAAGAAATAAACAGTAAAAACAATAATTTCAGTATTTCATTTTATTCTTGGCATGTTAATCTCACAAACCAATAATGAAAAGTTATTTCATTATTTCATTTTCAGTATTACAAATAACAAAGAACTCTATACAAAAAGCAATTAGTGCTTTTGATGTTTTTCAGTTCATTTTACTTGTTTAGTGAGAAACGTCCAGTCTGTTTGGGGCTTGAACAAGTGCACTGAATCTGGCTGAATGTCTGAGGTGGATATGCGAAGGACAGCTGAGAGGTGATCATCAGTGATAGAGGATCGGGATTTGGATTTGTTGAACTTCTTCACTGAGAATGTCTGTTCGCATATATAGGTAGATCCAAAGAGGACTAGGATCTTCTGAGCATGCTTCCTCGTGTGTGGAGAGTTCTCCTCTTTGAAGGAAGAGTAAAAATCAAGCAGTAAGACTGACCTAAAGTACTCTGCCAGAAATGTGTCAGACAGCAGGTCAGTGAGTTCAAGCTGAACATCACCAGGTGCATTCTCCACATTGCATGTAAATGGGGAAAAAAATCATGTGCATTTCACACTCAACCGTTTTAAAGTTGTGAAATTACCTTGAAAATTCACCATGCAGTGCTTCTAACATCGATGAGTACCTGTGGAGGTGATCAACTGAAGGTGCGGCTTCCTTCAGTGTTGGCAAGTGGGTGAGAATGTTGTCCTCCATTTGGCTTGAGAGAAGCTGCAACTTTCTCATAAAAGCCTTCACCAAGTTGTACATTTCATGCACAAAAAGGCCCTTGCACTGCAGTTTCACATTTAGTTCATTCACAAGTGCAGTCACATCAACAGCAAAACCAAGGTCTGCAATCCAGTCTGCATCTGAAAGCTGTGGAATGCCATTCCCTTTCTTCACCCAGAAATCTGGAATCTGTTCTCTCAGGTTCCACACACTTTTCAGCATTTTGCCCAGGCTGAGCCACCTGACAGCTGTGTGGTAGCCTATGTCACAATGTTCAGTCTCATTTTCCTCCAAAAGTGAAACAAACTACCTGTGATTCAAAGCTCTTGCCCTGATGAAGTTAACTATTTTAGTTACAACATCAACCACATGGTTAATTTTTAACACTGACTTACACAACACTTCCTGATGTATAATACAATGCAAAAATACCAATTTCTGTTCAGGGTCAATTTCGGTCACTTTATCCTGCATTCTCTTTAAGAGTCCAACATTTTTTCCCCGTTAGATTTGGACAACCATCCGTTGTCACACCTGGAAAGTTCTAGCAGCAAGGTTTTCTATTAAAAAACTCTGACAGCCTGCCGAGGGAACCACGCGACAGGATCCACCCTCTGCTTTTCCTGCAGGGTCTTGAGGATGATGCGTGCTGGCCATTCTCTGATGCACTTTTAGTCAAAGGTGTCTTCCTTTACAAATTTTTCTGCAAGGAACAGATGATACAGAACATTCCAACAACCTTGGGAGCATTCCATAGCAACAAGGCCAAACCCATCCTTCGCAACACCGGGGTCAGGTAGAACCTCCATAAATAGTGACACTTGGTGTGTGCGTACTGAAAGTATACACACAGCCAGGTCCAGTTGCATACAAAGGTGGCCAATAGTAAGAAGATGACATTGGGCACATTCTTCCCCCTCTTATCTAGAACTTTTATTGAAGATTCCCCTGTGCACACAGTCCTTCTTTAATCTCCAGATGAAGTGGAAGATAACTTGGTGACTGCATTAGCAAAGACTCAGGGAACAGGCCAGACCTGCACCACATGCCTCCAATTTTCTGGTAAAAAAAAGGTAGAGCAGGTTGTGTTGAAGAATGGCGCTTTCCCTATTTTAGACGCACAGTTTCAGCCTTCAGCACTTTCAAGTCAGATACAGCACTTCCAGATGGAGAGGAAGGCAGTCCCCTGACCCATCTGGCCCCCGACCCGATCTCAGAGAAACACTGCCTAAAGCTCCAGCAGAACATTCTTTCCAGGTTTCATACCAACCATGCTGTGGCCTTCCTACAATTAGGACCAAATTAGAGACAGTTCTGTCTCATGAAAACTGGGATGATACTGCTGAAACCCACAGGCAACAAGTACAGGAAATATTTCATCCCAAACCTCAGAAGTACACTTTGGCATTGAGCTAACAAAAGCACCATTTCCTAATTTTAATGGTTTGTACAAATGCTTGTGGCATCAGCAACGCAACCATTCAACTACAGGAGCTATTTAAACCAACTCAATCCACCCAGTCAGGACAATTTACTCACGTTGCTGCCTTCTCTCTTCTCTTCCCCCACCCTCCTGGCTCATTATGTCACAGTTGTCGAGACAAATCAGCAAAGCTAACAACTGAACACTGAAGAGGAAAAAAAAACTCAAGTAAAGCAGTGAAAAAGACATCTGGATGGGAACATGAATAGGATTGGCTTAGAGACACATGAACCAAGTGCTGGCAAATGGGACGAGATTAATTTAAGATATCTGGTCGGCATGGATGAGTTGTTTCTGTGCTGTACATCGCCATGACTCTATATTACAAATTGTCTTTTTCATTTGAGCTATAATCCAGACATCATTGGCTGCAATTTCAGTCTCCTATGTCACTTCTTTTAATGCATTAGTGCAGATTGACGTTTTCATTTTTTAAAATCCTAGCGTAATTTCAGGAAGTCAAGGCTTGAATAAAGACCTTTATGTGATGGAAAGCCTTTCTGCCTGATCTTCTTATTACTAAACAGGAAAATGCATGTTATTGATGCTGGGTTAGAGTACTCTGATCATTGGCAGGTCAGAGCGTATCTGGGCAAATGAGGCAGAACTAGGAGCCTACCAGGTACAAGATTAGCAACTGCCTCAGGATCCTCCTTCAGCTGTTCTCCAAGGCAGCCAAAAGATCTCGATATAAATCTCACAGCCAGATTCTTTTGGCACAAGGACTGGAAACCAGACCAGTGCAAACTAAATAACGTATATGAACTATTGAACGAGATACGGTTCAGCAGCACTCCATTAGAATTGCTGCCATCAAGAACATGCCATGTGATCAGACAGTATCAAAGATGTACTTGAGCTATGTTTAGATCTGTGATGAATCCCTCATGCTGCAGACTGTAGTCAGTTTATAGCTTTAGAAGATCAAGCGTCCCATCTGAAGAGGACTCATTTCCCTAGGACCCTGAATGGGGTATCGCCAACTTTTCGGTATCTACGAAATTAAATAAACAACCAGAAAACAAAGATGGAGAGACTGGGAACATCCCTTCCAACTCTCCTGCATAACCTCTATCCAGTATAGGCACAGCTCAAATCTGTCCCTATGGGTAAGCCCAGAGAAACCAGGACAATACAAACTGGTGGGGAAGTCCAGTGTGCACCTCGATTTCCTGTCCCTGGCACAAAGGTGATGTGTTCCCTGGGCAGTGCTGACCGGGAGAGTAACCCTTTAAGAAAGCACTTGAGCTGGACAGACATGTGATTTGAGCTGTTGATGGGTAAGAAACATCTAGCACAAAAGAAAAAAAACATTTCTTTTGCAATGGAGGGGAATGGGATTTGTATTGAACATCAAAGCAACAGGACCAAGAATATAAGTTCATATAAAAAGGATGGATGATCAAAAGTAAATAGTGACGATTGGTTAGAGCTTGAGAAATAAGATCAATTTGGTATTGTTAGCGTCAGTCAGAAAGAAACCAGGGCATAATGTACATAGTAACAGAGTGGACCAAAGTTAAGGCCTTGAGCCTATTCAGTGGGATCATGGCTAATCTGCGAACAAACTTCATATACTCTCATCTTCGTCCGATATCTTTTAATACATTTTGTTAACAGATCTCTTAGTTTGCTAAATTAACTATTCATTCTTGAGCTATCAGTTGCAGAAGATAATTACAATTTTCAATCACCTTTTAAGCCCATACGATATAGGAGCAGGAGTAGGCAATCAAGTCTGCTTTACTGAGTCGGAGGTAATGGTTGATCTGACTATACGCAGCATCATTTTCCTGCCTTTTCACTATAATCCTCAGATTTTTAATCAGTAAGGAAATCATGTAGAATTCTTACTTAATCATATAGGAACAGAGTCAAATGGCATAGAAACAAGCTCCTCAGCCCACTATGTCTATGTCGACCAAATGCCAAACTACACTCATCTCATTCGCCTGCACTTAGTCCACAACCCTCCCCTACCCTACCCTGGCATTTTAAGTGCTCATCCAGATGTTTCTTAAATGTTGAGAGAATATCTGCCTTCACCACATTCTCAGGCAACATGTTCTATCCCACTCTCTGGGTGACAAGCACTTTTCATCAGATGTCCTGTAAACCACTTATTCCTCACCTTAAACGTATGAGCTCAGGTTTAGACACATCTGTGATGGGGAAGAGATTCTCATGGTCTTCCCTGTCTATGTCTCTCACAATTCTGTACACCTCAATGAGCCCAACCCCCTCAGCCTCCTCTTCCCCCTATCCAGTCTCACCTCAGAACTCAGACTTGTCATCCCAGGCAACATCCTGGTGAACCTCCTCTGCACCTTCGTCCTTCTGTTAGTGTGGGAGTGAGAGTGCACACAGTATTCCACCTGTGGCCTCACCAGTGTCTTATAAAGTTGTGCCAAGACTTCCTTGCTATTATATTCTACATCCCAGCTACATCCTGTACACCTTCCTCCCCACCCTGTCTACCTGTGCTAACACTCCCAGGGATTTATGGACTTGCACACCAAGGTCCCTTTGTTCCTCACTACTCCCTAGGGACCTACCATTCATTGTGTATGTCCCTTTCATATCTGACATCCCAAAACATATCACCTCACACTTAGTGGAATTAAATTCCATCTGCCATTGCTCTACCCAGTTTACCAGTTGATCAATATTAAATCGCAGCCTGAGACCATCCTCTTTAGTATCAACAGTACCACCAATTTTCATGTCCTCTGAAGACTTACTAATTATACCTTCCACATTCACATCCAAGTCATTAATGGACCTAACAAAAAAGCAGGGGTCCCAGCACTGATCCCTGTGGGACCCCGCTAGTCACAGGCTTCCAATTACAAAAACAACCCCACACCTTCTCTCTTTGCCTGCTACTTGGAAATCAGTTTTTGATCCAGTTTGCTAACTTGCCTTGGATCCTTCCATGTGGGACCTGTCAAAGGCCTTACTGAAGTGCAAGTAAACCACATCAACTGCATTATCCGCATCAATATCTTCAGACATCTTTCAAAAAACTTTTCAATTAGTCAGAAAGGGTCTCCCTCAAACAAATCCAAACTGACTATTCCTGATCAATCAGCGCTTCCAAGTGTTAATTAATCCTATTTTTCCTGGAAGTATTGGCTCTAATGTTTAGGCTATGCTCCATAGTCCTTGACTCCCTAAGTAGCCCTGGTCAATATTCCGCAGCCCATGGACATTTGAAATTCATCTCACCTAATACTTGGTCAGGGAATGATTCTGGTGCACAAGCTCTCTGCTTTTCAATTCCATCCCTCCTGAACTAAAACAAAGTTTGTTTCTAAGTTTGTGAGAAGATTTGTAGCTCGGGTGCTCGTTGTTATGGTTCTGTTCGCCGAGCTGGGAGTTTTTGTTGCAAACGTTTCGTCCCCTTTCTAGGTGACATCTTCAGTTCTTGGGAGCCTCCTGTGAAGCACTTCTGTGCTGATTCCTCCAGCATTTATACTGGTTTGTCTCTGCCGCTTCCGGTTGTCAGTTGCTGTCCGCTGCAGTGGCCGGTATATAGTACACTACGTTGGTTTTGCTCCTGCTGGGTATCGGGTCCTTTGTCCTGGTGAGTTGTTGTCTGAGGGTGGTTGTTGGTTTGTGTGCTGTTATGAGTCCTAGTGGTCGCAGCAGTCTGGCTGTCAGTTCAGAAATGCTCCTGATGTATGGGTTAGTTTGTTTCTTTTAATTGAATTATGGACCTTCCATCTTTAGTGATCTATGCACCTGCATTCCCAGATTGCGCTAGTCCTCCACCCCAATTTCGATACTTATTTTCCAAGGAAGATGAATGTTGTTAATCCATCTGCCACTACATACTTACCTACCTTGAAATGAAGAAAGTATTGTGGGTACCTTAAATCTGAAGGAAATAGAGAAAAGGTTAAAAACACCCAAAAGGTCAGGTAGCGTCTATTGAGAGGGAAAGTGATTTAACATTCCTGGTCAATGATCTTTCATCAGAACTCAAAATCTATTTGCCAATTATACACTCATTTGGCAAGATTGTGCATGCCTTAGTTTCCCTCAGCGTTAACCATACTTCCCAATTTAGTGCCTTATGCAAATTTTGAAACCGTACTTAAAGTCATAGGTTCATACAGCACGGTAACAGACCCTTGGGTCCAACAAGTCCATGGCTAACATAATCCCAAACTAAACCAGTCCCACCTACCTCCTGGCCCGTATTCTTCCAAACCTTTCCTATTCATATATCCATCCAGATATCTTTTAAACGTTGTAATTGTACCACCTCTTTCACAGGAAATTCATTCCACACGTGAATCATCCTCTGTAAACAGAAACTAGCCTCTCATGTCTTTTTTAAATTTCTCTCCTCTCACTTTAGTAATGTGCCCACTAATCTTGAAAAGCCCCATCCCAGGGGAAAGACAACTACCATTAACTACATCTATACCTTTTATCATTTTGTAAACTTCTATCAGGTCGCCTCTCAACCTCCTAAGTTTCCAGTCTTTCTTTATAACTCAAACGTTCTATTCCCGGCAACATCTTCTGAACCCTCTCCAGTTTAATAATATCCTTCTGATAGCTGGGTGACCAGAACGGGACACAGTATTCCAGAAGAGGCCTCACTAATGTCTTGTACAGCCACAACACGACTTCCCAAATCTTATACTCAAAGGACTGAGCAATGAAGACGATTGTGCCAAACACCTTTATAACCACCCTGGCTGTACGTGATGCAAACTTTAAAGAATTATGCAGCTGCATCCTTAGGTTCTTCTGTTCTACAACATCAGCCAGGGTCCTATCATTAATCGTTTGTTGTACCAAAATGCTATACCTCACATTTATCCAAACTGAACTCCATCTGCCATTTTTCAGCCCATTGATCCCTTTGTAATCTCTGAAAACCTTCTTCACTGTCCTCTATGCCTCTAATGTTGGTGTCATCCACAAACTTACTAACCAGGTGTTCTACATTCTCATCCAAATCATTTATATAAATAACAAACAAAACAGGACCCAGAACTGATCCCTGTGGAACACCCCTGGCCACAGGCCTCCAATCCGAAAAGCAACCCTCCACCATTATCCTGTCTCCTGCCAATTATATATCCATCTAGCTACCTAAATCATGTATATAAATATGCAGAGCACTGATCCTTGTGGAACATTACTATTGTGTCACCTGTTAAGCTAATTAACTACCTTTGACCCCTTCTCTCTCTCTCTCGCTCTTCAAACCAATTGGTATCTGCTCTGTTACTTGCCATTCACCCCAAATTCCATGCACACACACTTTCCTGACAAGCCTAACAAAGTACATAATAGCTTATCAAATGTTTGTTGGAAATGCATGTAAGTCAGTGGAATCAGGGAAAGCAATAAACTGTGGTCACATGGTCGACACTGCTAATTGCTATGAACGATGACCATAGAATCTGTACAACATGGAAGCAGGCCATTCAGCCCATCGAGCTCACACCAACATCACCCCCCTGCCAAAAAGCATCCCAACCAAGCCCACACCCTGACCTGATCCCTGCAACCCTGTATTTCCCATGACTAATCCATGTTTGTGCTGTGGGAGGAAATTGGAACATCTGGAGGAACCCACGCAGACACGAGGAAAATGTGCAAACTCCGCACCATCAATCAGTCACCCAAGGGTGGAATCAAACCCAGGTGACTGGTGCTGTGAGGCAGCAGTGCTGACCACTGAGCCACAACGGTAAAAACCCAAAAGAATTAGTGATGTCCTTTAGTGAAGGAAACCTTCCATCCTTACCCTGTCTGGCTGACATCTGGCTCCAAGTCCATAGCAACGTGGTTGACTCTTAACTACCCACTGGACAGTTAGGATGGGAGCAATAGCCAGGGAAGTCCACATCCCATGAATGAATAAAGAAAAACTTGTGCCAACCTTATTATTCATACCACTGGTTCAGAACTTTCAAATCAATTCCTAACTTAGGAGTTAAAAGCAGCTTCCCAAATTTCAAACAGTGTCATGTCAATACAGTATAGGATTGCTGGAACAGTATAGGATTGCTGGAACAGTATAACAGACCAAATTTTTTTAGGCTGAAGTAAACAATTATCAATCGGCCTAAAATATACTGGGAATAAGAAAATCCTACAGACAATGTTTTGGTGAGACACACCCTGAAGGGATGCCCTCAAGATTAGAATTGCTGTTGAAACCAGAGGAGGAGGAATCCGAGGAATAAAACTCAGGATTGATCTTATTGGAGCAGCACGGAGGGATTTAGCAAAGACTAAAGCCGTCAAAAGGTCAACTTTGTCTTTCGAGCAACTAACAACTAAATTGATAAAGACAGTGGGAAGGTTGGTACAAATTACAAAGCACACATTTAAGGCATTAAAACAATAACTACAGGACAGGAGTTGCAGAGAGAACACATTTGTAATTTTTTTTGCCACTTATTTTCAATATCTTTCCCGTTTTTCACACAGAGCTGAATGCGGCCCACACTGGCTCCATATGATTGACAGATGCAGTCGAGAGAATTTTGTATTTGAGACAACAGAAAGGCAAGTGTAATTGCACCAAGATTCAGTTCCACATTTGACAGGAGGAGGAGAATGACGTAAGCAATCTCCCATGTCCTTCACGAACACAAAGAATAATCAACAAATTAAAACAATCAGACTAGGACAAGTGAAGAATATCTAATCACTTGCACTTATTTTAATTAAAAGAGCAATTTTATTTCATGAATCTACACCACGTGCCCTTGAACACATATTGGGAACTCAGACTGGAGCTCGTTGGGAATTTCCATCTGCTAATTTTAACAGAAGGAACATCTTACAGAATCCACTGACCTCCTTAACCAACTCACCCCAAGTGCAAGGGAAATACATTAATCAAATGTTTTGCTGTTTTCTGCAGGAGGTAAATAATTGGAGGGACATAAAACAGCAGGGAGACAAATATAATGCAATAAATGGGATTAGAAATAAAGAAACGGTCAAGGAGGTCACTTTGTCACTCAGCCAATGGGGCTATCGATAGTATGAGTGGCTAGTTGTTAAAAAGATTCCCTGTTAATATACTCGTCTGGTCTGTAGCAACAGGGAAGTGCCATGGATTGCACTTAGAATTATTCAACACATAACATGACAAATTGTTGTTTGAAATTTTGCCCAACAAAATTAACATTTTCCAGTGAGGAGATAGATATCAAGTGAATTTATGAGGACAGGACAACATGCTTTAACTGCAGGGAACCAAAACTAGGAGACTCAAGGAATATAAAGTAAGCCACAAGGAAATCAGATTAACATCAGAATATATGGCTCCTATGGATCTGAATTTAAAATACTCAAACTGTCGAGGTGAAAACTAAAAGGACAAAGACAAGGAGATATAACTTGGGTTTCAATGAGAAGTAATAAGCAGCTGCATATAGAAATATGTCAAAATTACCCATTAATTATTTATGGTAACATTTAGTACAACAATAATTTATAGCCCAGCAGTAAAATAGCAGGTTCAGGATAACAAGTAAAATACACATTTCCTCTGATTTTAAGTCATATCCAAATTGCAAATGAACTTCATTAGAACCATAGAACCACAGGACACCTCCAGGTGTGGAAACAGGCTACACCAACCCTCTGAGGAATATCCCTCCCAGACCAACCCTCTTAACCTATAACCCTACATTTCCCATGACTAATGCACCTAACCCACACTTCCCTGAACACTAGGGACAATTTAGCATGGCCAATTCACCAATTCATCTGACATGCAATTCTTTGGAATGTGGGAGGAAACTGAAGCACCCGGAGGAAACCCACGCAGACACGGAGAGAATGAGGCTGGAACTGAACCTGGGACCCTGGCGCTGTGAGGCAGCAGTGCTAACCACTGAGCCACTGTGCCACCCCTTATTACTATATTACTGACAGCCTCACTGACATTTACAGTACGGGAGGTGGCCAGTTAGCTCATCATGTGCATGCCAGTTAACAAGGATCTGACTAAACTAATCCCATTTTCCAGATCTTGGTCCAGAATCCTGGATGCTATAGCAACACTAGTGAGTATCTAAATATTCCTTAATATTGAGAGAATTTCTGACTCAGCCACCCTTTCAAGGCAGTGAGAGCCAAACTCCCACCAGTCTCCAAAAGAAAAACTTCCTCAACTCTCCTCTTAGCTTTAAATCTGTGCCCCCTGGTTACTTGCTCCCCTACTAATGGGGAAGAGCCTTTATATCCACACTCAAATCTTATTCATTATTATCAGGTCCACTCACAATCGTCACTGCTCCAAGTAAGCCAAGCCCAGCCTATTCAATCTTTGCTCACAGCTCAGTCCTTCCAGCCCAGGCAGCATCCTGATAAATCTCCTCAGCACCAGCTCTAGCACCATCCTTCCTATAACGTGGTGACCAGAGCTGCACACTGTACTCCATGTGTGGTCAAATCAGCACATGAACAGTTCCAGCATAATTTCCCTGCTCTTGTAATCTATGCTGTGACTAGTAACAGCAAGGATCCCATGTGCCACCTTAAGCCACTTGACCTGTTATGTTCAGAATCTGTAGATCTGCACACCTAGTACTTTTTTGAGAACCTTACCTTTCACTGTGTAATCCCTTGCCTTCTTAACTGTGTTCACTCTCACTTTCCAAGTCGGACTCTATTTGCTACTGTTCTGCCTAGCTGACCAGTTCATTAATATCCTTCCGCAGTTTACACTACCTCATTATTTACCATCCTACCAACTTTTATGGATGGGTAAGATTCTTTTTAAAAGATTTTTTTTGGCATTTTTTTGCAATTCTTGGAATGTGAGCAACACTGTCAAGACAGCATCTACTGCCAACACTAACAGTGTTGTCAGCAATTTTATAAAAGTCCAAAGTCACATTAAGGCCAGACTGGGTAGTGGTGGGTAAACTCCTGCATCAGGATAGATTTTTAAAATAGTTCAGCACTTTCCGTGGCCTTTCTGGTACTGGTGCACACGTGACCAGGTTGAATGAACTGAAATCATCATCTTCAATATTGCAGGCCAATAACGTATTGAAGAATTTCACGTCTCTGCCTTGCTTTCGTAAAGAGAAGCCTTCAACCTGTTGCAGGCCGTCAATCAGGCTGGATGGCAGGGTGGAAGACCAGAGGCAGGAGGGCACACTGGGAAGGTAGCCTCATTAAAATCCAAACCTCACCCCTGGGAAAGCAACCCTAGGAACGCATGTGTCAGATAGGGAGAATTTCCCATTTAAGCCCCACTGACTCCACACACAGAGAGAGAGAGAGAGACAGACAGACAGACAGAAAAAGAGACGGAGAGACAAACAGACAGAAAAAGAGACAGAAAGAGAGTATTTGTCTGTGTGTGCATGTGTTGTGCGTTTGTCTGTGCATCTGCTTGCTTCTGTGCGCGCGCGTGTGCTCGTGTGCATGTGCACGCCAGGCACTCAGTTTCCTCCCACAGCCCAAAGATGTGCTAGTTAGGTGGATTGCCCATGCTACATTGCCTTGTAGGGTCCAGAAATGAGTAGGTTAGGTTGGTTAACCGTGGTAAATGCAGATGAAGGGATTTTGCCCGAAACATCGATTCTCCTGCTCCTCGGATGCTGCCTGACCTGCTGTGCTTTTCCAGCCCCACGCTCTTGACTCTGAACTCCAGCATCTGCAGTCCTCACTTTCATGGCAAATGCAGGCTATGGGAGTGGGACTGAGAAACTGTATAAGGTATGAGCAATAGAGAAAGAGTTAAATTCTGTATTTTGTGAAACAAGAGATTCAGCTGAGCATGACTCAGATCAGATAAGAATTTACTGTTAACAATGGGGTGCTGGAGGCAATAGGAAATGAGTTAACAAGGTGGAAAAGCATTCATAATGTAGAGCCATTTAATAATATTGGAAGCATTCAGTATGTCAGGTCGGTTTAACAAGGTGAAACGTATTCATTATGTGAAGCCAGTTATTCATTGTGTAACAGCAGATGGCTTTATCTTTACTATTGACACTTGTTGATTGTAACAGTCACCCAATTAATATGTACGTTGCTGTATCTGAATGCTCCTCCCCGTGAAATGACTATATAATTCATTAAGAAACTACCGTTCTAGACACAACTGTAAACTCATGTGCCTGTGCACATGGGTGATCATTCTCTCTCCCTCCAAGGCCCAGAATAAAGATGAAAGAAGTAAAACTATACTGTGTCTCTGAGCATTTTGCTTCGACTGAGGGGGGGTGGAAAATGGGACGACAATACTGGCATAGTCGGCAGGATCCAAACTGATAGTTACGATCGGACGGTGTCAGCAGCCGCCTGGAACATCGGTGTCTCAAGACAGACAGGCCTACACGGTAAGATTTTAAACCTTGGTCCCTCTCGATATACCTGTGTGCCAGAGGCGGTCCCCTCATTCAATCACTCTCTATTCTATAGAGACACAGTTTTGTAAGCAGCCTGGCAGGCAAAGGTTTGAGTCCTCTGTGTTGTATTTGAGTGGGGGGGGGGGGGGATTAATCGGAACCCCTGGGTTTAATTGAGGTTCGGGTCCTCAGCTCTGTATTAGGGTTTGAGTCCCCTGGGTGGGTTTAATTGAGGTTCGGGTCCTCTGCGCTGTATTAAGGTTCGAGTCCCCTGAGTTTAATTGAGGTTCAAGTCTTTTGCGTTGTGTTGAGGTTCAAGTTCTCTGGGGTGAAGTGGGATTCGAACCCTCTGGGTTTAATTGAGGTTTGATTCCTGTGAGGAGTAAAGTGAGAAAGGGGTTGAAATCCCCTAGTGGTAAAATTTGAGGCTCTGAGAGTGTTTGTTTTGGGGGAAGAGAGTGGCTTGGACTGCGGCGCCATGTGGTCAGCTGTGAGGGCTTTCTCTTTTTAGAAGGGCAATTTCAGTGAGAGGATGCAATTAAATAAATAAATACAAGAAATTAAGGCTGTGCTAACACTTGGGTTGAAAAGGGAAAGTTGGAAGGTAAATTGTGCCGTGCTGAGTGTGTTTGATGTTTAAAAATTCTAGTTTGTTAAAATACTGGTTCAGAAAATCCTTTTAGGTAACTGTTTTGCCTTGTTGAAATTAGGATCTCAATTCAATGTGTTTTGTGAGCTATGTAATGAGACAGATTTTGTTTCTACATTGAAATAGAACAAAAGTATGTCCTTTTTAAAATGATCAAACTTGTAACCTTAAGACTAATTGATTGAGTGCCTTAAACCCCTGATGGGTTTGAAATTCTGCAATGCCTGTTTAAGAAAAGGTGGGTCTGTGGTCATGCTTTAACCAGATGAGAGTATTGCATTAAACTATCTTGGCTGCTGTGTTTTTAATACAGCGTGTTCACAAAAAGAAGAGTGCATTTTGAGTTTGATGTTTTGTTAAGATTTTAGAGAATATCAGAACTTGAGGCTGAGCTGCTTAAATTCTGTTAATTTTTGTTAAGACTTCATTGGCCCCCTTCATACTGTAAACTCAAAGAATGGTGATCTCTCCCAAAGTTGCCACTCTAATTCCAATTGTTTCATTTGGGAAGATTCGTTTAGAGAACATATTTTAAAATATTCTGCATTTGTTTCCCACGAATATTAGATTTAAATCTGAACTGAAACTGTCTCTTCAATGGCTAAGCCACAGGAAATATTTTGTTGTTTTCTTCTTAATCCAGATGTTTGAACTGCTTTTCCTGACAGCTTTCACATTAGCCAAGTATTAATTTGTTAAAGAAAATAATTTTTGAATAACCTGAATGAGGTCCCCCTGAAAGTTTGATTTTAGGACCACTAATTGTGGTTTATAATTGACTGATTGTATAAAACCTGATGATGTCATAAGTAGTGAACAGAGTAACAGACTCAATAATTCAAAGAATGTTGGATTAGGCAGCCACAGTTTTGTGTAGTTAAATATGTGACAGTCTTCGTCCTGATACCCACCTTGGTAAGGAAGGAACGAGAGAGAGGAAATGCAGAGATACTTTCAGCAGCTAACATCATCTCTCGCGTTTCTCCACTCACAGGTGAAGCACGCCTTTGGACCATTGCCCACCCCTCCACAACCTGATCCAACGGATTCAATCAGCTCCCCAGTCAGGAGCATGAAAAGTCAAGAAGCTAACAACAGTGAAGAGGAGGTCTGTACGCTTTTTGTCAGTGACCTTCCTGTGGACATTAAACCACGTGTGCTTTACCTTGTCTTTCGATCACTTAAGGGATATGAAGGTTCACTGATCACGTTAACATCACAACAGCCAGTTGGCTTTGTTACATTTAACAGCAGGGTGGGAGTAGACGCAGCGTAGAATGCAGCGTTCACCGAGCCTGCTGCTGTACTGCACACTCCGATGTGCTGGTATCCTCCACCTGAAGCATCTCCACAAGGATGGAAGTCTCATCAGCTTTGTTAAGTATTTACCTGCCCTTATCCAAGAATTCAGATTTCTCTGTGCGGTGATACAGAATGACAGACTGGACTTTGTTCTCAGGTCAGACTTTACTGAAGGGGATTTTGGAGAACTGGCTCATTTCCACTCAACCTGGAGGGGGTGGAGTGGTCACTAAGGACTGTGGATTTAAGAACTTTACTGGTAAATTGTTTCCACATGGGAGAATTCTTCAAACTGTATGTATTGGAACAGACCAGTAATTTTTGTTGTTATAATCATTGTATTCTGTGTGTCAATAACTTATTTAAATACTGGCTTTCAGAGTCTCATAAAAGCTGATAGTGCCATCTCGGTGGTTATCATGAAATGATAAAAGGAGGGAATGAGAATGTGTACAGGGTATAAGCAGGCAGGGAAAGGGTTAAGTTCTGTCTTTTGTGAAACAAGAGGTTCAACTGAGCATGACTCACCTTAGATAAGAACTTACTGTTAACAATGGGGTGCTGGATGCAAGGGTAATGGCTTAACTAGGTGGAAAAGCATTCATTACGTAGAGTCATTTAACAAGATGAAGAAGTATTCAGTATGTAAAGGCAGTTAACAAGTGGAAAAGTATTCATTATATGAAGCCAGTTATTCATTGTGTAACAGCAGTTGGCTTTATCTTTACTATTGACACTTGTTAATTTTAACGGTCACCCATTCAATATGTATGTTGCCTTATCTGGATGCTCCTCCACATAAAATGACTATATAGTTCATTGAGAAACTGCTGTTCTATAGAAAACTGTGAACTCATGTCCCTGTGCACGAGCGATCATTCTCTATCCCCCGAGGGCCCGGAATAAAGATGAAGGAGGTAAAACTACACTGTCTCTCTGAGCATTTTGCTTCAACTGAGGGGGTAAACGGGGCTTTTTGGAGTATTGGTGCGGATTTGATGGGATGAATGGCCCACTTCTGCACTGAAACAAAACAAGAGGAGGCCATTCAGCCCCTTTAGCCTGTTCTGCTATTCAATAATCAAACCTGATCTGAGTATGTCCCTAACTCTGCTTTCCTACCTGTTTCTCATAACCTTGGACTTCCTTTTGGGGTAAGATAGCCTTGAACTGACCTGTTGACCCAATGATCCAGCATTCACTGCTCTAGGGAGTACTGAATTTCAGAGATAAACCACAATCTGGGGAGAAATTTGTGCTTTCAGTCCAGAACTTCACCCACACAAAGTGAATTCATAAATGTGCTCTCAGGTATATTGCTAATTAAATAGGATTATGGGTCCAATATAACTAATGGTTGTATAGACTGCTCATTCTATCTATTCATGAATAATGTGAATACAGTGACATTTGGTTGTGAGCATAATATAAGATTTACTGAAGATGTGCTTTGACAATCTTCTTCAGATATTGTGTGTCACTCTATTTGCAACTAGAATCCCTCAGCACTGAGAGCAATATGGTTAATTATAAGTCTGCGGTCTTTTATATAAACCATTGCCTTGCACTGCTGAACATAGCAGAGGTACTGTGTACACCAGGATATGTTTACTCTCATGGAAAAAAGCCAGTTCATGGATGGAATTCACCTCAAATACAATAAAGCTGTGTAACTGATTAGATGGCACATCCAAGCAGTGACAGATCCCATAATTGCATAACAATTCCTTCTGTTTGTATAGTGATCGTAACGTAACAAAATATTGCAGGCTTCTTCACAGGGGCTGAGCTAAAGGAGAATACATTAGCACAGATTGCCAAAAAGTGCCAGTGTAGAAGTGGAGGCAACTTGTGCTCAATCAGGCAAAAGCAACTGAACCATTCAAGAGGCAATCGAGGGGGTCAAGAGAGCTGGTCCTCATAAAGCACAACAAACAGCTGAAGTGGAAGCTTGCTGAATTACAGAACGGGAATTACTAACCACACAGTTTCTTCAGATCTTATTATTCTTACGCAATTTGCATCTCACTGAAAAGATACAGTTTGAAGCTTGAATTTATTAGGAAAATTTGCAAGAAATACCAGAGTAAGAGGAGAGCAAGCATCCATGCTAGATAAGACAACAATTATCCTGGTCCAATGTTTTCCACTGCATAACACACAAGCTCATAAATGGGCTTAGTGCCATTCAAAGGCCAGGACCTCTCGTCCTGCACAATCGACCTCAGATTACCCCAAAAGTGGAAAGTATCTCAAATATTTAAGCAACAGGTGAGGCTGGATTAGATGAGATTAGAGTAGATTCTCTACAGTGTGGAAACAGGCCACACCGCCTCGCTGAAGAGAAACCCACCCAAACCCATTCCCCTATCCTATATTTACCCCTGACTAATGCACCTAACACTATGGGCAATTTAGCATGGCCAAATCAAACAACCTGCACATCTTTGGATTGTGGGAGGAAACCTGAGCACCCGGAGGAAACCCGCGCAGACACTGGGAGGATGTGCAAACTCCACACAGACAGGCGGGAATTAAACCCAGGAGCCTGTAGCTGAGGCAGTAGTGCTAACCACTGAGCCACTGTTTCACAATACTAAGCAGTAGCAACACAAGTGGCATTCGTCCCTAACTGGATACTGCCATCCAAGCAACAGATATCCATCTATCACACAAGTGATTAATATGGGATATGAATTTCAGGGCCAGTAATGTGGGGTGGCACGGTGGCTCAGTGGTTAGCACTGCTGCCTCACAGCACCAGGGACCCGGGTTCGATTCCAGCTTTGAGTGATTGACCGTGTGGAGTTTGTACATTCTCCCCGTGTCTGCGTGGGTTTCCTCCAGGTGCTCCGGTATCCTCCCACAGTCCAAAGATGTGCAGGTCAGGTGAACTGACCAAGCTAAATTGCCCGTAGTGTTCAGGGATATGTAGGTTAGATGCATGAGTCAGGGGTAAATATTGGGGAATGAGTTTGGGTGGGATATTCTTCAGAGGGTTGGTGTGGACCTGTTGGGCTGAAGGGCCTGTTTCCACACTGTAGGGAATCTAATTCTAATTCTGACTGCACGTCCCAAAGACTGGTGGATCATATCAAACAGCATCTTCTTTTAGTTCTTTACAACAAAGTACTTCCCATTACCCATGGTTGCAAAATTCACAACAGACTGTTGAAGATTCGATGTGATTACATGATTGGACAACACTCGCTGCATAATCTTGATTGTGCTAAGAATTATGCTGACAATTGATTGATCATTATCAATCAGGCTTGCAGTTCAGCCTACACTAGAAGTTACATACATTAATATATAATACCCTGTCCTTTACTGCAACAACCATTGTCTGGTTTATTCTTAGGACAAAGCCTTGACCAGAGTCAGCTTGTCTGGTTTAAACTTTGAGCAAAACTTGGTACTTAACTATCAATCATTATTTAACAGGCACACTGGCTATGGCAACACATTAACCAATCAGCTCTCTTCTTATACACAATAAATGCTGCTTTCCCTTTTTATTGGTAGTCTTGAAAATTGTCCTAACAAATACAAGATGAAAAACTTCAACAAAATATACCATTTTCAGCAATATTCATGTTCGGTACCGCCACAACAACTCCGCACACAATAACGGTGATCGGTTTCCTCCGATTATAAAGGAGCCACAAATACTAGCATTAAATGCTGAAAGTCTTACCGGACAGAAGTAGGTATTTTCCACAATGTGTTTTGCCACGTCATGTTCACCCGACATGGACATGATAAACAGCAAAGCATCTCGAGCCTGCTGTCCCACTCCCCCCTCTCGGTGAATGAAGGGAATCAGTAAGGAGAAAATGAGAAAGTTTGTTGCTCCCTGGTCTTCACTCGTGTGGAAAAAGAGCTCCAAGGTAGAAGGGTCCTTAGCTAGGATGGAACAGAGCTGATTGAGGAGTAAGACCAGTTCAGTTTCCACCTTGGGAGCAGTAGTCCCAGAGCACACACTTAACATCATCATTAAAGGCCGCAAGATTGGCTTGTGGTGCAGCAACGGTTGATGGCATTGTGTGACCAACATTTCATAGATTTTTATCTGCTCAATTTTCATTTCGTCTGTGAACTCCCTTCGAAGACTCCACAGGAAGAGTTTCTCCATGACATTTTCTGTCACCACAAACTCCAGGATGGGACCCATAGAAGCATCTTCAACTCGCTCCTCAATCAGCAGAAAGATCATGTGCTCAACATAATTCTGAACGGCGCTGGCTTCATCAGGAGGGATACTCCCGTGTCTGGCACTGGAGTTTTTCAGTGGGTCATACCTCTCTAAGATTTTCACCACCTGTGCACGAATAAATAACATTTGTTGACATTATTCACATCACCAAAGAGTAATCTGCAGCTATACAAGTTAAGGCCTCCCCTCAGAACTAAAATGGGCATCAGCATCTCGGAGTAAAAAGTGAGGTCTGCAGATGCTGGAGATCAGAGCTGAAAATGTGTTGCTGGTTAAAGCACAGCAGGTCAGGCAGCATCCAAGGAACAGGAAATTCGACGTTTCGGGCCAGAGCCTGATGAATATTCCTTTAACCAGCAACACATTTTCAGATCAGCATCTCTGGGATCGTGAAGGCTGCAGGCAATGTTGCTGCCCATAATCTCTGTATTGGGAAGTGAATATAATATATCACGGGATGAGGGCAGATTGGGTTGAATTAATCATTGTGCATTTTTTTAAAAAATCATTCATGGGATGAGTGTGCTTAGAGGGCAGGTAAGGGTCAATCTATGGATCTAGAGTCATACGTAGGGCAGATTGGGAAGAATTGCTGTTATCTTTCCTAAAAGACATCAGTGAACCAAACGGATATTTTAAACAATTGATAACAGCTGTCATTAGACTCTTAATTCCAGATTTTTATTGAATTCAAATTCCACCATCTGCCATGGCAAGATTCGAACTCAGGTGCCCACAACATTACTGGGGTCTCTAGATTAATAGCCTAGTGATAATAGCCTCAGCCCGACACCTCCCAGAGTGATAATAATCAGACTCCTGGCTGGATTTTCTCCTCTATTCTCAGTGGCACTTACATTATCTGTAGTACGTGAAAGTAAGCCAGATGTGATCAACAAACTAGGCCCAGTAAAGGGAGTCAAACCCAGCACCACCCTGACCACATACCTCAATGATGATTTGGAGATGTCGTTGTTGGACTGGGGTGTACATAGCTATAAATCACACAACACCAGGTTATAGTCCGACAGGTTTAATTGGAAGCAACTAGCTTTCGGAGCGACGCTCCTTCATCAGGTGATTGTCTGAAAGCTAGTGTGCTTCCAATTAAACCTGTCGGACTATAACCTGGTGTTGTGTGATTTTTACCTCAATGATGTACTGGATAAATGTGACAAAGCACCTGGAAAACCATCCTGTCTAACACGTCTGTTTTGAAATCTGATTGGGAAGTTGAGGTAAAGAAAACCAGATAACAAAACATTGATTACAGAGCAACTGGGAGGGAATTTCATTGGTGTTGGGAAATACAGCACCTTCTTCACACTGCCATCCCTCTTTAGAAAACAGCCTCAAAAAGCTGGTGAATTGAAATTGAAAAATAATGATATTTTCTAGAAAGTTAGCTTCTGTGGACAGGACATTAACAGTACTGTTTTCGAGTCACTAAATGCTGGTTTAGTCAGCAGTGCTCACACACTGAAAATAGAACTCAACTTTGTCAGGAAACACAAACTGGAGAATTCATTTCATCTAAACAGTGAATTAGCTTCCCAGCTCAGTAAAGTTCCTTCATTAAGGATAATTGAACACATACATATGATTGCAAGTGATAGCTACTGTATTACCAAATTAAAGCCCAAGTATGCATGGACCACCCTTCATCCAAAGAAACAATTAATTTGGTGGCACAGTGGCTCAGTGGTTAGCACTGCTGCCTCACAGCACCAGGGACCCGGGTTCAATTCCAGCCTCAGGCGACTGTCTGTGTAGAGTTTGCTCATTCTCCCCGTGTCTGCATAGGTTCCCTCTGGGTGTTCTGGTTTCCTTCCACAGTCCAAAGATGTGCAGTTTAGGTGGATTGGCCATGCTAAATTACTTTGTAGTGTCCAGGGATGTGTGGGTTAGCCATGGCAATATGAAGGGTTATGGAGATGGGGTAGGGGGAACTGGGTTTGGGGAGATGCTCTTTGGAGAATTGGTGCCAACTTGATGGGCTGAATGGCCTCTTTCCAGTATCTACAGGATTGATATATATTTCAGGTAATGGTTTTATGATTCATTTAGTACAGTAATCAAGGCTTTGTGCTGTTGAGTTAAATCCATCATAAAAACAAAAGGAACGTCAACAGTAGTTGACTATAAAAGTCTCACTCCTTCTCAATATTGTTACATCTGATCTTTCGCCTCAACTTTACTTCCTTGCCCACTCCCCTTGACTCCCTGACATACTAAAAAAAACATCTGTTCAAGTCTTGAAAATAACAAGTGTGAAGAATTCCAAAGATTCATAAGAAATGTCCTAACTGATGGATCCCTTATCCTGAAACTGTGTCCCCTTGTTCAGGATTCCCTGGGCAGGGCAAACAATCTCTTTGTGCCTACTCTGTCAAGCCTTCAGGAGCATGTGTACGTATTACAATAGGATCACTTCCTATACTTTGAAACTCCTGAGAGTGTAGATGCAATTTACTCAGCTGCTGACCATTGGTTAACACTCAGGAACCAACCTTGGGAATCTTCACTGTACGTTCTCCATAGCAAGAACAACTTTCTTCAATATGGATACCAGAATGGTGCACAATGCTCCAGCTGTGGTCTCACTAAATCCCTAGGAGGAAGTGAGGACTGCAGATGCTGGAGATCAGAGCTGAAATGTGTTGCTGGAAAAGCGCAGCAGGTCAGACAGCATCCAAGGAGCAGGAGAATCGATGTTTCAGGCATGAGAAACATTTTCAGCTCTCACTAAATCCCTACCTATGACAGTACTGTAAGACCTCTTTGTTCTGGTGCCCAGGTTCCTTGAAGAAAAAGCCAACATGCTATTTACCATATTCTAATTTCAGTATCCCTTGTAAAAATTGATGCACGCTTTGTTGAATATAAACATGTGAAAGCTTCATGTCTTTGAAAAATTTTTTTGCATTTTTATTTGCACAACCAAGGGAAGAACCTTCCATTTCCCTACATTCTACTCCTATCTTTCACCTTGTTCCCACTAACTTGTTTATATCTGCGTTGCAGCTGTGTCTCTCACAGCTCAAATTCCCTCCGAGCTTTGTACCAGCAGCAAAACCTGGATACATTGTGGTGTCTAAGTCATTAATCTCGACTGGAAGTAGCTGAGGGCCCAACACTGATCCTTGTGGTCATGGCCTATCAAAAATGTCACGCTCCTCCCTGCCAACTGTCTGTTAAGTCATTTTCCAACAGTGTGACTAGCTTACTCCCAGTCCCACGAACCCTAACCTCGCATATTCAATCTTCACATAGCATCTAATCCAATGTCTTTTGAAAATCCACGTCCACTGGCTCCCCTTTACCTACTAGTAATACTTGAAAAAAAATCTGTCAAACATAATGTATTTTGTAAAACTCTGTCTAATCATCTAGTGGCTTTCCAAATATATCAACAAAATTATCTGAATAAAAAAGATTACAATTATTTCCCAGACAACAATGCAAGTTCAATTGGCCTCAGGTTCCCTGCATTATCTGCCTTTCACTTTTCTTCAGTAGTTACATTTGCTCACTGAGTCAGTCAGTCTGCCCTGGAAGCTAGAGAATTTTGGAACATCATGACCAGCACCTTCATATGGACTAAACTTTAATCAATGCCACATGGATTAAAAATATATATCCACACAAATGAAACCCAGTTAATCTTACACCATCTAAAGTGAGCACATTTAAAAATCAAAACCAAAAATACTTGAAAGACTCAGCAGGTTAGGCAACATCTGCACGGAGAACAGACGAATCCTTAATTCCCATGTGGAATTTGGACCCTTCCTTGGCTCCAGTGTATATCACTAACTGTAATACTATTTGAACGAATAGCTGCTCTGTTCTTTCTGCAGGCTCAGTTAAACTTGCTGAGTGCTTGCAGGATTTCCTGTTATTTTTTCAGAGCCCCAACATCTGCATTTTGTTGAGTTGTTCCCCCCACCCCCTGACATATTTATGACTCAACCCAAGATTTAGGAAAACACAATCCACAGACATGTCGAACATATTTCTATTTGGAATTCTTATGGCAAGCAACTGGTTTAGCTCATACTACTGTTTCTTCACCAATGCTGGACTGCTAACAAATAATTATTATTATAGTAACAGTTAAAAAAATTACCCACAATGAGTAAAAGGATCATTTAAGCACAGGGTGAAATGTCATAGCTTTAAAGAGCACCTAAACACCAATCGAAAGGAGAACAGCAGAATCAGGCTTTACACAAAATGTCAGGGCCAAGGGAAAGGGATAAATTATCAACATCATCTGCTAGAGTCACATTAATTTTTAGTGAGCTTCTCTGCTCTTGGGTTATTTATAGAAAACACCCGAAAGACTTGTCAAAACTCCCTAGTTATTTGAATTTGTTTCGGAATGAGAACCTGCTGTTATCATGGTTTTTTTTACAAGCTTTACAATGTTGTTTAAAACTAACAGCAGTGCCACAACAGAAATAATTCAATAAAACAGCAACTTTGATAGCAAGCGCCTTGGCAATTCGGCAGAATAAGATAGGTAACATTAAAAATATTGTCCAAAGCAAAGCAAAACTACAATGCAAAGATTTCTGCAAAAGTATGCATTTAGAGAGCATCTTAAAGTACTAAAATATCCCACAGGAGCTTAACGAAACAAAACTTGACAGATAAGGGGATCTTAGACTATAAATGATCAAACACAGGAACATAGGAGGAGTTTTTGAAGGGCTTTTGCCTGAAACATCGATGTTCCTGGTCCTCAGATGCTCCCTGACCTGCTGTGCTTTTCCAGCACCACTCTGATCTCCAGCAGCTGCAGTCCTCACTTTTGCCTCATTCATCCTCTCAGGCCTGTTCAACTCAATGAGATCATGGCTGATCTGTCGCCTAGCTCCATGTCTTTGGCCCATACCTCTTAACAACTCTGCTTAACAAATATTTGTCTATCTCTCGAAAATTAACCAGTCATCCAGCATCCACTGCTGTTTGTGGATGAGACACTCTTTGCGTGGAGAGATAGGTTTTAACAAATTTAAGGAATTCCTTAAAAGGGCAGAGGCAGAAAAGCAGGGAAGAGAGAGAGAGAGACCTTCAGCGCATGAGGCCTTGATATTTAAAGGCACAGCCAGCAACAAAAGCCCAGGATGTGCAAAAGGGCCCAATTCGAGGAGTGTAAAGTCCTGACGTTTGAGAGAGTGGAGTAATTTAAAGAGATAGGGAGGGATGAGGCCTTGGAGAGAGTTAAAGCAAGGGTGAGAATTTTTAAAAAGCAACACCGTGCTTCTCCAGCAGCCGATGGGTGGCCAGAACGTGGTGCAAGTAAACACATAGGGTTTGGATAGTTTACAGAGAGTGGAATGTGGGATTCTAGCCAGGAATAAAATTAAATTGTTAGGTCCAGAGGTAACAAGGACATGAACAAGGGTTTCAGCAACAGCAAACGTTACATGGGTGGAAACAGGTGGTCTCAGTGAGGATATGAACATATTGTCAGAAATTCAATGCAGGTCAAATTGTTTGATGAACAGAATATTAGATTAGATTAGATTAGATTCCCTACACTGTGGAAACAGGCCCTTCGGTCCAACAAGTCCACACCAACCCTCCGAAGAGCAACCCACCCAGACCCATTCCCCTACATTTACTCCTTCACCTAACACTACGGGCAATTTAGCATGGCCAATTCACCTGACCTGCACATTTTTGGACTGAGAGAGGAAACCGGAGCACCCGGAGGAAACCCACGCAGACACGGGGAGAACGTACAAACTCCACAGTGTCAGTCGCCTGAGGTGGGAATTGAACCCAGGTATCTGGTGCTGTGAGGCGGCAGTGCTAACCACTGTGCCACCGTGCCGCCCACTAATATACCAAAACAGAGATGAGGAAAGGGATCCTAGAACTGGAACAAAGAATGTTCACCACTTCTCAGACAATGGCAGATGTAGGCAAGACCCAAATGGGCATCCAGAGGGAAACGATGTATCGGGATGAATCTCTACAGTGGGGAAACAGGCCCTAGGCCCAACAAGTCCACACCGACCCTCCGCACAGTAACGCATCCAGACTCATTCCCCTACCCTATATTTAGGGAAATTGTGGGCAATTTAGCATGGCCAATCCACCTGACCTGCACATCTTTGGACAGTGGGAGGAAATCGGAGCACCCGGAGGAAACCCACGCAGACACGGGGAGAACGTGCAAACTCCACACACACAGCCACCCGAGGTGGGAATCAAACCCAGGTCCCTAGCGCTGTGAGGTAGCAGTGCTAACCGCTGAGCCACCATGCCACCCCTAAATAGGTGTAAAGTTGCTCAACGTGAGAACATGTTCAAACTGGTGGATGGGGGAATCAGGAACCAAAATTAATTGAGGGGTAGAAGACAGAGGATGGTGGCAGAAGGCTGTTGTGTGACTGGAGGTCGGTGTACATTCGGGACCAGTACTGGGTCTCTTATTTGTATAGATGAAAATGTGGGCGGCATAATGAGTTTGCAGATGACACAATGATTGGCCGAGGGATTAACAGTGAGGAAAAAGGTCTTGGGTTACAGTAAGACATAGCCAGGTTGAAGAGATTAGCAGGTCAGTGGCAGATGGCATTTAACCCTGAAAGGTGCATGAGGAGATGCACCTGGAAGAAGTAACAAGACAAGGGAGTACTCAATGAATGGCAGGACATTAAGAAGCTTGAGGACCAAGGACCTTGGGAGGCTTGTCGACAGATCCCTGATGGTGGCAGGACAGGTTAATAGGGTAGTTAAGGTGGCATAAGGGACACATCCCCTCATCAGTCGTAGCATAGATCATAACAGCAGGGAGTTCATGCTGAGATGGCCAAAACTGGTTAGGCCCCAACTAGAGTACTGTGTGTAATTCTGGTCACCACCTCACAGGAAGGACAGGACTGTACCGGAGGGGAGTGCAGCGGAGTTTCACCAGGGATGCAGCATCTTCGCTATGAGGCTGGATAGGCTCAGGTTATTTTCTTCAGATTGATATGAATACAAAATTATGAGTGGCATAAACATGGTAGATAGGAAGCTGCTCTTCCCCTCAGTTGAAGGGTCAATAAGGAAGGGGCATAATCTTAGGGTGAAGAGCTGGGGATTAACAGAAAACATGAGGAAAAACTATTTCCCAAAAGATGGTGGGAATCTGGAATACAATTACTGAGAGGATAGGAGGGACAGGAAGGCTCAAACTTTAAGAAGTACATGGAAATGTTAAAATCTTCAAGGTGATGGGCAAGGTGTTAGAATGTATGATTAGTATGGATAGGGTAGTACAGACTCAAAGAGGTGAAGGGCCTCTTCTGTGCTGTATGATTCGATCACACAGGCCATCTGGTGTGCTCTCTGCCTTGACTGGAAGCGGACATCCAGAGCAGAACCTGCCAGGGTCAAATAGCAGAGTGAAAACACCACACGTGACATGGGGGAGCCTGTATTCCAGGTTTCCAGACAGAGCCCTGACATTGCAGCAAGTTCCCCTGGAACCTGAAACCTCACTGTCCAAAGGCACCTTTCCTTCCCATCTAGACATTATTCCGTTTGGTGGACTTACAAATCAGACTTACCTGGGCCCAGTGGTTTTTAAACACAATGGTACAGGTCTCGGAGTCCACACCCGAGAGACTTGGGAACTGCTGGCTCCCTTTGTTGGCGGCAGTTGAAGCCATGTTGCTCATTGAATCTCTTTTAGACCATATCAGAAATGTGTGAGCGGAAAATATCCCGTCCCTTTCTGCAATCCCACTGCTTCAGTCACCATACTGGACAAAGGCTGCCTAGTTATCGCTTTGTATTAACCTAAAAAAAAAGAGTTAAAATATGTAGATAAAATATACTGATAAGAACACTGTCCAATCCACTTACTGAACAGATATGCACCCCAGTAGTTTACATGGAGCCCTTAGTTATGGTTTTTATGCTTTCATTGTTTCTACCCCAAGCCATCAGGCTCCTTAACACGGTGTGACCACACTCTGTTCCACCTGAAATTCTTTGCACGACTTCGAATTGTTTCTGGAACGATGTCTATTAATTATCATTCTTTCGTCACACTGTAATTTGCGTGTTTTGCACTTCTTATGCACTTTATGCCACCCTTAGTATGATCGTGTAGTTTGTGCTGTCCACGTAGCATGTCAGTCCTGGAGGAACACGGTCTCGTTTTTTTTCACTGTATCAGTTTTGTATGGTAGAAATGACAAATAAAATCTACGCTACTTTACCCTCTATTATTTTTACACAACAGGGAGGAAAATACTTAATAAAAAAACAAGTAATTTAAGCTCTGTAGAGAGCTTTAATCACTATAAAAGTTTCCACAGGGTTAAATGTTACTTATCCTGTTGTCTCCAAACTAATGCTGAAGGGAATTTATGTAGCACCTTTTATAATACTGCCCCCGGCCACTCAAAGCATCACTGGCCTTGCTCCATGTCACAAATTCATTATTCAGTTTGGTCAGAGCTGATTGAAAATAAAGTTGAATGTAGAATCTCTCATCAATTAGTTCATCTGGAAATCAGGGCAAATCTCAACTTGGTCAGATGGGTGCAATTGGCACCAATTTCTACATTCACCCACTGAGATGGGGGCAGCCCAAGGTCACTTAACACACAGATGTACAAAAGAGATCCGAAGATAATCAGGTACAATGGAGTGGCACCATATGTAGTTCTTCTATAAGGTGGTGGTTGCGTCCTTGTGTAAACCCATGTTATAGAAAGATCCTGCTTCAGAAACAGTGCTTAAAGTGTTGGCACTGGAATCGCGTGACAGCCAACACACATTTTAGAAATCCGCACTTTAGAAACAGCGCCCCCAATTCACCAATCGCATTATAGCAAATTCTCTTTAACAAAAAGCACATTATTAGCAGAATGACCTGTATCTAAAACCCAGAACGATGGTAGAGGGGTGGGGGGAAAGATGGTGACCAGTGGGGAAGGCCAATAGCTCACCAACAGGAGGCAGGGGAAAAATGGCTGGGGTGGGGTAGGGACACTGGTGTGATAGAGGGTATGAGCACATGGGGACACATTGGGTGGGAGCGATTAAGGGGTAGAATGAGAGCATAGCAGGTGAGAAATAGCTTGTTGATGGTCAAGCCAAGCTCCCTTGCGCTGCAGGAAAGGGGGAAGGGTGGGATGGAAGAGCTGCAGGATTTAGTTGATGTGAGCCAGATAGTGTGTGGGTACCAGCTGGTCCTTTAACAGTGCAAGACAGTCAAAGCCAATGTTATCCCTCACCCAATGTCAACACACACTGACACATGCGTGCACACAACAGGGGACAGGTCAGCTAATCCGATCAGGAACCAAAGCTGCTGTCTCTACCATTTGCTGCATCTCAAATTCTGATATCGCAACATTTTACTGGGTACAATTTCTACAGCTGAACAACACATACTTTATCCCATCATTTTGCTTCACTGTAATGATTATTCATGCTCCCTACGTCTGTCCTTCAGGGATGGAAGTGCTAAACCTGTGCTATGCCTAATTAACTCAAAGAAAAATAGAAAATAGAAATTTTTTAAAAAGTGAAATTCAGGACACAGCCCCCTGTATTGATCTGGGCAGCATTTTCAATCTGAACAGTTTGAAGCCATCTGAATGTGGGACTGACCACAGCAGGCAAAAAAATCACTAACACTTGAAGTGCTAACTTTACCTTCTGTTGTCTTTGCTGGGCTTATTTCTACCTCAGAGGTAGGCCTAATGCCAAATCTAACCCTTTAGTTGAGAGTTTGATGTGTCTAAAATTCAGCGTAGGAAACTCACAGCAAACAGGTTAGCATCTGAATCTCTTCTGATGGCTCCATGACTTTCACTAGTGGGTAGTGGAGGCACAAAGGCAGGAGAGAGAACATGAGGCCAGCTTGGCGCATGGAGGGTCAGCTGATCTCACTCGTGGAGAAAGTGAGGGCTTAAGCCCGAAACATCGACTCTCCTGCTCCTCGGATTCTGCCTGACCTGCTGTGCTTTTCCAGCAACACTCTTTTTGACTCATGGGAATGGTACAGGGGACCTTATTTGATAAGCAAGAGTTGTGTGTTGTTGCATGAGCCAACTAATGAGCTCCATCGACAAAGGTCTCAATATCCTACATAGGCATTAGCTTACAACAATCAAGTTGACAGGTTTAAGACCAAAACACAACACTTGAAGTCATGAATTGCCTATAAGGAACTCAAATCATAGATGTTGTGAAAAGTGCAAAATAAATGCAAGCTTTCTTTCAAAGTTTCTGATACTGCCTAGTGCATACAGTATTTAATTCTTTTCAGGACTTACATTTCTTTGGTTAATGGTCTATAGTACAGCTTTTTGGAGTATTTTCTGATGTTGAGATGGGTAAATATATGTAATGAGAGAATAACCATTTCCAGGGTGCAGCAGTGATGAATAACCCATTCATAATTGTCCAGCAAGGCACTCAGATACATTGCTATAAAGGGAAAAAAAACTAACTCCTGCTTTCAGAACCTGGCCACCTGGTATGAACTTTATTTCAATGTCACTTCTCTTCCCTTCAGTAACTAGAAAAAATGCACTGTGCAAAATACAGCTTGAATAAAATGAATATTTAGAAAAAGATAAACACGTTATAATAACAAGTCAATTTCTCCACTGAGTTGTTTGAGCCTTTTAAATGATTCCCTTCAAACTTTTAGTGGTGGTGGATTTGGATTTTATCCAGCTATAGAATTCTTAGCATCAAAATTCTGGAGAGGCATCCACACTTCTCAGTCCACAATACTGACAACTTCCTTTCAGTTTCAGCACTTTTTACCCAATAGCATTTCTCCAAATAATTTTAGAAAAATAAGGACCATTTTCAAAACTAAAACTTATTTCGAGACTTCTTTTAAGATGAAAGTCAATTTCTCTGTACGTGTGAAAGGGAAGAAAAAATTGCAATGACACATTTGCCATTTTTATAAGGAACTTTACAAATTTCGAGACGATATAGCAAACCAATTTGAAACACCAATGCCAACATTTATAATAAGAAGTAACCTTGGAATGCAAGTTCTACAGTTAAGTGTGAGTGCATTAATTCAGAAGAAATTCAGGCTCTGGGATTTCAGCTCATGTCAGAGGAGAGTAGCTGGATTGCCCACAGTTGGCTACATTTTGGGATGGAAACTGGTTCCAGTGTGATTCTAGGCGAAAGTGGGGACTGCAGATGCTGGAGATTAGAGTCAAGATTAGAGTACTGCTTAGAGTACTGGAAAAGCACAGTACGTCAGGCAGTGTCAGAGGAACAGGAAAATTGACATTTTGGACAAAAGTCCTTCATCAGGAATGGCCCTTCCTGCCCGTGGATTTTTCTGCTCCTCGGATGCTGCCTGACCTGCTGTGCTTTTCCAGCACCACTCTAATCTTGACTCTAGTCTCGAATCCAGTGAGATTCTATCCTGTTTTATAAGTCAGCTATGTTCCAGCAGGTGATTGCAAGTATATCTTATCCTCGTCTTCCCTCCTGCACAGCTTAGCCTCCCATGTTACCACAAGCTTAGCTCTGACTGCACTACCCAGATGAACCAACACTTCCAGTTCTCCTGATAACTGTACATCAGTTGCAATCACTCAGAGGACCCCTGGAACTATCTACCTGCCTGATCCTCCTTGGTTACGTGGGGAACACCTCATTTCCCTCTGCCTTGACATCTTGGGTGACCATTTCTGATAACATGCAATCCACACAGCTCATAGCTTTCAGATACACCACTGTGCCATTACAAACTTCAGTAAACATTCATGGATTGAATGAACCAACAAAAAAAAGATAAACATAGAAAGCAGCAGCAATAACTGTCTGGAGGAAGCTGTTAAGCAACAAAAAGACAAGCTGTTAGACAGAGGTTGAAAGCAATTAGCCACGCCATGGAAAGGATGGAGTTGAGATTACATAAACAAAACTGCTTGGAAAGCTGCTAGCTTTATTGCCACAAAGGACAATGTTTGTCCTGCAGAAGAACTTAAAGAGGTAAAAACAATGACTGCAGATGCTGGAAACCAGATTCTGGATCAGTGGTGCTGGAAATAAAACGGCGTCTTCAAACAGACAGTTAAAGCCAAATGTAACAAGGAATAAAGAAGTTATTGCTGATAAGGAAGCAAGCTGCGGTCTCAAGTACTTGAAGAGAATAATCAATATTTTGGATGAAAGAATGCTAAAGAATTATCAATATATCACATCATAGTCCTGAAGCATGAACATTTATATAAGAACTGAACACCAAAACTCCCCCTTGGTACAGTGCTGTTCTTTGACATCCTGCTAAAGGTTGAACCCAGGACACTTGCAGAGACCAACACTGAGTGGAATCATGGCCAAGTTTAACCATTAACCAGCTAACAGCCAAGCTGAGTTGCGGGGCTTAACATGCTTACTTGAGGAATCTTGTTTTGGTTGCTATGTACAATAAAATTTAAATCACCATTTCAGTACTTGATTGTCTGTGAGATTTCTGAATAAGTAGCCAAATTAAAGGTAACTTTTGGTGATTTACCTACAACACCACAATGACACCAACTGTTGCTCAAGTTGAACAGATATTTTTTTAATTTCTAAAAACTAGACTTGCGAGAAGTTAAACACCAAAAATTGTAGTGAACAGCAAGTGCCAAATCAACTTACTTCACCGGCTGCTTGGAGATATGTCAGGAACCAAAACAAATGCTTTACAAGAGGGAATGCTTTCAGTCCATGGAATCTAACGGTTGTGGCCCATGTCATGGCTTTTTTTGACCCCCCCGTGTTACTGCAGCCTGTGCTCCATATGCTCATCAGACACCAGAAGATAACATTAATTGACAAGAACTTTAAGTATTTACTCAACTACAACAGCAGAGTGTAACACCAAAAAACATTTTATTGCAATAAATGGTATTTAAATCACCATTTCAGTACTTGATTGTCTGTGAGATTTCTGAATAAGTAGCCAAATTAAAGGTAACTTTTGGTGATTTACCTACACCACAATGACACCAACTGTTGCTCAAGTTGAACAGATATTTTTTTAATTTCTAAAAACTATTATTTTTCAAATGTAATGTATAGTAGCTATAATACCAGGAATGTGACTTTTTTTAAAATATGTTACAGATTCTGTGATAGAGAAATCTGCAGCAATAATAGTTAGAATTTAAAATGGCTTCCTTCTTTTCTTGTACAAAATTAACATAAAAGTGTTTGCATCTGATACCAAGCAAGGTAATCAATAATATTTTAATCTTTTGGTAACTCTATTGCTTTCCATTCCTTGCTAACAGGACATAGCCATCAATAGAAGAAACACAAAATAAATAATTTGCTACATGCATGACCAACTAATATTGTTGAAAGCAAATTTTATTGTAAAATTTCACTCAATTTTGTTGCCTTCACACATTAATAGTACTTCCTCGCCAATACACAGGTTTAACAGGCTCATTTTGTAAAGCATGATAAATCATACAGGCATTTTCTTGCAAAGGAAATTTACAGTTCAATAGCTTGCAATTTTACTGCTCACTGAGATGTAATAGAGCTTGTTCAATTAATAAAGGACTTCAATAAAGCATAACCTTCCATCAATTTATAAATAAATTTGTCAAAACAAAAGCACTTTTTACAAGTTTTCATACTTCCTGGTCCATTAAATCCATACTCTGTCCAAGTCCTACGTATGGGACATTTACAGGTATATCTGCAGGTGTATTTAACATTGACGCACTTTATTCAAGTGTATGCCCAAGGATGGGAGACAATAATGCAGAGGTTGTTCTGGTTTCCAGCTCTTTGTACAACTTTGCATTGAACACACACTGCAGCAAGCTTAACAGGCACAACGAGACTAGATCAGTCAATAGACCCACAGTCAAAAATAGACGATTGAACCATTATACACACTACACACACACAAACCTTAAACATATACTTGGAAGTACTGCGATGGTTCTGGAGCTCTTCTGTGATCAATATACGTGGTATTATGAAAGACATTGTGTAAATTCAAGCTTTTTCTTTCTATTATGACAATGTTCCTTCACCACCCAGTGAATGCTGCATTTGTTCCAATTCAGAGAAGGAGAAAGGAAATGGAACTTCATTGAAATCCCTTCTCCCTTCAAGGCTTTTGGAAAATACCTCAAATCTCTGTTTAAAATGTGTGTCAAATTAAATATGACCAAAAGTTAGTTTGCAGTATATTAACTCATTAAAACAACAAAAAAGAGACAAAATCAATTTGTTATGAAACATTGCTTATTCAACCATTTCTCAGCTCTAAGGAGAATGAGAAATATACCAAGTGGCTGAATCAATATATCGCTCATTGCATCCCATCACACAAAACCCAAATTGGCGCCACAGTGCAGGAATCACAATCCTAATGTCTAACCACTCTCACACCGTAATAATTGGAACTGTAGCTCTCCAGCACCAAGATAAAGGAAGATTAAGTCTGTTCTGATCCCATCTTCAGCTGCAATTAAATAAAGGATCTACATAGATAAAGATGCAAGAGCACTTCTTTAAAAAGCTTCCCCTCCAGTAGATTGTAATGTAGTTGTGGTTCTGTTCGCCGAACTGGGAGTTTTTGTTTCAAACGTTTCGTCCCCTTTCTAGGTGACATCCTCAGTGCTTGGGAGCCTCCTGTGAAGCGCTTCTGTGCTGATTCCTCCGACATACTGAGGATGTCATCTAGAAAGGGGACGAAACGTTTGCAACAAAAACTCCCAGCTCAGCGAACAGAACCACAGCAACGAGCACCTGAGCTACAAATCTTCTCCCAAACTTTGGATTGTAATGTAATTTAGATGCACAACAATTTGAATCTCACAATAATGGAGCGTGTTTCAAACGTGACAAAGATTAATCCACTTCCATTTTCACCTGCAGTGCTGAGATAGGAGGAGACTGGACTAACTTGAGGATCTCTGCTGATATCCAGATCAATTACATTCCTGCAGCTCAGACAAAAGATCCCATTAGTTTAGATTAAATTAACATTAGTTCCAGGTCAGATTAAAAGCTGGAAAACTCCATATTCATACTGATGCTGGGATTGGCCAGCTTTAAATTGTCTGTGTAAAGCAGGGAATTATTGAAATGAGCGGGTTATAACCGGTTTCAAATTGCAGCAAGCTTCAAGAGAGCCATGCGCAACACTGTGAAATGGAGACTTGCTGTCCTCATAAATCTTGCAACAGGGTAAAGCGAAGGCAAGGTGATGAAATTATTCTCATCAAATGTTGATAGTTAGGAGAACAAAGCCGAGCAGCAGAAGAGTAAACTTTCATCCTAAATATAGACATTTAAGTTTGCAGGAACTGGGTCAGCTTTACCTGCAGAGAGCTACTTGTATCTCCTGTGTCACTGAGCTTGACAACAAATCACCATTAGCTCATGTGATAAAACACCAGACTGGCCCAGTCCATCCCTCAAATATACTGTTAGAGAAGCTAAAAACGTCACACAGATTTCAATTAAAAGCTAAAGCTGCTTTTTTTTTGCTTAGTGCTCTCCACTGAATTGAGATCTAAATTTGGAAAGTGATCTATAGTTCCTCACCAGGAATAGGCAACAAAGAAAAATACTTGTGCATATTTTCAGATACATAACTGCCGGGATGTTTCCACCTAGCTCCTGAAACACTCACGGCTCATTAGAACTCAGCTTTCGGGTTCAACAGTCACAGAAAGCTCACGGCAGGTATTTATTGATTGAGAGCCTAATATCTCAAATGATAGCAGCCTCAGAGAAGAAGGGGGCACAGAATAATAGCAGGAGATTTGGAAAGGGGAAATCAAGAGTTTAGCCCCCAATAATCCCTTTAAGTACTATTACACAGATCCCTGCAGAACTGAAATAGATAGTCACAGCATTGTGTATCCTTGGTCGAGTTTTCACCAACTTTGAGGGAAGGCCCTGAAATGGGCAGTGCCAATGTTACTTTCCAGGTGCCTGCTAGAAATGCCAATGAGGAACCAATGTGGGAGAGACCTAGGGGCAGCACAGAGTTCAAAAACACCCACAACACATGGCAACTTCAACCTGGGTCTAGTCTCCACAAATCACTGAGCACCATTCAATAGTGTGATGACTAGTCACTTAGAGTGGAGCTTCTAATGGCAGTATTAACAGAGAAAGCTGGAATAGGGTGTATACCACGAAGGTGGGTACAATTATCTCCCCACCCTCAAACCTCTCTACCACCATACCTGCAGCTTGTGCCACGGACACTTCCGAATCGGACTCTCATCTACATACGCGCTCCTCGACCCACCAGGGGTGAAAGGTCAAGCAACAAAAAGACCACAGCAATTACTAAAAGTATTGGGCACTAGTGTTCAGGTAAGTTTCTGGAAGGAGACTCTGCTTAGGGCTGGCAGTGTAAGGCTAACTCATCCTCCTGGGGCCTGGAATCAAAGCCAACGTTGCTTTGCTACAGCTAACTTTGCTGCTGATGAGACAGTTTCCTGCAGATCAGTAATCCGGAGTTGCAGGATGTTGGGTAGACTGTTCTGGTCAGTCTAAGCCAGTCAGTGGTAGGCTTAGCACATACAACTCAAACAGTGTGGTGCCGGAAAAGCACAGCCGGTCAGGCAGTATCCGAGGAGGAAGAGAGTCACTGTTTCGAGCATACGCCCTTCATAAGGAATTTGGGTGGGGGGGTGGGGAAGAGTGGAAGGAGGTCAAGAAGCACCCCTCATCTTCCTCCTTGGGACCCTCCAACCACATGGGTTCAATGTTGATTTCACCAGTTTCCTCATCTTCCCTCTCCCCACTTTATCCTGGATCCAGCCCTCCAATTCGGCACCGCCCTCTTGAACTGTCCGACATGTCCATTGGTCCTTCCCACCTACTCGCTCCACCCTCTGCTCCAACCTATCACCATCACCTCCCACCTTCATCTATCTCTCACCTTCCCAGCTACCTTCCCTCCAGACCTAACCCCTCCTCCCATTTATCTCTCAGCCCCCTTGGGGCCCTCCCACATTCCTGAAGAGCTTACACCTGAACCGTCAATTCTCCTGCTCCTCAGATGCTGCCTGACCTGCTGTGCATTTCCAGCAACACACTCCAGACTCTGATCTCCAGAATCTGCAGTCCTCACTTTCTCCCTTAACACATACAACTGAACAGCTCGCATAACCCTAATGTCACTCCTTTCCCATCTGACCCTAAAGCCACAGGCAGGGAAATACAACAGTGGGAAATAACTACTGTTTGCCTCAGATGGCTTCAATTTCTTGTCCTCCATCTGACAATGATCATCTCCCACAGCCTACCAATTGGGATAGTTGTCAAGGCCATGATTAAGTTATTGAATCCAGATCTGCAGACTGAATGGAGAACTCCACCAGTCGGTACTAGGGTGATAATTATTTACAATTTATATTCATAACTTGGATGAGGAGAGGGAAGGGAACGTACTAAAATTTATAGGTGGGGAGGCAAGTGTAAGAACGAGACAAACAGTCTGCAGCAGAGGCACATGGACAAGTTATAAGAGGAGGCAAGAACTTGGGAGGTGGAATATAATGTGGGGAAATGTGAGTTGGTGCACTCTGGCAAGAAGAGGAACAGCCGAATATTATTTAAGATGGAGAAGGATTGTTGAAAGCTACAAAACAGAGGAATTTGACAGACTTCATCCATGGGATCACAAGCAGCTAGTAAACTAAACGATTGGCAGGTATTAGGGAAGGCCAATATTTCAAAGGGAATGGAGTGTAAAAGTGGGAGGTTCTGTTAAAACCAAACAAGGCACGAGTCAGCCCACAGCTGGGGTTCTCTGTCTAACTCAGTGAGCCCCTTATCTCCACTGAATTGAAAGGCCTTGGATGCCACCCAGAGATGTTCACTAAACTGGTGTCAGGTATGAAGGGACTGTCGTATGGAGGAGAGATTGAGCAGATTGAGCCTTACTCAGAGATGGTAAGAATGAGAAGTGACCTTTTCATGAATGATGGGGCATAATTTCAGAATAAGAAGTCACCTACTTAAGATGGAGATGAGGTTGAATTTCTTCTCTCAGAGTAGTAAATCTGTGGAATTTCTTACCACACAGAGGGCTGTCACTGCTGGGTTATAATGTATACTCAAGGCTGAGACAGACATATTAAATGTGCAAGGGAGTCAAACGTTACGGGGCAAATGGAGTTGGGGATTATCAGACCAGCCATGACTTCATTGAATGACAGGGCAGACCTGATGGATTGAACGACCGATTTCTGCTCCTGTGTCTCATGGTCATATTTAAGGTGGCCATCTTTAAGCTCCATTTTGACAGAGCGGCGAGGAGAGAAGGTGAGGTGAAGCGAGGGCTGCTGGGAAGGGTAAATGTTCCTGCTTAAAAAGGGACTTACCTCAGGAGTCGGGCCTCCATTTTGACAGAGTGGTGAGGAGAGAAGGTGGAGTGAAGCAAGGGCTGCTGGGAAGGGTAAGGGCTTAATTTATATTTGGGCAGTTACTAAACCTGTAGTATCTCTCTCCCATCCCCCTCCTCTAACCAGAAGGAAAAGATTCTGTAAGGTAAGGCTTTTATTTCTTTCTTTTTCATATATTTAGGTGCATTGTTTGGTTTTAGTTAGTTCATATAAAGCTACGGCTTACAATGGCAGGGGACCTCAGACCCCGTGGCATGTGCCTCTTGCCTGATGTGGGAACTTTGGATCGTTTCTGACGTTCCTGACTCTTACACTTGCAGGAAGTGTGTCCAGCTGCAGCTCTTGTTTGACTACATGACGGCTCTGGAGCTGCGGATGGACTCACTGTGGAGCACCCGCGATACTGAGGAGGTCGTGGATAGCACGTTTAGTGAACTGGTCACACCACAGGTTAGAATTGCTGAGGGAGACGATGAATGGGTGACCAAAAGACAGAAAACGAGTAGGAAGGCAGTGCAGGTGTCCCCTGCGGTCATCTCCCTCCAAAACAGGTAGACTATTTTGGATACTGTTGGGGGAGATGGCCTACCAGGGGAAGGCTGCAGTTGTCAAGATCATGGCACCGTGGTGGGCACTGCTGTTCAGAAGGGCAGGAAAACTACTCGTAAAGCCATAGTCATAAGGGATTCTATTGTGAAGGGAGTAGATCGGCAGATCTATGGCTGTAAACGGGAGTCCCCCGGATGGTATGTTGTCTCCCAGGTGCTCAGGTCAGGGATGTCACCGGTCGGCTGCAGAACATTCTAAAAGGGGAGGGTGAACAGCCAGTTGTCTTGGTGCACATAGGCACCAACGATAAAGGAAGAAAGCGAGATGAGGTCCTGAAAGAAGATTTCAGGGAGCTAGGAGAGAAGTTAAAGGGGAGTATCTCAAAGGTAGTGACCTCGGGATTACTACCAGTGCCCCGTGCTAGCCAGCGGAGAAATGAAAGAATAGGCAGGATGTACACGTGGCTTGAGAGATGGTGCAGGAGGGAGGGGTTCAGATTTGTCGGACATTGGGACCGGTTCTGAGGAAGGTGGGACTGTTACAAAATGGACGCTCTTCATCTGAACCAGACCGGAACCAATGTTCTTGGGGGAGTTTTTGCTAGTGCTGTTGGGGAGGTTTTGAACTCATGTGGCAGGGGGCTGGGAGCCAGAAGAGAAAAGAAGTAGGCAGCGAGTTGGAGACTGTAAGAATTATGAAGATAGTGTTAATAAAGGGGAGAATAGGCAGAGAGCAGGTAAGCACAAACAAACTGGTCACCTGAAATGCATCTACTTTAATGTAAGGAGTATAGTGGGTAAGGCAGATTAACTTAGGGCTTGGATTGGTACCTGGGAGTATGACGTTATTGCAATCACAGACTTGGTTGAAGGAAGGGCATGATGATTGGCAACTAAATGTTCCCGGATATAGACGCTTCAGACAGGACAGGGAAGGAAGTAAAAGGTGGGGTGGAGTTGCATTGCTGGACAGGGACGATATCACGGCTGTGCTAAAGGAGGACACTATGGAGGTCGTGGGTAGTGAGGCATTATGGATGGAGCTGAGAAATAAGAAGGGTGCATTTACATTGTTGGGGCTGTATTACAGGCCTCCCAACAGGGAGCGTGAGGTAGAACAACAAATAGGTAAACAGGTTATGGAAAGATGTAAAGGCAACAGAGTAGTGGTGAAGGAAGATTATAATTTTCCCAACATTAACTGGGATACACTTAGTGTCAGGGGTCTGGATGGGGTAGAATTTGTAAGAAATGTCCAGGAGAATTTTCTAGAGCAGTATGTCAATAGTGCGACAAGGGAAGGGACCATATTGGACCTGGTACTGGAGAACAAGCTAGGACAAGTGGTAGAAGTTGTGGTGGGGCTTTCTTTGGGAACAGTGACCACGATTCTGTAAGTTTTAAAATACTCGTAGATAAAGATGAGAGTGGTCCTAAGGGAAGAATAGGGCTTTTGCCCAAAACATCAATTTTCCTGTTCCTCGGATGCGGCCTGAACTGCTGCGCTTTTCCAGCACCACTCTGAATGATTACTTTGCATCAGTGTTCACTGAGGAGAGGAAGATGATGAATATTGAGTTTAAAGATAGAAGTTTGATTTCTCTGGATCACATTGACATAAAGCGAGAGGATGTGTTGGGTAGGCTAGAGGTTATTAAGGTGGACATATCCCCAGGACCGGATGGGATCTATCCCAACTGGTGAGGGAGGCGAGAGAGGAAATAGCTGGGACCCAACAGATATATTTGTAGCATCCTTAAATACAGGTGAGGTGCCGGAGGGCTGGAGGGTTGCTCATGTTGTTCCCCCTGTACAAGAAGGGTAGTAGGGATATTCCGGGTAACTACAGACCAGTGAGCCTGATGTCAGTGGTGGGAAAGTTGCTGGAAAGTTGCTAGAGTGGAGGGATAAAATCTATTTATATTTAGAAAAGACTGAGCTTATCAGTGATAGGCAACATGGTTTTGTGCGGGGGAGATCATACCTTACCAACTTAATAGAATTCTTTGAGGAAGTGACCAAGTTGATAGATGAAGGAAGGGCTCCTCAGATTACAGAGGAGGAAGTGCTGGATGTCATGAAACGGTTAAAAGGTGGATAAATCCCCAGGACCTGATCAGGTGTACCCGAGAACTCTGTGGAAAGCTAGAGAAGTGGTTGCTGGGCCTCTCGCTGAGATATTTGTATCATTGATGGTCACAGGTGAGGTGCCGGAAGACTGGAGGTTGGCAAAAGTGGTGCCACTGTTTAAGAAGGGCAGTAAAGACAAGCCAGGGAACTATAGACCTGTGAGCCTGACCTCGGTGGTGGGCAAGTTGTTGGAGGGAATCCTGAGGGACAGGATGTACATGTATTTGGAAAGGCAAGGACTGATTAGGAATAGTCAACATGGCTTTGTGCATGGGAAATCATTTCTCACAAACTTGATTGAGTTGTTTGAAGAAGTAACGAAGGAGATTGATGAGGGCAGAGCAGTAGATGTGATCTATATGGACTTCAGTAAGGTGTTCGACAAGTTTCCCCATGGGAGACTGATTAGCAAGGTTAGATCTCATGGAATACAGGGAGAACTAGCCATTTGGATACAGAACTGGCTCAAAGGTAGAAGACAGAGGGTGGTGGTGGAGGGTTGTTTTTCAGACTGGAGGCCTGTGACCAGTGGAGTGCCACAAGGATCGGTGCTGGGCCCTCTACTTTTTGTTATTTACATAAATGATTTGCTTGCAAGCATAAGAGGTACAGTTAGTAAGTTTGCAGATGACACCAAAATTGGAGGTGTAGTGGACAGCGAAGAGGGTTACCTCCGATTACAACAGGATCTGGACCAGATGGGCCAATGGGCTGAGAAGTGGCAGATGGAGTTTAATTCAGATAAATGCGAGATGTTGCATTTTGGGAAAGCAAATCATGGAAGGACTTATACACTTAATGGTAAGGTCCTAGGGAGTGTTGCTTGGAGTGCAGGTTCATAGCTCCTTGAAAGTGGAGTCGCAGGTAGATAGGATAGTGAAGAAGGCGTTTGGTATGCTTTCCTTTATTTGTCAGAGGATTGAGTACAGAAGTTGGGAGGTCACGCTGCAGCTGTACAGGACATTGTTAGGCCACTGTTGGAATATCGCATACAATTCTGGTCTCTTTCCTATCGGAAAGATGTTGTGAAACTTTCAAGGGTTCAGAAAAGATTTACAAGGATGTTGCCAGGGTTGGAAGATCTGAGCTACAGGGAAAGGCTGAACAGGCTGGGGCTGTTTTCCCTGGAGCGTCAGAGGCTGAGGGGTGACCTTATAGAGGTTTACAAAATTATGAGGGGCATAGATAGGGTAAATAGACAAAGTCTGTTCCCTGGGGTCAGGGAGTCCAGAACTATAGGGCATCAGTTTAGGGTGAGAGGGGAAAGATATAAAAGGGACCTAAGGGGCAGCTTTTTCACACAGAGGGTGGTACGTGTATAGAATGAGCTGCCAGAGGAAGTGGTGGAGGCTGGTACAATTGCAACATTTAAGAGGCATTTGGATGGGTGTATGAATAGGAAGGGTTTGGAGGGATATGGGCTGGGTGCTGGCAGGTGGGACTAGATTGGGTTGGGATATCTGGTTGGCATGGACAGGTTGGACCAAAGGGTCTGTTTCCGTGCTGTACATCTCTATGACTCTAGAGAGCAAAGCTTATTTGTTGAAGCATAATTGTGATAAATAGTGCCAATTGTGGAAAATGTTGCAGAATTGCACGATAATGAAAAATAATTGAAACGGCTGCTTGTAACTTAAGAAAATGTTTTATAGGGGTATGGGTAAGTGAGAAAATTGAAGAGTCAATATGGCACACTGAGCTGACTGGGATCTTCCTGTGCTGTAAGATTCCATCGTACACTTGAAATTCCTCATCTCTCACACTAATATTTTAAACTATAACCACAACATTAACAGCAGCAAATCAAATAGCTTGGGAAAGATGTCTTTTCTTACTCCAATATGGAAACACCTACCACCATGGAGTTCCTGCAGAGAAGGTAAACTGGGAATAACGTAGTGCAACATTTCAGCAGCCCAGACACTGCCCTGACTTGGGTTAATGTACTGACACTGATCAAACTCCTGAACCATTCCACTGAACAAAGCTGTGGCTGTATCTGTAATAACACGGACTGTAGTGGGTCATAAAACTGATTTACCACCAGCATCTTAAAGGGAAATTAGGGCTGGGAAATAGTGATATTCACATCCCAAGCACAGAAGTAAAAAGAAACAGCCAAAGCAGCTACTTTGGCAATTTAAGAAAAGCTTCCTTGTGAAATCTTGACCTAGAAGCCCTGAGCGGCGGGTTGATTGGAGAAGATTACCAGCCAGTTCATTCATTGCCTGTGGCAGCAAATGTATACATTCCCCTCAATGTCTGTACAACAAGTACCTTACAATTACAGGGGTAAGTCTGGAGGCTGCCATTTTTCTATGAAATGCTTTTAGATCAGCAATATTCTCAAACCACAGAAACAAATTGGTATCTCCAAGATTCCTCACATTCATTCAGAGAAATCCAAGTCTGTGGTAACCTACCAGATGAAAATAAAAGCGCCCAATGCATCTATCATTTAGGGGAGACAGGTATGCCAGTTGTGAAGGATCACAGTGGACTCGAAACATTAATGTTGTTTCTCTCTCCACAGGAGAAAGTGAGGTCTGCAGATGCTGGAGATCAGAGCTGAAAATGTGTTGCTGGAAAAGCGCAGCAGGTCAGGCAGCATCCAAGGAACAGGAGAATCGACGTTTCGGGCATAAGAAGGGCTGATGCCTGAAACGTTGATTCTCCTGCTCCTTGGATGCTGCCTGACCTGCTGCACTTTTCCAGCAACACATTTTCAGCTCTGACTCCACAGATACTGTCAGACCTACTGAGTTGCCCTAGCTCTCCGCGTTCATTTGACCAGTGATTAATTTATAGATGCTAGAACTTCTCAGGCTCGGAGTAGGTGGATTGATCTTACTGGTTCTTCACATTTTTCTGTTCACAAATCTTAAAACAAAACAATAATCATCTGCACTTTAGGCAGCTCACCATTTGTCTGCAACTGTTTTACCTTTTCTCTCGGTTTGTTTCATCCCATCGGGTGTTTGAACTCTGCAGCTTTTCTAGAAAAACCTGCCTCAATGATGGTTAATCTTTGTGTCTATTTTCCTCAGCAATGACTAAGATTTGTGACTATTTTCCTCAGTGGAACAGCTTTAACACACAGTCCCATTGTTGCATAAGTCATTGGCCTGTACTGTGTTCAGGGTTCAGAGACAAAAGGTTTCCATGGTGATCTTTCAAGACCAAAACATACATTTCATCCTTCTATTTGCACAAGGGTAACATATATGAGGAGCATGTATGTTTTGTTTTGTCAAACAAGTTTAGCAAATCAAACACATCAACTGGCATCAGTTTTCAGAAGCCAATGGAAGAATTTCTTTCACACTGAAGCCAAAGACATGACTGTTTTTAAAATTATTTTCGAATGGTGACAATTTTCTTTTAAATGCTCAATGAAGTTCTAAAATCTTATGTGATACTGTAAATCACAATAAATTCCAGCCAAGTATCTTGTGGTGATCATTCCCAATGCAAGCACTCCCTTTTGATAGGAACATTCTGGTCAAAGTTAGCCATCACTCCTGGCCTCAGGCACATTGTGGAAGCCTGTGAAAAATGCCACTAATTAACCTTCACAGGCAGAGGAGATTTTGCAGAAATTATATTAAACAGCAATACATTACTTTCAGGAGTAACTCCTTAGCACACACAAAACATGTCCTCCTCCCAGTCACCTTTCCCAAAACAACTACCACTCTCCTATTTAAAAACTCTTCTCTGACTCAATTATTCTCTCCATCTACTATCCCACCTCCAACTTCCTTGTGGCCAAGTGTTCCAATGTCTCTCACAAACATGCTAGAATCCTCCAATTAGCATGAAGCTTGATTTAATTTGATCCATGTTTCAGTCTACTTTACACTAACATCAACACTAGTATGGTTTACAGCACATGGGACCGTCTCTGATTACTCCGGGTGTATATATAAATAAATAATATGTATTTGTGTGTGTGGGGGGGTAGGTACACTCGGAGGCTGCTGCTATTGTACAGTTGCCATTCTCCTTGGTCTCTCGCATCCTCAGTTCATTCTCACTCACACTTACTTCAGTGCTGCCAAACTCCTTATTTACATTTGTATCCTTACAGGTGACTGAATACAGCTCTCTGAAGTAGTGCCTTGCTCCTGCTCCATCCTGGGCTTCTCGTCAATCTGACCATCTGCGCTGATGCCTTCTGTTATATCACCCTCACTTCCATATTCATATGGCATGACATGACGTATTTATTAGATTACTTAGTGTGGAAACAGGCCCTTCGGTCCAACAAGTCCATAAGACCATAAGACCTAGGAGTGGAAGTAAGGCCATTCGGCCCATCGAGTCCACTCCACCATTCAATCACGGCTGATTGGCATTTCAACTCCACTTACCAGCATTCTCCCCGTAGCCCTTAATTCCTCAAAGTTGACACTGACCCTCCGAACAGCAACCCACCCAGATGCATTCCCCTACATTTACCCCTTCTCCTAACACTACGGGCAATTTAGCATGGCCAATTCACCGGACTATGGGAGGAAACGGAGCACCCGGAGGAAACCCACGCAGACACGGGGAGAATGTGCAAACTCCACACAGTCAGTTACCTGAGGCGGGAATTGAACTCAGGTCTCTGGCGCTGTGAGGCAGCAGTGCTAACCACTGAGCCACCGTGCCGCCCACAGCAAAGCCATGCAGAAGATCCTCTGTGGCTGTTCTTCCTCCTCACTCTGCTTCAGCTCCATAGCTATTGATGCAGAAGACCCTTTCAAACATCTTTCCCTTCTATTGTTCAGTTCCATGGGACTTCATTGGAGTTCCATGCCTGTGTAGCCTAATATCGCAGCAGCGTCTCTCTAATACCTTCCATCATTTTCACGAGTTTACATCTAATTCTTCCTTTTCCTCACCTATCTGCTGTCACTTGGTGACATCACCAGCTGGCATGAGGCCAGGGTCAGATTGTATATGTACCCTGACAACAGACAACATCCGCAGCAATACCACTCACCTATAATCCCCCTCGCACTCTCAGAACTAGCTGCCTGGTTTCATGAACGCATGCACCAAATCTTTCTTCAGGATGATGACGTTCATCAGCCACCACTGCCCTAACACTGAATCTGTCCTCCTCCATTGGCTTTTGGTCAGACTGAATGAGGAACCTTCGTTTCCAACACAAGGCCAGAAACTGAGCACGTTTCTCCAGAAGGGAGTGTGGCTGGATAGAGGGGTGAGGTCACAGAGGGATTTGAGAAATCAAGATGCTGCTTGTAGATCAGTAAGCTCAGGGTGATAGGAGAACAATACTTATGGACATTGACAAATGGGCCAAGTTTAAGATGTGCTTAAGTCCTAGAGACTGTGGGAAAGCAGCCAGGAGCATATTGGAATAATAGTCCACAGGTAATGAAAGAACAAATAAGGATTTCAGCAGCAGATAAACAGCGAGAGAGGAAAGTGAACACAATACCAGGTTAGAGACCAACAAATTTATTTGGAAATAAAGCTTTGAGTGCGGCTCATTCGTTTGGTCACTAACTACCTGACAAAGGACCAGCGCTTCGAAAGCTAGTGCTTCCAAATAAACCTGTTGGACTATAACCCGGTGTAGTGTGATTTTTAACTTGGCTCACTCCAGTCCAACACCAGCTCCTCCACATCACAATAGGCAGTCTTGATGATGATATGAAGAAGTAGTCTGGGTTCCTCTGGGAGTCAAATATTACACTGAGATTTGAGATACTGTCACGAGACAGAGAGGTCATAAGATGTAAGAGCACAAGACGACCATTCATCCCAAAGAGTCTGCTCTGTCATTTAAAGAAATCAGGGCTGATCTGAAAATCCTCATCTCCAATTTCCTGCCTTCACCCCCGCCCCCATAATCCTTGATTACCTTAATGATTAAAAATCACATTCATACTTGAATGCACTTAACAACCCAGCATCAATAGCCTACCACAGTAAAGAATTCAACAGATTCACAACCCTCAGAACGGGTCGACACAATTACCTTATTTACACTTTGATCAGTTGTTGCCAACTCAAGTTCCTTCCTAAATAAAAACCAAAATAACTGCTGATGCTCTAAATCAGAAACAAAAACAGAAATTACTAGAAAATCTCAGGAGGTCTTGCAGCATCTGTGGAGAGAAATCAGATTTTATGTTTGAGTCAGGTGACCCTTCCTTAGAATTGAGAACAGTTCTGAAGAAGGGTTACTTGATCCGAATATGTGCTCTCCCCACAGATGCTGCTAGACCTGCTGAGCTTTTCCAGCAATTCCTATTTTGGTTTCAAGTTCATCCCTCTGAAACTTAATGTTAAGTTCAGTCACTGTTTCGTCAGAGTAAAAGACCGAGATCATTTATTAAATCTGCTTCATTAAACATCACTGGATCCAAATGAGCCTGATTCTTGGTTGGATCCACAATATATTTTTATAGGAAATTGTCCTGAATACACTAAGAATTGAGAGTGAGTCAGAAATGGATTGTGCAGCAGGGACCAACAGCAACAGTTTCCCAACATTTATTTGGAGGAAATTTCTGCTCATCCAATAGTAAACGTCAGACAATAGTCTGAGAATTTAACAACAGGGAGGAGTTAAGCAATGTGCTAGTGAGAAACAACTGTGTGTCCTCTCCATGCATGCAAAACCTCAGCCTGTGTTTTTGGATGATGTCATCGAGGGGCAAGATGGAGATGGAAAACAGGCAGGAACAACAGCGAGGTCCTCAGGAGACACCAGAGGAATGCTGCAGGAACTAAAACAGAAGTCACTGCAAGTGATTTGTTGGCTACAATTAGACAGACCAGTAAGGAACGTGTGTTAGGGCCAGAAAGCTGCAAAGTATTGAAACGTGTCAACCGAACCTTGAATATAAACGGGAAGAGACTGGAGAAAGGGAGAAAGAAAGAGAGACAACACGGAGTGGCAAACAATAGCCAAGCGACACTAACAAAACTGGGAAGAAAAATGGTTCAGGACAAAGTATGAGCGGGTCAAAGAGCTAAGGACCTGCCTTCAGTACAGAGCACTTACACAATGGGACAGATCACCAAGGAAAGGGGAAGCACTACAAAATGCTCACTACTGACTACAAAATCTGCAGTCTTCTTTCCCCATTTAAGTCTCTTCTGGTATTTTTTTTGTCCCTGCATTTCATTGTTATTGAATTTTATTTCTTTACACAAAAATATGTCACAGCCAGGTCCCAGTCATGACTGAATTCAACAATGCATTCTTCCTAGTTTTTGGGTCAACGCTCTAACTTTTGATTTTTTTTTTAACCTACTTTTCTCATCAGCCTGTTCAGAGATGTTATGACACACCTTGAACAGGTGAACCTGGGCCTCGCAGTCCAGGGGTAGGAACACTACCACGGAGGGAAAACAGGCCCCTACGTTTTAACTCCCAGGCCATATCTCATCTTGGAAACATTGATGAAACAGGGTTTTGTGAATGATAGAAACAAAGACTTTTTGCAATGTTAGGTAAACAACAACACCAATATTATTGGCCCAGGTCAGCTGACAACAACAATGAATACAACACCACAGAGGATCAAATCAATGCAATTCATGAAGCAACATGTCTGGGCTCCCAAAGTATTCACTAAATCATTAACAAGAATAGAATTTGTCATTCAGTTTGGTTTGAACATGCTAGGCCTGAGGGGAATGTTCCTGTGATGAAACTTTCCCAAGTTTTAAACAACTAACTCCAAATTAACACCTCCCTTGCAACTAATTAGTCTGGTTAATCGGTTATGGTTGCTTCTTCTACATACACCGGTTACACAGTTCCAAACGGGAACCACTGTATTCACAATAGAAATAACATAATTAGACTTCAACAAAACACATTACCTTGTTCACAAGTGGACAGGTCAATGTTTGAAGCCTCTGAAAATCCTTTATAAAAACACGGGTTGACGTGTGCAGGGAATATAAACTGTGAACCCTGCCAGGAGGGGTAGTCAGCATTTTGAAATATGAAAAAAATTGCATCATATTCTTATTAAATTAATATGGCAGCTTTACTGAATGAACTCATTCCACAAAATTACCCTTAACCACAATCAAAATGTTTTAAAATCAATAAATTCATTGCCCTCAACATCCAACGCAAACAGTTGCCTGAATTCACTCCAAGTCACTTGGACATGGCACCATTGTAAGGATCTTAACTCTGGACCAGGTTAGACTCTTTCACCTTCAGAATTATCCCTCCATAATCAATCATCTTTCCCTCTAACCACTTAATTGGACAGTGTTTTTTTAAAACAATTTGATGACACATTAATGGCATCCCATGATTCGGTAACGAAACCACAAAAATAAAAAGCTAAGGAATTCACTCAAAACCGGTCTAGCGATCCCTCCTTTTTTTAAGATGCACTGTAAAACCTACCCTAGCTCACGTTAATCTCAGCTCACTATGTGATTTAGCTCCAAATTCCTTTTGATAAGGTTCTTGTGAAACATCTTGGGATCCTTTGTAAACAAAAGTGCTAAGTGCAGATTAGTCACTGTTCACATCCCTGGACTGGAAAACACGGAAATCAGCCAGGACTCAGTTTAAGATTATTATTCAGGAACTATTATTGCTGTTGTCAGGTGGTTTGACAGAAAAAGGGTAGAATCAGACCTGACTGCAGTGTTCAAAATACATTTGGGCAGTGGGCAAATTTGCCAAATCTCAGAAGCAAAAGGAGTGAGGTGGTGGGGGGCAGTGGGAATGCAACTCAATGAAGATCATCCCTCTATCTAATACCTTACAATAAGCTTCCTCCACAGTTCAAATGTGGGGAACAATTGCAGGAACAGATATTTCACTGAAAGCGGGAAAATAATGCAGAGTTTGAATGTAGGAGCAGCAAGAGAGAGGCAGAATCTGCATGGACCTGCTCTGAAAACTATACATTCTGTCCCTCGATTCTGCTACTCCAATTCCTTCAAGCACAGCTTGCCTCCCTTCTGCTTGGACTGCTCCTCCAGAGACAGAACTAAGGATCCTCTCTATCTATGTACGCACAAGGGCTGGAGACTGGGAATCCCAGATCAGTGCAGCCGAGGAGAAACTAGAGAATTAAAACCAAAAAGAACAAAGTCCTTTTCCTTGTGAAGACAGAGAAAAAGACAATAACAGCTCAAACAAAAGCAGAAACTCAGCAGATCTGGCAGCATCTGTGGAGACAGAAACAGAGTTAATGTTGCAGTGAGTTGAAAATGTGTTGCTGGAAAAGCGCAGCAGGTCAGGCAGCATCCAAGGAACAGGAGATTCGACGTTTCGGGCATAAGCCCTTCATCAGGAATGAGGAAAGTGTGTCCAGCAGGCTAAGATAAAAGGTAGGGAGGAGGGACTTGGGGGAGGGGCGATGGAGATGCGATAGGTGGAAGGAGGTCAGGGTGAGGGTGATAGGCCGGAGTGGGGTGGGGGCGGAGAGGTCAGGAAGAAGATTGCAGGTTAGGAGGGCGGTGCTGAGTTCGAGGGATTCGACTGAGACAAGGTGGGGGGAGGGGGAATGAGGAAACTGGAGAAATCTGAGTTCATCCCCAGCAGGCTAAGATAAGAGATAAAAGATAAAAGATAAAAGAGAGACAAAGTCCTCAGTGAAACTTTGCATCGTTTTCCCATTATCAGGGAGATACCTACACCTGCAAATATTTAACCAGGTTTAGACTATGGAGAAGCCTTAAACTCAGGTAATATTTAAAGCAGTGACCTTTATGGAATTTTCTGCTTCAGGTTCTTGATTTTTCACTTGAGAATTTTGAGGGCAAATTTATCCACTGCCCTTATGTATTTTGAACATTGCAGACAAACCTGAACCTGTCCTTTTCTGTCAGAGATGAAGGGTCCCTGAAGTCGGAACTTCAACTGTTTCTCTTTGCACAGATGCTGCTAGATTTTTTTTGGGGGGGGGTGGTGGTTTGGGGTGGGGGGGAAGAGGGGAAGTTGGATTTCCAGCATCCACAGTTCTTTGTTTTATTTTACAGAGCAAATTATCTTCAGAACAGGATCTCACAACTTGGAATCAACAGCAAGTTGACACTTTCTTCCTTCCTTCCTTCGTTTGGAGTTATACTTCTGAAATTTCTTTCAGAGTTGTGAGTTTTTATTCAGAAGAAGAGTGGGGACGAGGGCTACTTCTACCAGCAGTCTACGAGGAAAAGTAATTTTTAAGTCCACAGTCTCCTTGCCAACCTCCCATCTCAATGTATAAGAGAGCTGGGGTGATCCTGACACTGAGATCCATCAATGGGAAGCCATTTTGACAGTGGATCCCTTGCAGATGAGAGAGAGGAGAGAGAGACACTAATCAGGAAAAGGGGCTGAATGCGGAGGGGGTGGAAGGGGACCTTTGAGGGTGTGAGAGGGAGTGTGTGAATAACAAACACTGCTAGCTTTCTCATATTTATTTATGTATGATTTTCCAGCATTCAAAAAAATGCATTACTTTTCCTTCTACAACCCTACTACTGGGCTTGGCTCCTGGCTTTCATGTTGACAAACTGCCACTGTAATAACTACAACCAATAGAACAAAAGTAGCAACATCCTTTCCAATAGCTTTATTCCTCTTTCATATCTGTCCAACAAACTTGTTTGTGAGCACATTTTGATGTCAAGAAATCTGAGGTTAAGGCAGGTAGAACATGACTTAAAATCCAGCTTTCGCTGCTCCCTTTGGGTTTCTGCTTTGCAAGTGTCCATCTGCATTCAAGCCTTATATTTGTCTGTCACTGTACATGCTTTGCTTTGTGGGGGAAAAAAGAAGGTGTTATCCGTAGAAAAGAGCCACATACTCCAGGATTTACTGGAGGTCAGTAATGTGGAGGGAACGGGATCTGGATGTGAATGGAAGCAAACTGTTTTCATTGCTAGATTCCTGGTGGTTTCCACAGCTCAATGTCTCTGGTTTCTTTAATATGGTGGAGAACAGCACGTTTTCAAATTCCTGATTCAACAATAGTTTGGATTCGAACGTCACTGTTTAAATCTTGAAGAGCCAATTAAACCCAAGTAGCCACTGTTTAAAATCAACAAAGGTGTCCTAGAGAAAAATGACAAGAGCTAGTCTCTGCTAACCTGGGATATCCTCTATGTCGGAATGGCCACAGGGCAGTAACGGTAGCTTAGTTAGCACTGCTGTCTCACAGCGCCACAGACACGGATTCAATTCCAGCCTCTCTGTATGGAGTTTGCACATTCTCCCCATGTCTGCGTGGGTTTCCTCCGGGTGCTCCGGTTTCCTCCCACAGTCCAAAGATGTGCAGGTCAGGTGATTTGGCCATGCTAAATTGCCCGTAGTGTTAGGTGCATGAGTCAAAGGAAAATAGGTCTGGGAGGGTTAGTCTTCAGAGGGTCGATGTGGACTTGTTGGGCTGAAGGGCCTGTTTCCACACTTTGGGAATCCAATCTACAAGTGGTTGGGTGGGCAACGTGCTAGAATTCTGTTGTTGGATAAGGAATGATACCTCAGCAGGAACTTGGAGAATGCAGGGAAAAAAACTTTCCAACGTTGCATTTTTCCATTAAATCAGCTGCCAGGGATAACCAAAATTGTTTCCCCTTCACAAAACGCACCACAGGCTCTCCACTGCCAATTGTAAAATGTTGGACATGCTCCTGCTGAGTTATATAATCACAACACTCACAATTAGGAGTTCATGAAGTAGCTACTTGTATTCCTCTCAATTTAAAATAAGAGTTAAAAACCCAGTGGAGTATTCAGCATTGAACAGAGTTAATTGTCTCAAAGAAAACATTCCGTCAATCATAACATTTTCAATACAATCCTTCACAAATGAAAAGTGAAACAGTAATGGATGAGTAATCAAGTGCCCCAAACGCCTGAGCAGTGCCGGTGTATGTTAAAAACTTGTTGACTCTGCACAAGACAGGCAAATATTCACTCTGTTATATTCTGAAAAAGATTTTAAGAAGTTCAATTTACACTAGAATCTGCAGAGAGCACCTACATGAACAAGCCAATTATCATTGTGTGCTATTTCCATCGGTTTACATCCAAAACATCCCCAACTATAAGATGAGTACAGACAGAATGACATGTTTCCATGGGAAACAGCCACCAGTGTCAGCTCTTTTAAGTCTAGAAAAGGTTTTAAGGCCAATTTTTCAATTTCTAGTCACTGACAACTTTTTTTTAAAAAAGAGCCAGTGAATAAAAATTAAATCGGCATTTCTGTACGATACAAGGATTGTTCAACACTAACAATCTGGTTTAGAAAAACAATTGATCCCATTATAACATTAGCATTTCAAAGTGGTATTTTTTAGGTTCTCCAGACCATAAATCATCCAAATACAAAATGTTTCTGTATATTCTGCCAAAGATATTTTTTGCTCCATCAACACACGCTATCTCAAAGAAGAGATCAACTCTTGAACTTGTACAAGACACGAGTGAGACGTCAGGAGCAATATTGTGCATAGTTCATGGCGCCGCACTTCTGGAAGGATGTGGACTCATTAGCTAACGTGAAGAAAAGGTTGACAAGAATGGTTCCAAAGATGGCCCTGTGTGAGAGGATTGAGGACTGAAGGAGTTGGGATAGTTTATCTTGCAGAGGGGAGCTGATAGAAATAGTCAAAACCATGACAGTGATGGGGAGAATGGATAGGGGGGAAACCGTTTCCCCTCATAAAAGGAGTAAGAACAAGTGGACAATAATACAAGGTCATTTACAAAAGCAGCAAGTGAGAGAGAGAAAATCTTTTTCACCCGGCAAGTGGTTAAGGTGTTGAACACACTGCCTGCCAGTGTGATGGAGTAAACAAGCAGGAGGCTGGCCCAACACAGCAAGCCAGGCAGCACCAGGAGGTGGAAAACAACGTTTCAGGCGTAACCCTTCTTTAGGGCTGGGGGTGGGTGTCAGGGGAGCTGCAGATAAACAGGGGGGGTGGGGGGTGGGGGGTGGGGGTGCGGTGATGGAGGCAAGTTCAACTGAGGCTTCCAAGAGGGTATAGGTGACTATTTTAATCATCACAATATTCACGGTTATCCAGAAAAGGCAGGAAAATAGCACTGAGCCATAATGCTCATTCAATTATATTCATAATCATCTCGAAACACCAGCTCATCATTCAGCCGACTGTTGTAAAAGTGTGTTTCAGGACTCAGATCTCAAATCCAAGACAAAGGTCATATTTTACCAAACAGCTGTGACCCTCCTAAGGGCTTGGAGACTTGCAGAAGGCACCTCAAAGCATTGAAGATGTCACAAGATCCTCAAAATCCTGTGGCCAGACAATCCAACAGCAGCATCCATCGTCAAGACCCAAATCATGAAAACCAGCTCCACCTGGTTTGACACTAGACTCAGAAGCATTTGCTCCCCTTGGGACTCGGGTGTCATCGGGTCATTCATGAAGAGGTCAAACACCCTCAAGCTCTGGGCAGTCCTTACTATGTAACCAACCAAACCAGTGACAGCCTCAGGAAGGTACTGAAGGTAGAGTAAAACTTTGTCAGCAATATGGGGAGGAGAAGTTGAAGAATTAAAAAAAAGCTACATGAAGTGCCAAATCACACATCGGCTTGATCCTTCAAGGGACACCAGTCTGGCAGAGTCTGCAGATCAGGTATTGGACACATTAGCCAAAGTTCCCTCTGAGCAATGCGACATTACGTCAATCAGTGTGCCAACGAATGGCCTCCGTTTCCGGAAGCTGCCATCTCCACACAAGGTGCAAATGTGTTGCTGGTCAAAGCACAGCAGGTTAGGCAGCATCTCAGGAATAGAGAATTCGACGTTTCGAGCATAAGCCCTTCATCAGGAGCTCTATTCCTGATGAAGGGCTTATGCTCGAAACGTCGAATTCTCTATTCCTGAGATGCTGCCTAACCTGCTGTGCTTTGACCAGCAACACATTTGCAGCTGTGATCTCCAGCATCTGCAGACCTCATTTTTTATCTCCACACAAGGACCTTGGAGGTTCACGTGACAATCACAGGGAACATTCACACCAACCACCTTCAAACCCATCATAACACAGACATAGAAACAGAGAAAACAGGAACAGAGTTAGGCCATTCAACCCTTCAAGCCTGCTCCACCACTCAACATGATCATCGCTGAGCATCCAACACAATACCTCGTCCCTGCTATCTCCCCATACCCTTTGATCCTTCCAGTCCAGAGAACTGTATTTAAAACAAATAGGAGTAACGTATCTTCAATCCTGAGGGACTGTCCAAGATGAACAGATATTCTGCACTAATCCTTCAATTTGCTATTCTTCCTAAGTTTGAAAAGGTGTCTCCTGACGCCCTCAAAAACCGTCACTATGTTTAGTCCAGCAGCATCAGGGTACTTTTGTCCTTCAACCCTCTCACAAAATGCCCTGGTGGATTTTGATGCACTTGTACATTTAGTTTTGTTTGAGGTTTTGTAAGCCCAATCCCCACTCTGGGTAGTAGAGCGTTGAGAGAATGCTGTATTGTTGGAGTGGCGTTATTTTGACTGTGACTTAAAATCGAAGCACTATCTGTCTCTCGGGTGAAAGGAAAAGACATTGTGCAAAGTTTTAAAGCACTGCAGCGCAATCTTCTCAGTGACTGGGTCAATATTTAACCCCCCAACCAAAATAACTGGATCAAATGATTTGGTTTTCATTTCATTTGTGGGGCAGTGTGATGTAAAAATTGGCTCCTCCATTGTCTGGATTGTGTAGAACTTAGGGATGTCCTCAGATATTGAAAAATGCAAATTCTTTTCTTCTAAGTAACTTTGTAACTGTTGACACAAAGAATCTGGAGAAGCCATAATGACAGATTTAGAAAACACTTACAAAGTCCTTACACATCCTGCATAACCACAACAGTGGCTTTTCCACCTCCTACTCTTGAGCATTACTCACTTAAATGGCAATTAAAGTTGCTGTAGTATTCAAAGATTTAACTGTGCTATAATCCCCAGACCAGATCGCTAACTTTTGTTATGATCATAGTTAGGACACCAAATTATGCTCCAAACTAGTTACAGAATAACAAACTACATTTTGAAAAGTAGCCCAAAGGCAAGATCAAGGGACTTACAAAGAGAATAAAGCCGAGAAGTGCAGTGCTGGAAAAGCACAGCAGGTCAGGCAGCATCCGAGGGGCAGGAGAGTCGACGTTTCGAGCATAAGCCCTTCATCAGGAATGTGGGGACAGGGTGGAGGGGAAGGTCGCTGGGAAGGTGATAGGTAAATGCAGGTGGGGGGGGTGATGTGAAAGGTCGGAGTGGAGTGGATAGATTGGAAGGACAATGGACAGGTAGGGCAGTTAAACAGGGTGGTGCTGAGTTGGAGGATTGAATCTGGGATGAGGTGGAAGGTGGAGAGATGAGGAAATTGGTGAAATCAACATTGATCCTGTGGTTGGAGGGTCCCAAGGTGGAAGGTGAAGCGTTCCTCCTCCAGGCATCGGTGGCTTGGATTTGGCAGTGGAGGCGGCCACAGGATTTGCATGCCCTTGGCGGAGTGGGAGGGGGAGTTAAAGTGGTCAGCCACAGGGCGGTGGATTTGTTGGGTTTGTGTGTGTGTGTGTGTGTGTGTGTGTGTGTGTGTGTGTGTGTGTGTGTGTGTGTGACTGTGACTGAGTGAGTGAGAACCTAACGAGAGAGAAAACCTAACGAGAGAGTCATGGTGGGAAGGGAAATATCTCTCTGATAGTAGAGTGTGATTGTAGATGGCAGAAATGGCAGGGAAAACGTGCTGTACCGGAGATTAGTGGGGTAGAAGGTGAGGACGAAGGGGTTCTGTCCTTATTGCAGTTGGAGGGGTCGGGTTCAAAGTGAGGGGTGCAGGAAGTGGAGGAGGGGCACTGGAGGGCATTGTTGTCCACGTGGGAGGGGAAATCTGGGATGTCCTGGAGTGGGATTGGGAATGTGAGACATGGCTGAGGCAGAGGAATTGAGAATAAATAATCACATTTTTACAAGGGAGGGGGTGGTGGGAGTCAGTGAGTTTGCAACAGAGGTCCGTGTTGAGTCAGTCGGTCGCTGGAGATAGAGACAGAGATCCTTTAAGGGAAGTCTTCAAGATGTCCAGATGAACTTGAGGTCAGGTGGAAGATGGTAGTGACATTGATGAACGGTTCAACTTTCACATGGGAGCATGAAGTGACACTGATACAGTCATCAATATAGTGGAGGGAAAAGCTGGGGGATGGTACCGGTGTAACTGTTCCGTGTACCCTAAGAGGTAGGCATAGCTGGGGCCCATTCAGGTGCCCATGGCTACCCCTTTGGTCTGAAGGAGATCTGAATAAAGCCACAAGACTCCATTGTTTTGAACACACAATATTACACATTTCAAGAGTTAAATACTCTACAATACACAATTTATTTCTAAAACACAAAATCGACATTTGGTAACAATGGGTAGTAGATTGCAATGGAACACCCCACAGTTCAGTTCGAGTGCGGTCAAGGCTGATGACATCACTCTCTCAACAATCTCCCCCATATGTTCATGGCTTCATGAGTTACCAAACCTCAACAGAACTCCACAAGGGATTCCAATCCTTCACTTTGGCCAATCTGACCTTGAAACTCCCTCTGAAGAGGTGCTTCATCGTGGCCTACGCCAGCTCTGGTTGATCCCACTTCCTTCTTGGCTCTGTGCTTCCCACGACACAAAACGCACTTCAGCACAACCCCAGCTTCACTAAACTACTCTGTGCCTGCGTTTTCGGAGTTCTAATCTTGGTCAGCCAAACAAAGCAGACATTTCCTGTCTTGTTAGTTAGTCAAATATACTTCTCTTTTCTCGAGATGTGGGCATCATTGGAAAGGCCAGCATTTATTCACAACATCCGCTGCCTCTGAGTAGGGCCAGTGATGAAGCTTTGTGACCTGTTGCAGTGGAGCTATTCCCACAGGACTGTTAACTGCTACTCGAACACATGTGAAGCACAAAACTGATTGAATGACAAAAAAAAATCAAGACACAGTAATTAATTCACATTTTCTTCAGCTAAGAGCCCACAAGGGTCATTGTTACTTTCAAACTCAATGGCTTGTGATGGTAGGAGGGGGGTCTGGACATGAGGGGAAGTCTCATTTGCCTGACTCCACAATGCATTTCCATCCCGCCAATTTTATGGAGTGGTCATTTCTACAATGGGAATAGTTACCATTTGGCCGTGGTCTATGACCAATTCAGCGCAATAAGTGTTTAATTCAGAGCATTCCGAACTGTGGACCGTAGACAGCTAGTGGAGTCTGCTGACAAATCTGTAATGGAGGAGCCACCAGTGGATTGGCAACAGGGCCAAGGGAAGTGGTTACTGAGATGCTCGCGTCAGAGCCACGCTCATTGGCTGAATGCCCCATGATTCACAGCAGAGCAGCCAATCAGCTGCAGACCAGCTCTAGTAAAGGGACAGATGGTCTAATGATTGCTGATTCTGAAGAAGAGTATCATGCTGGATTTGAAATATTAACTCTGCTTTCTCTCTCTGACTTTTTTCAGCATTCTGTTTGTGTGTGTCTGATCCACCATCACTGGAGCTATCACAATCTGTCGTCTTTGTCGTTTGCCTGGTGACCTGGCTACTCTGGCAGGAGGAGCTGGAGCTGGAGCAAGCGGAGTCTATTGAAGCTGTGAACCGCTCACCCACCTGCCCACTCCCAATATCACACAGGTTAACTCCCTGGTGCAGCCCGCCAGTAAATGGATCCCTACCCTGCAAGATTGAGAGAGAGTGTTCAAATGGCTCACATCCAAACATAATCTTTCTGTAGCACACACATAATGGAAATGTGCCAGTCTGTATAATGTATACAACTGACTTTTCTATTACAACATATATCACTCAGCTTATTCTTAATTTTCTCTTCTGTATGTAATTTCTGGGGAGTCCGACAGACAGAAATCTTCTGGAGGTACAATGCCGGTGAAATGAGGTGTAATCAACTTTTGATTTGGTATCAAATTTGTCTGGATATGATTGTTGCTAATCCTGGACTGACTCCATACAAATGTCCTTGGTCTGTTGTAATCTTGCAGGAGAATCGACATTTCGGAAATGAGCTCGTCTTCAGGAAGGGCTTATACCCGAAACGTCGACTCTCCTGCTCCTTGGATGCTGCCTGACCTGCTGCGCTTTTCCAGCAACACATTTTCAGCTCTGATCTCCAGCATCTGCAGTCCTCACTTTCTCCTTTTGGTAAGCTTGGTGATCTCACTAATAGCCACAATATTGAGATCCATGCACACAGTAATCCAGCGACAGTGATCCATTTGTTTTCACTAGCTAAAATACTTGAGATTTTCATGCAGCACAGCCATACTTCAATTTTATCAGTTGCAATGGATGGGTACCCTATTATTTGTAGTTAATTTTGCTCTTTGTATCTTGGATCATTGACTCCAATGGTCCAGGAATACATCTTTCAGGATTCTGATTGGTAGAATATTTGCACTAGCACCTACGCCAACTTTGATCTCCAATGTGTGCTTGCTCATTTCCTTTGATCATTTCATGTTAACAGTGGCAAATGCTACTAACTGTGACTTTGACCAAACCATGTCCCCTGTTCACAGTGTGGAAAAACTGCATGCTTTCTTGTTATAGATTCTTCCACTTTGAATCTTGATGCTTGCCAGACTAGCTGCTGATCTTATTATCCACCTATGTTTATACATGGCTCTGAAACACTCCATCGTTGGCTATTGTCTGGGAGTCATAACTTCAAGATAGTGAACCCAGAAGTTCACTTCTCCACAAAGCCGAACTTTGATCATTTCCCACAACCTCGCAGGATCATTCTCATCCTCCTGAAACAGGTCTGAAACATTCATGCGTGCAATTCCTCATTTCCCTTTACTATCCTTATTTTCATCATTTATGTAGTTCTGAATGGCTAAATCTAAAAACGGTCACCCCAATGTTTGTTTAAAGAGCTTAGGTTCAGATGGGACATCTGTGGTTTTCCATTTTGTGCTAGGGAATTTGATACATAATGCTGACATCCCGATGGCATTAAAACCATCGCTTACCAACCCCTTCAGTTCTAAAGCAGCATTAACGTCTAAACATGAACTCCGTTTCTCTATCCACAGATGGTGCCAGATCCACTGGGTTAGCGAGGTTTGAGAAGATTTGAAGCTCAAGTTGTGGTTCTGGATGGAAGTTTGACCGCTGAGCTAGAAGGTTTGTTTTCAAACGTTTTGCCACCCTACGAGATAAATCTTCAGTGAGCATCCGATGAAGCAATCTTGTTAGTGACCCACTTTCTATTTATGTGTTTAGGTTTCCTTGTGTTGGTGATGTCATTTGCTGTTCTGCTGGGTTTCCCCGGAATTTCCTGCTGTTATTTCTGATGTTTCCTGGCCTTTTGTCAATGCTATTGATGTCGAAGGGATTTCAAGTAGTCTTGATAATGTAAGGTTACGATGTAGAAATTTAGAAATGCAACTGCTGTGTTTCTTTTGCTGTTTTAAAGAATATTCTGCCTTGTGGTGTTTTCAGTTCCTGCTTGAATTATCTTTTTGTCTCACATGCTCGTTTCTTCTTATACAGGAATGCACCCAAGGTAATCTCAACGGCCTGGGAGATTTTACAGCCCAACTTGAACCAATTTGTACATTGCAATAAGTAGTACCAAACTTTCTTTCAATAAAAAGCATATCATTGTGCAGAGGTGTATGTCAGGTCAAAATGATTAGATATTAAATAAAAGCAGAAATTAAATAACTAAAAGGAGGAGAGAAAAATTAGAGTAGGCGAAAAAGCTACCTGGATATATAAAGACAGATCATAACAGCTTCTATAGACTTTTTTTTAAAAAGAGTTACCAAAGTAAGCATTCGTCCCATATGAAGTGAGTTTAGGAAATTCATAATGATGACAGATGAATTGAACAAGTATTCTGTGTCAGCCTTCATTAAGAGTATACATGTATAATCCCAAGTGGTAAATCAGAAAATGGGAGATTTCAATCATCAGGGAAGTAACATGGAGGAAACTGCTCGAGCTGGGTGCTGACAAACCCCTGGGTCCTGATGGACAGCGTGCGAGCAGCTTAGAAGATGCAGCTTGTGAGATAATTGATTCATTAGTTTTAATTTTCCAAAATTCCTTAAATGTGGGAAAGTTCCATTTGATTGAAAAATAACAAATTTAATTCCTTTATTCAAACAGGGAGGGAGACAAAAAAACAGAAAGCTGGAGAAAGTGAAGTCACATGATGTGCAGGGTGTTCTAGCTAGGGTGGATAAAGAACCGGTTCAGCAACAGGAGACAGAGAGTAGTAGTTGAAGGGAGTTTCTCGAAATGGAGAAAGGTGACCAGTGGTGTTCCACAGGGGTCAGTGCTGGGGCCACTGTTGTTTGTAATATACATAAATGATCTGGAAGAGGGCACTGTTGGTATGATCAGCAAGTTTGCAGATGACACGAAGATTGGTGACGGTGGTTCGGCCGCATTTAGAATACTGTGTTCAGTTCTGGTCGCCACATTACCAAAAGGATGTGAACGCTGTGGAGAGAGTGCAGAGAAGGTTTACGAGAATGTTACCTGGTATGGAAGGTGCTCGTTATGAAGAGGGGTTGAGTAGGTTAGGGTTGTTTTCATTAGAAAAAAGGAAATTGAGAGGGGACCTGATTGAGGTTTACAAAATCATGAAGGGTATAGACAGGGTGGATAGAGACAAGCTTTTTCCCAGGGTGAGGGATTCAATAACGAGAGGTCACACTTTCAAGGTAAGAGGTGAAAAGTTTAAGGGGTTTACACACAGTAACTACCGTACAGAGAGGATGGTAGGTACCTGGAACGCGTTCCCAACAGAGGTGGTAGAGGCAGGCACGGTAGATCCATTTAAGATACGTCTGGACAGATGCATGAGTAGGTAGGGAGCAGAGGGATACAGATGCTTAGGAATTGGGTGATAGGTTTAGACAGTGGATTTGGATCGGTTCAGGCTTGGAGGGCGAAGGGCCTGTTCCTGGGCTGTAAATTTTCTTTGTTCTTTGCAGACCAGTTAGATTAACATCTGTCAATCTAACATGGAAATGTTAGAAGCTATTAAAAGAGCTTATAGCACGCCACTGAGAAAATTCAAGGTAATCAGGCAGTAACCAGAGTTATGTCAGAGGGAACTCGTATTTATTGAGTTCTTCGAGGAAGTAACATGCAGTGAATAAAGGGAAAGCAGTAAATACGTTCAGTGGGGCAGGAGCAAGCTGAGACAGCAGTTTATTGAAATAGATAAATATTCTAAGGGATCTCATGGGTGTAGCAAGGGTGTTTCTTCTTGAAAATCTAGAATAGGAGGCATGGTTTTCATTTCCTCAAAGAATCATTAATTTTTGGAACTCTTTTCCTGAATAGGTGGTGGTAATAGACTTGGAACATTTTACAAGCAGAGATCCAAAGATTCTGGATACTATTATATCAGATGGTGTTATTATTGGACAAGTCAGATAGAAACCTAGCTTACTGCATCATATTTTGATATTAACAAAGTGATCTCTCACTGAAACACAAGTACACAGTAAAACAGAAGTTTATTATGGAAGACGAAGGCAAAATAGAATAAACCAAACCATCTACTTACAATACAGATTCACAGATTTCAAAGTACATCATAAAAGTTTAATCTCATTTATCCCAAAACATATCTTTAAATTGAAAAGAAACAAAACAGCTTTTGCATAGTAGCCAAAACACTTCTCAAAATACAACACTACTCAATACCGGAATATCTAACATCGCAATAGGCCTAACTGACTGTGCCTTCCCCTTTTAGACTAGAACTGCTTCTTCCTGAAGCTACAATACACCTAGGTAAAATGTACTCTGCTTTAAGAAACCTCTTCAGGGTTTTATCCCAACACTTCCAATCTGGGACTAACTCTAATTCCTCAGTTTAAGGTAGTCAATGCATCTTTTCTCTCTTGGGAGCACTGATCTACATACCAAGGACTTCATAGGAACTATACCAAACTAAAAGTGAAACTAAAAGAAAACATTTTTCCCTCTCTGACCTATGGGTATTCCCCTTAGGCGGATGAATAAAAAAGTTCTAGAAATCTCTAACATATCCTTTTGAGGCCCCAATATTTACCTTGCTGGGCCACAAATAAAAAACAAACTACAAAGCGACAATAAACAAAAGTCCATCAGTGATACACACAAAAATATTCACTCTAAAGCCAGGCATCAAAAACTCTTCTAAAGAAAAAAAATCACAATGGCTACAGAAATACTTGCAAGTTAATTATTAACATGATCTACAGTAAACCCATTGGTTGCTAATTCAAACTCTAAAGCCAAAACTATAACACACAATATTAAAACACATGTATAAATAAATCCTCAAAATTAAAGCAAAATACTGCACATGCTAGAATTCTGAAATTAAGAAAAAAAAACACAAAGAGCTGGAGATGAATTGCACCAGACTTGAAGCTTTGTTTTTCTCCACAGACTCTGCCAGCCCCGTGAAACTGGGGCATTTTCTGCTTATGCATAAATCCCAAAGGTTATATCACAAGAAACATAGGTGTGAAAGGGTACTGGCGATAGGCAGGAATGTTGAGTAATCACATCAGCCATGGTCTTAATGAATGCCAGAGCATGCTCACGGAGGTAAAGGGCCTATTCCTGTTCCTACTCAGTCTCACAAATGAAATATTAATCGTTCCCAAGGTGATCAGTTTTCTAGGGTCCAAGCATAAATAGAACTTCTGCACTGCTTCAAGTCTTCACTGAGGCCTTTTGCTGTGGTTGAAAGTTTGCTTCGATTAAAAAATCCCAAAAGCTGCTCACCATATCACAAGCCTGATTCTATTGGTAAATTAAACAGATTAAATAGTTTAAATTCAATTAATATGCAAATCTTGCACACGTCCATTTCAGAGCTTAAACTGCAATTTGCAGTCAGAGCCAAATGGCACAAAGTCTTTGTGGTTTGCTTTCACCGGTCTGCGACTGGACCTTGGTCATGTGCTCCTTGGTACATTAGCATATCCAGCTCTTGAAACAGTAACACAATAATGGACTAATTACCCTCTCACTGCAAGAATGTCTCTTATTGGTCCTTCGTGCACAGCACCCAGCCTACAAATCCCCTCACATCGAATAGAGCTCCCTCAGAGGCCAATTGATTGGCTATCTCCTCAAAACAACTGTCCTTCACATTCCACAGCCACATTTCATCCTGATAACTAGATCGTAATTTCAGAATGCAGATTCAGCCCAATACTAGTCTCTGGCATATACATAAATTCAAGCTTCTGTTATAGATAGAATAACAACTTTTGCAAACAACATGAAATAAGGAACATGGTTAACCAGGAAGAGAAGTTAAAGAAATAAGTTAGTGAATTGGGCAAATCAGAAGTTTGATTAAATTTAAAGAAATGTGAGGGGATATATTTTGGGTAAAAAACTATCAAGACACAACAAACATTAAATTATAAAATTTTAGAATTGATTACACAGCAGTGAGATGCTAAAACACAAATCTTTAAAATAGGATTATTTATAAACCTAAGAACAGGGGTGAAATTAATTGACTAAAATTGTCATGAAAAACAAGGAGTCAATGGAAACTGGGACACACTTCACTGAAATATATATTAAGGCTTCACAATATCTATTGATAGTAAGAAAAATTAATTTCCAATAGTTAATAAGTTAGACTTAAGAAAATCCAATAGAAAGATTTTTAAATACAGACAGTTGCTGACATGTAGCTCACAGTGGGAAGAGAACAAATATTTGAAGAATGTCAGAAGAGACTGAGGAAAGGTCAAAAAAAAATTAAGTGGTTCATTCTTTCAGAAAAATTGCCTCATGTTACAAAACTTTTAAAAGTTGGGATGAGGTAGAATAAAGCAGTTGAACCATGATCTAATTGGAGGTAAGATACAAATCAACTGTGATTTAATTAAATGGGTTTGAGGAGCTGATTGACGTACTCCAATCCCTATGAGTACCATCACATTAAGTGGCTAAACTGTATCTCAACTCCATTTATAGTAAGCACTGCCAAAGTTGTGGCTGCATTCCTGAACACCACACCTTTAAACAAAACAAGTTGAAGTGATTAATGGGCTCCCATTGTCTCAGAGGGACGGTCTCCTCCCAGCCTGGACTCTTCTCTGGCAGCAGCTTCCAGGTATTTCAGCATTCATCATCTCAACTGGCTTTCCCTGAACGGAAACTGATCGGGGAGAAAGTGAGGACTGCAGATGCTACAGATCATCAGAGTTGAGAATGTGTTGCTGAAAAAGCGCAGCAGGTCAGGCAGCATCCGTGGAGCAGGAAAATCGACATTTAGGGCAAGAGCCCTTCATCAGGAATCAGGCTTGTGGGCAAGGGCGGGGGCGGGATAGGGTGAGGGGGAGAGATAAATGGGATGGGGGTTGGGGGAAGGTAACAGAGTCTGATAGGTGGATGGAGGGAGGGGAAATGGTAACAGGTTGGAGAGGAGGGTGGAGCAGATAGGTTGGAAGGAAGATGGACAGGTCATGAGGGCAGTGCTGAGCTGGAAGATTGAAACTGATGTGGGATGAACATTGTCTTAATCTTTACTTTTTTTTCTTAACTATGACTTGTCATTAATACAGGGGCTGTGGTATGCCAACTTATAAAACTTGTCACTTTTTTTTAAATGTGAAAATACACACGATAATAAATGGTTATTCTATTCTATTGGAAATGACATTAAATCCAGAGTTCCTGCAGACCTTTCTTGCCCAGAATGAAGTGTACATGTTGAAATACAGAGAAATACATGTGCAGAGTTTTTAGATTAGATTAGATTACCTACAGTGTAGAAACAGGCCCTTCGGCCCGACAAGTCCACACTGACCCATTCCCCTACATTTAACCCTGACTAATGCACCTAATACTATGGGCAATTAGCATGGCCAATTCACCTAACCTGCACATCTTTGACTGTGGGAGGAAACCAGAGCACCCGGAGGAAACCCACACAGACACGGGGAGAATGTGCAAACTCCACACAGACAGTTGCCCGAGATGGGAATTGAACCCAGGTCCCTGGCGCTGTGGGGCAGCAGTGCTAACCACTGAACCACTGTGCCGCCCATCCTACCTGAAATAACCTGGATAACAGAAATTACTGAATGTAACAGAAATTAACTATGGCTACAGGGGTCTACCTTGTGAAGGGGACACGATGTATTTTTCATTCGACCCAGCCATGAGAGATTGAAAAGCAATGTCAAATTAGGGACACAGCACATGATAAAACATGTTATAAGAATGGATTTCGAAGCAGAACCAAGGGAGATGGCTCACAACATCAAACAAAGGAGGTTACACTATGCAAGGCAGCCTTATAATGAGGTGATGTCCAATGGGTTGACTTAAAGTGGAGGGCATTGTCCCAGATTTATTTTTAAATCAACGTGTTCATCCAACCGTTAGAGGAGCAGGTGGCACTTGAACCTGGGACTTTCTGGCTCAGATATTGGGCCATCACCACCATGCCCAGCAGCCCTAGCTGAACTCTGTAATTTATCACACTCACTTCAGAAAAGAGTTACAAGGATGTTGCCAGGGTTGGAGGATTTGAGCTACAGGGAGAGGCTGAACAGGCTGGGGCTGTTTTCCCTGGAGCGTCGGAGGCTGAGGGGTGACCTTATAGAGGTTTATAAAATCATAAGGGGCATGGATAGGGCAAATAGGCAAAGTCTCTTCACCTGAAAATGTGTTGCTGGAAAAACGCAACAGGTTAGGTGGCATCAAAGGAGCAGGAGAATCGACGTTTCGGGCATAAGCCCTTCTTCAGGAATCAATCCTGAAGAAGCAGGGCTCATGCCCGAAACGTTGATTCTCCTGCTCCTTTGATGCTGCCTGACCTGCTGCGTTTTTCCAGCAACACATTTTCAGCTCTGATCTCCAGCATCTGCAGTCCTCACTTTCTCCTAAAGTCTCCTCACCTGCCAGCACCCGGCCCATATCCCTCCAAACCCCTTCCTATTCATACACCCATCCAAATGCCTCTTAAATGTTGCAATTGTACCAGCCTCCACCACATCCTCTGGTAGCTCATTCCATACACGTACCACCCTCTGTGTGAAAAACTTGCCCCTTAGGTCTCTTTTATATCTTTCCCCTCTCTCCCTAAACCTATGCCCTCTAGTTCTGGACTCCCTGACACCAGGGAAAAGACTTTGCCTATTTACTCTATCCATGCCCCTCATAATTTTGTAAACCTCTATAAGGTCACCCCTCAGCATCCAATGCTCCCGGGAAAACAGCCCCAGTCTGTTCAGCCTCTCCCTGTAGCTCAGATCCTCCAACCCTGGCAACACCCTTGTAAATCTTTTCTGAATGCTTTCAAATTTCACAACATTTTTCCGATAGGAAGGAGACCAGAATTGCACACAATATTCCAACAGTGGCCTAACCAATGTCCTGTTCAGTTGCAACATGACCTCCCAACTCCTGTACTCAATACTCTGACCAATAAAGGAAAGCATACCAAACGCCTTCTTCACTATCCTATCTACCTGCGACTCCACTTTCAAGGAGCTATGAACCTGCACTCCAAGGTCTCTTTGTTCAGCAACACTCCCTAGGATCTTACCATTAAGTGTATAAGTCCTGCTTTCTATATCTTCCATATCCTTTTCCACAGTAAATACTGATGCAAAAATATTCATTTCGTATCTCCCCCATTTTCTGTGGCTCCACACAAAGGCTGCCTTGCTGATCTTTCAGGGGCCCTATTCTCTCCCTAGTTACCCTTTTGTCCTTAATATATTTGTAAAAACCCTTTGGATTCTCCTTAATTCTATTTGCCAAAGCTATCTCATGTCCCCGTTTTGTCCTCCTGATTTCCCTCTTAAGTATAGTCCGACTTCCTTATACTCTTCTAAGGAATCACTCAATCTATCCTGTCTGTACCTGCCATATGCTTCATAGCCATACGTGGGTGTTAAGATGATTGTCCGGTCTGATGAAGATGGCAGCATTTGAATGAGCTCAGAGCATCGATGTTGCGCACACACACCTATCTGTGCCCTTGGGTTTTAGTTTCTCCTATTAGTGGAAACATCTTCTCCATATCCACTCTTTCCAGGCCTCTCAGTATTCAAATCAGATCCCCATCTTAACATTATAAGCTCAACGTACAGACCCACAGTCCTCAACTATTCCTTATATGCCAAGCCCTTCATCCCAAGATCATTCTTATGAATGCCATCTGGACCCCTTCCAAGGTCAGCACGTTCTTCCTTAGATACAGGGCCCGAAACTGCTCACAATATTCCAAATGTGGTCTGATGTGACCTCTATACAGCCTCAGCAGTACATCTCTCCTCTTGTTCTCTATCCCTCTTAGCTGTGTTTGCCCTACTATTGAACATGCATGTTTCACCTTAACAGAATCTGAATCTAGGAACTCCAAGTCCCTTTGTGGTTCAGATTTCCAAAGCCTTTCCCAGTTTAGAAAATAATCTAATCCTTTATTCTTCTGACCAAAACGCATAACCTCCTATTTTCCCAGATTGTATTCCATTGCCACCTCTCCTATCCCATCCAAGTCCTGCAGCCTCCCCAATTCCTCCAACACTACTTGCTCCTCCAGCTATCTTTGTGTTACCTGCAAACTTAGCAACGATGCCCTCGGCTCCTTTGTCCAGGCATGAAGAACATGCATAGTTGTGGTCCTAACACTGAACCCTGTGGAACTCTACTAGTCACTAGCTGCCATTCTGAAAAAGACCCCTTTAATCCCCACTCTCTGCCTTCTGCCACTTAACCAATCCTTTACTCATGCAAGTACCTTGCCCCTAACACCATGGGCCCTTATTTTATTTAGCAGCCCCCTATGTGGCACTTTGTCAAAGGCCTTCTGGAGATCCAAACTGAGCTTGTCTTCTTTGTCTAACTTGCTTGTTACCCACTCAAAGAATTCTAACACATCTGTCAGGCAAGATCTCCCCTTGAAGCAGCTGACTCGGCCCTACCTTCCTGTGCACTTTCAAGTACTCCACAATCTCATCCTTAATAATGGACTCTATAATCTTACAAATGACCAAGGTCAGGATATCTGGCCTATCATCTCCCGTCTTCTGCTTCTCTCCCTTCTTAAATATGGATTACATTAATCCTCTGGGACTCTCCCCGACTCCAGTGATCACCAGCAATGCCTCCACCATCTCCTTAGCTATCTCCTTCAAAATCCTGGGTGTAGTCCATCTGCTCCACTGATGTACCCTCCTTCAGACCTTTCAGCTTCCCAGCACCTGCTCCTGACTGATGGCCACTCTCGAAGTTCTGGCGTCATCCACTGTGAAAATTGATGCAAAGTACCTATTCCGTGGCTCCGCCATTTCTTTCTTTTCCCATTGCTAATTCAACAGCCTCATTTTCCAATGGTCCAATGTTCACTTTCCTTTTTATTAAAACCCTTTCAGATGTCTAAAAATAACTGTTGCAATTATGTTACATTACTTGTTAGCTTACTGTCATATTTATCCCCTCTTCCCATTGCTATTTTAGATATTCTCTGCTGATTTTTGAAGGGTTCCCAATCCTCTGGCTTCCCACTCATCTTCACCATCTTGTATGTTTTTTCTTTTGCTTCCATGCAATCCCTTGTCAGCCACAGTTGCCTCATCCTCCCTTACCACACTGCAACAACCCAATTAGCACAACCAATTATCGGTTGCCTGTACAAAACCACAAAATTGTGTGGCTTCCAGAAATGGTTTGGTGAAATATCATCGTGCCAGGGAAAAAAAAACATGTTTTATTAGTGCATAGGTAAATTAAGAATGATAACAAGACTATGATTTATAATAAATCCAAGCTTTCCTGATCATTCTTCAATACCAGTAGAATAATTCTCTAACTATGAACAGTGTCTATTAAAATCAACATGGTAGCTCAGTGGTGAGCACTGCTGTCTCGCAGTGAGAGGGGCCTGGGTTTGACTCCAGCCTTGGGTGACTGTCTGAGTGGAGTTTTTACAGCCTCCCCACGTCTGTGTGGATTTCCTCCCACAGCCCAAAGATGTCCAGGTTAGATGGATTGGCCATGCTAAACTGCCCGTAGTGGCCAGGGATGTGCAGGCTAGGTGCATTAGCTAGGAATGCTAGGAGCCCTGGGAAATGCAGGGTTACATGGATGCTATTAGAGGGTTGGTGTGGATTTGATGGGCCAAATGGCCTGCTTCCACACTGTTAGGGATTCTATGAACATTAAAAGTTTCAAATTAAAAGCAAGGAATACTTATGATGCCCTAAAGCAACAAAACATTATTGGAGACCGACTGCAAATTAAATGACAAGTGCTGAACCATGAGAATTAGTAGCAGGTGCACTGTTCTGTCCCAACTATTCAAGTACTCAGCTCACTTCCATCAATTGTTTGACTTCCAGTCTCATGAAAGGAGTCTGCGCTCTCTTCTGTCAAACCAGTTTGGCACCACTGGGGAGTAGTGCAGCTGGGTGTGGAGGTGGGGAATTGAAAGGATTCCTTGTTTTCTTTGATTCAGTTGTCTACATTTCAAAACAGGAGAAAGTGAGGACTGCAGATGCTGGAGATCAGAGCTGAAAGATGTGTTGCTGGAAAAGCGCAGCAGGTCAGGCAGCATCCGAAGAGCAGGAGAATTGACGTTTCGGGCACGAGCCCTTCTTCAGGAATCATTCCTGAAGAAGGGCTCATGCCCGAAACGTCGATTCCCCTGCTCTTTGGATGCCTGACCTGCTGCGCTTTTCCAGCAACACATTTTCAGCTACATTTCAAAACAGCCCCCTTCATATTGATACTGTGAACATAAAGAAGTTAGCACCGAAGAGACAGAAAAGGGGGAGAATGAAAATAGTCGATTTAAATGGTAAGCATTAAGGTTTGATACAGAACTTGGAAATATTGGAGTTGACATGGTACTGAAGACATCACTTTAACTATAGTCTCCGTTTTAATGGTGGGTTAAAGGAGAGGGGTCTCGGGGAACAACAAGCATACAGATACTGATGCTGTGCAAAAGCCAGGGGAAGAGGTGGAGGGGGGGGGTTTAGAAAATGTAGACGTTTGAGCAACTTGAAGAAAACTGTTGGGACAGCGGGCCTTTCAGTGAAAAACTGGCCCTGCTGAGCAAAGCCGGGCCATCTGGTCACCGTAACTGAGAGACATTGAACAGGGTGCTCAGGAAGGAGCAGGGCTCTGTGACAGAAGTAGGACATGTCCAGCTCACAACAAATGACCACCCAGATCATCCACAGTGTTGCAAAGTCACTCTACTCCAAGATCTGTGCAACTTGTTTTGGATCACTGAATTATCATGGGAGGTATCCCTATGCCTGATTAACCTGGTTTATTCCAATTAAAAAGTAGTAATTGCACACACCGAGCACATTCTCCTCACGATTCATGAATGTGTTTCTTCAGTGCGTCAATATTTCAGGTTTCTTGCTATGCTGTTCAAAACATTTATGCATATTAGAATTCAGATTGTATGCTTCAAATTGTTCATTTAATGGAATGAAGATCTCAAGAGGAAAACAGACAAAACGAACTTACCTTGATATAGCCACTTCAGAATCTTTCAAAGTGCATCATTGCCAATGAATTGTCTCTGAAGTGAGAGCAAGACCCTGTCAACAGGAAACAAATAAATGTGGTCAGCAGGTCAGCACTACAAGTCAGACTATCACGTGCCACATACATAGCGTGGTAACCTTGTGTGGGATTGGAAGAGGAATGAAAGTTGGCCAAAAGGTCAGACAATTCCTGGTTCTTTGTGTGGGATCTTTTATCTCTACCCAAGATGGCAGATGGAAAATGATGCCAAGAGCAAAACAACCATCCCATTTTTCTGTACTTACATCAGACATCTTCATATCAACCACAATTGCTGCATGTCACAGGGAATACAATCCTCATCATTACATATAAACAGCAAGAACAGGCACGCATTTAGTGACTATTAATAAATCTTGTCTTAGCACTTACCAATCAAAGAATCCTGAATTAAAAAGGATGACGCGCATTCTGGGGACATACTCGAGAATTATTTTGGACAAACTCTGCACTTGTTAAAAGTCATTTGGTATTACAAAACTTGAACATGACTCGAAAAGAGAAACATCGCCAATTTTTTTTTCCCCTGTTACACGCATCAGGACAAGCTCAAGAAAGTCAAATTTCAACCAATCACAACTATTTATATTAAATGAGAAAATGGTGCTGATTGGATGGCAAGCTGATTCTAATTGGCCAAGACCTTTCCATGGAAACACAACAGTGAATCAGGGGTTGCCAGGCTGTGGAGGTGAAAAAGGATAAAAGGTTTGAATGTGCTTGTTTTTGTCTGAAGAAAGAATGGGCTTGTTTTGTGATTGCATGACTGATGTGTTGCATAAGTACTGCCCAGTATGCCAACAGTTACACTAACAAGATCATCAGTCAAGTACTTTTATACAGGCCTGGAACAAACACTACATCAGACAGATGGGCAGGAAACTAGCCACCAGGATACAGGAGCACCAACTGACCAACTATCCCTGGTATCCATACACAAAGAAGAAGAGGGACATCAGTTCGATTGAGACAATACATCCATCCTGGGACAGGCTTAACAAAGACACACACGGAAATTTCTAGAAGCCAGGCATTCAAACCACAAACAAACATATCAATTTGGAACCTATTTACCAACCTCTCAGAAACAGAACTGGAAATTATATCACCCACCACAACAGACCAAGACACACAAATAGCAAGCAAGTCAGAACACCAGCACCTTATCAAAGGCTCACTGAGGTTACCTGGCATGGTGAGGAAAAAGTCTGAAAACAAACCCACCAGCTAGAGAGCAAACCGACAACCTCCCCACAGGCCAGAAATACCACTCGAAGGTCCATATGACACAGTGATACTGTCCCTATTTCTGAGCCTGAAGGTCCAGGTTCAAGTCCCAATTGCCCCAAGTACGTGTTATAACAAATCGGGTCAGGTTGATTAAAAATAACTAAAAGCAGGTCAGCGCCAGACCTGGCACTGAATAATCACTGACAGCAAAGCAGAGAAGTAACCTCCCTACAGACCTGGCAAACAAAAGGACCATGTTCAAGCTTTGCACCTTCTGTGAGTTATATTAGAGCTTCAGAAGGGCTGCAAGTCTCGTTACTTACTCAACGATTTGGAGTTGGACTGGGGTGTATAAAGTTAAAATTCACACAACACCAGGTTATAGTCCAACAGGTTTAATTGGAGGCACACTAGCTTTCGGAGAGACATTCCTTCATCAGGTGCTAGTGGAAGGCTCAATCGTAACACAGAATTTACGATTTACACATGAAAGAAGTGAAACTATCACGGTACTCTAACAGATGAAATGCTTAACAATCAATTTTTCAATGTATAATTTCAGTTACATCACACTATAAATTTTTGCTATAAATTCTGTGTTACGATCGAGCCCTCCACTATCACCTGATGAAGGAGCGTCGCTCCGAAAGCTAGTGTGCTTCCAATTAAATCTGTCGGACTATAACCTGGTGTTGTGTGATTTTTTTACTTTCTCAATGGTATTGTTTCATCCAATCACAGTTGGCCTGCCAAGCAATCAAAGCCCTATTTGAAACTTGGCATTCTTGCAATAGTCCTGATCAATGTCAGATGATCATTTCTCCAATATGTCTACCCTAATCGTAATTAGTATTCAAGATGGAAACTCATCATTTGATAAGAACATTGATCATAAAAAATGCCAAAAAGTACATTTGACAGTCAAAATATCTGGTATTACAATTCTTATAAACTATCTCTCAGCTTCTGAAAACTGAAAAGATCGAACTACAAGAAAGTAATTTGAAAGCTTGAAACAAAGGTGGCGATACAAAGGTATACACAGCCAGGAGAGATCATCGACTCTGGACCCCATGATATCTCACATCAGGTCAAAAAGGGTAAGGAAATCTCCTGCTGACTACGACATACTGTCCTTCTCCAGCTGCTGACTCTATACTCCTCCATGCTGAGCAACATGGGGAGCAAGCTCGGATGGTGGCAAGGGCACAGAATGTACTCTGGGTGCAGGACTCAATGCCCATCACCGAGTGTGGCTGGACAGCACCAGAACTGACTGAGCTGGTCAACTTAAAAAGTCAGAGAGGTCTACAACAGTGAAACAGAACCTTCAGCCCAACTTGTCCACACTGCCCAGGTTTCACAACTAATCTGGTCCCATTTGTCTGTGCCTGGTCCATCTCTCTCGATACCTATCCCATCCACGTACCTGTCCAAATGTTTCTAACAATGGCAATTGTATTTGCCTCCACCATTATCCTGGCAGCCTTTTCCAGGCACTCACCACCTTTTGTGAAACTCTCCCCTCCAGACCCTTTTGTATCCTTCCCCCCTCACCTTTAACCTATGCCCTCTAGTTTTAGACTCCCTTACCTTGGGGCAAACCTGTTGACTATCTACATTATCTATGCCTCTCATGACTTTATAGACCTCTGGAAGGTCACTCCTCAGTCTCCTGCATTCCAGGGAGAAAGGTCCCAGCTCAAACCTTCTAGCCCAGGGAGCATCCTGGTAAATCTTTCCTGCAAGCTTTCTTGTTAAATAATATTCTTTCGATAGTCGGGCGACCAGAACTGCATGCAGTACTCCAAAAGCAGCCTTATCAATACCTTCTACAGCTGCAACAAGATGTCCCATCTCCAAACTCACTGCTCTGACCGATTCAAGCCTCCTTCACAACCCTGTCTACCGTGACTCTACCTTCAAGGAACCACTAGATCTCTTTGTTCTATAACACTCCCCAGGACCCTCCCATTGACTGTATACATTCAGCACTTGGTTGCTTGTCTGGGTCTGCAGTAGGTGTGACAGAACCAACAAGGAAGGAAAAAAAACATACTTGACCTCACGACAAACAAAAATATAAATTGCTGGAGAAACTTAACATCTGTGAAAAGAAAGAGTTAAGGCTTTGAGTCCAGTGACTCATCAGAAACTGCCTCCAGTTCTCTATCTACAAGGTGCAAATTAGAAGTGTGATACATGGGAGCACCATCTGCAAAGCCACTCACCATCCTGACTTGGATATATTGCCATTCCCTCAGTGCTATTAGGTCAAAATCCTGGAATTTTCTCGCAAACAACATGACTGGTCTATCCACAGTTTTTTCTGCTGTAACGCGCATTTCTTTAATGCAAACTGACTATAACGCTATTGAAGAATTTAAACCATTACTTGTAGAATGCAAATATTTCTTACCTGTATTGGGGATTCTGGTCCCATTGATTTAAATGGTGCTGCCAATACACTATTTTGTTATAGTGCAGGAGCACATCCAAACAGAACTAGCACGTTATATCAAGACAGACAGTACAGCATATGGACTGCAGCAATTCAAGGAGGCAGCTCACACCTTCCCCCCCCCCCCCACCTTCTCAAGTACAATGAGGGATGGGCAATAAACACTGTCCCAGGCAGCAACGCCCAACTCCCATGGGTAAATAAATAACAAAGGTATCGGTTAGGAAACCACAGATGGCAGAACTGGTCTGACCAGTATTCACAGTCAAGGAGTCCACAAAACCAACAGTATGCTCTAAAGGTTCGAGATATTTTTAGATCATGGTATTATAATCAAATTTGAATGTTTATTGTCGCATTTTATTTTCCATACACTGACTCAAAACCTTCCCCTGGAGTTTACAGGTGATTTGTGTTGGAAATCATTTTTTTTAAATTTCAAAAATATACTTTATTCGTAAAATAATCATAAAATAATTTGATGGTCTGTACATTTGGTCCTGCCATACATATGTCAACATTTACATAGACAGCTCACAATTATCAGTGTTATATACCGGTCTGTACATTTCTCACTCATATGCCCATATATTTAGCTGAGGCGTCAGCAGAGCCCAAATGACTGCATGGGCCCCCGATCTTCTTTAGGCAGGCAGATGTTACACGGTGGTCTTTCCCCACCGCGCCTTGGCGGCAGCTGCCCCAAGCTTCAGCGCGTCCCTCAACACGTAGTCCTGGACCTTGGAATGTGCCAGTCTGCAACGCTCAGTCGGGGTCAACTCCTTCACTTGGAAGATCAACAGGTTTCGGACCGCCCAGAGAGCGTCCTTCACCGAGTTGATGATCCTCCAGACACAGTTGATGTTTGTCTCGGTGTGCGTCCCGGGGAACAGGCCATAGAGCACGGAGTCCCGCGTTACGGCGCTGCTCAGGACGAACCTCGACACATATCACTGCATTCCTCTCCAGACTTCCTCTGCATAGGCACATTCCAGAAGGAGGGGTGTGACAGTCTCGTCCCCCCCGCAGCCGCTCCGAGGGCAGCGTGCGGTGCGGCTGAGAGTCCGGGTGTGCATAAAGGATCTCACAGACAGAGCCCTTCTCACCACCAGCCAAGCCATGTCTTGGTGCTTGTTGGAAAGTTCTGGCGATGAGGCATTCTGCCAAATGGCTTTGACAGTCTGCTCAGGGAACCACTCAACAGGATCCGCCCTCTCCTCTTCCCGAAGAGTCTCAAGGACACTACGCGCTGACCACTTCCTGATGGACTTGTGGTCAAAGGTGTTTTTCTTCATAAACTTCTCCATGAAGGACAGGTGATACAGAACGGTCCAACTACTCGTAGCGTTCCGCGGCAGCGAGGCCAGGCCCATCCTTCGCAACACCGGGGACAGGTAGAACCTCAGTACGTAGTGACACTTGGTGTTTGCGTACCGGGGATCCACGCACAGCTTGATGCAGCCACACACAAAGGTGGCCATCAGGGTGAGGGTGGCATTGGGTGTGTTTTTTCCCCGTTTCCCAGATCTTTGTATAGCGAGTCCCTTCGGACTAGGTCCATCTTTGAACTCCATATAAACTGGAAGATGGCCCGGGTGACTGCAGCGGCACAGGTTCTGGGAATAGGCCAGACCTGTGCCACGTATAATAGCAATGACAGTGCCTCACACCTGATGATCAGGTTTTTTTCCCCGCGATGGAGAGCGACCGTAGCTTCCATCTGCCCAGTTTCTGCCTCACTTTACTGATACGCTCCTCCCAAGACTTGGCGCACGCCCCAGCCCCCCTGAACCAAATACCCAGCACCTTCAGGTGGTCGGTCCTGACAGTGAAGGGGATCGAGGATTGGTCGGCCCAGTTCCCGAAGAGCACGGCCTCGCTTTTGCCTCGGTTTACCTTGGCCCCCGAGGCCCGTTCGAACTCGTTACAAATGCACATGAGTCTGCGCACGGACAGCAGATCCGAGCAGAAAATGGCATCGTCATCCATGTACAGGGAGGCCTTAAACTGCAGGCCCCCGCTGCCAGGAATAGTCACCCCTCTCAGGCTCGCATCCTTCCTGATGGACATGGCAAACGGCTCTATGCAGCACACAAACAAGGCAGGAGAGAGAGGGCAGCCCTGCCTGACTCCAGATCTGAAATCACAGCACAGGAAGGAGCGCAAACCTAGAAAAACTTTCCTTTGAGCTTTTACCCACCCCAATGCCTTGAGGGCTTGAGTTAGGAGGACAGGTTGGGATAGGATGGGATGTTTTTCATTGGAGTGTGGAAGGTTGAGGAGTTTATAGAATCATCAGAGGACATAGATAAGGTGATTGGCAGCTGTTTTTCCCTAGGTGGAGGATTAAGACTAAAGGGCATATTTTTAACGGGTGCGGAGAAAATCTCAAGACGACACAAAGGTGCTTTTTGTTTAAACACGGAGTGGTTCGTGTGTGGAAACTAATGGATGTGGGTACAGCTACAACATTTAAAAGATATTTGACACTCTCTGGGCGGTCCGAAACCTGTTGATCTCCCAGCTGAAGGAGTTGACCCTGACTGAGTGTTGCAGACTGGCACATTCCAAGGTCCAGGACTACGTGTTGAGGGACGCGCTGAAGCTTGTGGCAGCTGCTGCCAAGGGGTGGTGGGGAAAGACCACCGTGTAACATCTGCCTGTCGAAAGAAGAACAGGGGGCCCTGCAGTCATTTGGGCTCTGCTGGCACTTCAGCTCAAAATATAATCATACCGACCTGTAAATAGGAATGATTACTCTGTTTCGGTATGCAAAGAAATGGAATGTTTACCTATGTACGGCATGTCCAGTTGTGTAGATCAAAGTATTTATGAATAAAATATATTTTTGAAATAAAAAAAATTTTAAAAAGGTATTTGGATAAGTACATGAATAAGAAATGTTTGGAGGGTTAGAGGCCACACCCAGGCAGCTGGGACTAGTTTAGTTTGGGATTATGGTCAGCACGGACTGGTTGGACTGAAGGGTCTGTTTCCATGTTGTATGACTCTATGACAGGGGATCATTTTACAAACAAGTGTTCCAGCTGTGGACATCAGCAGCCAAAGCTCACTCACCACATGATTTTAGAGTCAGAGAGTCAGAGATGTACAGCATGGACACAGACCCTTCGGTCCAACCCGTCCATGCCGACCAGATATCCCAACCCAATCTAATCCCACCTGCCAGCACCTGGCCCATATCCCTCCAAACCCTTCCTTTTCATATATCCATCCAAATGCCTCTTAAATGTTGTAATTGTACCAGCCTCCACCACATCCTCTGGCAGCTCATTCCATACACGTACCACCCTCTGTGTGAAAACGTTGCCCCTTAGGTCTCTTTTATATCTTTCCCCTCTCACCTTAAACCTATGCCCTCTAGTTCTGGACCCCCCCATCCCCAGGGAAAAGACTTTGTCTATTTATCCTATCCATGCCCCTCATAATTTTGTAAAACTTTATCAGGTCACCCCTCAGCCTTCGACGCTCCTGGGAAAACAGCCCCAGCCTGTTCAGCCTTTCCCTGTAGCTCAAATCCTCCAACCCTGGCAACATCCTTGTAAATTTTTTCTGAACCCTTTCAAGTTTCACAACATCTTTCCAATAGGAAGGAGACCAGAACTGCACGCAATATTCCAACAGTGGCCTAACCAATGTCCTGTACAGCCGCAACATGACCTCCCAATCCTGTACTCAAGACTCTGACCAATAAAGGAAAGCATACCAAACACCTTCTTCACTATCCTATCTACCTGCGACTCCACTTTCAAGGAGCTATGAACCTGCACTCCAAGGTCTCTTTGTTCAGCAACACTCCCTAGGACCTTACCATTAAGTGTATAAGTCCTGCTAAAATTTGATTTCGCAAAATGCAGCACCTTGCATTTATCTGAATTAAACTCCATCTGCCACTTCTCAGCCCATTGGCCCATCTCATCAAGATCCTGTTGTAATCTGAAGTAACCCTCTTCGCTGTCCACTACACCTCCAATTTTGGTGTCATCTGCAAACTTACTAACTGTACGTCTTATGCTCACATCCAAATCATTTATGTAAATGACAAAAAGTAGAGGGCCCAGCACCAATCCTTGTGGCACTCCACTGGTCACAGGCCTCCAATCTGAAAAACAACTCTCCACCACCACCCTCTGTCTTCTACCTTTGAGCCAGTTCTGTATCCAAATGGCTAGTTCTCCCTGTATTCCATGAGATCTAACCTTGCTAACCAGGCTCCCATGAGGAACTTTGTCGAACGCTTCACTGAAGTCCATATAGATCACATCTACTGCTCTGCCCTCATCAATCCTCTTTGTTATTTCTTCAAAAAAGTCAATCAAGTTTGCGAGACATGATTTCCCACGCACAAAACCATGTTGACTATCCCGAATCAGTCCTTGCCTTTCCAAATACATGAACATCCTGTCCCTCAGGATTCCCTCCAACAACTTGCCCACCACTGATGTCAGGCTCACCGGTCTATAGTTCCCTGGCTTGTCTTTACCGTCCTTCATGTTTGCCAACCTCCAGGTCTTCCGGCACCTCATCTGTGACTATCGATGATACAAATATCTCAGCGAGAGGCCCAGCAATCACTTCTCTAGCTTCCCACAGAGTTCTCGAGTACACCTGATCAGGTCGTGGGGATTTATCCACTTTTAACCGTTTCAAGACATCCAGCACTTCCTCCTCTGTAATATGGACATTTTGCAAGTTGTCACCATCTATTTCCCTACAGTCTATATCTGCCATATCCTTTTCCACAGTAAATACAGATGCAAAATATTCATTTCGTATCTCCATTTTCTGTGGCTCCACACAAAGGCCGCCTTGCTGATCTTTGAGGGGCCCTATTCTCTCCCTAGTTACCCTTTTGCCCTTAATAGGTTTGTAAAACCCCTTTGGATTCTCCTTAATTCTATTTGCTAAAGCTATCTCATGTCCCCGTTTTGCCCTCCTGATTTCCCTCTTAAGTATAGTCCGACTTCCTTTATACTCTTCTAAGGATTCCCTCGATCTATTCTGTCTATACCTGACATATGCTTCCTTCTTTTTCTTAACCAAACCCTCAATTTCTTTCGTCATCCAGCATTCCCTATACCTACCAGCCTTCCCTTTCACCCTGACAGGAATATACTTTCTCTGGATTCTTGTTATCTCATTTCTGAAGGCTTCCCATTTTCCAGCCGTCCCTTTACCTGCGAACATCTGCCCCCAATCAGCTTCCGAAAGTTCTTGCCTAATACCGTCAAAATTGACCTTCTTTTAGATCTGGTCTATCCTTTTCCATCACTATTTTAAAACGAATAGAATTATGGTCGCTGGCCCCAAAGTGCTTCCCCACTGACACCTCAGTCACCTGCCCTGCCTTATTTCCCCAAGAGTAGGTCAAGTTTTGCCCCTTCTCTAGTAGGTACATCCACATACTGAATCAGAAAATTGTCTTGCACACACTTAACAAATTCCTCTCCATCTAAACCTTTAACACTATGGCAGTCCCAATCAATGTTTGGAAAGTTGAAATCCCCTACCATAACTACCCTATTATTCTTACAGATAGCTGTGACCTCCTTACAAGTTTGTTTCTCAATTTCCCTCTGACTATTGGGGGGGGGGGGGGGGGGGGGGGGGTCTATAATACAATCCCAATAAGGTGATCATCCCTTTCCTATTTCTCAGTTCCATCCAAGGTACTTCCCTGGATGTATTTCTGGGAATATCCTCCCTCAGCACAGCTGTAATGCTATCCCTTGTCAAAAATGCCACTCCCCCTCCTCTCTTGCCTCCCTTTCTATCCTTCCTGTAGCATTTGTATCCTGGAACATTAAGCTGCCAGTCCTGCCCATCCCTGAGCCATGTTTCTGTAATTGCTATGCTATCCCAGTCCCATGTTCCTAACCATGCCCTGAGTTCATCTGCCTTCTCTGTTAGGCCCCTTGCATTGAAATAAATGCAGTTTAATTCATTAGTCCTACCTTGTCCCTGCAAACCCTGACTGTTTGACTCACTTCTGTTCTCAACTGTACCAGTCTCAGATCGATCTCTTTCCTCACCCCCCCACCTTACTAGTTTAAATCCTCCCAAGCAGTTCTAGTAAATTTCCCTGCCAGTTTATTAGTCTCCTTCCAATTTAGGTGCAATCCGTCCTTCTTGTACAGGTCACTTCTACCCCAAAAGATTTTCTCTCTGTTCATTTTAGAAGGTGGAATGGTAAGAACAGTGCACACCCAGACTCTAGTCTAACAACACTTCACACCAGCAGTCCAAATTTGTAAGGTCATCACTGTTACATTTCAAGGAGGATAAGAGGTCAGAACATTGGTCAACACAGCGTTTACTGAAGGAGACGCTCATTCTACAGGCACCAAGATGGATTGAGCAGTTTCCCTCCAAAATAACCAGTGATGGCATCACAAAGATCACATGACTGGACTCTTAAAGTGGCAGTCCACAAATACACACTAGTCCAGAGTTCCCTCGGAGCTGCTATGTTGTTGTACCTTCACCAGAAGTGAGCTTTGGATTAGATTACTTAGTGGGGAAACAGGCCCCTCGGCCCAACAAGTCTACACCGACCCAGCGAAGCGCAACCCACCCATTCCCCTACATTTACCTCTTCACCTCACGCTACTGGCAATATAGCTAATTCACCTAACCCGCACATCTTTGGACTGTGGGAGGAAACCGGAGCACCTGGAGGAAACCCACGCAGACACGGGGAGAATGTGCAAACTCCACACAGACAGTCTCTGGCGCTGTGAGGCAGCAGTGCTAACCACTGTGCCACCGTGCTGTTCACCCACTGAAGCCTCTGTTGTGCCCAACTAATGTAGTTCATATCATATTACAAGTGAAGTTGCCAATTTGGCTGGAAGAGCTAAAATATTAATTGTATGTTTATTTCAACTAAGCAACTCCTTCTGTAAACTAACAAAGGAAGCATGCCTTAAATCTTAACATTAGTAAATGGATTTAATTTAAAAAGTCATTCTTGCTTATTGAATTTGCATTTAACTTGCAGACAGTAAATCGAGGTAGCTGGGTCACGTTGCACAGAATTTTGCTTTAATTGCTTTGTAAAGGCAAAAGAAATGAGAACTCAAGAACCATGCATCTTGTGTAGGCTAGTTAGATTAACCATGATAAATGCAAGGTTACGGCGAGAGGGTGGGGGTAGGTGGTGGGTCCAGTCAAGCTGCTCAACATGAGCCTGACCTGCGTCTTTTGGACTGTTTTTGCACATTTCGCAAAAGGATAAACATATCACAGGTCTCCTCAAAGGCCGAGAGCATTTTAAATATATACACCCTCTTAGCTGGAGACTGTGCACAGCTTGAGGGTTTCAGACAAAAGAACCTAAAAAGTAACATTGCCACTTGTCAAATTCGGAAGTGCCAACAGTCAAAATTTCCTGGGACTATCACTGAGATTGTCCGAGTTCTCCAAGTCAATCTTTAGTGACCCTTTGTCATCATGTTTTATAACAGCTACTGTCAAAACAGAACTAAAGAAAACGGGAGGAGCACCTTTGAAAGAAGTTCTCAGAATCTCAGGAACAGAGGGACTCAGCAACAGTTATTGCCAATGGTGGAAAAGGCAAACATCACTGGGCATTGATTTTCAACTGATTGGCAAAACAAAAATAACGTGGTTACGTGCAAGACTTTATTGCTTGTGAGTATGAGACAGGCAGATTCAGGGAATTCGATACGTACCTAAACAGACAAGATTTGTAGAACTGTGGGGGGCAGAAAATGGAGCCTGGGAGGAACCGAGTTACTCATGGAGCAAGCCAGCACAGACACTATGGGCCGAATGGCGTCCTTTTCTGCCATGAGCACTGTATGATTCAAGGCTAGATTAATTGACAAGTGGAAGAAAAATAAACACATCGGTCACACATCAGTATCTTCACTTGTGGAACACCACAAATAAAGCAGGCGCTGACTGGGTTTCTTTGTTTGTATACTTTATTTTCCTATTGTTTATTTATGATTTGCTGGCAATTTAGGCAAGATGTGAATTAAAGTTTCTGAAATTTGATGCTGACTGCAGTTTACTGATAGTGATGGTGGAATAGTCACACAGTTGCTACTTTTCCATGGACTCATCATTACTTCACAGAAATGAATTAGTTGTTACAGAAAATCCAGGATTGGGAAATTAAGTGAAACCTATTGCATTGATGATGCTACCAACGGATTCTCTTGTCAGAAATAGTATGAGGGGAATTACTATAGAGACCTATCTATTATAAACATGTGAATGTACTGCACCTTTAAGAGTTAAAAGCTAGCAGAACTATCCGGTGGCTCAGTGGTTAGCACTGCTGCCGCACAGCACCAGGGTCCCAGGTTCAATTCCAGCCTCGGGCAACTGTCTGCGTGGGTTTCCTCCGGGTGCTCCGATTTCCTCCCACAGTCCAAAGATGTGCAGGTCAGGTAAATGGGCCATGCTAAATTGCCCACAGTGTTAGGTGAATCAGTCAGACGGAATGGTTTGGGTTTCGAAGGGTCAGTATGGACTGGTTGGGCTGAAGGGCCTGTTTCTACACTTAGGGAATCTAACCTAATCTACCTGACACAGCACCAAGTCTTCTGAACAAGATATAATGTAACATTTGGTCAAACAGCTCCATTAGTTGGTCGCCTGGAGATGACAAGACAAATTCAAATTAGGATAATCAGTTTAATTTTTACCCTGAAAAATATCAAACTCCAATCTAGTCTGAATTTACAATATTGACACGTTTAAAAGCCAATGACACAATCTGATGGCTTGCCGGTATAAGACCAGCAAATATTGAACAGTCGGAAGGAGAACTGCCAATCCACCAGCATCTGAAGACTGTCCGGAAAATAGCTCTCTCAAAAAGCATCTTTCTCAATCAGTAACCTGGGAAACAGAAATCCCTAAGAAGAAAAGACGACAGAGGAAGATATAAAGAGAAGATTCAACAGCTGACTGGTTTCGAAGTTTGAATATTTGCTAAGTCTTAATCGGGGATTTTATCGGACTAGTCTTATAGAAGGGAAAGTAAAAGATAGGTTAGAGGAAGGAGTTGTAAATAGCTGTTAGTTAATTATTCTCTGCTATACTTTTAGAAATAAGGTTGTAAATTTTTACTTTAATTAGTTCTTGGCCTCTCGAGTTTTCACAGATTACTGCACAATATAAATCTTTTCTGTGTTGCTGGTTTAAATTAAGTGGGAGGGTTTAGCCCATGTCATAACATATCACATCAAACAAGTATCTGACAAGGAATCATTGGTATTTTTTTCTGGTATAAATGTCTTTCAGCCCATGGAGTCCACACTGGCTAAAAATGTGCCCTAACCTAATTCTACTTAATAGCCTGTGGATCATAGTCTTATAGATTATGCTATTTCAAGGGTCTATCGGAGTGATTTAAAATGTTAAGATGATAGAGGCAGAAACACTAAATGCATGCATTGAGATACAGATGCCTACTAGATACAATCTTTCTAAGGGAAAATACCTTCTCAACTTACCACTGTTGGCCTTAAATTTATCCCGTAAGTCTTTTTCTCAGGGGATGGTAAATGTGTTTGTTGATAGAGTTCCAGTTAGAATACCATGCTTCTAGGAATTCTCGTGTGCGTCTCTGTTTGGCTTGTCCTAGGATGGATGCATTGTCCCAATCAAAGTGGTGTCCTTCCTCATCTGTATGTGTGGATACTAGTGAGAGAGGGTCATGTCTTTTTGTGGCTAGTTGATGCTCATGTATCCTGGTGGCTAGTTTTCTGCCTGTTTGTCCAATATAGTGTTTGTTACAGTTCTTGCAAGGTATTTTGTAAATGACATTAATTTTGCTTGTTGTTGTTCAAGTTCATTAGCTGCTGTTTTAGTGTGTTGGTGGGTTAGTGGGCTACCATGATGCCAAGGGGTCTGAGTACTCTGGCAGTCATTTCTGAGATGTCTTTGAGGGAAGGGAGAGTGGCTGGGGTTTCTGGATGCGGTTTGTCTGACGAAACGTCTAAAAATGAACCTTCCAGCTCAATGAGCAAACCTGCATCCAAAACTCTGCTGCAATGTTGTCCTCCCAAAATGCATCACCATACATTTCTGATAATTAAATTCCATTTGCAACAGTTCAGCCCATCTGATCAGTCTGCCTACATCATCATCTTAAGGATTTCCTCTACACTATTTACCACATCAAATTGCACATCATCTGCTCATATTTCCTACATTCATGTCTAGATAATTAATGTAGACAACAAGCAAAAAGGGACCCAGCATTGATCCCTGTAGTGTCCCATTGGACACAGGTTTCCAGTCACCTTCTGGCCATCACACACTCCTTCCTGCCACGAAGCCAATTTTGAATCCATTTCACCAAATTGCCCTGGATCCCATGGGGTCTTAGCTTCTTAACTAGTCTGCTATGCCAGACCTTGTTAAAAGCTTATGGAGATACATGCGAGTTAAATCCACTGCCTCCCTTCATCTACACATATAGTCACTTCTTCAAAAGACACAATCAGATTTGTTAGACATGATCTCTCTCTAATAAAGATATACCATCATTAATTAATTTGTGTCTCTCCAATTATAAACGGAGTTTGTCCCTCAGAGTGTTTTCCAATAGATTCCCTATCACTGATGTTAGGCACACTGGCCTGGAGTTCCCCGATGGAGCCTGAACCACCTTTGTTGAGTAATGGAATCACATTAGCCAACCTTCAGCCCTCTGACACTCCATCTGTAGCCAGAGAGGATTCGAAAATTCATGTCAGAGCTCTTGCAATCTCCTCCATTGCCTCCCACAGCAGCTTGGGATACATTTCATCTGGGCCTGGGAATTAACCACCTTCAAACCCCCTAAAACTACAGTCTTCAGGTTGTGAAGTATCTTTTTGTTTTATTAATTCTGTAGGTGCAAAATAGAAACCCACAGGAAATTAGCTACTAGTTTTGTACGAATAGAATTGACGGGAGAGGACTAGCTTTTTGTATTCATTGCCTTATTGTGGGAGAATTTGGGAGTGCAAAAGAAAACACTCCTCCTCCATTCCACTGAAATGACTGCAAATGGAATAGTTTATCATCCTCTGATCCTTCCTGAAGGGTCAATGTTTTATACTTTATTCAGAGAGTGCGGAAATGGCTCGATAGTAAGAATAGTCATTAACTCTGTGGCCCCTCTTCCCCACTGCTTCACACGATGCACTTTGGCTGAATCAACATTTTTTGAAAGCCAAGCAAAGTCAGCAATATTTTCTAAGTCTCCAAATAACCATAATGACTGGAATAATATTTTCAGAACGCAAACTGGCAAGAGATCTACATTCCTCCAAGAAATGGACTCAAATGTTTTCAACTTTCAAAGTACAGAATGTATCAAAAACAGACACTTCAAACAAACTAGCAAGAAAAGGCTGACAAATGGTACATTTTCAAGGCATTCATTTGTGCATAGCATCTATTCATTCAAGAAGGAGAGACTTGATCGGCTGAATGACCCACTTCTACTGCCACTCCTATAGCTTATAAAATGCAGGCACGTCCGTTGCCTGATGGTTCTGTGGTAGTCTCAAGTATTACTGTCCCAAGCTTGACAGAAAAGTGAAGGAACAAACAAAAATCTCAGTCACATTCCTTGATTCTGTTTATTAACCAAGTGAATTTGGCGAAAAACTGAAAGCACACAGAGATCAGAAGCGCCATTTTCTGACTTCACATTGTGATGGAGCATCTCTCCTGCTAAATGTGAATACTGTGTTAGAAATACAGCTCCGCGTAGCACATTAAAAAGGGAAGTGGTCAAATCACTCACGCCTGGTGAAAATTCAACCTTCTCACCTGTCCCACCATCACCATGCTGAGATTCTCAGACTTAGAAAATTAATTGTCGAGTCGTACCTTAATGTTCACGATCAAACTGCTGCTGATCATCACTGTCCATGTCAAAATATACAGTCATGGCGAGATTTCTTTCAATTATATTTACATATTGCCTTGTGTATTTTTTCTCACACAAGTTTGCATATAAACACACTTTTCCTCTCCAACAGTGTTGGGAGTGTTACCCTTCTGATATGGGATTTAGAAAACAGTAGAGGATTGTGTTGGCAGAGATATGTCAATTCTATTCTAAGGTCAAATATGTTCCTTCTCTGATCAACCAGAATACCATCTGGTATGCTGGACCCAGATCCTAATAGCTGAATTCAAGCCAAGTTAAAGGATTGTTTCCAACCCAGTAACAATGTTGAGCAGTGTTTCAGGGTCACATTAACAACTGCTTGAAACCTCCCTGGGCTCATGACAAATGTGTAATAAAGTGAGTTTTCTTCCAGTCACTGTTAAATTCCAACACTTGCATAACGTATTTCAAGCAATTATAACCGTGCATTGTTTTTCAATGTATTGTGCACAGGAATAAACAGTAATTGATTAAACTCCAGCAGCCCAGCATAAAGTAGTCTGAACACAATAAAATGTGAGTCAGGAATAGGCACCTTATTATATATAAGCAAACAATCATGTGCTTCAGCAGCAACTGGCAATTCTGATCAACGATGAGTGTTGTTAAAGTTAGTAATTAACGTCCAGGAGCTGCAGCATTCAACATCACAAATACAATCAAAAAGGATTTTCTTCATTGTGTAGAAATCGCATGAATGCAGTAAAACGGAAAGCATCGTTACAATAATAGCAACTGGTTTTTTTCCTGGTATAAGCAACATTTGAAAGAAATAAATCTCAAAGTAGTAGTACAACTTCTTGAGTTTGTATTAATGAAACTCTATTCAGCACAAACGTTTTTTTTATTCTGAACTAAACTCCGCATATATTTTATAATTACTTATGTCGATGTTGATCTTTAGTCATTACACCATGGATGGCCCTATGTCTCACCAGGACAAAGCTTTGCTTGATAACTTGGCGTATAGTGGGTGGGAATAGGAATAACCTAGTTCCTACTCTGGCAGTTCTGATTGCATATATTTTGACTGATACACACAAAACACAGAAAGTCAACTCTCAGGTTTGGTTGTTTATTCCAATCTCTTTGATCTTACCTTTTGCATCATTAGAATTCCCTGCCATTCCACACAGCATTCCTCTTGGATTGCTCTCTAACCACTGTCCACACTTTCCTCAAATCAGCTGCTGGGACACCAGCAAAAGACGATTAACATTCTCTTTCTATAAGGTCAGGCTGATATCAGGAACTCGGTGAATAGAGGTACTGAAGGGGAAAAGATCACATCCTAGTTCTGAAACACAAACCTCACTGAGATTTGTAACAATTGTCATGGACCAGGCCAGACTCCCCCCTCAAAACATTTCAAGAAGGTAGCCCAGATCCTAACTTTGCTAGATGTTTTAAGCAGGTGTAAAGTGGATATTCCAGGAGCAATACAGCTGGTCAAACCACTTTGTTTTAAACAAAACAGAATTTATTTACAAGATTACTGAAATGTGCATTACCCCAGAACTACCTGTACAGCACTGATAATACTGCTGAACCCACTTTCTCAATAACCCATAGTTACTTTCCCCATGGATTTTTCCCATATCCCTGCAGGTTATTGGGAGTAGGGAGTACTTACTATTTACAATTAATGCTCAAAGTTGGTTAAGAAAAGAAAATAAGTTTCTTCTAGCCTCTGACACAGATAAACAAGCTTGACCGATCAGAAGCCTATTAGTTCATAAAGTAACCAGTGTGCAATCTCCCTACTACACTGTTTGTTCTCTTTGCAGTTAAACTGACATTTCAGTGCGACATCTGTCACAGTTTGGCGATTGGGGGTTTCACACAAAGTGGGGGGAATGTGGGGATTTTTCCTTTTTTTTGTTACAACCTCTGATATTCGCTTCTACTTTGATTTATCAGAAGGAACTGGTTGCTGAGTAACTGTTGAGCTACTCCACTTAAAATAAATATGTCAAGTTATGATATGACAGGGCAGCTCAGCCAAGTGGAACGTACAGCCTGTGACACGTGGGAAATCACTGTCATACAATCTGTGCTGGAGGAAGACATCAGCAGCAAGTACCACCAGCTGTGCAACCTTGAGTTGTGGGATTCAAACCTCCAGGAACAGCCAGGGTCACGGAGGTACATCCACAGGTCCACCTGGTTAGCATGCTTATGGAGCTGGTCACACCACAACAATGTGAAATGGGTGGACACTGAACAATTTAGCGAAAGCCGGCAGATGGTCTTGGGGACACCTGCACTATCTTACTCACTAATCAGTCGGCCGTTTTGGGACGGTTCCTCAGTGGTGTGCAGTAAAAACCCAACCTGTGGCCCTACATCTGGCTCAGTTAGACAGTGAGGGAGGTATGAAGTATGGAAAAGCATATTGAGGGGGAATTTGTTAGTTTAGGGAAAAGACAGGCGTTTCTGCAGGATGATATGTTGACTCCCTGGTGCCAGGGTCAAGAATGTCACGAAGGTGCTGAAAGCAGATTTTAGGGAGCTCATAAAGTGATGAAGTAGTAGCACTTCAAAACCAAGATGAAAGGGTGCGGCATGTGCTGATATCCAGAGGAATAGGGGAACTGTAAACGTGAACATGTGGCTGAATAATTGCTGTAGGAGGGAAGACATTAGTTTTCAGAGACACTAAGACAGATGGAGCTGTAAGAAATGGACAGGTTACATCTCAACACCCCAACCAGGACTAATACTCTCACAGCGAGGGATTTAACTGCTGTTCAGAAGGGTTTCAACAAGATCGACCGGGTGATGAGAACCTGAAGTAAGCTTAAAAAGGTCAACGAAGTCAAGCACGGGGGGAAATTCGCCTTGGTAAAGGGGTACCTTTTCAAAATGTTAATTGGTTTGAAAGTTGATAGATCCCTGGACCAAATGAGCTGCACCCCAGTGTTGAAGGAGGTGACTATAGAGATAATGGATAGATTGATGAGTATAATTCACATTTCTATAATCCATAGAAATTTGAATTACATTCAAAGGTTCTTCAAACTAACAGTTGGAAATGTAACTATTTAAGGGAGGGAGAGGGAGAATGGAGAACCACAGGCCTATTACTCTGTTAGGGAAAATGCTAGAATTTATTACAGAAGATGTGAAAATGGAATGCTTAAAAAATAATTGGGCAATATTATCATGGGAAACCTTTTTTGATAAACTTGTTGGAATTTTGTGAGGATGTTATCTGCAGCATAGATGAAAGAGAACAAGTGAATGCCATGTATTTGGATTTTCAGAAGACTTCATCAAAAGTCCCACTCAGGTGGTGAGTAATACTGGAGCTCATGGGACTGATGGTAATATACTAGCGTGTTTGGAGAACTGGTTAACAAACTGGAAACAGGGGTTAAGTAGTAACAGATGATTCTCAGGTTCTCCAACTGCTACTAATGGGGTAGGCAAGGATCAGGGCAAGGACCACAGTCGCGCACAATTTATATAAAATGATTTGGATGTACAGACCACTTCCGATATTTCCAAATTTGCTGATGACAAAATTGGGTGGGAATGTAAGGTGTAAGGAAGATACAAGACGACTTCAAGCAAGCTTGAACAGGTTGGGCAAAAACATGGCAGAAAGAGTATAATGTAAGAAATTATTCACATTGGATAAAAATGACCAAATATTTGTTAAAGGGTGAAAGGTTCGACTTGTTTTTGAAGTACTACTGTTGTCAAAAAGAACCTGGATCCTTGTTCATGAGTCACTAGCAGCTACATTGCAACAACCAGTAAGGCAAATGATATATTTGCTTTCATTGCAAGGGGATTTGAATACAAGAGTAAAGATGTCCGGCTGCAAATATATTGAGCTTTGGTGAGACTGCACCAGGAGTACTGTGTACAGTTTTATCCTCCTTATCAAATGAAGGATATTCTTCCCACAGCAGGGAGGGTACAGTGGCAGGATTATCTCATGAGAAGTGATTAAGGAAACTGGGCCTGTATTTTCTAGAATTTAAGGATCAGAGGTGATCTCATTGGAACTTCGAAAATTCTTAGAGGGTGTGACAGGTGGGTGAAAATCAGAATTTTGTCCTGGCTGGTAACTCTAAAAATAGGGAACATGATCTAGAGTAAGGCACAGGCCAGAGTGTGACATGGTGAGGAGTTTCTTCAAAGGGTGATGAATCTTTAGGATTCTCTACCCAAGAGCATGGGAGTTCAATGTTAAGCAGGTTAAAGGTAGAAATCAATAGATTTCTGAATAACTTTGAGTGACATGGAGAAAATGCAGGAAAGTACACTGAGGTAGGTGATCGAACGGAATGGCCTATACTTTTCCTACTGAAGTTATTGGTTAATATTTTTCCATGGCTTTAGACAGGAGGACAATGGAAAAAAAAGAGAAAAGCAAAAAGAGGAGGCCACCTACTGAGAAAGCGGTATTCCTGTGACAGTACTTGTTCAAAGGATTAACACTTGCATACTCATTTTCCAAAGTTACATCGAATTTGAAGGGGAGGAGCGGGCCATTAATCTCAAGTGTTTTACACCAGTGTTTATGTTGCCCACAAGCTTTCTCCCATTCTATGTCACATAAACCAAGCAGCATGTTCTTCTGTTACTTCCCTCTCATGCACTTACCTAACTTTCCCTGTAATGCAATTATGCTATTTGCGCCAACTAATCTGTTGCTTTTCATTAATGTGGAGGGCAGCAACTGAAGGTGGTTAGGATGATTAAGGTGAATGACTAAAGCAGCACGTGATAGCAAATATGATCAGGTTAACATGAATGACTCAAGAGGCACATGACAGCAAATGCTGCCAGGCCTGCGAGAGTCCTGCTAATTGTGTAAAGGAGATAGAATAAATAAATACTCTGCAAAGAAAACATCGGTTTACCATGGTAGGGACAGATAACTGTAAGAATACTATATAAACAAGGTTGGTTGCAATACTGTGTAAAAGGCCTAATCTACTCACAGTAAATTTAACTTTAGCTTTAAGACGTCCTAAATGATTTCAGTCAAGACCCCTGCTTGGTCTCAGTTTCACTCCTATTCCCCGGTCTTTGAAAGAACCCAGTAATTAATAAAGAGAGATAGAATATGTTCAGGAACAAAGAATGTGTTCACTTAACATTGGCGATAGGAAAAATTATGGAATCTTCCCTCAAAGATGTGCAAGAAAAATATTATAGATATTTTTAATCAATCAATCTGTTCAGACATGTTACAACACACCTCTGTTGCAAGTCGGACCTGATTCCAGATCTTTCACCCCTCGAGGGAAGTATTGTATTCTGGCTTTCAAAATAAAGAAATTAAGTAGTCAGTGCAAATTCCAAAACCAAAGTTCCTACTTGAGGTAGTGGTGGTATATTTGGATTTTCAAAGACTTTTTGACAAGGCGTTAGTAGATTGATGACTATGGTCAGAGTATATTGAACCAGACTTGGTGCCAACAAAGATCCCTGTGGAACACCACTTCTCATCTTCCATAAATTGGAGTACCTACCTTCGACACTTTGCCTTAGCTTCCTGTTTTTTTAGCCAGCTCAGTATTCATTCTGCTAGTTGCTCCTGGACTCAGCACACTATAACCTTCATTAGGATTCGATTATTTTACTACCTTATCAAGGATCTTCTATAATTCAGGAAAATTCACACTTAGCACGGTACATTAAAACGCTCAGTCTACGTACATCACATTCAAAGAAGTCAATATGGTTGGTTAAGTTTGGTATTCTGTTCTGTTACGTTAACTATTCCTTAATGGTGGTTTTGGTTTCTAGATTTTTTTTTGATTACATCTTTGAAATAAAGAATCCATTACTTTTTCACCAATGCTCTGTATTGAAAGAGCAGTGCCTCTTCACTTGCTCATTTCAGCAGACGCTAAAGCAACAGGATTTATCTTCCATAAATTCAATTATCTATTGTTTATCTATTATTTCTATCCTTTTTATCATAAATGCTTTTTCCCCACTCCCCCCCTCCCTCCCCACCTCCCTTGACCTCTAATGTCACATTCATTCTGTTAATCTCCTTAGCCCTAAGGCAAAGTCATTATTCAATATTTCTGCCTGTTCACTGTCATTGCCTTGACCACATGCTTATGCCCTCTCTCTCTTCTGACTTTCCCTGTTTATAGTTTGCAGGATTTTATTTCCTATTCCTTGACAGTTTAATTTTGTTGTTTAATTCTTCACTTTGTTTAAATGCCTATCCTAATGCAAGGACACAAGAACCAGGAGGAGCAGGCCATTCAGCCCCTTGTGCCCGCCCTGCTGTTTTATTCGAACATGGCTGATCTCATCTCGGCCTCAGCTCCACTCTCCAGAACTCTTCTCTCAATTACAAATTAAAAATCTATCTCCTTCTTCAATTTATTTAATATCCCCAGCATCCATTGCACTCTGAAGTAGTGGATTCCACAGATTCACCACCCTGGGAGAGAAGCAAATCCTCCTCCTCGGTTTTAAATCTGCCCCACTGGCTGAAACCAGAATGGCTCAGTTTAGATTGCTGCACAAGGAAAGTCTATATCTACTTTGTCAACATCATACTTCCTTTTGTCATCCTGCCTTTTTCTATGTATGTTCACAACGTATACCTGTATCTTTTCCAGCTCACCCAATTTCTAAGTTTTATGCGATGCCTGATAGACATTTTTTTCTTATTCACCCACCTGTGCCAACTGCTTCTCAGTATGAGCCACAACTGGCTCTCAGTCACAAGCTTCCCAGTCCAGCCCACAGTTGGCACACTGAACTTCAGGTTGACGCTCAAGGGTATCACACTGAGAGGTGTACTGCCAGATGAGACATTAAACCAAGGCTGCTGCTGAGGGCAGGTGTAAATTATTCCACCCCAGTGCTTTGATGAGAATGGGAGCTGTGCTCTGCATCATGGCCAGCACTGACCCCTCAACCAACCTTATCCAATAAACTCTCTCCATGGTTATCCATTACTGCTGGTGGAGGTGAACTGCCGTGTCTCCTACACTGCAACAGTGATGAGACTTCAAAAGGACTTCATTCACAGAAAGTGCTTCAAAACACCCTGTGCTCAGGTAAAACATTACAGAGATGCAAAGCTCCCATTTTATTTAACATGTTTTATCATTGATGAGGTTGTTCCTGATTTTTGGTAGAATACATCCATCCTAAAGTCAAAAGCTCACAAAGACAACAGATGCAAAGTCGTTATTTCTTTGCAGTTTATTTACATTCTCACTAACTCAACAGGAATTGATTGGGAAGGTAAATGGAGTATTGGCATTTACTGTAAGGATAATGGAATATACAGGTCGGGAGGTTTTACTGCAGCTGCACAGGGCCTTGGTGAGAGCTCATCTGGAATACTGCTATAGTTTTGGACTGGAAAAGAATTGAAATACAAACAGTTCACAGAAGGTTCACTTGACTCATTCTTGAGATGAAGAGTTTCCAAAAAAACTTAGCCAATACATATTAGAGTTTAGAGGAACGAGAGTTGATCGTTTTGAGATCCTGAGAGGTCTGGGCGGGATTCCGAGAGGACTTGACAGGGTCGACTGTGAAAGGATGCTTTTTCCACAAGAGACTACAATTAGCAGATAATTCAAAAACTGGAAAGCTCAGTTTTAAGAAGGAATGGGGAATCTACTTTCCTCTCAGAGTTGTTAGTGTTTCACATTTGCTTCAACATCAAAAAACCATGGAGGCTAAAGCAAGTTAGATTTTTGAAGAAGTGAGTCAAGGGTTACGGGGGAGAGACAGGAAAGTGGAACTGAAACCACTAACCACATCATCAGCCGTGACCTCAATGAATGTCAGAGCAGGGTCTCAGTGCCAAGTGGTCTACAGTTGCTGCTAAGTTCAGTGTTTCTATGGTCATGGCTGCAGTTCTAATGTAAATAACATAACAAATTACTTTAGTTTCCCATCAATAACAAATGCTCATATAAGCGTAAATCATTAGAATCGAACTAAATAAATTTATATTCACCTACAGGATTTAATTCTAGTCATGTGTCTCAGAGCCAGTATAGATGAGACAAAAATCAGGAAATAAAGGCTAACCTGGTCCCTAAAATTAATTCATGGAATTAATTTACAGACATGATAAAAAAAATGGTGTCACTAAAAAAGAAATTGGGTTGCTCCAATGCCATTCACTTCCAGACCTTATTACAACTAAGAGTTCAAATACAGTCAACACAATGGATGCATCCCTGTGCAACTCCCGCGTTACAGAAAAATTGTGCGTTAGAAACAGCAGGTAAAGTGTTGGTGCTAATAATCATTACAGCCAACACGTTTTTGTAAAAGTTTGTGCTGGAGAAACAGCGTCCCCAATCCGTCAATCGTGTTATAGCGAACTCAGTTTGACGGAACATGCATTATAACAGAACGACCATGGCTGAACTCAGCAGGAGAGGGGGGGAATCATTTTAAGGTGAAAGGCAGGAGCTTACGAAGGGTCTGGAGCGATAACGCTTTCACCCACACGGTGGTGGGAATCTGGAACGCACTGCCCAAAATGCAGGGAGCACTTATCCCACCCGTGGATTTGTAGGGCTTTGCACTGGAGTTGCTGTGGTGGTATTTCCTGAAGGATTGAAGGGGTCTCCTGTGCATTGTCCACGTCTCTTAGAAATACAGGAAGGGTTGATAACACTGAGCTTGGTATTTGATAAAGATCTTTATCATCAAACATTCCTTCTGTTCTTTAGTCGGCTGAAGATTGCACTAGCACACGGGAGATGGTCGAATCCCATCAATGCCCAACCTCAATGACAGCAGGCTCCCAAGATATGAAACTCGACGTGCATCACCCATAGATCTTGGTGCTTGGGTGAGAGAATAGTGCAGTGGGGGCAGACTGGCATAGGACCCGTACCTTCCTGATGTCTAGCCTGAGGCCAATTCTCTCACGCGACTCTCTGAAAGCATGAGCAATAGTTTGGAGTTGAGCCAATGAAGGTGCAGGCATAATACTTTGGTTTGCAGGGAGCAGCTAAAGGTGAACCAGGTTGATGGGCTTGTTCCAGAGGTTAGCCTCACACCATTGGGTACTTCACCGATGATGGGCTGGAATGATGCAGTAAGGAAGATGGAGAACAGCACTGTACACCTCAATCTGAACATGTATTCATCAGTCAGGACCACGAACAAGCATCTTGGAGCAGGCAAACAAATATGAATTTGTGCAGGCACGCACATGTTCGGAGGGTACACCACAGTGCTCCTGGTTGAGCGAGTTAGTTAAGGCCTTTGTGAGGTGGTGTTTATTGGAGCCACCCTTTATGGGTGAGACCTTGTTTCCACATAGGTCTGTGGTTTGAAGCTATTGATAGCTATGGATGGGCATTGGAGCAGAGTAGGAGCTCAAGAGAAGTGGAGACAGCAGAAACCTCCAAGTGGCCTTCTTTGACACCGGTATCTCAGGCACACACATCAGATCATTGCTTTTCATCAAATATAGCTCTTTGCCAACACTAAACCACCTTTCTTTCAGGAGCTTTTAATACCAAACTGTCCCATCCCACATTCTTCTTACAACTAATGTAGATGGACAATCAGCCCTCGGGCCTGACATCCCCATGTGTGTCTAACAATGTAAACATTGTGCTCTTGCTCTCCCCCCAATGCTTCCTCCTTCCACAGCAGGAGAACATCACAGTAAACTCAAACATTCACAGATAGCGGTGGGTGGAAGGTGGGGGGCAGGGGTGGGGGGGGAACATTGGCCGCTGAGCTGGCAGGACAGCAGAGAGACGATGCCCCCGCTCAGGACACGATTCAACACCTACATCCATCCAATCAGAAAGCCTCCAAATCTGCTACCCTCACAGGTGGAGATCAAACTCCAGCACCCTGGGAAAATGTTACAGCTCGGAGCGAATAAGAATCTTTTATGTTTCTCTCGGAGGTCTCCAGATTCCACTCCCAAGCCAGTATAAGGAGAAGGGCCCCAGCCAATCAGTAGTTTGACTGTAATTTATCAGAAATGAATGATTAGCCCTCACAAACAGAGGCTGGATTCGTACAAGTGCAAGCCCACATGTAATCTTACACAACTGCACACTGCTGCTCTGGTCAGGAAACTGAACAGGACGTCACTGGTGTCAACGGAATGAATTAACTTATAATTAATAGCAAAGTAGCTTAATGTTTTAACAAAATAATGCAAGCATTCCTTTGAGGACATCATTACTACTGCGCCATAACTGGCTCTCAGTTCTGATTGCTGCTGCAAATGTGTTGCTGGTCAAAGCACAGCAGGCCAGGCAGCATCTCAGGAATAGAGAATTCGACGTTTCGAGCATAAGCCCTTCATTACTCTCAGTTCTGATTGCCCATTATGTCATTCAGTCTCAAATCTACTTGCTATTAAATGTTTATGTGCCTGACTGCCTTATCTCACTATTCACAGAGTCCCTACAGTGTCGAAGAGGTTATTTGACCCATCCAGTCTGCACTAACCCTTTGGAGAGTATCCCACGTGGACCTACAGATTATTCACTCTGAGTCTGCAATGAAAACTTGCCTTCAGTGCTCAGGCCCTTATCGAAGCACTCGTACGGTCATGCTTTCCAGGTTCTGTTGTTTTGATTCCCTCAGTTGGGGTGTGTTTGTGCTACACTGGGCTTTAGAAGAATGACAGACACCCCACAGAGACGTGCAAAATTCTTAAAGAGACAGGGTAGATGTAGAGAGGATGTTGCCCCTGATAGTGAGGTCTAAACTGCCTTAGAATAAAAGACAAGCCACTTGGGACAGTGTTGAGGAGGCCCTCTTCACTCAGTCATCGAGATGTACAGCACAGAAACAGATCCCTTGGTCCAACCCATCCACATTGACCTGATATTCTAACCTAATTTAGTCCCATTTGGCTCATATCCCTCCAAACCCTTCCTATTCATAAACCCATCCAGGCATCTTTCAAATGTTGCATTTGTACCAGCGTCCACCACATCCTCTGGCAGCTCATTCCTTACACGTACCACCCTCTGTGTGAAAACATTGCCCCTTAGGTCCTTTTTCAATCTTTCCCCTTTCACCTTACACCTATCACCTCCATCCCCACCCCCACTCACCTATTGTACTCTTTGCTACCTTCTCCCCAGCCCCACCCCGGAGACTTCCTTCCTCATTCCTGATGAAGGGCTTTTGCCCAAAACGTCGATTTTCCTGCTCCTCGGATGCTGCCCGACCTGCTGTGCTTTCCCAGCACCACTCTAAGGTAGACATCTATCCATCTTTCTGATATAACTCAGAAGAAGTTTGCTGTGTAAAGAATACAAAGTTCATGGGATTATTGCAACCATTCACACATTTTTAAAAAAAGACCTACATTACAGCAATTGTTCAGAGCCCTAGATCTGTCTCCTACAAGCACGATGTTTATGCTGATAAATCCTCATGACAAAATGAAAGTAACTGGTGCTTATTGCACTCAGTGAAGTAATACTCCTTTCAGATTCTTCTACAAAAATCACCATTCTTAAGTATTGCTGGGTCAAACTCTGGAACTTCATCCCAAACAGCAGCGTTGGTGCATCTACACCACACGGAGGTAACAATTCACCCCCCACTTCAACGGGAATATGAGAGACAGGCAAGAAACTTGGGCTCAGCAGTAATGCCCAAACTCCCAAAACAAAATTTAAAAACAAAACACATTTAAATCATACAAATATCAAACAAACATATGCTTATGAAAGGCAAGTCATATATCAATAGTTTGGAGGCAGTAGAATAGTTGAATAATAAAAAAACTTTCAAATTTTACAAAGTGTCAGACACTCATGATCATTATGAATGAAAATTGCTCCTTTGATAATCCTTCACTTTCACAGCCCATAGCCTTGCTTAGGAAATGGGTAACACGGAGTTTTTCTGTACATGAATATAGATCCACATAAATACAGTTTGTTTCTCTTGTTGACGAAAAGGAGAGAGAAACTACACAAAATGTTACTGAAATTTGGTGCATCAGGTCTGTGTCGTCATCCATGAGCCATCTTATATAATTCCACCCCCCTCTGTGCCTTCTCCAAATGTTGGCAATGGATATACTCCAAGGCTTTTTCTAAACTCCTTAATTTCCTCATATTATGGAATCATAGAATCCATAGAGTGTGGAAGCAGGCCATTTGGCCCATTCAAACTACATGGACCCTCAGAAGGAGCATCCCACCACCCTATCCCTGTAACCCTGCAGTTACCATAGCCAATCCACCTAACCTACACATCTTTGCACTGAGAGGGGAAACCAGAGAGTAGTGACAGAGACAACATGCCAACTCCAGACACCAGAGGGCAGAATCGAACCCGGGTCCCTGCCGCTGCAAGGCAGCAGTGCTAACCACTGAGCCATCCTGCCACCCCATATCAAATTCATAAAGATTGGTAGATTTTATTTGTCGAGCAGAAGTCCTAAAGGAATATTGAGCAAAATCAGGTTTGCAGATTAAGGTCACTTTGAGTCATGGTCCACTGAAAAGCAGAACAATCTCAAAGGACTACGTCATCCTCCTGTTCATATATTCCACCACAATGACATCACAGAGCTGTTGCATAGAAGGGCTTTAGAATCCTGAAGCCAACCTTGTGATAATGACACATTGCTGCACATCACTGGGTATAAATAGCACAGAGTGGGCACAGTTAAAACTGTAACAATCTCTGTTGGAAGACTTGCATAACCACATTGATGTGAACACATGAAGACATTAGATTAGTCATTACCTAATGTAATGAGAGGTCAGAACCTATGTATATTTATGGTTATCATATATATTTATTATCCATTATATTAACTTCTGCTACCACTGCTCTGCAGCCTCGGTCCAAGGTCAGTTCTTGACTTTGTTTTCTCCACAACCAGTTATGAACCCAAACTCAATGCAACAAACCATATTTAGATGTTAGATGCTCCCTTCGCTCAGTGTTTGTAGGTATATATAAAAATGCATATATTTATATAAATCTATACATATGCATTTATATTACTAAACATACACACGCACTTCCAGAAGGAGTGATTAGTCAGCATTATGGAGCACAAAGTTCAACTCATTTCTTCTCGTCTTAACCCAAGGACATTGTCAGACTAAATAAATATCCTTACTGTTTTATTTGTCCAGGACCAGCCAACTCTGCACATGATTTTCCCTGATAGAAAGTATGGGTTTAGCAAAGGAATGTAAGTTGACCAAACTTCCACATCCTTCCACAACTGATCCCTTATGAATGTAACAAGAAAAGTTTGACCAAGAAGAAAAATATTTTAACTCATTCTAATTTCAATTAGCACCACATTTAATTCCATTCAAGATGTAAGCCAAGCATCTTGGATGGGGACAGAAACAACAAATATTCACACAACTACCACATTATCTCACTGAGAAATTCCCTGGACTCCCAATTAAACACAACTTTTCTTTGCACCTTGCTAGGCCAGCCTACAACAAGGTGATTTTTGTTAAAAATCACTGAAAACTGACAAATGGATTTGCTTTTGCAGGCAAGTAGCATTTTGAGAACCATTTACCTTGCTTAAAACGGAGAGATATTTTTACAATTCAAACAACATCTTTCATTCAAGAGAACAGAACTGTAATTTCTCAGGATCGCGAAAGAAACCTTTCCTCATAAATCCTTGTCCAGCTAGGTGTAATATCTGTAGTTTTGTAAAAATAACCAAAATATTCTTTTGTTTCTGGGTAGACATCATGATTGTATAGGCCCCAAAGGTGCATCTTACTCAGTTTTATTTCAGAGCGTGTCAAAGTTCAGACAAACCATTAACTTTTAATTACTTTTTTCCTTTCTCTTGTGGGATGTGGGCATTGTTAATTACACCACAGACAGCTGCCCTTGAGGGGTATCAGTGAGCTGCCTTCCTGAACCATGATAGGCCCATAATGCTGTAGATAGACCCATAATCCTGTTAGGAAGTTGTTCCTGGACTTTGACACTGAAGGAACAATGATATATTTCCAAATCAGGGTGGTCAGTGGCTTGGTGGGGAACTTGCACGTGGTGATGTTCCCCTGTATCTGCTGCCCTTTCCTCTCTGGGTCGACATGGTTGTGTGGTCGAAGGTGCCTTGGTGAATTTGTGCAGCACATCGTGTAGATGGTACACAGTGCTGCTGCTGCTGCTACTGCACATCAGTGGTGGAGGGAGTGGATACTCATGGACATGATGCTGAAAATGTGTTGCTGGTTAAAGCACAGCAGGTCAGGCAGCATCCAAGGAACAGGAAATTCGATGTTTCGGGCCAGAGCCCTTCATCAAGAAGGGCTCTGGCCTGAAACGTCGAATTTCCTGTTCCTTGGATGCTGCCTGACCTGCTGTGCTTTAACCAGCAACACATTTTCAGCTCTGATCTCCAGCATCTGCAGACCTCACTTTTTGCTCATGGACATGATGCCAATCAACTGGACTGCTTCATCCTGGATGGTATCAAGCTCCTTGAGCATTATTGGAGCTGCCCCCATCCAGGCAAGTGGGGAGTATTCCATCACATTCCTGACCTGTGCCTTACGGATGGTGGACAGACTTTAGGGAGTCAGGTGGTTAGTTATTCCATGTAGGATTCCTAGCTTCTGAGCTACTGTTGTAGCCACTGTATTTATAAAGTATCTGATCCGTGGTAACTCTTGGGACATTGATAATATATTGTCTTAATTCATACATTAAAAACACACCATGGACGCTTGAAATCAGAGATAAAATCAGTAATACTGGAAATATGAGTAGGACTGACAGCATCAGTCAAGGAAGAAACACAGCTAACAATTAATCTTTTATCAGAACTGCAGAGTAGTTACAGTCAGTCTGGGGTATGTTTGAAAAGTTAGTCCCAGATCAGGAACGGGACCTGTAGCTTATTACGTGTAGGCTGCAGCCTTCTCCAGTTTCTGATGTGCCATGGGCCACTGACACGGCTGATGAGAGGGGAAGAGAGAGAGAGAGAGAGAGAGAGAGAGAGAGAGAGAGAGAGAGAGAGAGAGACAGAGACAGAGACAGAGACAGAGACAGAGAGAGGGGGAGAGGGAGGGAGGGACGGGGGGGGGGGGGGGGGGAGAGAGAGAGAGAGAGAGAGAGAGAGAGAGAGAGAGAGAGAGAGAGAGAGACACAGAGAGAGACACAGAGAGAGAGAGAGGGGGAGAGAGAGGGGGGGAGAGAGGGGAGAGGGGGGAGAGAACGAACATTGGAGCCAATACAAACTAGCTCTTACAAAGTGTCACAATGACTCCAGTGTGACCGACTCCGAACACAAGTGACAGACACAAGCATTAAGTTTATCATTGTCCAGCAGATAAAGAGGGAACTGCATAATGGTGGCGGTCATACTTGTATTCCTCATTGCCATGAAACCAATACTGAAGATAGTGATGTCATTCTCATCAAGTATGTACCACAGAAGACCAATGGCTAACGGACTGTATTATTACCTGGTATCGTTCTGGTGTGTGTGATTTCCAATGTTACTAATCTTTCCTACACTACAGGTGGTCCAGTTCTTCTGCAAAGGAAAATGACAACTATCGTGGGCATTACAAAAGAAACATGAAGAGGAACACAGGAACAGGAGTAAGCCATTCACTTCCTCCAGTTTGTTCCACCACAGATCATTGCTGACCTGTGCCCTAGCTCCGTATTTGGCCCATATCTCTTAATACCTTTGCATAACAAAAAATATCTAAGATTTAGGGTAGCACAGTGGCTCAGTGGTTAGCACAGCTGCCTCACAGCACCAGGGTCCCAGGTTTGATTCCAGCCTCGGGCGGCCGTCTGTGCAAACGCCACACACTCTCCCCGTGTCTGCGGGGGTTTCCTCCGGGTGCTCCGGTTTCCTCCCACAGTCCAAAGGTGAGCAGGTTAGGTGAATTGGCTATGTTAAATTGTCCATCGTGTTCAGGGATGTATGGTCAGGGGTAAATATAGGGTAGGGGAACGGGTCCGGGTGGGTTACTCTTCGGAGTACCTGTTTCCATACTGTAGGAGTTCTAATTTAAAATTAACAACTGATCTAGTGTCAAAGACTATTTGGGGAAGTGTGTTCTAAACCTCCACCACCTTGTGTATAGAAGCGCTTCTTAACATCTCCCCTGGAGGGTCTGACCCTAACTCTCAGACTATGCCCCACATTACACACTTTTCACTGTACTCCTGTACTTGAGTACACCTGACAATAAAATCTAAATCACCTATCAGTTCTAAAATCTACAGTGCATTTTGGGAAGTGTCAAAGGGAACAAGTTAGTACAGTTGGTTAGGCAACAAGAGATAAAATTATTTGCAAAGCAAAGTCTTATTTATGCAAGAGAACGCCTTTATGGTAACACTGGGACTATGTGACCAAGAATTTTGCATATAACAAAAAGTTGATTGTCATTGAGCAGTCAGGAGGATGACTGCATTGCTTGGGGTTTCCTACACTGAGATCAGGGTTCTCTTTTATCTCACATCAAATAGAGTGAAAGAGGAAGAGAAGCAGCTTGTTTCAAATGTTCACCAAATCCCAGCTTCACAAAGATATTAACAGGAGCTGAAGGAAGTGTTCCTACCTTTCACAGAAAGCACGCGATTACACACTTATTGGGTGAAATTGAAATTAGCTGAAAATGCATTGCTGGAAAAGCGCAGCAGGTCAGGCAGCATCCAAGAGGCAGGAGAATTGACATTTCGGATATAGGCCCTTCTTCAGGAATGAGGAAAGTGTGTCCAGCAGGCTAAGATAGGGAGGAGGGGCGATGGAGATGTGATAGGTGGAAGGAGGTCAAGGTGAGGGTGATAGGCCGGAGTGGGGTGGGGGCGGAGAGGTCAGGAAGAAGATTGCAGGTTAGGAGGGTGGTGCTGAGTTCGACGGATTTGACTGAGACAAGGTGGGGGGAGGGGAAATGAAGAAACTGGAGAAATCTGAGTTCATCCCTTGTGGTTGGAGGGTTCCTAGGCGGAAGATGAGGCGCTCTTCCTGAAACCGTCATGTTGTTATGGTCTGGCGATGGAGGAGTCCAAGGACCTGCATGTCCTTGGTGGAGTGGGAGGGGGAGTTGAAGTGTTGAGCCACGGGGTGGTTGGGTTGGTTGGTTCGGGTGTCCCAGAGGTGTTCTCTGAAACGTTCCGCAAGTAGGCAGCCTGTCTCCCCAATATAGAGGAGGCCACATCGGGTGCAGTGGATGCAGTAAATGGTGTGTGTGGAGGTGCAGGTGAATTTGTGGTGGATATGGAAGGATCCCTTGGGGCCTTGGAGGGAAGTGAGGGGGGAGGTGTGGGCGCAAGTTTTGCATTTCTTGCGGTTGCAGGGGAAGGTGCCGGGAGTGGAGGTTGGGTTGGTGGGGGGTGTGAACCTGACGAGGGAGTCATGGATGGAGTGGTCTTTTCGGAACGCTGATAGGGGAGGGGAGGGAAATATATCCCTGGTGGTGGGGTCCGTTTGCTGGTGGTGGGGAAATGACGGAGGATGATATGATGTATATGGAGATTGGTGGGGTGGTAGGTGAGGATCAGTTGGGCTCTGTCCTGGTGGTTATTGGAGGGGCGGGGTTCAAGGGCAGAGGAGCGGGAAGTGGAGGAGATGCGGTGAAGGGCTCATGCCTGAAACGTCGATTCTCCTGTTCCTTGGATGCTGCCTGACCTGCTGCGCTTTTCCAACAACATATTTTCAGCTCAGATCCCCAGGATCTGCAGTCCTCACTTTCTCCTTGAAACTGAAATGAAACCTGTTGCTCGCAACACTCAACATTACTGCCTGGGCCCTTGAACAGAATTGAATGGAATTAGGTTCATTGTCACATGTACTCAGGAGGACAGGGAAACTTTACAAGTCACCAATTATGGCACCATCCTTGTTACCAAGTACCGAGGTACAGATTCTTAAGTTCAAATTCTTAGGGGAAAAATATAAAAATAAAGAAATTAAAAGTCCAGCAATAAAACAGAAAAAGAAAGAAATAAGAGTTCAAAATAATAGTCCTTCCAACCCAAGGTAGAGGTTTCTTAATGGTTTTTGATATAACTGGGAGTTATTATAAACAAATTAACAACAACACAGAGGAATGAATCCACTTTTGGATGGATCAGGTTTTGTCCAATGTGTACAGGAGGGTTTCCTGACACAGTATGTCGAAGGGCCAACAAGAGGGGAGGCCCCACTGGATCTGGTGTTTGGTAATGAACCAGGCCAGGTGTTTGATTTAGTTCTAGGTGAGCACTTTGGAGAGAGTGACCATAATTCAGTTACGTTTAGTTTAGCGATGGAAAGGGATAGGTACATGCCACAGGTCAAGAGTTATCGATGGGGCAAGGGCAATCATAATGCGATTAGGCAAGAATTAGGATGCATAGAATGGGGTAGCACAATGCAGGGGTTGCAGACAATGGAAATGTGGAACTGGTTTAAGGAACAGATATTGCGTGTCCTTGATAGGTATGTCCCTGTCAGGCAGGCAGGAAGTGATAAAGTAAGGGAACCATGGTTTACTACAGAAATTACATCTCTTGTTAAACAGAAGGAGGAAGCTTATGTTGATGAGACTAGATGGTTCCGATGAGGCGATGGAGAATTACAGCTAGGGAGGATTTAAAGAGAGAGTTAAGAAGAGCAAACAGAGGACACAAGCAGTCTTTAGCAAATAGAATAAAAGAATCCTAAAGCTTTCTATAGCTAGGTGAGGAATAAAAGGATGACTAGGGTAGGAATAGGGCCAGTCAAAAACTACCAAGGTACTTTCAGCAAAGAGAAAAGAAAAACATGAACTATATTATACATCAAGAATTATCTGATGCAAACTTTTTACAAATATCAGAAAGAAAGATTCGACCCTTTTATCCCCACAACACCGTCACAGCCACCCAAATTGCTTCCTGAGACCCTGTTTAAATGTGTGGCCTACTCTGCTGACCCAGCCCTGGGCGCAGGTTCACCTGATCACACGAACACTTCTAGATGTTGTCGTTCTCGATGACACCATTACAGCCTTGTGTTTCGGAGTTTATTTTCTCAGCAACTCCGGCCCGTTCCTGTTCTGTACTGGACTGTTTTCTGTTTTGGAGCCTGGCCAGGTTTAGTACCAGAGGACTGGAGGATTGCAAATGTTGTGTCCTTGTTTAAGAAGGGCAGTAGAGATGACCCAAGTAATTTTAGACCAGTGAGCCTCACTTCTGTTGTAGGAAAAGTTTTTTTGAAAGGATTATAAGAGGTAGGATTTATAAGCAACAATCTGACTGGAGATAGTCAACATGGTTTCATCAAAGGCAGGTCGTGTCTCACAAGCCTGAGTTTTTTAAGAAGGTGACCAAGCGTGTGGATGAGGGTAGGGCAGTTGACGTGATATACATGGACATCAGTAAAGCCTTTGATAAGGTTCCACATGGTAGGCTGTTGGAGAAAATGCAGAGGCATGGGATGGAGGGTGATTTAGCAGTTTGGATTAGAAACTGGCTTTCTGAAAGAAGGCAGCGAGTGGTGGTTGATGGAAAATATTCAGCCTGGAGTCCAGTTACTAGTGGTGTACCACAAGGATCTGTTTTGGGACCACTGCTGTTTGTCATTTTTATAAATAACTTAGAAGCAGGCATAGGTGGATGGATTAGTAAGTTTGCAGATGACACTAAAGTCGGTGGAGTAGTGGACAGTGTGGAAGAATGTTACAGGTTGCAGGGGGACTTGGATAAACTTCAGAATTGAACTGAGAGGTGGCAAATGGAGTTCAGCGCAGGTAAATAGGAGGTGATGCACTTTGGGAAGAATAACAGGAAGGCAGAATACTGGGCTGATGGAAAGATTCTTGGTAGTGTGGATGTGCAGAGGGACCTTGGAGTCCATGCACATAGCTGCCCAAAAGTTGCCACCCAAGTTGATAGTGCTGTTAAGAAGACATTGTGTGTTAGGTTTCATTGGTGGAGAGATTGCGTTCTGAAGCCATAATGTCATGCTGCAACTATACAAAATGATAGTGCGGCCACACTTGGAATATTGTGTACAGTTCTGGTTCCCCCATTACAGGAAGGATGTGGAAGCATTGGGAAAGGTGCAGAGGAGATTTACCAGGATGTTGCCTGGTCTGGAGGGAAGGTCTTATGGAGGAAAGGCTGAGGGACTTGGGTCTGTTCTCATTGGAGAGAAGGGGGTGAAGAGGGGGATTTGATAGAGACAGAGGATTAGATAGGGTATACAGTGAGAGTCTGTTTCCTAGGGTGATGACATCAGCTTGTACGAGGGGGCATAACTACAAATTGAGGGGTAATAGATTTAAGACAGATGTCAGAGGCAGGTTCTTTACTCAGAGAGTGGTAAGGGCGTGGAATGCCTTACCTGCCAATGCAGTTAACCCAACCACATTAGGGAGATTTAAACAATCCTTAGATAAGCACGCGGATGATTTTGGGATAGTGTAGGGGGATGGGCTTAGATTAGTTCACAGGTTGGCGTAACATCGAGGGCCGAAGGGCCTGTTCTGCACTGTAGTGTTCTATGTTCCATTCCACAAAAGATGTACAAAACAAAAAGGACACAAGAGATTGAGTTATTGTACCACAATCCAGCAGCTTGTTTGTCACTTTTAAACGGTGGCAGGTTTACAGATAGTTTTTCTTTTAAAAGGAAACTTGAACTCCCTTAACTGCCATGGAGTGAGATGTGAACTCATGTTGTCTGGGTTAGGAGGCTAGGCCTGTTGACTAGTAGCCCAGTAATACAACCAGAAGGGCTTGAAATAACGCTGCTCTCTCTCCACAAATGCTGCCAGCCCTTCTGAGTTTCTCCAGCAATGTCCGTGTTTGTTTATTTCAGATCACCAGCATCTGCAGTTCTTTGGTTCATTTTAACCAAACCACGATACTCCCAACACTGCTCACAGACATTTATGAGGAGCCATAGCACAAGACAGCTCCACCATAAGAGGAACTGGACCTGACGCCAGCATCTGGTGAACATCTGGTCTCAAAATCAAACTGAAGTCAGAGGAGCCTTCACTAACACCATTCCTGTACACATTGTCGACGCTGTGGTTTTTAAGCCTATGCTTCACCTCCCACTGGTGAAGTTCTTGTATTTTATTCTTTTCGATTATTTACATGATTAGATTTCCATTTATTCCCAAGCACATTTCATAATGAAAGTATTTCCACCAACACAGTAAAATTAATTCTCCCACACACAGCTACCAGAATCAAATTAAAAGGACTCGTTCTGGAGACCTGTGCAGTTTTTAGTCCTTACCTAGAAAAGCATGGACTAACGAGAGGGTGGCTCTGAATATATTACAGTTTGAAAGTGTAAAAGCGAGAGTATAGTAAAATGGGTCTTCCTTTCAGTTGTGAAAGTCTGACCTATTTTCTTTTGTTAAAAAAAGTTCAAAATTAATGTTGAGTAGTGAACTAAAGTCAGCATTTTTAAAAAAATCATTCAAGGGAACCCATAATTACCCGTTGTCAGAGAAGAGTCAACCACATAACTCCGGGTCTGGAGTCACAGGGAAATATGGCAGATTTCCGTCCCTCAAGGACATTAGTGAACGACATGGGGTTTTGTTACAATTAACAGTGGCCTCATGGTCTCCATTAGACTAGCTATTTATTATAGATGTTTGTGGAACTAGAATTTCACCATCTGGGATTTGAACATATATCCCCAAGTGGGGGGGGGGGGGGGGGGGGGGGGGGGGGGTGTTCCAGACACAGGGGCATTGCCCCTCAGAATGTTCCATTTCCTGGGTAATTGTCACTGAGCCAGCTGGGCCCGGATTCAGGGGGGGCCTGACTCCAGACAGCACTGCTCCATCAGACTAACTGGACCAACACATCTCCAACAACAGGGGCCCCGTGAGCTTGGTCAGGCTCCAAAACAGAAAACAGTCCAGTACAGAACAGGAACGGGCCGGAGTTGCTGAGAAAATAAACTCCGAAACACAAGGCTGTAATGATGTCATCGAGAACGACAACATCTAAAGGTGTTCATGTGATCAGGTGAACCTGCGCCCAGGGCTGGGTCAGCAGAGTAGGCCACACATTTAAACAGGGTCTCAGGAAACAATATCAAATGATAACAAACCAACACCAAGTGATTGTAGACATTTCTCAAAAAGAAACTTAGTTAAAGGCTGTGGTCGTGGAACAAGGAGGTTTAACAGGGCTGATGTTTGACTGGGGTTTGGGTGGCTGTGACGGTGTTGTGGGGATAAAAGAATCGAATCTTTCTTTCTGATATTTGTAAAAAGTTTGCTTCAGATAATTCTTAATGTATAATATACTTTTTTTTCTTTTCTTTTCTCTTTGTTGAAAGTACCTTGGCAGGACCTTCGGAATGTTTCAGTGACTGACCTCCACGGTAAACAATAATATACAACCCTGTGATCTCACTCCGGGACAGAACTGGTTCAGGATTCCCATCAGCTGGGACCACAATACTTGTCAGAAAGCAGGTGCAATGATGGCTCACCAGCCTGTTTCCCCAAATGGTGGATGGAGACAGGGTCCGTATTCTCAAGCGCTTAGAAGTAGTAGACAGGCTGGTGGGACTGTCAAGAAACAAGGATATTTTGGCTCAGGGGGTCTAGAAGTGGGGGGGGGGGGGGGGGGTCACAAAGTCTCACAATATTTGTTGACCATTTAGGACTGAGATAAAGTGAAATCCCTTTCCACAAAGGACAGTAACTCTTCAGAGTATCTATCCCAGGAGGCTGCAGGGAGGCCCAGTCACTGACTGTCTACCCTGGGAGACCGTGGGGAGACTCAGTCAATGACCGTCTACCCCGGGAGACCGTGGGGAGGTTCAGTCACCGACTGTCTACCCTAGGAGACCGTAGGGAGGTCTAGTCACTGACTGTCTACCCCAGGAGACCGCAGGGTGGCCCAATCACTGACCGTCTACCCCGGGAGACCGTGGGGAGGCTCAGTCACCGACTGTCTACCCTAGGAGACCGCAGGGAGGCTCAGTCACCGACTGTCTACCCCGGGAGACCGCAGGGAGACCCAGTCACTGACTGTCTACCCCGGGAGACCGCAGGGTGGCTCAGTCACCGACTGTCTACCTCAGGAGACCGTAGGGAGGTCTAGTCACTGACTGTATACCCCAGGAGACCGCGGGGAGGCTCAGTCACCGACTGTCTACCCCGGGAGACCGCGGGGAGGCTCAGTCACTGACTGTCTACCCTGGGAGACCGCGGGGAGACCCAGACACTGACTGTCTACCCCAGCAGGCCACACGGGCTCATTCACTGAATATGTTCGAGATCGAGATGCTTAGATTCCTTGACATTAACAATATCAAGCAACATGGGGAGAGTAGGAGGAAGTATATTAAAGGCAGAAGGTGAACCAAAATGATTATTTAGTTCCTGGAGCTGGCTCAGAGTCAGAGAGATGTACAGCACGGAAACAGACCCTTCGGTCCATCTCATCCATGCCAACCCAATCTAGTCCCATTTGCCAGCACCCGGTCCATATCCCTCCAAACCCTTCCTATTCATATACCCATCCAGATGACTCTTAAATGTTGCAATTGTACCAGTCTCCATCACATCCTCTGGCAGCTCCTTCCATACACATACCACCCTCTGCATGAAAACATGGTCCCTTAGGTCCCTTTTATATATTTCCCCTCTCACCCTAAACCTATGCCCTCTAATTCTGGACTTCCCGACCCCAGGGAAAAGACTTTGTCTATTTATCCTATCCATGCCCCTCAATTTTGTAAACCTCTAAGGTCACCCCTCAGCCTCCGACGCTCCAGGGAAAACAGCCCCAGCCTGTTCAGCCTCTCCCTATAGCTCAAATCCCCCAACCCTGGCAACATCCTTGTAAATCTTTTCTGAACCCTTTCAAGTTTCACAACATCCTTTTTCTTGCTGCTAAATTCCTTTGGCACGTTCGGTGATGGTTAGACCAAAAAAAAACAAGGAACTGCAGATGCTGGATTCTGAAAGAGAAATAGAAATAGCTGGAAAGTTGAGTTAATGTGTCAGGCCCAGTGACCCCTTTTCAGAGCAGGTTTGATGGTGGCCGTTGCTTTAAAATGTTGCAATTTCGGAGGTTATTGCGTTTGGATGGGAAGTGAGGGAGGACTGCCTGCAGTGTCATTTTCAGGTGCTTGATGTTGAGCTGCTTGAACTTCCCAGACTTACCCTGAGCCCAGATCCCCATCCACACCAGCACTCACCTCTTTCCATTCATCCTACTGGAATTAACATTCTCAAATTTAATTTACTTTCCTTCATAACTCGACATGCCGTTCCAGCACCACCTCATCCAACACCCGAATCTAGCTCCCCTCACCTTCACCAGAACCTTGCTGTGAGCTTCCTGTGTTGGGCACATGTCACTGCCATTTGACCCAAGCAGCCTGGTCAAGGGGCCTGCTTTCAGTCTGTGACAGACACAGCAGCAAGTCTATCATCTGGAACACCAAACTGCATATATTTCAACAACAATGACGCCGAGATTAAAACTGAGAGCCAGCATTATAGTTTGTTCACCAGAACTCCAGGATTGGCTCAGCACAAAATTTCTGGAATACACTCCAATAAATGCCATTTCCTTCTCCACACTATTCACACAAAATGGCTGACTACCCAAGTTCACTTCCTGATCCCCATTTTAACTGATGTCACTTTCTCTTCACACACAATGTTATCCTCTTCGACAAAAGAATTATCTCCTCAAAGTATCCTTCTTTGACCCCTCTGCACCTGACATCTACCACACCATGGCCAATCTCCTTTTCCTTTCCAAAGTTAATGGAATGCATTGCCACCTTTTCTGTGATGTACCTTGGGATTATTTTAATGCATTCAAAGCACTACAGACATGCTGCTTGTGTTGAGTTTTATCCAGCGCAGTAAAAGGTTCAAGAAGGGAGTGTTCCGAACAAAGAAATCTTGCAGTGCAGGTTCATAGTAGACAGGGGGGAGAAGGCGGTGTTTGGTATGCTTGCCTTTAGTGGTCAGCGCACTGAGTACAGGATTGGGAGGTCATGTTGCAGCTGTACAGGACATTGATTAGGCCACTGTTGGAATATTGCATGCAATTCTGGTCTCCTTCCTATTGGAAAGATGTTGTGAAACCTGAAAAGATTTACAAGGGTGTTGCCAGGGTTGGAGAGTTTGAGCTACAGGGAGAGGCTGAACAGGCTGGGGCTGTTTTCCCTGGAGGCTGAGGAGTTACCTCATAAATGTTTATAAAATCATGAAGGGCATGGATAAGGTGAATAGTCAACATTTTTTCCCCACATTAGCCATGTCCAAAACTAGAGGGCATATGTTTAAGGTGAAATGGGAAAGATCTAAAACAGACTTAAGGGGCACCTTTTTCATGCAGAGGGAGTGGAGGAGGCTGGTACAATTACAGCATTTAAAAGGCATCTGGATGGGTTTATGAATAGGAAGGGTTTGGAGGGATATGGGCCAAATAGTGGCAAGTGGGACTAGATTAATTCCTGATGAAGGGCTTTTGCCTGAAACATCGATTTTGCTGTACTTTGGATGCTGCCTTACCTGCTGTGCTTTTCCAGCACTACTCTAAGCCAGAATCTGGTTTCCAGCATCTGCAGTCCTTGTTTTTACCTAGATTTATTTAATCTGGTCAGCATGGGTGAGCTGGACTGAAGGGTCTGCTTCCATGCTGTACATCTCTAAGACTCAAGTTAAAATAAACCAGTTTCTCCAAGTATATTAAAGAATTAGATTCTTACTATCAGTGAAAGCAATTGTGTAACATTACTGGCATATTGTTAAGATCCCAATGACAGAAACAGTTCTTTGAAAGTGTCATGAATAAAGTTACCCGTTAACTTTAGTCGCATGACTAATCAAGAGCAACAATTAATAACACAAACCGAAAATACTGTAAATAGTCAGTAAGTCAGGCAATGTTACTGAGAATTAATGCCTCACATCTGACTTATTTTTGTCAGAACAGGAAAATCCAACATATGACAGATTTTAATCAAAAGCAAAATTCAAAGAAGGACAGTCGAGAAAGACGTGGAAAGAAAGGAAGTCTATGTCTATATTGGAAGGGAGAACGATTTAAATAATAAAAAGGGATGGTGTCACAAGGCAAAAACACACAATAAAGGGACAAGTAAATCAAAGTTTGGGAGAAGATTTGTAGCTCAGGTGCTTGTTGTTGTGGTTCTGTTCGCCGAGCTGGGAATTTGTGTTGCAGACGTTTCGTCCCCTGTCTAGGTGACATCCTCAGTGCATGGGAGCCTCCTGTGAAGTGCTTCTGTGTTGTTTCCTCTGGCATTTATAGTGGTTTGTCTCTGTCGCTTCCGGTTGTCAGTTCCAGCTGTCTGTTGCAGTGGCCGGTATATTGGGTCCAGGTCGATGTGCTTATTGATTGAATCTGTGGATGAGTGCCATGCCTCTAGGAATTCCCTGGCTGTTCTCTGTTTGGCTTGTCCTATAATAGTAGTGTTGTCCCAGTCGAACTCATTTTGCTTGTCATCTGCGTGTGAGGCTACTAAGGATAGTAGCCAAACAGAGAACAGCCAGGGAATTCCTAGCGGCATGGCATTCATCCACAGATGCAATCAACAAACACATCGACCTGGACCCAATATACCAGCCACTGCAGCGGACAGCTGGAACTGACACCCGGAAGCGGCAGATTCAAACCACTATAAATGCCGGAGGAAAGATCACAGAAGCGCTTCACAGGAGGCTCCCAAGCACTGAGGATGTCACCTAGACAGGGGACGAAACGTCTGCAACACAAATTCCCAGCTCGGCGAACAGAACCAGGACAAGTAAATGAACAATGAGCAGAGATGAGGAAACAACATCAGGATTATGCTATGGCATCTGCTATCTGCCAGAATATTGAGCCCTGAACTCTGAACCTTGGAAGCTATCCAGCTTCTACTGAGCTTCGTCAGGACAACACGGGGAGACCAAACTCTCAAACGTCAGAATGGAAATGCAACAGACACTTAAACTGACGCACAGTCTAAGGCCAGAGTCACACTGACTGAAGCAACATGCTCAGCAAAAATGATCAGCCTACTTTCGGTTTCCTCTAAGACAAGCCACGTCACACAGGGCAACACGATGGCTCAGTGGGTAGCACTGCTACCTCACAGCGCCAGGGACCCAGGTTCGATTCCAGCCTCGGGTGACTGTCTGTCTGGAGTTTGCACATTCTCCCTGTGTCTGTGTGGGTTTCCTCTGGGTGCTCCGGTTTCCTCCCATAGTCCAAAGATGTGCGGGTCAGGGTGAATTGGTCATGCTAAATTGCCGTGTTAGGTTCGTTAGTAAGGGGGAATTGAGTCTGGGTGGGTTACTCTTCAGAGGGTCGGTGTGGACTTGTTGGGCCGAAGGGCCTGTTTACATACTGTTGGGAATCTAGTCTAATCATAAGCAGCGCTGACAATACACTATATTGCAAGAAATAAAAATAATCACTTCTTCATCTGGAAGATGTATCTCAGGTCCAGGAGGGTGAGAAGGGATAAGGGAAAAATGACATCTGTTTCATCTTTTATACTTGTTGGTAATGATAGAACAGACTGGGATGTTATAGAGGGAACTGTCCATTCAGAATGAAGGCTAGATACTGAAAGAGGAGAGGATGATGGTGGAATTATGCAGATGATGATGGAAATTATGGAAGATATTGCACTGAATATGAAGAAGTGAGTGCAGTCCAGGGAAATCCGAACAGGAGTACGCCATCAAACCTGCACTACCATTCAGTTAGACCATGGTGGAGCAACATCTCATGCACTTTACCATTCTATCCCTTGAATTCATTAGTCTTTGCATTAAATTTCTGAACACACCCAATGATTGTATTTCCACAGCTCTCTGGGTCAGAAAATTCCAAAGATTTGTGTTCTTTTTAAGAAATTCTTTCTCATCTCGCTCTTAAATTGCCCGCCCCTTATGCCCCCTGGTTCTAATCTCAAACATCTCAGGCAAACACCCGACCTCCATCCACACTATCTCACACCCTTTAAGAGTTCTGTACATTTTAGTGGGGTCTAGAAATAAAGGTGAAGGAGGGGTGAGAAATGGAGAGACAGTGAAAATGGAAGACAGCAGAATAGGAGAAAGGTAGTTACAGAAATCAATGAGCTAATAGAAGATATTAGTTCACAAACTATCCCTAAACACCCAGACACAGAGATCAGAGGTGGACCACGTGAAGGTGAGTCAGGGGTGAGAGTCAAAAGAAACGTTGATTAAATTTTCCAGTTCGGGGTATAAGCAAGAATTGACATTGATGATGACTTGTGTCAATGTCATAACTGAAACAGAGCTGACAGAATGAAAACAATCACATAAAAAGATACAGCTAGGACTCTGTTTAGTTCCCAGTGTGACACAAGTTATTGCAACGTGTTTTAATTTGGAGTCAAAGATGATGTTGGTCAACTCAGAAACAGGTTCAGCCAGACAGAAAAGGTTGATGGGAGACGGGGAATGCTGGGGTTGGCATGCAGGGAAAAAGCAAAGGTCCTGCATACCATCCTGATGGTGGGGATGTGGTGTAAAATGATCAGATGTCTGTGGTTAAAAAGGAGATGGTTTGGATCATAATGTGGGAGTGGATGTTGGAAGAATCACAGGTATAGATCAGAATGGGGCTACAAACATAAACTCAAAAATAAAAGTTACTTAAAAAGTGATTACTTTATCCTGAAGGTGAGCTCTCTCAAATAGTAATCGCTACTGTCATCAGCTGTATTCGCACTACACAATTCATGATTTAAAACATAAACTTTGAACAGTGACAATGCATTGGATAGAGATTGTCACTATTTCCAAATCCCCTTTTACATCTTCCTGAGCACAGGTCAGTAAATTGGATAAGGATTCCCTACAAATATCTAACGAGGCAATAAAGAAAAACATCTGCAGAAGCTACAAATCTGAAACAAACTGAGAATGTTTTGAAATTCATTATAACTTGGAGATAGTGAGGGGCTGGAGGGGCTGGAGTCAAGAAAATGTGGAGCTGAAAAAGATAGTGGGTCAGGCAGCATCAGAGGAAGAGAGACTCCATGTTAATGACAGGACCCTTCATCAAGACTGCGGAGGGCCAAGGGGGCTGAGAAATAAATAGAGGGAGGGGGTGGGGAAGGTAGGTGGGATAGCGATAGATGGATGCAGGAAGGTGGTGATTGAGATTGGTCAGTGGGAAAGGCGGACTGGATGTGTAGGAAGATGGACAGGTTAGGGGAGGTCAAGGGGGCAGGACAGGCTGGACCAGCAATGAGGTGGGAGGTGGGAGGTGGGAGGTGGGGGGTGGGGGGTGGAAAGTGGAGGGTGGGGAGATTTGGAAGCTGGTGAATACTATGTTGAGGCCATAAGGTTGTAAGCTCCCAAGGCAGACAATGAAGTGTTCTTCCTCTAGTTTGCATGTGGCCTTTTTGACAGCAGGGGGAGGCCCAGGGTGGACATGTCATTGGGAGAGATGAAATGACAGGCAAACAGGAAGTGAGGATGATTGGAGCGGGAGAACTATCTATGTTCCCTGAACCAGTCCCCGGGCTTGCCCCCAGACTCTCCAATGTAGGGCAGACGACATCAGGAGCAACGGATGCAGTAAATCGGGTTAGAGGAAATGCAGGTGAATCTCTGCTAGACTTGGAATGATTCTTTGAGGCCTTGGATGGGAAGGCAAGAGGGGAAATGTGGTGGTAGGTGTTACATCCCCTGCAGCCGCAGGGAAAGGTGCCAGGTGTGGTTAGTGGGGAGTCACGGAGGGAATGGTCCCGAGGGAAAGCAGATAGGGGTGGGGAAGGAAATATCCATTTCAAATCCACCGACTCCCACAACTACCTTGACCACACCTCCTCCCACACCCCATCTCCTGCAAAATGCAATCCCATATTCTCAATTTCTCCACCTCCGCTGTATCTGCTCCCAGGATGGACAATTCCACTCCAGGATATCCCAGCTGTCCTCCGACTTCAAGGTCTGTAAGTTCCCCTCCCCCTTGATTAACAATGGCCTCAACCACATCTCCCACATCTCCGCCCCCAAACCACCACCCATGCACACATCCCCCCCACCCCACCCTAATACCAAGAAGTTTCCCCTGGCCCTCACATTCCACCTCACTAATCTCTAAATCCAACGCATCATCCTCCACCATTTTCACGACCTGCAGTCTGACCCCACCACCAATAAGATATTTCCTTCCCCACCCCTATCTGCTTTCTATAAGGACCATTCCCTCCGTGACTCCCTCGTTAGGTCCACACTCCCCACTAACCAGTCCCGGTGGCTGCAGAGGGTGTAATACCTACCATCACACCTCCTCTCTTATTTCCATCCATGACCCCAAAGGATCATTCCAAGTCCAGCAGAGATCCACCTGCACTTCCTCTAACACCTGATATACTGCAACTGTTGCTCCTGATGTGGTCTCCTCTACATTGGAGAGACTGAGTGCAAACGTGGAGATTGGTTCACGGAACACCTATGGTTCTCCCGCTCCAATCAACCTCACCTCCTGTTTGCCAGCCATTTCAACTCCCCCTCTCATCCCCACATTGGCATGTCCATCCTGGGCCTCCCCACCATCAAAATAAGGCCACACGCAAACTGAAGGAAGAACACTTCATCTTTTGCCTTGGGAGCTTACAACCTTATGACCTCAACATAGAATTCACCAGCTTCTAAATCTCTCCAGCCCAACCCAAGTCCAGTCCTCCCTCTCTGCCCCACCCCCCTTGACCTGCCCATCTTCCTCCCTTCCCACCTATCCAGCCCACCCTTTACACCAATCTATTATAATCACCTCCTACCTGCATCCACCTTAGGCCATCCCACCTACCTTTCCCCCAGTCCCACACCCCTCCCTTATTGATTTCTCAGCTCCCTTCCCCCTCCCTAGTCCTGAGGAAGGGTCCTGCCTGAAACACCGACTCTCCTGCTCTTCTGATGCTGCTTGACCTGCTGTGCTTTTCCTAGTTCCACGTTTTATCCACTTTGAAATTCAGTACAACTCTTCGTCAGAACTAGAATCATACCAGACTCAAAACCTTAAACAAAAGCAGAAATTGTTGGAAAAGCTCAGCAGGTCTGGTAGCATCTGTGAACAGAAATCAGAGTTAACATTTCAGGTCTGGTGACCCCCCTCCTTGGAACCCTAACTTTGTACCCCTCTCCATAGATACTGCAAGACCACTATACTTCAATATTGTGTTATGTATTTTAGTTCAGCTATCAATTTTTAAAAACATTTTATCTTTATTGCTGTCCTCAATTGAAAAATGGCTAGTATTTCAGCAATCGTCAACAGTTTGAGGATGAGGAAAGAATGTTTGTCTAGCCATTAAGCTATGGCAGTACAAAGCCCACTGAATGTTATTTTAGCTTATAAGCAAGGTTGTACAACCCAAACATGGGTTCACCTCCCTACATGAAACTGTCAGGTCACCCTGATCCCTTCACTAGCAATAACTGCAGTACTGATGTAAGTCAAGAGTGTGGTGCTGGAAAAGCACAGCAGGTCACGAAGCACCTGAGGAGCAGGAGAACCAACGTTTCGGGCAAAAGCTTGAGGACTAGGAAAGAATGCTTGTCTAGCCACACATAACCCATTGAGGTACAGCAGTACAAAGAGGGCTTATGCCCGAAATGTCGACTCTCCTGCTCCTTGGGTGCTGCCTGACCTGCTGTGCTTTTCCAGCACCACACTCTTGACTTACATCAGGACTACAGTTACTGCTAGTGAAGGGATCAGGGTGGCCTGACAGTTTCATGTAGGAAGGTGAACCCATGTTTGGGTTGTACAACCTTGCTTATAAGCTAAAATAACATTCAGTGGGCTTTGTACTGCCATAGCTTAATGGCTAGACAAACATTCTTTCCTCATCCTCAAACTGTTGACAATTGCTGAAATACTAACCATTTTTCAATTGAGGACAGCAATAAAGATAAAATGTTTAAAAAAATTGATAGCTGAACTAAAATACATAACACAATATTGAAGTATAGTGGCCTTGCAGTATCTATGGAGAGGGGTATAGATTTAGGGTTCCAAGGAGGGGGGTCACCAGACCTGAAATGTTAACTCTGATTTCTGTTCACAGATGCTACCAGACCTGCTGAGCTTTTCCAACAATTTCTGCTTTTGTTTAAGGTTTTGAGTCTGGTATGACTCTAGTTCTGACGAAGAGTTGTACTGAATTTCAAAGTGGATAAAACGTGGAACTAGGAAGAGCAGGAGAGTCGGTGTTTCAGGCAGGACCCTTCCTCAGGACTAGGGAGGGGGAAGGGAGCTGAGAAATCAATAAGGGAGGGGTGTGGGGCTGGGGGAAAGGTAGGTGGGATGGCCTAAGGTGGATGGGGAGGTGGGCCCATGTTTGAGCTATCTACCTGTCCAGCACCTGCAGGCCTCACTCTCACACAGTGCTGATATAAACCTACATCTGATTTTATTTCCCCGATTTGGATTTTTAAGGACACAGCACAGTAACTATCACATTGCCACACCGTGGCTAGCTCCAATATAACAAAATATTGCAAAAGGACAGCACTGAAACCAACAGACGTTAGAACCCAAAGTAGTTTTCAAAACACGCACTTTCACTCACTCATATCTATTAAAACTATTTCCCACAACTTTAGATGCATGTTGAGGTAACTAAACAAAAATAAACACACTCCAACTGTGCGTACCTTAAGACCCAGGAGCACGTTGCCTGCTAGTTCTGGGTTGTGTTACAGTCCTCAAAGAGTTAAACAACAGTGATGTAACGTCCCAAAACACATCTCCTTAACAACAGAACCAGCTCAACTCCAAGGGACACGTCACATGGTAATTCTCAGGTCAACCTGCCGAGCCCAGGAAAGAGATCAGCCTTTGGGAAACCGCTCCCTGCTCAATGCTGCTTGTGGATTGGGCTCGGGGTTGGTGAAGATTCAAGTTTATTCCACTGACCCCAAACTGCTATTCTATCCCAACCCGGGGGGACATAAACCTGCAGCAAGTGCCCCAGAGGAATCTGCCTTCATTAAGTTCCCTCCGCAGGCGAAAATAACAACAAAAGTTGTGTGCGGGATTATCTGCAAAGTCTCAGGGCTGTGAGAGCAACTTATTGTTGTGTTGGAGAGAGACCCGGTCCCTCTGAAAGATTTGCAGACACACTTCTGTCCTTCTGGTGTTACAGTCCAATAAAACAGATCAAACGAGACAAGCAAACTGCATGAACAGGGACCTTGCTGAGCCCAGCTTCAGAGTCTGCTGTTGTGGGGTGAACACTGAGCCCAGTACAAGAGCCGAGAGCCGGGGATCAGCCAGGTCCCAACTACACAACTGCAGCAGAATGGCTGTGTGCCCCATTCTCATGGGCTTTACATTAAAAAAAGCACCCGGTTACCTCGGTGGACGAAGCCGGAGACAAACTAATGCAGGATTCCGCCAGTGGAGTAACTCAGAGGGAGGGAGGGAGTAAACACACAGAGGAGCTCTCTCAGCTGAGGCGCGGCCAGTGTTCACAGAGTGACACATCTCACACTTACCCACAACAGGCTCCACTGCAGAATGACTCTCTCCGCTTCCCCTGGCCGCTCCAAAGCATAAAGAAACTGTTTTCCCAGCGGGATCACACAGCCAGGTGAGAGGGGGGGAAGGAAGGAGGGAGAGTTTATCCTCACTTTCTAATCACTTCCTCCCAGACCAAACAGCAACTTCTCTCCAAGGCACCTGAGCAACACCCCGCGGCCGGACTGAGGCGGGGAGTGCCCAGGTTCTGGGGAGGCGATGTGAAAAGGCAGGGTAGGAGAGAGAGGGAGGGAGGAGTTGTGGATCTAACCTGTTCTGAGGCAGCTCGCTCCCGGTGAGACACCGCCAGCAGAGGGAGCCGCCCTTTACAATCAGGTCACTTCAGGCTCAGTGTTCATTCACAGCAGGGTCTGTGTTAATGCAGGGCAGTGAAACTGGGCTGAACAGGGTCTGTGTTAGTGCAGGGCACTGAAACTGGGCTCAACAGGGTCTGTGTTAGTGCAGGACACTGAAACTGGGCTAACAGGGTCTGTGTTAATGTAGGGCACTGAAACTGGGCTCAACAGGGTCTGTGTGAATGCAGGACACTGAAACTGGGCTGAACAGGGTCTGTGTTAATGCAGGACATTGAAACTGGGCTTAACAGGGTCTGTGTTAATGCAGGACATTGAAACTGGGCTTAACAGGGTCTGTGTGAATGCAGGACACTGAAACTGGGCTCAACAGGGTCTGTGTTAATGCAGGACATTGAAACTGGGCTCAACAGGGTCTGTGTTAATGCAGGACATTGAAACTGGGCTTAACAGGGTGTGTGTGAATGCAGGACACTGAAACTGGGCTGAACAGGGTCTGTGTTAATGCAGGGCACTGAAACTGGGCTCAACAGGGTCTGTGTTAGTGCAGGACACTGAAACTGGGCTAACAGGGTCTGTGTTAATGTAGGGCACTGAAACTGGGCTCAACAGGGTCTGTGTGAATGCAGGACATTGAAACTGGGCTTAACAGGGTCTGTGTGAATGCAGGACACTGAAACTGGGCTCAACAGGGTCTGTGTGAATGCAGGACACTGAAACTGGGCTGAACAGGGTCTGTGTGAATGCAGGACACTGAAACTGGGCTCAACAGGCTGTGTTAGTGCAGGACACTGAAACTGGGCTTAACAGGGTCTGTGTAAATGCAGGGTCTGTTTGAGTCCTCATCTTCCGCCTAGGAACCCTCCAACCACAAGGGATGAACTCAGATTTCTCCAGTTTCCTAATTTCCCCTCCCCCCACTTTGTCTCAGTCCCAACCCTCGAACTCAGCACCACCTTCCTAACCTGCAATCTTCTTCCTGACCTAACCTCCCCATTCCAGCCTATCACCCTCACCTTAACCTCTTTCCACCTATCGCATTTCCAATGCCCCTCCCCAAAGCCCCTCCTCCCTACCTTTTATCTTAGCCTGCTTGGCACACTCTCCTCATTCCTGAAGAAGGGTTCATGCCCGAAACGTCGGTTCTCCTGCTCCTTGGATGCTGCCTGACCTGCTGTGCTTTTCCAGCAACACATTTTCAGCTCAACAAGATCTGTGTTAATGCAGGACACTGAAACTGGGCTCAACAAGGTCTGTGTTAATGCAGGACACTAAAACTGGGCTCAACAGGGTCTGTGTTAATGCAGGGCACTGAAACTGGGCTGAACAGGGTCTGTGTTAGTGCAGGGCACTGAAACTGGGCTTAACAGGGTCTGTGTGAATGCAGGACATTGAAACTGGGCTTAACAGGGTCTGTGTGAATGCAGGACACTGAAACTGGCCATAACAGGGTCTGTGTTAATGCAGGACACTGAAACTGGGCTCAACAGGGTCTGTGTTAGTACAGGGCACTGAAACTGGGCTTAACAGGGTCTGTGTGAATGCAGGACATTGAAACTGGGCTTAACAGGGTCTGTGTTAATGCAGGACACTGAAACTGGCCATAACAGGGTCTGTGTTAATGCAAGGCACTGAAACTGGGCTCAACAAGGTCTGGGTTAGTGCAGGACATTGAAACTGGGCTCAACAAGGTCTGTGTTAATGCAGGGCACTGAAACTGGGCTCAACAGGGTCTGTGTTAGTGCAGGACACTGAAACTGGGCTCAACAGGGTCTGTGTTAGTGCAGGACACTGAAACTGGGCTCAACAGGGTCTGTGTTAATGCAGGACACTGAAACTGGGTTCAACAAGGTCTGTGTTAATGCAGGACACTGAAACTGGGCTCCACAGGGTCTGTGTTAATGCAGGACACTGAAACTGGGCTCAACAGGGTCTGTGTTAATGCAGGGCGCTGAAACTGGGCTCAGCAAGGTTTTCCGTTAAGACCATTTCCTTCTAAACTCTCTTGTCAGGTCCACGCGCCTCCCCCCCCCCCACCCCCCCAACAACCCACCCTCCCCTCCTGGCACCTTCCCCTGACACTGCAGGAATTGCAAAACCTGTGCCCGCACCTCCCCACTCACCTCCATCCAAGGCCCCAAAGGAGCCTTCCACATCCATCAAAGGTTCACCTGCACATCCATCAATGTCATTTATTGTATCCGTTGCTCCCGATGCAGTCTCCTCTACATTGGGGAGACTGGACGTCTTCTCGCAGAGCGCTTTAGAGAATATCTGTGGGACATCCACACCAACCAACAACACCGCCCCGTGGCCCAACATTTCAACTCCCCTTCCCACTCTGCCAAGGACATGCAGGTCCTGGGCCTCCTCCATTGCCACTCCCTCACCACCCGACACCTGGAGGAAGAACGCCTCATCTGCCTTTAGACCATTGGCATCAATGTGAACTTCACCAGTTTCTTCATTTCCCCTCCCCCCACCTTTTCCCAGTTTCAACCTTCCAACTCAGCACTGCCCTCATGACCTGTCCTACTTGTCAATCTTCCTTCCCACATATCCACCCCACCCTCCTTTCCAACCTATCACGTACTCTCAGCTACCTTCCCCTCAGTCCCACGCCCCCCCATTTATCTTTCCATCCCCTCGGCTCACAAGCCCCCATTCCTGATGAAAGGCTCTTGCCCAAAACTTCAATTCTCCTGCTCCTCGGATGTTGCCTGACCTGCTGTGCTTTTCCAGCACCACACACTCAATTCAGCAAGGTCTCTGCCATACCCTTGGCCTGGGTCAGCTCAGTCTGTGTTAATGCATTGAGACTGGGTTCAGCAAGGACTGTGCCAGACTCTGACACTGGGCTCAGGAAAAACAAGTCGTGAAGTTTCCGTGGGTGACCGTTTTGGGAACAGTGACCATAAGTCTGTAAGTTTTGAAATGACAATGAAAAGGCATAAGATTAGTGCAGAAATTTAGCTGACTAAACTGGGGGAAGGCCAATTTCGACAGCATTAGACAAGATCTGGCAAACATAGCCTAGGAGCAGCAACTTGCAAGGAGGTCTACATTTGGAAAGTGGGAACCATTTAAAAGTAGTAAAGCGAGAATGGCCAGCGTGTTCCTGTCAGAGTGAAGGGCAAGGGCAGCAGGACCAGGCTACCCTGGATACTGAGGGATATCGAGAGTTTTGTAAAGAAAAATAAGGATGGGTGTAGTGCATTAAAAAGTATAGAGAATGTAGGAGGCTGCACAAAAAGGAAATGAGGAGGAGCCATGAAATATCTACAGGAGATGAGATCAAGAAAAGCCTCAAATCTTTTTGGGTTAGTAATCATATATTAATGTGACTTGAAAGAAATTCTGGGATTTACATATTAATGAATCAAAAGCTGCAACCCATTCTAAAAGGTGATAGACTTAACAGCAATCTAGGTTTGTTCAGTATATCGCAGCAGTGTATGACACTATGAGCTCTTGCTATAAATTCTGTGTCCTATGATCCTACTCCACAACCACCTGATGAAGGAGCGTCGCTCCGAAAGCTAGTGCTTCCAATTGGACTATAACTTGGTGTTGTGATTTTTAACTTTGTACAGCCCAGTCCAACCCCAGCTCCTCCACATCATCCTGAGTGCCATCAACAGAATCTCTGCATTCTTATAAGGCTGTTACACCATTCTTGAAATGTATTGTGTAGAATTCAGAAATATTGAAGATAGGAGCAAGATTAGGCCATTCAGCCCTTCGAGTCTGCTGTACAATTCAATATGATCATGGCTGATCATCAATACATTGTTCCTAATCTCCCAATACCCTCGATCCCTTTAGCACCAAGAACTCTATCGAACTCGTTGAACACATTCGATTCAAAGCCGTCTGAACTGCTTTCTGTGGCACTGAATTTGACAGGCCGGTCACACTCTGGGTGAAGAAATGTCTCCTCATTTGACCCAATATTCTAACTGGGGCCTAACCTGTGACTTATCGAGACACCCTTGCTTTGTGCCCAGCTTTAAGGACATTCTATGATAAAAGTCTATGCAAAGCCATGAAATCTGTATACACCTAACCAATATCTTATTTTCTGAATGAAGAGAAAGGCAAATGTTGATGCTGAGGTCAGAAATTGCTCTACTTTTCCAAATTTACCTATTGTTGTTTCTTAATTATTCTTGACTAGTTGTTTGTGGAATTAAATTGTTCATCTTCAGGATATTCTTCCACCATTTCAATTCAAATGGACAATCGTTATTGCTATTCATTCCCCTTCCATCTAACATTGGTCCACGAACAGCTGCCTGAAAGCCTCTGATACTCACTTTCAGAGCCCTATTGTTCATGGGCTCCCATGGGGAATGAGGGGAGGGGTGAGGGAGAATCTGAGCAACAGGACAAAGATTGGATTATATGGGTAATATTTGCTTCCATAAAGCTCTACCTCCATCCTGGAGATGCAGAGAGAGAAGTCACTCCAGAGCTTTGTAACCAAACAATATTCTTCCCCAAGGAGATCATTTAGAAAATCTACTGTTTATTCAAACAATCTGAAACCTATTTAACTCATCCACGAATTTGATTAACAGACACATCGACCTAGACCCTATATTCCGGCCACTGCAGCGGACAGCAACTGACAACCAGAAGCGGCAGATTCAAACCAGTATAAATGCCGGAGGAATCAGCACAGAAGCGCTTCACAGGAGGCTCCCAAGCACTGAGGATGTCACCTAGACAGGGGACGAAACGTTTGCAAGAAAAACTCCCAGCTCGGCGAACAGAACCACAACAACGAGCACCCAAGCTACAAATCTTCTCACAAACTTTGAAAACCTATTTAAAGAAATCTAACTGCCTTCTCAGTTGAAATTAAGGTCACTTCAGCCATAATGTATTTCATCATGGATCCGTACAAGGGCAGGAATGATTAAGAATACAGAGTAACCTCGATTATCCGAAGGACATGGGCAGGGAGTATTTCACTTGGTTAATCGAATACCGGATAACATAGTTTAGCCGGGCATTGGGATCTTGCGATCTTGCCGGATAATCCAATATTCAGATAATCACATGCTGGATAATCGATGTTGCTCTGTATAGATCAGCAGGTATTAAATTATTATTCAAACAGAATCAGAATGATACTGAGGCTCCAGGAATAAGACAAAGTCCAGATCAGCAGCTGAGACAGACTCCCTGCCTAACTCAGGGAATTTTAATGATTAAGAAGGAATTGGCAACGTGAGGGAAGAAGCTCCAGCCTTTTACAGAGGAAGGAGTGGGCCGGGAGAGGGAGTGGGAGGTAGTTATACTTAAGAATTGAGGCAGCAGTTAGGGGAGAACATAGGTGATCCATTGATAACTTTTAATGTTGTTTTTAACTTTACCCTTGGGTAATGGTTTAAATATGTACCAAGGAGAAATAAGGCCTATTTGAATTTTATCAAGCTCAATTAGTTGAACTACATGATATAACTACAAATAACATCAAGTCTTTTGAACCTGGAACTTCTTGTTAGTTAAATAAAGTATCACAAAGCTGGCAGGAGAGGTGAGATGTTGCAGCTGTAACATCTGGATGTTGATGGTTCTCAGTGTGATCCACAGCAACTGTGCTTGCAGTTGGTGTCTACAACTCGAGCAACTTTGGCTCAGAGTTAATGAGCTGGAGTCTGAGCATCAGGAAAAGGGAAAGTTACCTGGACACTTGATTCCAGAAAGCAGTCACATCCCTTACGCTAGGGACTTCCACGCTGTGGTTTGTGGTCAGGGGGATTGCAGCGGAGAGCATGAGTCCTGAACACCTTTACCTTGCCTCGTGCCGGAACATCTCCTCAGGGCTGGAAAGGAATTTAGAGTTGGAGGGGAAGGATCCAGTTGTCTTTGTCTATACCAGTACTAAAGACATGGACAGGACAAAGAAGGAGGTTCTGCTGAGGGTGTATGAGCAGGTGATGAAGGAGCTGTACTAGTGGATGGTCTTTCACCTGCACTGTGCTAGGTCAGTGTTCTGGTGAGTCACATAACCAGGGTGGTAGATCATGACTTTAAACTGAAGAGAGGAAGGGTGAAGGGAAACTTAGAAAGTTTAACGAGTAACAATGAGGCAGGAATGCCAGGCTGTGATTTGGGGAATGATAACCAGATTGTGATAGGAAGAGACACATTCATACAAGCATAAATGGCAACCAGTAAATAGGGTCAGAGTTGGGAAGTTGGTTTAAAAAAATACAATTTAAAAGCTCTTTTTCTGAACACATGCAACATTTGTAACAAGATCACTGAATTGGCCGCACAAATTGAAATATTGTAAATCAGTTTGCTATTGTCATTTGCCATTGCTGCGATTGCATCAGAGTCAAGGCTGCATACTGAATAATCAAGGGTATCTGACATTTTGGAAAGATAGAAAGAAACAAAAATAAGGTAAGAGAACTAAAATAAAAGTTAAGATTAGCACAGCGGTGACAAATGATCTTGACTTGGAAGATCAAGATGAAGAGTCAGTTTGGATGGAGACAAAAAGTCATAGGTAGAATTAATCGACGCCTAGCCATAGAATAGGCACTTGTGGAAAGATAATACAATAAACTTGAGCAGTTTTAATAGACAAATCAAACTCCCAAATGTAGTAATGGGAATGAGTTCACAGTGTACATTTAGTACTTTGAACAAACCAGAAAACGCCATTTTAAAGCTATGTAATGAGACAAAATAAAATAATAAAGGGGGTCTCTCGACATGAGTACTCGTAGAATGAAAGAATTCCACATTCAGTTTGTGAGTAAGAAACTTAGATCTGACATAGCACCCTAACATTAAGTAATAGACATTGCAATGCTATGAAGACAGAGGTGGTTACAGTTGACTGGGGAAATGGGTTAAAATGTAAGATGGCAGAAAAGTGAGTGGGACCAAACCTGACCAGTCTCCTGAACCCAACGCCTGCATTGTCAGCTGCTTAAAAGGACAGCTCCAGAGATAGTGGATCCATTGGTCATCATTTTCAAAAGTTCACTAGACATTGGAACGGTTCCAGTGAATGGAAAACCGCAAATGTAACATTGCTAGATAATAAAAGAGGGAGGTAAAAAGCATGAACTTTATTTCAGTTACACTAATAACTATCATAGCGAAAGTGTTAGAATCCATTATTATGGATGTTGTAGAGGAACCTTTAAAGAATCCGAATGCAATCAAAGAGAGTCTACATGGTTTTATGAAAGGGAAGCTGAAAAATGTGTTGCTGGAAAAGCACAGCAGGTCAGACAGCATCCAAGGAGCAGGAGAATCGACGTTTCGGGCATGCCCTGGATGCTGCCTGACCTGCTGCGCTTTTCCAGCAACACATTTTCAGCTCTGATCTCCAGCATCTGCAGTCCTCACTTTCTCCTCCTTTATGAAAGGGAAATCATGTAACAAATTTATTAAAATTCTTTGAGAATGTAATGAGTAAGGAGGATAAAGTACAGCCAGTAGATTAATGTATTTGGAGTTCCTCAAGTCATTTAAAAAGTTACTGCATAAAAGTTCACAGTAAAATATATTTCCATGGATAGATGCTTCCCAAAACAAATGGGGTGGCTCAAGGGGTCATTCTGTGTTTATGATTGGATAAGTCAACCTGGGGCATGAGAGTCAAATTTGCTGTGTGTGAAACCGCAGAATCCCTACAGGCTGGATACAGGCTATTCAGTCCATCAAGTCCATACTGACCCTCCAAAAACATTCTATCCAGATCCAAACCTCCTACCCTTTTCTTGTAACCCTCCCTTTCCCATGCCTAACCCACCTAGCCTGCACATTGCTAGGCACTATGGGGAGTTTACTATGGCCAATCCACCTGACCTGCACGTCTTTGGACTGTGGGAGGAAACCGGAGCAGCCGGAGGAAACCCACACAGACACGGGGAGAGTGTGCAAACTCCACACAGACAGTCATCCGAGGCTGGAATCAAACTCTGATCCCTGGTGCTGTGAGGCAGCAATGTTAACCACTGAGCCAACGTACCACCCCACATCTATCAAATGATAATCAATAGGTTTTGGCCTGGGCCTCTCTCCCATGGCAACAAAATCATATTGACCTATTTTGAGAAAACACATTTTTATTTAAGGACTGTGTGGAAAATCTGGAAGACGTGGAACAAGTTGGACTTTTTTCCATGATTGAAAAGGGTATCATGTGGCTTGATCATGGAATTAGTTCAATCTGGCTAGAATAAAGACAAGGACCTGCAGATGCTGGAAATATGAGTCAAAAACAGAGAGTGCTGAGCCAGACATAGCGAGTCTGACAGTATCTGCAGACAGGCTAACAGTGTTAATGTCTCAAGTCCAGTGACCCTTCGTCAAAACGCCCTGCTGTGTTTCCCTAGCACTCTCTGTAATCTAATGTGGCTGGTGGCTATATTGAAATCTTTATATACCCAATAAAGTTTCCAAATATAGCATTTCTGACTCCCTTGTAAAACCTGAAAGTCTGGACTCTGACCACTCTCCAAAGAGTCAGATCCAGAATTGAAGACCATGTCTGTCAGCTCTTCAATCTTATCAATAGGAAACCTAGGAGGCTGTGAGAAGTCACTAAATTCTATCCTTTGTCTCTCAATCCTTGGCCAACAGATAATGTGTGTGTGTGTGTGTGTGTGTGTGTGTGTGTGTGCGTGCGTGCGTGCGTGCGTGTGTGTGTGTGTGTGTATATATAGGTTTGTGGAGGGGTGTTTGTGTATGTGTGTATGTAGGTGTTTGGAATTAAAAGTATGTTTCTTTAATTCCAGTTACACTAATAGAAATATACTTTTAATTCCTGATCATAGCTTAGATATTATTCACTTTTTGCCACTTATTTTAACAATATTGTTTATAAAATCAAGGAATTATTTTGAATTAATTAAAGAAGCCTGGTGGAAATAACTTTTATTCTGGATAGTCATACAAAAAAGAAGCACTGGACTGTTTTGGTGATGATTCAACCCATTAACACTTACAGAGTGACGAGAGGGGCTTGAATTTCAGCACATAACAGCTATCCTCAGGCAGCATTCTTAGCATCACACTGACCACCATTCAGACCCACCACTCTATATCACCATAACCTAAAAGAGACATATTAAATATAACCAACCTATAAAGTCTCACCTTGGCAGTAAAATATTTCCTTTGGACAAGGTTTATCAAATAAAGGGCTTCTGTCTTGTGCTACTGTTTCCATTGAACGTTCAATTGCTGTTTAAAACTTGGAATGATACCATATATTTCAAAGCTGCCTAGTCAGAACTAGTACATCACACAACCATGAGAAACCCCTGGATATTGTACCTTTTACCTGGTTGCCCAAGGTTTACAATGTAGAGGAATAAGATGCCTTTGTGCTGTGTGTAAAAGTAATGTCTCCCATGAGCCTCTTGTAACAGCCATTCCTTATACACGTTGACCTTCAGGCACCAGACGCCATCTCTAAAACATGATGTATCAATGAACTTTCTCACCTGTCTGAAGCCATTATGAGAGGCTGTTGCTGAATTTCCACGTGAAGTCAATTTTCAGCTACTATCCACTTTTTAAACACGAGCTGGTGAATTCGGGATCCATTGATTCCTCAGTCATTGTCTGACATTTACTGTATCTTCAGTCCTCTTTCAAAACCTTCCACCTCATCCTCAACAGAGCATCCAGTCTCAGTGATTTCTCTTGAGAAATTCTGTGACTGCAGCTCTCAGTGGGCCCCTAAGTAATGTGATCTGAGGAGTTGTCTGACCTAAGTGGCTGGATTTAGACGGTGAAGGCAGGAATTGGAAGAACAATCAGTCCCAGTGAGAAATGGAAATTCTTCAGCATCTTGGGGGAAGCTCAGTGACCAGTCTCTCAGCCAATTAATGGCGAGGGAGTGGACTTCGAGTCAGGTCACTGGAGATGTAGGCCGTGTTCTTGAGGGCTGCTGTTAGAACAGTAATTTTTACATTTGTGAAAATAGGATGTACGCTTTTAAAATTTCAGAGGATGGATGAAAACATGGACCATGGGACAGGACAAGAACATCAGAATTTGCAAAAATAAACGTTGGTTTCTCTTGTGATGTTGCAGGTCCCCACCACCCCAGTGAATCTCAGATAAGACTGTAGAGTTAACCTTCTGCAATCAAACCGCAGCAATCCCTCTCACGTCACCCTGGAGCTGCCTGTGTTGAACATCTCCCGAAGGAGCAATCCCCGTGAAAATTTATAAACGCATCAAAAGCAAATTCTAAACAGCTCTTTAATTGCTTTAATTGGCCTGATCATTAATGAGAGTATGTTTACTTGTCTGCCTTACCTCACCCCCATCCTTGTACAAATCCTTGGGTTGGCATGGATCAGCACGCAAGCCATCAGTGCCACGTTTTTGGGTCAGTAAGTTCCATTCCAACCTAAAATTGGCTCATGAAAATTTTGGCCAATGTGTCAAAGACGAATCTTAAAGAATTGAGAGATGCCTGAGAGCTTGAGAGAACAGATTTATTCCTTCCTTCTGATCCTGATCCTCCTCCATGACTTCACTTGCAGCTTCCTGGGATCTCATGGGACTATTGACATGACATCAGGAAACTGAGGTGAAGTATGTTGTATACTGAAGGTCTGTAAACACTCCGTTAACACATTCTCAGAGCTCAGAGGAAAGAGGAATCATTTGGTCTTTGGTGTTTTTTGAATTTGAATTAATTTATAGTCACATGTCCTCAAATGTGTTCAGTGAAACGTTTACAAGTCGCCACTTACGGTGCCATCTTAGGTACAAGGTACCTAGATACAGATTCTTCAGTACAAATTCTTAGGAAAAACAATTGAAAAATAAAGAAATAAAAAGTCCAGCATTATAGATCATAGGAATGCAGAAGAATATGGAGAGATAAAAACTTCAGAACAACATTCCTTCCAATCTGGTCCATGCCAGCACCTCGCCTCCAGTCCCTGCCAGGCCTTGATCCCAGACCATGCCAAGCTTCACCTCAAGGAGAAAGTGAGGACTGCAGATGCTGGAGATCAGAGCTGAAAATGCGTTGCTGGAAAAGCGCAGCAGGTCAGGCAGCATCCAAGGAACAAGAGATTCTTCAGGAAGGGCTTATGCCTGAAACGTCGAATCTCCTGTTCCTTGGATGCTGCCTGACCTGCTGCGCTTTTCCAGCAACACATTTTCAGCAAGCTTCACCTCAAGGCTAGGAGGTCACTCTAGAATCACCTCAAGGCTAGGAGGTCACTCTAGAATCACCTCAAGGCTAAAAGTCCATGTCGAGACACTGCCATCTGCCTCCAGGAGATGATCACGCTGGATCGAGAGACCACTGGATCCTGCTACTGCCAGGATGGGAGACCACCCGGACTGGGAGACCACCGGTCTCCTCGACCCAGGAGATCACCAGGCTGATCCAGGAGATCACCAGTCTGGGAGATCACCGGGCCAGGAGACCACCAGGCCGACCCAGGAGATCACCAGGCCGACCCAGGAGACCGCCAGTCTGGGAGATCACCAGGCCAGGAGACCACCAGGCTGGGCCGGGAGACTGCCACACTGGATCTTCACTGAGGCCGAGCGTCCGAGCACGCACTGAAGCCCAGAGTTCAGGGTATTACCGAGAAGAAGGAAGGGAAAAAACACACAAGAAAGAAAATGAGGGAAAAAAGGAAATGGACAGAGTAGATGAGCTCCAGCTGAAATCTCCTACTCCATGCCATAATCAGGCAATTACGATCGGGGCAAGTTATCCTCTGCTCCCACGGGGCCCTCAGTTTCTCCATCACCAACAAACTCTCAGGATTTTTATTCCATCACCCCTGTGGTCTGAGCAGGTGAGAGGAGATGGTGAATACAGGAGATACTGCTACACAACAATCTCCCACAGCTACTGCTAGTAACCTTTCTCTGACAATGTGGACATCCCGCTAGGATATGAAGGAAGCATCTTAAACACATCAACTGTGGAAATGGATATTGCCAGGCCGGCTGATAATATGGTATTTCCAAACTGTAACCACATGCCTGTTCAATGTGGCTACATCCTGTAGACATTCCAGCAAGATTAAGGACACACACAGGATCGTGTGTGAATGAAGGGACAGGTATGATAGAAAAGCAAGATATTCTTCCAACTTTGTTCTGTCCAGCATTCAGCCCTAACACACAGTCAGGTGCCAAAAGGCCCTGGCAGCAGCAACTGGAAACACTTCATTTGTTCAACCTCATCAGACCAGAACATTTCTTCCAGCTTGGATGCACCCTGATGAAATCTTCGATCTCTCGGCTTCACAATTCACTATCTACATTTGCGGTTTCACTTTGCTCTCTGACTGCAGGAAGTTATATAATTAAAGTTGCAACCTGGAAAATACCTCAGGGCCAACCCGCCTGTCTCTGAGGGTCCCCAACAGTCTTTTCAGTCTGATCCTAGTTCCCCAATGTAAACTTCGTTCCCAAATTTTCTCCACTTGCTAATTTGGAACTTTCCAAACATTATTGTTAGACATTAGAGGATAACCCCTTTTTAATGTTGATGGCAGTACGGTGTTTATATATTCACACTTCACTTACAGAATAGTAGTCAACTTTAACATATTCAAAATGCAAAATCGGAATCACTGCCAGGCGCATACAATCATTTTAATCTGAGTCACCGCTAATAAAATGGAGGAAGTGTTCAACTAAAATACTTCCCATAAGTAGAGCATTTATCTGATTTGACTTTACCCTGTATCAATTCGTCAGAATTTAGTGACGTTACTGTTTAACAAAATATTCTAGTATCATACATTTTGTCAAGTAAACCAGTTTTTATAAGTCTTTATACCCGAGCAGCTCTTTTTAATATACATGATGTGGAGGAGCCGGTGTTGGACTGGGCTGGACAAAGTTAAAAATCACACAACACCAGGTTATAGTCCAACTGGTTTATTTGGAAGCACTGGCTTTCGGAGCAACGCTCCTTCATCAGGTGGTTGTGGAATATAAGATCATAAGACACAGAATTTATAGCAAAAGATGACTGTGTCCTACAGTGATATATTGAATAAACCTGGATTGTTATTTCTTTCATCTTTTAGAATGTATGTTTTGGTTAATTAATATGTAAACCCCAGAACCTCTTTTAAGTCACCATCTCAAGATAACTTAAGATTATAATAAAAGGTGACATCTCAGCTCAGACAATGTAAGGTCAGAGTCTGTCTGTATCCCAATCTTGAGTCTGACTGGTTCTATTTCCAAAGTGGAATTTACAAATATTACATGGATTGACTGCCTGCAGATTGTGCATTTTTTGAGCAAAATAGGATGTGTCTGCAAATATAATTCAGCAAATACAACTTCACCCCCTAGACTTATACGTGTGCATGCGTGCTTGAGAGAGAGAGAGGATGGGAGTGTGTGACTATGGGTGCACAAGAGTATGTGGGGGTATGGTGGAGTATACGCCAGAGAGAGAGAGAGAGAGAGTGTGTGTGTGTGTTGTGTATGACAGAGGGTCTTCATGAGTGTGAGTGTATGTATGTGTGCTTGTCTGTGTGTGTGTGTGTGTGTGTGTGTGTGTGTGTAGTGCAGTGGGCTCACCTGTAGTGTGACATGAACCCAAAGTCCAGGTTGAGGCCATCCCCATGGATACCAAACTTAGCTATCAGCCTCTGCTCGGCCACTCTGCATGGTCTCCTATCCCGAAGTCTGCCTTGGAGGACGGTCACCTGAAAATCTGAGGCCGAATGTTCCTGATCGCCGAAGTGTTCCCCGACTGGGAGGGAACACTCCTGTCTGGTGATTGTTGTGCCATGTCCATTCATCCGTTGTTGTAGTGTCTACGTGGCCTCACCAATGTACCATGCCTCAGGGCATCCTTGCCTGTAGCGTATCAGAAAGACAATGTTGGCCAAGTTACATGAGTACCTGCCACGTATCTCACACACACACACAAGCACACGCACACACATACACTCTTACACGTACACACACAAGCACACGTACACACACACTCTTACACATACTCACACATTCACGCAGACTGTCTCTCATACATATGCTGATTTAATATGACTTCGCAGGAGAATGGGACAATCACTATTTATGAGGCCAGCAGTGTGATGGAATACTTCCCACTTGCCTGGACGAGTATAGCTCTAACACTCAAGAAACTTGACAACAGTCAGGATAAAGCAACCCATTGGCATTCCAGCCACCACCTTCAGATTTCACTCTCTTCAGCACTGACATGCAGTGAGACAGCAATGGGCACCACCTAAAAATGATCTGTAGCAACTCACCAAGGCTCCTGAGACAGCATCCTCTAAATGCACAACCTCGACCATTTAGAAGGACAAAGGTGACCGATACATGGGAATATCACCACCTTCCTGAATATTCTCCTTCAAATCATTTATCACCCAAATTTGGAATCATTTCACTGTTCTTTCACTGTCCTTGGATGGACATATTGGGAGTCCCTCCCTAACTGTATTATGGATGAACCTAACCCCCATGGACTGCAGAGATTCAAGGAGGCTGCTCACAAAGATTTACAAGGATGTTGCCAGGGTTGGAGGATCTGAGCTACAGGGAGAGGCTGAACAGGCTGGGACTGTTTTCCCTGGAGCGTCGGAGGCTGAGCAGTGACCTTATAGAGGTTTACGAAATTATGAGGGACATGGATAGGGTAAATAGACAAAGTCTTTTCCCTGGGGTCGGGCATAGGTTTAGGGTGAGAGGGGAAAGATATAAAAGAGACCTAAGAGGCAACTTTTTCACGCAGAGAGTGGTACGTGTGTGAAATGAGCTGCTAGAGGAAGTGGTGGAGGCTGGTACAATTGCAACATTTAAGAGGCATTTGGATGGGTATATGAATAGGAAGGGTTTGGAGGGATATGGGCCGGGTGCTGGCAGGTGGGACTAGATTGGGTTGGGATATCTGGTCGGCATGGACAGGTTGGACCGAAGGGTCTGTTTCCGTGCTGTACATCTCTATGACTCTATGACCACCACTTTCTCCAAGGAATTAGGAGTAGACAATAAATGCTGGCCTATCCAGTGATATGACACCTCTTGAATTAATAAAAGCAATCCTCTTTTCCTTCTTTGTGCTCCAAGTTTCACTCTTCCCCTCCTAAATGTCAAATCTTAGGGAAGTTTAATTCCAGTGGTGAAAGCACATTTAGACCGAGAAGACTATATTTTTAACCAATCTTATCCTTGTCCAACATCTGCAAAAGGCTGTGGAAAATTATGACAAAAGGTTATTGCCATTTTCCGTTCTCATGAGCACTGTCATCAACTGTTGTGCATCAGTTGAACACCAGAGGAAAGGATTTTCATTCTGTCCTACCCAAGATGGGAAGGAGAAGGTTGGGGTCAAAAGAGTGCAACCCCCACCCATCAAAGTTGCCAGAGAAACAGATGAAATTGTTGTGTGTTTTTTTAATCAGTGTGCTTAAAGATGAAGACCCCCAATTCCTGAGGTGATTAATACCATTTCTCAAACCAGATTGATTCGAAAAATGGGTAAATATTCAGGGATCACAGTTTCCCATTTGCCACAGGGCAATGATTTGGTGACAATACTTGGTGTGTGTCCATGCCTTGGAGTGTTTGGAGATGTACGGACCCCTAACCTCACTATGGCTGCTTTCCATTAGCCTTGGGGAGGGAGGGAGAGAGGGTGACAGAAACAGGTCTACTGCAACAAGGGGGAGCTGCAGATGGCCACGACAGAAAGGAAAGACAGAGAGAAGATGATGTCTGAAGGCACTACCTTATGTATAGGGTATAGGTAGCTCTTCTATAAATGTTGGTTACTTTAGAAACAGCACTTAAAGTGTTGGCGCTGTAATCGCGTAACAGCTAACACATGTTTTAAAGGTTCACGCTTGAGAAACAGTGTCCCCAGTTTGTCAATGACGTTACAACATCTTCCCAAGAACACAACATATTCCCTAGTTTGTCAGGGGGATGGGAACCAGAGCCACATATCTGAGAGGGGGATAGTTGTAGATGGGGCAGTGACTGGATGTAGTGAATCTATCGGGGGGGGGTCTTTCACGTGGGGAAACAAAGGGATTGGTTAAAGTGTGTCTGCTTTAACACAAGGAGTGTCAGAAATAAGAGTGATGAACTTAGAGCATGGATCAGTACCTGGGGCTACGATGTTGTGGCAATAACGGAGATGTGGGTTTTACAGGAGCAGGAATGGTTGCCAGATGTTCCAGGGTTTAGAATATTTAAAAAGAACAGGGAGGGTGGAAAAAGAGGAGGGGGTGTAGCATTGCAAATCAGAGAGTGCATCACAGCTACAGAAACGAAGGTTGTTGAGGAAGGTTTGTCTACTGAGTCAGTATGGGTGGAAGTTAGGAACAGCAAGGGAGCAGCCATCATGTTGGGGGTTTTCAACAGACCCCTAATAGCAGTAGGGCGATTGTAGAACTCATAGGCTGTCAGATTTTGGAAGAATGCAGATGTGACAGGGTTGTTGTTATGAGTGACTTCAACCTTCCCAATATTGACTGGGACTTCCTTAGTGCAGATGGTTTGGATGGAGCTGTTTTTGTCAGGTGTGTTCAGGAGGGTTTCCTTACTCAGTACGTAGACAGGCTGACAAGGGGAGAGGCCATTTTGGATTTGGTGCTTGGCAACGAGCCAGGACAGGTGTCAGATCTCACGGTGGGAGAACACGTTGGTGACAGTGATCACAACTGCCTCACATTTACCATAGCCTTGGAGAGGGAAAGGAGCAGTTACCAAGGGAAGCTAATTAATTGGGGAAAAGGAAATTATGATGCTATTAGACAGGAGTTGGAAAGTAATGATTGGGAGCAATTGTTCCACAGAAAGGGCACACAGACATGTGGAGACTGTTTAAGGAGCAGTTGTTGCGAGTGATGCACGAATTTGTCCCCCTGAGACAGGTAAGAAGGGGTAAGATTAAGGAACCTTGAGTGATAAGAACAGAGGAGCTTCTCATCAAAAGGAAGAAGGCAGCTTACGTAAGGTGGAGGAAGCAAGGATCTAGCACAGCTTTAGAGGATTACAGGCTTGCTAGAAAGGAGCTCAGAAATGGACTGAGGACAGTCAGGAGGGGGCACAAAAAAGGTTTAGCAAGAAGGATTAGGGAGAACCCAAAGGCATTTTACTCATATATATGAAATAGAATGATCAGGGAGAAGGTAGGGCCGATCAGGGATAGCGAAGGGAACTTGTGCGTGGAGTCTGAGCAGATAGGGGAAGGCCTAAATGAGTTTTTTGCTTCGGTTTTCAATAAGGAAAGGGATCTTGTTGTGAATGAGAACTTTGAGGAGCTGGGATACAGGCTTGAACAGATTAAGATGGATGAAGTGATGTGCTGGAAATTTTGGTGAACATTAAGATTGATAAATCCCAGGGCCAGACCAGGTTTGTCCTAAGCTGCTCTGGGAAGCAAGAAAGGAGGTTGCTAAGCCACTGGCAAAGATCTTTGCCTCCTCACTCTCCTTGGAAGTCGTACCAGAGGATTGAAGGGAGGCCAATGTTGTTCCTCTTTTCAAGAAGGGTAATAGGGAAATCATTGACAATTACAGACTAGTCAGTCTCACATTTGTGGTCAGCAAGGTTTTGGAAAGAATTCTGAGGGATAGAATTTATGACTATTTAGAAAAGCTTAGAGTGATTAAAGGCAGTCAGCATGGCTTTCTGAGGGGCAGGTCATGCCTCACAAATCTTATTGAGTTCTTTGAGGGGGTGATGAGACAGGTCAATGAAGGTTGAGCAGTGGATGTAGTGTATGTGGACTTCAGCAAGGCATCTAATAAGATTCCCCATGGTAGGCTCATTCATAAAGTCAGGAAGTATGGGATACAGGGAGGTTTGGCTCTCTGGATTCAGAATTGGCTGGCTGACAGAAGGCAGAGAGTGGTTGTAGATGGAAAGTAATCTGCCTGGAGGTCAGTGTTGAGTGGGGTCCCGCAGAGCTCTGTTCTTGGGCCTCTGCTCTTTGTAGTTTTTATAAATGAGTTGGATGAGGAGGTTGAGGGGTGGGTTAGTAAATTTGCAGATGACACAAAGGTTGGAGGCGCCGTTGATTGTATTGCAGGCTGCAGCGCGACATACACAGGATACAGAGCTGGGCTGAGAAGTGGCAGATGAAGTTCAACCTGGATAAATGCACTGTGATACATTTTGGAAGGTTGAACTCGAATGCTGAATATAGGATTAAAGACAGGATTCTTGGCAGAGTGGAGGAACAGAGGGATCTTGGTGTTCAATCCCTCAAAGTTGCCACCCAAGTGGATAGGGTTGTTAAGAAAGCATATGGTGTTTCGGCTTTCATTAACAGGGGGATCGAGTTTAAGAGCCGCGAGGTTTTGCTACAGCTCTACAAGAGTGTGGTGAGACCACACTTAGAATATTGTGTCCAGTTCTGGTCGCTGTATTATAGGAAAGTTACAGAGGCTTTGGAGAGGGTGCAAAGAAGGTTTACCAGGATGCTGCCTGGACCGGAGGGCTTGTCTTACGAAGGGAGATTGACTAAGCTCAGACCTTTCTCTCTGGAGAGAAGGAGGAAGAGAGGTGACCTGATCGAGGTGTACAAGGTAATGAGAGGCATGGATAGAGTCAATAGGCAGAGACCTTTCCCCAGGGCAGGATTGACTGGCACGAGGGGTCATCATTTTAAGATATTAGGAGGAAGGTATAGCGGGCATGTCAGAGGAAGGTTCATTACGCAGAGAGTTGTGAATGCATGGAATGTGTTGCCAGCGGTGTTGATGGAAGCAGAGTCATTGGGGACATTTAAGCAACTGCTGGACATGCACATGGATAGCAGTGAGTTGAGGGATGCATAGGTTAGGTTATTTTATTTTAAATTAGGAATAATCCTTGGCACAACATTATGGGCCAAAGGGCCTGTTCTGTGCTGTACATTTCTATGTTCTAAAACGCATGTTATAGCAGGATGACCTGTACGCAAAAGCTGTTTCCTATACTGAGGAGGATGTCAAGTCAGTGCAGGTATCTGGAGTGTCCTATGAGAAGACCAGCTTTCTGCTGGTCATTCACTACCAATGACGACAAAAGTCAACACCATCCTTAACTTAGGTAAAAACAATGACTGCAGATGCTGGAAACCAGATTCTGGATCAGTGGTGCTGGAAGAGCACAGCAGTTCAGGCAGCATCCAAGGAGCAGTAAAATCGATGTTTCGGGCAAAAGCCCTTCATCAGGAATAAAGGCAGAGAGCCTGAAGGGTGGAGAGATAAACTAGAGGAGGGTGGGGGTGGGGAGAAAGTAGCATGGAGTACAATAGGTGAGTGGGGGAGGGGATGAAGGTGATAGGACAGGGAGGAGGGTGGAGTGGATAGGTGGAAAAGGAGATAGGCAGGTCGGACAAGTCATGGGGACAGTGCTGAGCTGGAAGTTTGGAACTAGGGTGAGGTGGGGGAAGGGGAAATGAGGAAACTGTTGAAGTCCATCTTGATGCCCTGGGGTTGAAGTGTTCCGAGGCGGAAGATGAGGCGTTCTTCCTCCAGGTGTCTGGTGGTGAGGGAGCGATGGTGAAGGAGGCCCAGGACCTCCATGTCCTTGGCAGAGTGGGAGGTGGAGTTGAAAGGTTGGGCCACAGGGTGGTGTGGTTGATTGGTGTGGTTGATTGGTGTGGGTGTCCCGGAGATGTTCCCTAAAGCACTCTGCTAGGAGGCGTCCAGTCTTCCCAATGTTGAGGAGACCGCATCAGGAGCAATGGATGCAACAAATGATATTAGTGGATGTGCAGGTAAAACTTTGATGGATGTGGAAGGCTCCTTTAGGGCCTTGGATGGAGGTGAGGGAAGAGGTGTCGGCGCAGGTTTTACAGTTCCTGCGGTGGCAGGGGAAAGTGCCAGGATGGGAGGGTGGGTTGTAGGGAGGCGTGGACCTGACCAGGTAGTCATGGAGGGAAGGGTCTTTGCGGAAGGCGGAGACGGGTGGGGAGGGAAATATATCCCTGGGGGTGGGGTCTTTTTGGAGGTGGCGGAAATGTCGGCGGATGATTTGGAATATGTGAAGGTTGGTAGGGTGGAAGGTGAGCACCAGGGGCGGTCTGTCCTTGTTACGGTTGGAGAGATGGGGTCTGAGGGCTGAGGTGCAGGATGTGGACGAGATGCAGATTCAAGCACTTCCAGGTTGCCACTGGAGATGGAGAAAGGATTTTGTTGTCAACAGGTAGAGGTTTCAACCAAACCTGGCAAGGTGTGGGTATATGCTTCTCCTGCATTAACATTGTTAAGGTCATCAGCACAGGGAATGATGCTTCTGGATGGCTTCCCAAAGGCAGAGTCATTGACAAATTACAGATGGAAACATCCTGAAGGAGTGACTGCTGAGTGAAAAGGGAAAACGCCTTCAAACTTGGCCAACAGTAGCTCCAAAGTGATGAGGAAGGTGAAGCTCTTCATGAAGCCATGACCTGACTGTATCATCGAGAACAACATCGGGATGTTCTTGTTGTACTTCACCTACCTGGACAAGTCTGGAGACGTACTGCAGACCGAATATCTGTGGTACACTGGGCGTTCTGTACAGCAGCGAGATTCAGAGATCCATACAGAACCTTAGCTCTCCTTACCCAACGGATATTCCAGGGCCCTGGAGAAAGACTCACTGAGGATATTCCTGCTTCAGGTGTCGGCATGCTGAAATACCTGCAAGATTTGGTTTATAACTTCACCCAATCAATTCCATAACCTTTCCTTCATTCCTATCCAATTTCTTTTCAAGTCTATGCCTGTCGCCAGATCCGTAAGCTTCAGAGCAAAACATTTCCAGGACAGTACCACTTTCTCCTCACATTCCTGAATCTCTTGCCCCAAACTTGAAATCCAATGATCAACCAATGGGAGCAGCGTTTCTCTGTCTACCTTATCAGGAATTGTACCAATCTTGTACACCTTGACCAAACCTCCCCTCGTCTCCTTTACGAAGACAGGGGCAGGAGGGAGAAGGCAGCATTGTGCTAAGACCAGGAATCTGCTCAGGGCAAGGAAGGAACATAATGAAGCAGTGCACCAGGTCAAAAAGTCACATTGGGTAAATCTTGTTAATGTTTTGATTTCATTCAATTAATCAATTATAAACTATGAACAGATCAATTAGTTAATTTGTACGTCTAATGCCATGGTGATGAGTTATCATAATTAAAATCAGCATTCAGTTATTTAATCAGCTCAAAGGCATAATGTAAAATTGAGTAGCAAAGAACATTAAGATTAACATGTTGTGAATTTTTCAGTGAACAAACATCGAAGGCGTTTCAATGATGAGTTAATTAAAAGTACTGACCTTCTTGTACACATGCAGCTGGAGGAGTTTGGGCCCTGGGTTTCAGGCCTTATGTATCACCATTCAGATATACACACCAGGCTGAGGGTTTCATAAATAACATGGTTCTGACTGCGGCCACCTCATAGCACGAGGGTATGCAGGGAGAAGGGGAACTGCTGACTCGCCAGACTGTGAGGGAAGAGACAAAAAAAATGCAGATGCTGGAAACCAAGGTAGATAGGCAGGAGGCTGGAAGAACACAGCAAGCCAGGCAGCATCAGGAGGTGGAGAAGTCAACCTTTCAGGTGTAGCCCTTCTTCAGGACTGGGGGTGGGTGTAGGAGGAGCTGCAGATAAAGGGGTGCATGGTGAGGTAGGGATAGGTGAACACAGGTAGAGGGTACAGCCTGGTTGGTCGATGAGAGGAATTAATCCAATTGGTAGCAGGAAGGAAGGGTCAGTCAGAGGAATGGAGGGAAGGGGAGGAGCTGGGAAGGGAGCTGGGAGATGGGAAGGGAGGTTATTTGAAATTGGAGAACTCAATGTTGAGTCCAAATATGCAGGTTGAGCAATGGTCCCTGCAAGCATCTCCTTTTCTAAGTCTCGTGCTAGTGAAGGCTCCTCTGGAGAGTGCTGTCAGAAACTAAGCCCTTGGCATTACTAATCTGTACGGGGGCATGGGAATCATTGAGAAATCAATCATAATAGGGAATTTAATGGCTAGGGAACAGACAGGAAAGCTACAGACATACTTGTGAATCCAAGCTGCTATGCTGCCTCCTTGCTTCCAGGGACATCTCTGAGCAGCTCCAGAACATTCTGTGGGGACAGGGTAAATAACCCATTGAACCATATCAGTACCAACAAGATCAATATAAAGAAATAGGTGGTCACGCAGGCAGGTTGTAAAGAGTAGGAACAAACAAACAGGACCTCAGAGGTAATAATCTCTGGATTATTCCCAGGGCTACATGCTAGTATAGTAACAGGGATACAGGAAATGGTTGTCATCTTGGAGACATGGTGTATGAGGAAGGACTTTAGATTCCAGGGTCATTGGGATTGGTTCTAGGGTAGACACAATGTCTACAGTCTGGATAGGTTCCATCTCAACACAGCAGGAACCAATGTCCTGAGAGTCAGTTTGCTCATTGGGAAGATATAAAATGACTTAGCACGAGAATGGGAACCAACAGATAACATTAGAAAGGGAAAAACTGGGACTGGGAGAGATAGATAGTACTAAAGTAAGAAGTATTGGGTGGAGCCAGAATCAGAGGAAATGTATATGGTCTAAATTGAGTTGATTACAAGAATGCACAGTGTCTGGGCAAAGAAAGTTGATGAACTGCAGACACATGGGAGGATGAGGTTCTGGCAATCATGAAAGCTGTCTCAATAAAGGGTCAAACTGTACATTTCTGATGACAGGGAAGGTGAGGAAGTAGGTGTGGGGATAATATTGATCTCGAGTACTGGAGAGAGAGAGAGAGAGAGAGAGAGGATGTCCTCTTGGCATTTGGATTGACATTGAATTGTAGTCATGTGACCCCTGTCATGAGGCAGTCACTGCAGGTTGCTTTCTTAAAGAGAGTTCCAGGAAAGACTGAGTATTAGCAAGAGAGTTCTCACTGAACATATAGCAATAAGGTGAAAGTGAGGACTGCAGATGCTGGAGATTAGAGTCTAGATTAGAGTGGTGCTGGAAAAGCACAGCAGGTCAGGCAGCATCTGAGGAGCAGGAAAATCGATGTTTCGGACAGGAACCCTTCATCAGAAATGAAGCAATGTAGTAATAAAGGTCAAGGATGGAATCTATTTGGTTATAGTTAAGAGCTAATAAAGAAAACATCAAACTAGTAAATACACTGAAAATAACAAATGCTGGAGATCACAGCCAGTCAGACAGTATTCATGGAGAGGCAGAAAGCGAATGTTTCGAGTCTAGATGACTCTTTATCAGAGCTGTAGTGAAGTGTGGAGGGGACAGCGTTTATGCTAATAGTTTGGGGTGGAGTGGTGTAGGGATAGTGGGTGTGGGGTGCTGGTGAAGAAAAGATGTAGATAGATCAGGTTCAGCAATCAGAATGTGAGAATGGCAGAACGATGGCATGTCTCCTGCCAGACTTGAAAGTGCAGGCAGTCCCCCTGGGGTGGCAACTGTTACAGTGAATCACAGCACAAACTGGAAAAACAACATCTCATCTTCAGACTAAGTTAAAAATCCCACAACACCAGGTTATAGTCCAACAGGTTTATTTGGAAGCACTGGCTTTCTGAACACTGTTCCTTCATCAGGTAGCTAGTGGAGTATCAAATCGTAAAATACAGAATTTATCGCAGAAATTTACAGTGAGATGTAACTGCGAACACACTGCATCACACTGTAAACTTTTGCTATAAATTCCGTGTTTTATGATCTTATTCTCCACAACCACCTGATGAAGGAGCAGCGCTCTGAAAGCTAGTGCTTCCAAAGAAAACTGTTGGACTATAACCTGGTTTTGGGGGATTTTTAACTTCTTTAGGCACATAAACAGCAAAAGAGAGGTGAAAGGAGGAGGAGAACAAATTAGGGAGAATCACATGGATACCAAGAGTGTGACTGAGGTACTAAATGAGTACTTTGCACTAGTTGTTACGAAGGGAGAGATGCTGCCAATGTCATCGTGAAAAAGAAGATGGTTATAAAACTGGGTGGACTGAAAATTGCTAAGGAGGAGGTATCTGACAGAATTATAATCCTGGACCACACTGCCAAATGTGCACTGTGATCTGGCCGGAGCCTAGTAACTCTGACTTTTAAAGAGGACAAAGTGTGAGATCCATGAGATTAACAAGAAAATAAAGTTACAAGATTCCATGGTTTTGAAAAAAAAACTATGTATTGTATCACGATAGGAGAAAGTGAGGACTGCAGATGCTAGAGATCAGAGCTGAAAATGTGTTGCTGGAAAAGCGCAGCAGGTCAGGCAGCTTTCAAGGAGCAGGAGAATCGACGTTTCGGGCATGAGCCCTTCTTCAGGAATATATATATAATAATGTTTACTATCGTGATACAATACATATACAACTAGAATTATCATGTGATTAATATAGTTAATAGACTCTGACCAAACACTCCATAATGCACATTGATTGGTACATGCAATCAAGACAAATCCCATAGGTCTGTTAACAATTCCCTCCCTCCATGACATGAATGACACAGTAGATCATCAAATCTCATTAAATTTCATAAGGGATCCCAATTTTTCCCTTTGGGCAGTTTGGAGTTGGCACTTCCTCTGAAGAGCCTGCTGCCATGGACTGCCTCAGCCAGCTGCTGTTCTCGATGATCATCCTCTCTTCGTAGGTCTATGCAACATTCAAGCATTAACTCACAAGAATAACCCCAGCTTTTTGTCAACAGCCAACTTCAGGGAGTCAGCTCTCTGAGCGGCCATCTTGCTCTGTTGCATCAGGTAAATGTTAGTCATCAGGTTTTCAACCCTCACTTTCTGATACACAAATATTAATGTCCACAGACCTTTTCCAAGCCCTTCATGGCTTCGCCAAACACAGAGCCAGCGACTGTCCACTTTCTCAGTTCCCCAGGAATTGTTTGAATTTTGACTTTAACAGTTGGCTGTCTACTAACTTCTATAGTGTCTGCCCAGGTTGCAACCATACAGAGCTGTCTGCTTGCTGTTGATTCCTCACTGAGTCCCCTGTAACTGAGTTGACTTCCGAGCAGTATAGCTAACTGCAGTACTCCAAATGTAAGATACTACATCTTTCTTTCTTTCTTCCAATAAACTATAACCTTTAAACTCCTCTTCAGTAACCCCCATACTCTACTCTGTTGCCTATTAAAAATCTTGCAGTAAATCCCTCTCCTATTCCTGGGTAGAATTGAATGTTGCTACCTTGGAATAATGTGTTCTGTAAATGTTACTAGTCAAAGATTGCTGGCTCAGTCAGTTAAAAATGGATACAAGTGGAGTATTTTATTACTTCAGCTCACTGTACTTAAAACTGACAAATTACAGGGTTGGCTCAGATACATTCAAGGGAACTGAGTGAAATACAGAGTAAAACTAGAGGAGTTACAGCCCTCATCTCCCAAATCTTTGATCAATATAGCTTTGCCAAAATACCAGATAATTGCAACCTTAGTGTGTCTTACCAACGTGGTTTAGTTTACTTTGTCTAAGCGTGGGTATCGTAGATGTATATAGCCATCACAAAGCAGCCAGTTGTAAAAGTGCCAATATTGATTTGTGGATGCATCCAGTGCTCCTGCTAATGTCACACGGGCGGCACGGTGGCACAGTGGTTAGCACTGCTGCCTCACAGCACCTGAGACCCGGGTTCAATTCCCGACTCAGGCGACTGACTGTGTGGAGTTTGCACGTTCTCCCCATGTCTGCGTGGGTTTCCTCCGGGTGCTCCGGTTTCCTCCCACAGTCCAAAGATGTGCGGGTTAGGTGAATTGTCCATGCTAAATTGCCCGTAGTGTTAGGTAAGAGGTAAATGTAGGGGTATGGGTGGGTTGCGCTTCGGCGGGTCGGTGTGGACTTGTTGGGCCGAATGGCCTGTTTCCACACTGTAAGTAATCTAATCTAATCTAATCACACATGGCGAATGTGGTACCTGCTTCACATATGCACAGACTCATATTGGCAAGGAGTGGGAGGGAGGAGGAGGGATAGGTGGGGAGGAGATAATGGATAGGGAGGAATGAGGAAGGGGGGGCAGGAGCAGGAGTAGGGGGGGGAAACATTTGAAAGTCAGTGATTACAGAATTAGTGAAGTTTACATTGAGGGAGAGGTAAGTGGTAAGACACAGAAATTCTGAATGGGGGACAGACTAGAAGTGGCCATTCAGAGGTGGGGGAGCGGGGCAGTGCCAAGCATAATTTATTATTACCACTTAGCAGCTGATTAGTCTCTCTTTTCTGTGTATAATTAAGTAGCACCATCTTTTATGCAGGCAGCTGTTGGAAGTAACATTGCTGATATATTTGTGCAGGTGTGAGTACGACACCATCTAGTGCTTACAGTTACAGCCAAATTGGAAATATTTTCCCTTTGTTCAAACATGGATATAAAGCTGGGCCAGTGTTTCCCTCAATGTGTGGAAAGTATTCTTTTATTTGCAACAATATCCAGGACAAAATTAAGTCCATTGGCCAAATGAAGATTAGTCAAGGAAAGGCAGAATGGATTTGTTAAGGAAATTTAATTTTTTAAATTCATTTGTGGGTCTTGGGTGTACCTGGCCAGCACTGATAACCCGTACCTATTTGCCCTTGAGAAGGCGGTAGTGAGCTGCCTTCTTCAATCGCTGCAGTCCACCTGCTGTGGGTTGACCCACAATGCTGGTTGGGAGGGAATTCTAGGATTTTGACCCAACAACTGTGAAGGAATGGTGGTATATTTCCAAGTCAGGGGGGAACTTGCAGGGGGTGGTGTTCCCAAGTACCTGCTGCCTTTGTCCGTCTAGATGGAAGTTGTTGTGGGTTTGGAAGGTGTTGTCTAAGGATCTTTGGTGAATTTCTGCAGAGCATCTTGTACATAGTAGACACTGCTGCTGTGGAGCATCGGTGGTGGATAGATTGAATGTTTGTAGATATGGTGTCAATCAAGCGGGCTGCTTTGTCCTGGATGGTGTCAAGCTTCTTGAGTGTTTTTGGAGGTGCACACATCCAGGCAAGTGGGGAGTATTCCATCACACTCCTGACTTGTGCCTTGGAGATGGTGGATTGACTGGGGAGTCAGGGGGTGAGTTACTTGCTGCAGTATCCCTAGTCTCTGACCTGTTCTTGTAGCCGCTGTGTTTATGTGGTGAGACCAGTTGAGTTTCTGGTCAATGGTGACCCCAAGGATATTGACAGTGGGGGATTGAGTGATGGTAATACCATTGAATGTCAAGGGGCAGTGATTAGATTGTCTCTTATTGGTGATGGTTGTAGCCTGGTATTTGTGTGGCATGAATGTTATTTGCCACTTGTCGGCCCAAGCCTCAATATTGTCCAGATCTTGTTGTATTTGGAACATGCTTCAGTATCTGAGGAGTTGTGAATGGCGCTGAACACTGTGAATAATCAGTAATCATCCCCACTTCTGACCTGATGATGGAGGAAAGGTCATTGATGAAGCAGCTGAAGATGGTTAGATATAGCACACTACCCTGAGGAACTCCTGCAGAGATGATCTGGAGCTGAGATGCTTGACCCTCCACAACCACAACCATCTTTCTTTGTGCCAGATATGAGTCTAACAGAGTGTTTGCCCCCTAATACCCATTGATTCCTGTTTTGCCAGGGCTCCTTGATGCCACACTCAGTCAAGTGTGGCCTTGATGTCAAGGGCTGTCTCTCTCCCCTCTGGAATTCATTTTTTTTGTCCATGTTTGAACCAAGGCTGTAATGAAGTCAGGAGCTGAGTGGCCCTGGGGGAACCCAAACTGGGTGTCACTGAGCAGGTTATTGCTGAGCAGGTGCTGCTTGATAGCGCTGTTACTGACCCCTTCCATCATGTTACTGATGATGGAGAGGAGACTGATGGGACAGGAATTGGCCTGTCCTGCTTTTTGTGTACAGGACATACCTGGGCAATTTTCCACATTATCAGGTAAATGCCAGTGTTGTAACTGTACTGGAACAGCTTGGCTAGGGGAGCGGCAAGTTCTGGAGTACATGGTTTCAGTACTAATGTGGGAATGTTATCAGGGCCCATTGCCTTTGCAGTATCCAGTGCCTCCAGCCATTTCTTGATATCACATGGAGTGAATCGAATTGGTTAGAGACTGGGGTCTGTGATGCTGGGGATCACTGGTGTTGCCCAAGATGGACCATCCACCAGGCACTTCCTGAAGGTGGTTGCAAATGCATCAGCCGTATTTTTTGTTCTGATGTGCTGGGCTCCTCCATCATTGAGGGTGCGGATATTTATGGAGCGTTCTCCTCCAGTGAGTTGTTTGCTTGTCCCCCACCATTCATGACTGGATGTGGAAGGACTGCAGAGCTTAGACCCTGATCCATTGGTTGTGGGATTGCTTACCTCTGTCATTTGCTGTTTATGCTGTTTGGCCCGTTTGGTGGCTTCACCAGGTTGACATCTCATTTTCAGCTATGTCCAATGCTGCTCCTGGCATGTCCTCCTGCAACCTCCACTGAACCAGGGTTGACCCCCCTGGTTTGATGGTAATGGTTGAGTGGGGGATATGCTGGGCCGTGAGGTTACAGATTGTGCTGGAGTACAGTTCTGCTGCTGTTGATGGCCCACAGCATCTCAGGGAAGCCCAGTCTTGAGCTGCTGAATCAGTTCAATGTCTGTCCCATTTAGCACGGTGATAGTGCCATACAACACGATGGAGGTTATTCTGTTATGTGAAGGCGGGACTTTGTCCCAACAAGGACAGTGCAGTGGTCACTTTCACCTATACTGTCATGGACAGCCAGCAGATTAGTAAGGATGAGGTCAAGTATGATTCTTCCTCTTGTTGGTTCCTTTACCACCTGCCACAGACCCAGTCTAGCAGTTATATCCTTTTGGACCCACCCAGCTCGATCAGTAATGCTGGTGCTGGGCCAGTCTTGGTGTGGGACATTGAAATCCCTCACCCACAGTACATTTTGTACCCTTGTCACCCTCAGTGCTTCCTCCAAGAGTTGTTCAAAATGGAGTAGTACTGATTCATCAGCTGAAGGAGGACTGTACTGGTAACCAGTAAGAGGTTTCCTTGCCCATGTTTAACCTGAAGCCATGAGACCTCATGAAGCCTGAAGTTGATGTCAAGAATTCCCAGAGCAACTCCCTCCCTACTGTATCCCACTGTGCCACACCCCCCCCCCCCCCCAACCCTCCCCTGCTGGGTCTGTCCTGCGCGTGGGACAGGACATATCCAGGGATGGTGATGGTGGAGTCTGGGGTATTATCTGTGAGGTATAATTCCGTAAGAATGACTATATCAGGCTGATGCTTGACTAGGCTGTGAGACAGCTCTCCAAATTTCGGCACTAGCCCCCAGATGTTGGTAAGGAGGACGTTGCATGGTTGTCAGGACTGTTTGTGTATTTGCCGTTGTCTTTTCCAATTCCAAGGTTGATACCGGGTGGTCCGTCTGGTTTCATTTCTTTGTTGTCACTTCCTCGTGATTGATACGGCGGAGAGCCTTGCTGGGCCATTTCAGAGGGCAGGTAGAGAATCAACCCCATTGCTGGGCTCTGGAGTCACATGGAGGCCAGACCAGGCAAGGATGGCAGATTTCCTTCCCTAAAGGACATTAGTGAACCAGATGGATTTTTCCAACAATTGACAATGGTTTCGTCGTCATCAGTCAACCCTTAATTCTGGATTTGTTTTTCATTAAATTCAAATTCCACCATCGGGATTCGAACCCAGGTCCCCAGAACATTATTCTGGGTTTCTGAATTAATAGTTGAGCGATAAAACCATTAGGTAAGAACAAGGACTGCAGATGCTGGAAGCCAGAGTCTAGATTAGAGTGGTGCTGGAAAAGCACAGCAGGTCAGGCAGCATCCGAGGATCAGGAAAATCGATGTTTCGGGCAAAAGCCCCTTATCTGTATTCCTGATGTAGGGCTTTTGCCCAAAACGTCGATTTTACTGCTCCTCAGATGCGGATAAAACCGTTAGGCTATCGTCTCCCCTTTGATTCAGCTTTTTGATGACATATCAGAAAGCGTAGATCAAGGTAATGCAGTTGATCTGCTATACCTGAACTTCCAAAAAACATATGATAAACTGTCACATACCAGGAACACGGTTAGTGGTATCATGGATACAGAACAGGAACAGAGCATGCTGGATGTAGGCAGCAAGTCTGGTAGTACCAGTTGTGAGAGAAGCACACTTAATATTTAAGGTCAATGATCTTTCATCAGAACCAGATTTGAATTGACTGAATGATAAAGGAACTGAGAATTATGATATTTTCCCTTTGTTCAAAACTGGAAATAAGGATGAACCAGTGCTTGCCTCAATGTGTGGAAAGTTTTTTTTATTTGAAACGATATCGAGGACAAAATTAAGTCCATTGGCTAAATGAAGATGAGTCAAGGAAAGGCAGCATGGATTTGTTAGGGAAAATTTAATTCAGTTTTTTAAAACTAGAATTAAAAACCGAAAGTGCGGGCAAAACTCAGCATAAGAAATCATACCCACCTTGAAACATTAAGTTTGCTTTTCTCTCCACAGTTTCTTCAGCTCTCTTTATTTTTATTCCTGATCTCCAACATCTGTAGGATTTGTTTTTATTATGGAAGTTGTGAATCATTGTTTTATGGACAGGAGGGTGGATTAAAGGTATAAGGAGCACTTCCTCTTCTGATTCATATTAATATTCTAGACTTGAATTGACAAGATACGATTTTGGAATTTGCTGAATACACAATATTTGGAAGTAGGTGAATTAAAGAGGGGTTTAGTGATACACCGTGAGAGGATGTAGGTATGTAATAGATTATATTTAATGTAGATTATTGTGAAGTTATATATTTTGGCAGGACAAACAAGGAAAGACAACATAAAACAAAAGGTACAATTCTAATGGCAGCGCAGAAGGATATATCCGCTCACCCTGTTGAAGATAGGAGGGCAAGTTGGGAAAGTGGTTAAAAAGAGAATAGGGAACTTACCCATTCATAAAATCATCAGGGGCATGGATAGGATAAATAGGTAAGTCTTTTCCCTGGGGTGGAGGAGTCCAGAACCAGAGGGCATTGGTTTAGGGTGAGAGGGGAAAGATATAAAAGAGATCTAAGGGGCAACTTTTTCACGCAGAGGGTGGTACGTGTATGGAATGAGCTGCCAGAGGATGTGGTGGAGGGTGTACAATTGCAATACTTAAAAGGCATCTGGATGGGTATATGAATAGGAAGGGTTTGGAGGGATATGGACTGGGTGCTGGTAGGTGGGACCAGATTAGGATGGGATATCTGGTCGGCATGGATGGGTTGGACTGAAGAGTCTGTTTCCATGATGTACATCTCTATGACTCTATGACTCTAAATGGAGGCATGGAGTAGAAAAGAAAGGACATAATGGTGAATTCATGTAGGCCTCAACCAGACTCGTGTCCAATTCTGGACACCACACCTCAGGGAGGTTGTGAAGGCACTGGAGAGAGGACTAAAATTATTCAGAATAAATGGGTGTGAGGAACTTCAGTCATGAAAATAGATTCACAAAGGTTGTTCTTCTGAAAGAAGGGGGAGAAAAGTGATATCAGTGTTCAAAATCATGAGGTTCTGGATAGTGTCGATTTGCAGAAACTATTCCCATTGTGGCAGGCTCACAACAGATTGGCCAGAGAACCAGAGATGATGTGTGGAAAAATCTTTTTTTTTAAGCAGCAAGTTATTAAGGATCTAGAACACACTTTCTGAGTGTAAGCTGGAGATAGAAACAATCATAACTTTCAAAAGGAATCAGATTATTTACTGAAGAGAGAAGGTTGCAGAGCAGTAGAGAGCAGGCATGGGGGAAAGGCTTGCTGATATACTCTTGCAGAGTCCAATATGAACATAATGGACCATTGTCCTCCTACAATACTGTAACTATGACTCTGACAGTAAAACAACTCTAATTTCTCCAACTTAACCTTGGAGCTAAAATCCTTCATCCCTGGAATTATTCTGGCTAACCTTTGCAACCTTTCAACGATTCACATTCTTTACAATCTGGAGGGACTAGAACTGCTCTTGTTTGTATTATCTCGCAGCTCATTATATTCAATTAAATCTGCCACTTTCTGCCTATTCAGCTGTTCTAGTGCAATCTTATTTCCCGTACCTTCAAGATGTGCATCACAGCAAGTCATGCAGAATTCCAATATCCCAGTCATCTACATATATCAAGAAGGTTAAAAGTCACACAACATCAGGTTATACTCCATTAGGTTTATTTGGAAGCACTAGCTTTCGGAGCGCTGCTCCTTCATCAGGTGGACTATAACCTAGTGTTGTGTGATTTTTAACTTTGTACACCTCAGTCCAACACCGGCTCCTCCACATTGTACATCAAGAAAGCAGCAGTCTCAACTTTGGTCCTTGAGGAACACTCCTGTCTACGACAGTCTCAGAAACATCTTTACCATGACTTTTTGTTATTCTTGTCCTTAACCCAATTTGTATCCAAGCTAACATTGACCCTTTGGTTCTAGCATTTCACACAATATTTTTTCAAACACTTTCTTATGTTACATAAAGGCCACATCCATTGCATTCTCTTCACAGGTATTTACAACATGAAAAGAGGCTATTTAACTTGCCATGTTCACCTGTTACTTTCACCAATTTCCTCTGTTACTTTATCAAATTCAATTTGATTTAGTCAAACGTAATGTGTTTGTTTACAAATTCATGCTGGCTTTCCTGAATTAACAAAATACCTCTCCAAATACCTGGTAATTTTTTTTCCCGATATTTGTTTTTAAAAACTGTAGCACTGCTGCTATTAAACTGAGCAAACCTTTAATTATCAGGAATGTTGGAAGATAGAGAGCCCAACCTTGACCTCCACTTCCACGCATTTTAGCAACCCACATGCAAGCTATTGAACTGGGCCATTTATCCATTGAAATCGATCCAGCTTTTCCAATCCATTCTGTTTATCAATTTTCACACCATCCATTATCTCCACCATTTCACGTTTACTGATATTTTGCCAGTATCTGCTTCTTAATAAACGCTGATACAAAGTACTCATTAAATCTGCTCCCCTTGTCTTGCCTCCCTAAGCAAAGAGTAACCTCTTTGTCCCGAATAGGAGCCCTTCCCCTGCCCCTTACGACTTATTTACAATTTATAAAGAGGTAGAGAATTTCATATTCTCTTATACGTTAACTGCCTTTCTATTCTCAGATTCTATCTCTTCCAGTCTAATTTTCCTCTTTATTTCTCCTCTCAACTTACTGTAATTATTCTGAAGAATCAACCAGGTATTCCTTTTTGTGTTTGTTTTAATGTTATTCCTATCTCCCTTGTCATCCAAGGAACCTGGTTTCTATTCCCCTACCATTCTCCTTTGCTGGATTGTATCCTGAAACAACTCTTCCTTCAAGGTCACAATTGTCCTGTTATGGTTTCTCCTGTCAGTAATTGGTACCATTTCATCCTAGCAAGATCTCCAATCTCCCCTGTGGTGATAGCCCTTTTCAAATTTAGAACTTCTGCTTTAGTTTGCCCCTTGCTAATCTTCATGACTAACCTAAACCTTATGATACAGGGATGATACTCATCCAAGTGCTTCCCCAGATACTTGCTCCATTTTGCTGACATTGTTCCTCAACCCCATGTCCAGCAATCTCTCCTTCCCAGCTGGTTCATAAAGGAAATTCTCCCAAACACATTTAACAATATCTCAATCAATTACAGTCTCCCAATATAATGTTGCACGTCTCCATGAGTTCCTTTGAAGCTTATTCTTTTGAGAAGCTGGAAGCAAGAAAGTAAGCTGACGAGGATACCCACTGCTTTTCCCACCTCAACTCAAAATTAAACTCTGGCAGTAAATCTGAGGCCTTTTGGTGGTTAATTAAGCCTACTCTCACCATTTGGAAGCCTATGGAATCTCAGTACCATGTGACAAGACCTCTACAGAAACTTATAATGGAGTCATAAGTCTCCCAGTGACCTATGGCAAGGATCTCACAAGAAGATTTTAAGATTTAAGACTTTTACAGATAAACTACAATCAACATTGTCTAAAAATTATCTAGCAAGCAACGAATACATAAAGCACTGAAAAGGTATTCTCCCTTCAACATTCTAACGGTCAGTACCTTGCAGATTTGTTGATGATTCCAACGTTCATCTTCATTGATAGACCCCCGAGGTTGGCTTGGCTGTCTAGCTCAGCAGATTTTGGAAAGGTATGAGCCTTTAGATGTTGACCCTCCATAACTTCTCCCATGACTCTCTGTTTATTCTCATTTATGCTGAGCTAGGTCTGTGTTAATGCAGGACAGTGAAACTGGGCTGACAAGGGTCTGTGTTAATGCAGGACGCTGAAACTGGGCTCAACAGGGTCTGTGTTAATGCAGGACACTGAAACTGGGCTCAACAGGGTCTGTGTTAATGCAGGAAACGGAAACTGGGCTCAACAGCATCTGTGTTAATGCAGGGCACTGAAACTGGGCTCAATAAGGTCTGTGTTAATGCAGGACAGTGAAACTGGGCTCAACAGGGTCTGTATTAATGCAGAACATTGAAACTGGGCTCAACAGGGTCTGTATTAATGCAGGACAGTGAAACTGGGCTCAACAGGGTCTGTGTTAATGCAGGACACTGAAACTGGGCTCAACTGGGTCTGTGTTAATGCAGGGCACTGAAACTGGGCTCAACAGGGTCTGTGTTAATGCAGGACATTGAAACTGGGCTCAACAGGGTCTGTGTTAATGCAGGACACTGAAACTGGGCTCAACAGGGTCTGTGTTAATGCAGGACACTGAAACTGGGCTCAACAGGGTCTGTGTTAATGCAGGACACTGAAACTGGGCTTAACAGTGTCTGTGTTAATGCGCGACACTGAAACTGGGCTCAACAGGGTCTGTAGAGTAAAAAATGAGGTCTGCAGATGCTGGAGATCACAGCTGCAAATGTGTTGCTGGTCAAAGCACAGCAGGCCAGGCAGCATCTCAGGAATAGAGAATTCGACGTTTCGAGCATAAGCCCTTCATCAGGAATAAGAGAGAGCAGCCAAGCAGGCTAAGATAAAAGGTAGGGAGGAGGGACTAGGGGGAGGGGCGATGGAGGTGGGATAGATGGAAGGAGGTCAAGGTGAGGGTGTATGCAGGGCACTGAAACTGGGCTCAACAAGGTCTGTGTTAATGCAGGGCACTGAAACTGGGCTCAACAAGGTCTGTGTTAATGCAGGGCACTGAAACTGGGCTGAACAGGGTCTGTGTTAACGTAGGACACTGAAAATGCTCCCACATTCCTGAAGAAAGAAAAAGCTTTCTTTATTTAAGACAACTGGATAATTTTAGAGGACTATAATTAATAGTGATATTATTGTCCTGACTCAGGGATTTTCAAAACCTCCTGTATAGATAGGATGGGTGCTCTATATACAGCTTAAAGTAAAAAACTAATGACATTAAAAAACAACCTTTCCTTTCAAAGGAAAGTAATTTAGCTTGGACTGTGGGAAGAACTAGAAATAGATCCTAGGCAGCATGTAGCAGTTTAGTTATCTGTCTTTGTTTGCTTTAACAATGATGACACCATAGAGTTATTCCCTGTGTCTCATGCTTCATGTTGAATATTAATGTAGCTCTTCTTAATTCAAAAAGAAATCCTTAAATTCTGGGAACATCTCCCCAAACATAAACAAAGTATTTTTCTTCGCTTCATTTCTGGAATTCTCCCAAAATGTAAATCCTGGATTGCGGTGGGAATTTAAAGCATTTCTCCTATTAACGGTCATTTAAAAGAAATCTGAAATGAACACAGCAAGTGCTGCAGAAGCTCAGCACGCCTGGCAGTTTGTGTAGGAAGAGAAACAGAGCGAATGTTTCAAGGTTAAAATGACTCTTCTCCAAAACCAGGAAGAAAATACAGATTGGATTTGAAACATTAACTCGGTCTCTCTTTACACAAGTACTGCCAGGCTTGCTAAGTTTCTGCAGGACTTTCTGTTTTAATAACATGTTAACAAGTTGATTACATGATAGTAACACTGTAATAACTGATCCTACTGCCTTTTATTGGTATTTCCCTTGCAGACTTAAAGATACCTCTCACTTAGCATATGATTAAAGCTTGATCGTTGTATCAACTCAGGCATCAGTAATAACCCTCAGAATTGGTTACAATCCAAATCAAAAGAAGAAATTCAAACTATGGAATTTGAACCATTTGACTCATTGTGCCTGTGACGGGTCTTTGAAAGAATGAATCCTTTTCCCTGAATCTAGCTCCATCTGAGCTGCAGCTGATGGTATCTGGGATATCTCACAGTTTGCTGTCCACTGTTTTGGAAGGGAGGTCACTGACGCTGTAAACTTCAGAACTTTAACAACAGTTCAGGCGTTGAAAGAATTAACAAGAACTCTTTTTGGAATGAACTATTTCCTGAGATGAAAGGACAAGGACAAACTGTTATAAAGCAATTAACCGTATCTAGGAAAATGGAATCAAAGCAACGTGGACAAACTATTTTAATATCTGCTTGATAACTAACTGTCTTGTGATGAATGGGGACTCAAAGACTAAGTGCAGAAGAAATTAAAGAGTTAATGGCAGGACAGGCTGCGTTTCAAACAGACAGCTAATACCGAATGTAACAAGGAATAGAGATGCTGCTCCTGATAAGAAAGTAAGCAGCAGACTTGGTGAAATATAGTCTATGTTATGGATGAACGGATCCAAAGGATCATCAATAATGTCACTCTCCAAAGTAACAAGCCTGAAAATCCTTCAGGATTCTTCACCAACAGAACCATACTACACAAGGAGCGAACCCTGGACATATCCAGAGACAAACATTCCAAAGATGGGCAGGTTAGGTGAATTGGCCATGTTAAATTGTGTTCCGAGATGTGTAGGCTAGTTGCATTAGTCAGGGGTAAATGTAGAGTATTTGGGGTAGGGAAATTGGTCTCAGTAGGTTACTCTTTGGAGGGTCAGTGTGGACTTTCCCTGAGGTCATGTTGCAGTTGTATAAGACTCTGGTGCGGCCGCATCTGGAGTATTGTGTGCAGTTTTGGTCTCCATACTATAGGAAGGATGTGGAGGCACTGGAACGGGTGCAGAGGAGGTTTACCAGGATGTTGCCTGGTATGGTAGGAAGGTCTTATGAGGAAAGGCTGAGGCACTTGGGGCTGTTTTCATTGCAGAAAAGAAGGTTTAGGGGTGACTTGATAGAGGTGTACAAGATGATTAGGGGTTTAGATAGGGTTGACCATGAGAACCTTTTTCCACGTATGGGGTCAGCTATTACGAGGGGGCAAAGCTTTAAATTAAGAGATGGTAGCTATAGGACAGATGTTAGGGGTAGATTCTTTACTCAGCGAGTCGTGAATTCATGGAATGCCCTGCCAGTAACAGTAGTGGACTCTCCCTCTTTATGGGCATTTAAACGGGCATTGGATAGGCATATGGAGGATAGTGGGCTAGTGTAGGTTAGGTGGGCTTGGATCGGTGCAACATCGAGGGCCGAAGGGCCTGTACTGCGCTGTATTTTTCTATGTTCTATGTTCTATTGTTGATTGGAATCGTAGCTAAATTCCACTGTTAATCGGGTAGTGACTAAGCTGGGTTGTGAGGGCTAACTTGCTTAACTGAGGGATCTTGTTTTGGTTGTTTCATGCAATAATGTTTAAATAATTGTTTCAACATTTGAATGTCTCTGGATTTTCTTGACAAGTTGCTGAATTAAAAATAACTTGTGTTAATTTAAACACAGCAGCAGTTCAATGAGAGAAGCAGGAAGAGAGAACCTGTGGGTTTGATAGGACCACATGCTTCCTGATGGCACAAGATGCTGTAGACCCCACACTCATTGATTTACAGACACTGTATATTACTCTGTCGAGAAGTGAAAGGGATTCGGCTCCCTCTACCTCCAGCTGGGGTGTGACCAGAAGGAATACTTGATGCAGGTCAATTCCCAGGATCCTGGAAGTAGTCATGATGCCTTCGATCCATTCTGACTGCCTTTGAGTAACTGACAGCAAACCAAAGAATGGCCACTGGACAATGGGCACTACCTGCTGACGACTTGGTGATGACGTTGGCATGCTACACATTCTCAACACCTTGAAGGAGCAGTACTTGCTGCCGGCTCTACAGCGGGTAGCTGGAGAGCAGGAGAATAAACAGGAAGAGAGGAACAGGCAGCTGAGGCAGTCCTTTCCAGACAGAAGAGGTCATCCAGTGCTATGTTAATAGCTACAACCTCAACTGTCCGTCTACTGTCACACACTTTACCTTTCATCTATCACTGACACTCACACTGTCACACGCAAAAAAATCCATAACATAAATATTCTAAACCAAGTTTAGAAATGTCATCATGCAATATTGCATTAAAAAGTCAAGAACAACAAGAATATTCCCTGAGTGCCTGTCGTTCATTTGCCTTTGTCTGTCCTACTGTTCTCACTGAGTGTACCTCCATTGGCAGCAGCAGAGCAACTGGAAACTGTGACTGTCAATGGAGGACAATCCTGAGCAGCTGGGGGTTCGAAACCATGACAGTACACGGCCCGGTCTCACCAATGGCTGACTGACCGGCAGTAGGTGAACTGGCAGGGCTGGGGGCATACTGAGAATGTTCACCTGGGCAGTACCTCAACAATCTGACTCATCAGGAAGAGGTCAGGTTGCTGGATTACTCTGAGACAATACAGCAGCTTTTGGACATGATTCCATAGCCAGCATGGCGGCAGGCTGGTCCAACAGGCAGCAGGCTGGTCCAACAGGCGGCTGGCTGAACAGACAGGCAGCAGGCTGGTGCAACAGGCAGCAAGCTGGCCCAACAGGTGGCAGGTTGAACTGACAGGCAGCAGGCTGGTCCAACAGGCGGCAGGCTGAACTGACAGGCAGCAGGCTGGTCCAACAGGCGGCAGGCCAGTGCAACAGGCAGCAGGCTGGTGCAAAGGCAGCAAGCTGGCCCAACAGGCAGCAAGCTGGTGCAACAGGCAGCAGGCTAGTCCAACAGGGAGCAGGCTGAACTGACAGGTGGCAGGCTGGTCCAACAGGCAGCAGGCTGGTCCAACAGGCAGCATGCTGAACTGACAGGCAGCAGGCTGGTCCAACAGGCAGCACGCTGGTCCAACAGGCAGCAGGCTGGCCCAATAGGCAGCAAGCTGGTGCAACAGGCAGCAGGCTGAACTGACAGGCAGCAGGCTGGTCCAACAGGCAGAAGGCTGGTCCAACAGGCAGCAAGTTGGCCCAACAGGCAGCAAGCTGGTGCAACAGGCAGCAGGCTGGTCCAACAGGCAGCAGGCTGGTCCAACAGGCAGCAGGCTGGTGCAACAGGCAGCAGGCCGGTCCAACAGACAGCAAGCTGAACTGACAGGTAGTAATCAGATTGGAGAGTGTGTGCAGGGGGGAAGGTAGCTGAAGGTGCAATAGGTGGATGGAGGTGGGGGTGAAGGTGATAGGTCAGAGAGGAGGGTGGAGTGGATAAGTGGGAAGGGAGATTGACAGGTAGGTGCCGAGGGCGGTGCTGAGCTGAAAGGTTGGAACTGGGGTAAATGGCGGGGGGGGGGGGGGGGGGGGGGGGGGAAGGAAAAGTGAGGAAACTGGTGAAATCCACATTGATGTCATGGGGTTGAAGATAAGGGGTTCTTACTCTAGGCGTCAGGTGGTTAGGGACTGGCGATGGGGGAGGTACAGGACCTCACAAGAACACCTTCGGGACACCCGCACCAATCAACCACACCGTCCCGTGGCCAATAATTTCAACTCCCCCTCCCACTCTGCTGAGGACATGGAGGTCCTGGGCCTCCTTCACCGCCACTCCCTCACCACCCGACGCCTGGAGGAAGAACGCCTCATCTTCTGCCTCGGGACCCTCCAATCTCAGGGCATCAATGTGGATTTCACTAGTTTCCTCATTTCCCCTCCCCCCACCTTACCTCAGTTCCAAACTTCCAGCTCAGCACCATCCCCATGACCTGTCCTAGCTGCCTATCTCCCTTCCCACCTATCCGCTCCATCCTCCTCTCTGACCTATCGCCTTTACCCCCATCTCCATCCACCTATTGCACTCTCAGCTATCGTCCCCCCCAGCCACACCCCCCTCCCATTTATCGCTCCAGCCCCGAGGCTCCCATCCTTGTTACTGACAAAGGGCTTTCACTCAAAACATCGATTTTCCTGCTCCTCGGAAATGGCCTGACCTGCTGTGTTTTTCCAACACCACACTCTCGACTCGAATCTCCAGCACCTGCAGTCCTCACTTTTGCCAAGGTGGTAATCCCAACTGACAGGCAGCAATCGGTATTCACAGGCAGCAATCTATATTCACAGGCAGCAACCTGTATCACAGGCAGCAATCTGTATTCACAGGCAGCAATCTGTATTCACAGGCAGCAACCTGTATTCACAGGCAGCAATCTGTATTCACAGGCAGCAACCTGTATCACAGGCAGCAATCTGTATTCACAGGCAGCAATCTGTATTCACAGGCAGCAACCTGTATCACAGGCAGCAATCTGTATTCACAGGCAGCAATCGGTATTCACAGGCAGTAGTTTGTATACACAGGCAGCAATCTGTAGTCACAGGCAGCAATCTGTATTCACAGGCAGTAATTTGTATACACAGGCAGCAATCGATATTCACAGGCAGCAATCTGTATTCACAGGCAGCAATCTGTATTCACAGGCAGTAATTTGTATACACAGGCAGGAATCGATATTCACAGGCAGCAATCTGTATTCACAGGCAGCAATCGATACTCACAGGCAGCAATCTGTATTCACAGACTGCAATCTGTATTCACAGGCAGCAACCTGTATCACAGGCAGCAACCTGTATTCACAGGCAGCAATGGAGGTATTCACAGGCAGCAATCAGTATTCACAGGCAGTAATCGGTATTCACAGGCAGCAATCTGTATTCACAGGCAGTAATTTGTATACACAGGCAGCAATCGATATTCACAGGCAGCAATCTGTATTCACAGGCAGCAATCTGTAATCACAAGCAGCAATCTGTATTCACAGGCAGCAATCAGTATTCACAGGCAGCAATCGGTATTCACAGGCAGCAATCTGTATTTACAGGCAGTAATTTGTATACACAGGCAGCAATCGATATTCACAGGCAGCAATCAGTATTCACAGGCAGCAATCGATATTCACAGGCAGCAATCTATATTCACAGGCAGCAACCTGTATCACAGGCAGCAATCTGTATTCACAGGCAGCAATCTGTAATCACAAGCAGCAACCTGTATTCACAGGCAGCAATCTGTAATCACAAGCAGCAACCTGTATTCACAGGCAGAATCTGTATTCACTGGCATCAACCTGTATTCACAGGCATCAACCTGTATTCACAGGCAGCAATCGATACTCACAGGCAGCAACCTGTATTCACAGGCAGCAATCTGTATTCACTGGCAGCAATCTGTATTCACAGGCAGCAACCTGTATTCACAGATAGCAATCGGTCTTCACAGGCAGCAATCTGTATTCACAGGCAGCAATCTGTATTCACAGGCAGCAATCAATATTCACAGGCAGCAATATGTATTCACAGGCAGCAATCTGTATTCACAGGCAGCAATCAATATTCACAGGCAGCAATCGGTATTCACAGGCAGCAACCTGTATCACAGGCAGCAATCGATGTTCACAGGCAGCAACCTGTATCACAGACAGCAATCGGTATTCACAGGCAGCAATTGTTATTCACAGACAGCAATCTGTATTCACAGGCAGCAATTGTTATTCACAGACAGCAATCTGTATTCACAGACAGCAATCTGTATTCACAGGCAGCAATCTGTATTCACAAGCAGCAACCTGTATCACAGGCAGCAACCTGTATTCACAGGCAGCAATCTGTATTCACAGGCAGCAATTGATGTTCACAGGCAGCAATCAGTCTTCACTGGCAGCAACCTGTATTCACAGGCAGCAAGCGGTATGCATAGGCAGCAATCTATAGTCACAGGCAGCAATCTGTGTTCATAGGCAGCAATCTGACCTTCATTGGGACCATCAGATCTTTGAATGTAAATCAGGCAGGTCTCAGGTAGCTGCTGCGTCAATTGCAATGGGAAATACCACAATGACTATCTGACACTGTATGATTGTTGAACCTATATCTGTGTGAATGGTATTGGCTTCCACTGCTGTTATAGAGACGAGCTGGAATCTCTGTACAAAACTGTGCTCAACCTAATGCCAGACTTGATTGAGATCCTAACTTTGCCGACAAGCTTTTCGGCAGCTTCCCAAAACACTGGATATTTTACTGCCGACACCTATCACCTTCTCTGAGTTCTCTGCAACAGGATGTAGAGAAGTTTAGCAAATCAACTCTCGACAAGATAAGGAATGAACCAATCTCATTAAGGCTGGGCTTTGCACAACTGAGAACCATGCCTGGTGAATTTACATATGGGAACTAGGAACTAAAGCCGGGACATCTGTTTAGCATGTGACTGTAAGTTGTAAAGTTGAATTAATATAACATTTTCTCCTTTGTCACCCTGGCCTGGGTACCATCCATGTCCTTAGTATAGACTGATACAAAATATTAATTTAACATGCAACCATTTTCCCTGTCTCCGTATGACATCCCGTTCCTAGTTTCTATTTGAGGTAACGACCCTGATCACAACTACTCTAAAACATTCATACCTTCCTGCAGATGTGCTTCCCTCCATCTTTCTCATGATTGGGTGACATGATGGCTAGGTGATGAGCGCTACTGCCCCACGGTGCCAGACAGCTGTGTCCCATATCAGTCCCAAGTGACTGTCTGTGTGGAGTTTGCACGTCCTCCCCATGTCTGTGTGTTCCAGTTTCCTCCCACCTTCCTCCCACAGTTCAAAGAGGTGCAGGTTAGGTAGATTGGCCATGCTACATTGTGTCCAGGGATATGTTTGTGAGATGGGTTAGCCATGGGAAATGTGGGGATATGGGGATAGGATGCAATGCTCTTTAGAAGGTCAGTGTGGATGCTATGGGCTGAGCGGCCTTTTTCCACACTGTAGGGATTCTCTGGCACTAGTTGGAGGTTTATTGTTCCCTAACTCTTGCCAAATTGATGCTCTTCTCGAATGCTTGGGGAATCCATTTTCTTCAACAATGCAATTTTCTCTTTTACAAACCCCTCTTTCTTTCTAATCTTTTCTGAACCTTTTGAACTCAAGCATATTTCACACCCAACTCTTCCTTGAGTAAGGTCTCTCTTATCACCGCAACATCATAATTCTACATGGCAGTTGCCTGTAGGCCTGTAACTCCCCAAGTATTTACTTCACTCCTCAAGTTCATATTACATGAAATATTACCCTTATTTCAGACTTCATATTTTTCTCTGTTACTGTTCTCTATTCCGGTGACATCTACTTCTTCCAATATTTTCTGGTATTTCTCTCTGCTCTTGTTGCCTTTTCCCCACCATCCCACTGAGATAGTTTAAAGATTACCCCATGTATTCCCCAAAATCAGTGGCAGGGGCCGTCATTGTACTGACTGGTTCGAGTTCCCACATTGGTTAAAAATATTCCTTGGGGTAGGGGTGGGGCTTATCATGGGATATTCAATTACATCACACTTGCCCGCTGTTCACCATAATGCATCTACCTCATGAACATTTAATCTATTTTAATTTACTGAATAGATCACAGCACTTCCATGTAGGCTGTTGACTCTCTATGTTCTTGACCATTTCAATGTGCAACGTTGGGGAGTTCTAATCTACAGTTACGGCCGAGAACAAGATTACTCACTTATTTTCACAAGGGGTTCTTCAAGCCACACCTTACTGCAACCATTCATTTTCTTCCACAAAACAAAAAATGTTAATATTATTAGTAATAACAAATCTTTAATGGCTCAAAATCTGTCAGGCTCATTTCACAGGATATATTCTGGAAGATCACGGTGGTTCAGTGGCTAGCACTGCTGCCTTACAGTGCCAGGACCCAGGTTTGATTCTAGCCTTGGGTGACTTTCTGTGTGGAGTTTGTACTTTCTCCCCGTGTCTGCGTGGGTTTCCTCCCACAACCCAAAGATGTGCAGGCCAGGTGAATAGGCCATGCTAAATTTCCCATTGTGCCAGTTAGGGGAATGGGTCTGGGTGGGTTACTTTTTGGAGGGTCGGTGTGGACTTGTTGGGCCGAAGGGCCTGTTTCCGCACTGTAGGGAATCTAATCTGAAAAATACAATGGGTACTGATTTAAACAAAGAGTCATTAAAGTGGGGGTCTGATAATATTTACTGAATGTTCATTTGTTGTCACATAGCTAACATGTTTCAATTTAGGAATGGTGATTCCCAATCCATATTTTGCTGGGAATTTGAGAATTGAACGAAGAAAATCATATTTCTGTTGAAACTGATTCTTTCTTAAGATTGAAGACTCACCCTGTGGAAATAAAGGTGAAGCATGGATATTTTTATGAACTCAACGAACAAAGATGACCACAAGGGATGTGAGAGTCTGGTTCTCGAATGCCCCTCGATGGGGTCTAGCCAGCAAAAATACAATTAGTCCCTTACCTACCAAAGCCTATTTGGGAAATCTGCTTCCTGGGATAGCAATAACCATAAGAGCCACAGGGAGGAGCTCTAACAACATAGGAGTCACAGGGAACTCATTCATCATCTTCCCTTCAGCTAGTCCCATAAGTTGCCCGAAACGTCAATTCTCCTGCTCCTCGGATGCTTCCTGACCTGCTGTGCTTTTCCAGCACCACATTCTCAACTGTAAATGTAAACACTAGTCGGATAATAGACGGAAAATTGCTTCTCGTATGAGCCTATCAAATGATTCTGGATTAGTGGTGCTGGAAGAGCACAGCAGTTCAGGCAGCATCCAAGGAGCAGCGAAATCGAAATCAAATGATTGTTTTAAGCTTTAAAAGAAAAAATATCTGCATGGTTCTTTGGAAAGAAAGGGTTGTTCCAACTGGTTTGATTTCCAAATCTGATTCCCACAATTCAGGAGTGTGAATTGATTTGAGTCAGGACGTCTGTAGGAAGGCTATAGTTGCTGCACTCTCCGGGTTATGGAGGGAAAATTGCCCAATGATCCTGCTGCTGATCACTCCAATACGTGTTGACATTGGGTAAGTGTAGTTTCTGCGCTGGTTCCCTGTTTTTGAAAAGTCTGTCTCTACTGTCCCTGCTGCATTGAACTTTGGGAAAGGTATAAATATGGAATATGGGACTGTTACATACATTGCCTGAGTTTATTTTTTATTGTAGTCAATGGAAAAGTAAGGTTCTAGTTGTGGTATTTTCCCAGGTCATTCCTGGTGTCATGTTGTATTTGCTATCTCCACCAACAATTTGTGTAGCTCCTGACCAGTCATCCTCCTTTGTCTTGGGCCTATCTAGTAATTGGTGGGAGAGGATACCCCCACTCTAAAGTATTTGCATAAGAGGCACTTTTTTTTAGATTAAACGAGGTTGGTTACATGATAGTAATAAACAAAACTACATTTAGTCAGTCATAATTATGTAGACCTTAGGGATCTGGTGCAGATACATCTACTCCTTCCATTCCCTCTCAAAACAACAGGAGAGTTCCTTCACTGCATTGAAAAACTGTGCTATCAGTAAAATAGGGGGAACTAATGTAACATGATCATTAACCTTTTTGCAAGGTTTGTGAAGAATCCTTGTCATTTACAATAATGGCAGGGTGCACATGAGGTAGCCAATCTGGCATTGCCTGTTTTAAATCCTAGAACAAATGTTACACATTGTCCAAGTTTACACATGCACAACAGCCAATGGTCAAGGTGACAGGATGGACTCTGGTGCAGAGCGAAACCCAAGGGACAGGAAAACAGAACTAGACGTAAGAAAGAAATACCCAGTATTCACACTGGAAAAAGACAATGGTGTCGAGGAGAACGGTGAGATACAGGCTACTAGAGTAGACGGGATTGAGGTTCACAAGGAGGAGGTGTTAGCAATTCTGGGAAATGTGAAAATAGATAAGTCCCCTGGGCCAGATGGGATTTATCCTGGGATTCTCTGAGAAGCAGGGGGAGGAGATTGTCGAGCCTTTGGCTTTGATCTTTATGTCATCATTGTCTACAGGAATAGTGCCAGAAGATTGGAGGATAGCAAATGTTGTTCCCTTGTTCAGGAAGGGGAGTAGAGACAACCCTGGTAATTATAGACCAGTGAGCCTTACTTCAGTTGCGGGTAAAGTGTTGGAAAGAATTATAAGAGATAGGATTTATAATCATCGAGAAAGGAATAAGTTCACTAGGGATAGTCAGCATGGTTTCGTGAAGAGTAGGTTGTGCCCCACAAACCTTATTGAGTTCTTTGAGAAGGTGACCAAACAGGTGAAGCGTTTGATGTGGTGTATATGGACATCAGTAAAGCTTTTGATAAGATTCCCCATGGTAGGCTATTGCACAAAATACAGAGGCATGGGATTGAGGGTGATTTAGCAGTTTGGATCAGAAGTTGCCTAGCTGAAAGAAGACAGAGGGGGGTGGTTGATGGGAAATATTTATCTTGGAGTTCAGTTACTGTTTTGGGTCCACTGCTGTTTGTCATTTTTATAAATGACCTGGATGAGGGTATAGAAGGATGGGTTAGTAAATTTGCAGATGACACTAAGGTCAGTAGAGTTGTGGATAGCGCTGAAAGCTGTTACCGGTTACAGGCAGACATAGATAAGCTGCAGAGCTGGGCTGAGAGGTGGCAAATGGAGTTTAATGCGGAAAAGTGTGAGGTGATTCACTTTAGTCGGAGTAACAGGAATGCAGAGTACTGGGCAAATGGTAAGATTCTTGGTAATGTAGATGAGCAGAGAGATCTTGGTGTCCATGTACATAGATCCCTGAAAGTTGCCACCCAGGTTGATAGGGCTATTAAGAAGGCATACGGTGTGTTAGCTTTTATTGGTAGAGGAATTGCGTTTTGGAACCATAAGATCATGTTACATGCGGCCGCACTTGGAGTATTGCGTACAGTTCTGGTCATCGCATTATAAGAAGGATGTGGAAGCTTTGGAAAGGGTTCAGAGGTGATTTACCAGGATGTTGCCTGGTATGGAGGGAAGGTCTTACAAGGAAAGGCTAAAGGTCTTGAGGCTGTTTTCATTAGAGAGAAGAAGGTTGAGAGGTGACTTAATTGGGACATAAAAGATACTAAGAGGATTAGATAGGCTGGACAGTGAGAGCCTTTTTCCTCAGATGGTGATGGCTAGCATGAGGGGGCATTGGTTTAAGTTGAGGGGTGATAGATATAGGGGTGGCACGGTGGTTCAGTGGTTAGCACTGCTGCCTCATAGTGCCAGGGACCTGGGTTCAATTCCCGCTTCGGCCGACTGTCTGTGTGAAGTTTGCACATTCTCCCAGTGTCTGCATGGGTTTCATCCGGGCACTCCAGTTTCCTCCCACAGTCCAAAGATGTCCAGGTTAGATGGAATGGCCATGCTAAATTGCCCATAGTGTTAGGTGAATTAGTCAGGCGTAAATATAGGGGGGTGGATTTCTCTTCGCAGGGTCAGTGTGGGACTTGTTGGGCCGAAGGGCCTGTTTCCACGCTGTAGGTAATCTAATCTAATCTAAAAAATATAAGACAGATGTCAGAGGTAGTTTCTTTACTCAGAGAGTAGTAAGGGGCGTGAAACAGCCTGCCTGCAACAGTAGTAGACTCGCCAACTTTAAGGGCATTTAAATGGCATTAAATAGACATCTGGATAAAAATGGAACAGTGTAGGTTAGATGGACTTCAGATTGGTTTCAGGTCGGCCGAAGGTCCTGTACTGTGCTGCAATGTAACGTTCTGTGTTTGGGTACTCAAGAGGGAAATCAGGAGGGCAAAAAGGGGACATGAGATAGCTTTGGCAAAAAGGGTTAAGGAGAATGGAAAGAGATTCTACAAGTATACTAAGGGCAAAAGAGTAACTAGGGAGGGAATAGGGTCCCTTAAAGTTCAACAAGGCCGCCTATGGGTGGTACTGCAGGAGCTGGGTGAGATACTAAACAAATACTTTACATCAGTATTTACTGTGGAGAAGGACATGGAAGTTGGAGAAATTGGGGAAATAAATAGTGATAACTTGAAAAGTATCTATATTACAGAAGAAAAGGTGCCTGTGTCTTAAAACGCATAACGGTGAATAAATCCCTGGGACCTGATCAGGCTTATCCCACAACTTTGTGGGAAGCTGAGGAAAAGATTGCTGGGCCCCTTGCTGAAATATTTGTATCATTGATAGTCACAGATGAGGTGCTAGAAGACTGGAGGTTGCCTCACGTGGTGTCATTGTTTAAGAAGGGCGGTAAGGACAAGCCAGGGAACTATAGGCCGGTGAGCCTGATGTTGTTGGAGGGGGTTCTGAGGGACAGAATTTACATATATTTGAATGATTTATTTATTTTCACTTGCATTTTATGCTGAACAATACAGTAAAATACAGTGAAAAAAAATTTAACAGTGTCTGCAAGCCGGCACCATTTTGAAAAGTTCAAGAATAAATAAGATAAAAGACATAATTGAAGAGAGTGCTCAGCTGGCTCATCAATGACAGCTACACTGCCATCCCTCCTCCACTGCTTTACCTCCATCTGTGCCACACCCACCAATGTAGGAGTCACCAGTCTCCAGGTACCTCAGCAATGCCCATGCCGAGTCCTGCGCTGGACTCACACTCGACCCCGCAGCTGGGAGCCCCAACTCCAGGAATGCCCCACCACTGTTACCGCGGTACGGCTGCGGCCTCACCAAAGCAGGAGTTGCTGCGCTGGTCCCACTGCGCCCAGGTGTCCCAGGCTCCGCTGCTAGAGCAGACTGCCTGCCTCATACACGGCAAATCATGTCTCATTAACTTGGATTGAGTTTTGTTTGGAAGAAATTTGGAGAAAGTGAGGACTGCAGATGCTGGAGGTTACAGTCGAGAGTGTGGTGCTGGAAAAGCACAGCAGGTCAGGCAGTGTCCGAGGAGCAGGAGAACTGACGTTTCAGGCATAAGCCCTTCATTGGGAATGATGGATGGGAAGGAGGCTGAGAGGTAAATAGGGGGTGAGTTTGGGGTTTGGGGGGAGTGTAGATGGGATGGCGATAGGTGGATGCAGGAGGTAAATGAGATAGGTTGGTGGGGAGGGTGGTGTGGATGGGTGAGAAGGAAGATGGACAGGTAGGTCAAGCCAAGAGGGCGATTCCGAGTGGAGGGTTGGGTCTGAGATGAGGTGGAGGGTTTCAGAGATTTGGGAAAAGTTGATGACAAAGAAGATTATTGAAGGCAGAAGGGTGGACGTTGTCTATGTGGACTTCAGCAAGGCATTCAACAACTTTCTGCATGATAGACTGGTTAGCTAGGTGAGATCACATGGAATCCAAGGGGAGCTAGCCAATTGGATACAAATTGGCTTGAAGGTAGAAGACAGAGGGTGGTGGTTGAGAGTTGGTGGTTGGACTGGAGGCCTGTGACCAGCGGTGTGCCACAAGGATCGGTGCTGGGTCCACTGCTTTTCATCATTTATATAAATTATTTGTACGTGAATAAAGAAGTATGGCTGGTAAGTTTGCAGATGATACCAAAATTGGCGGTGCAGTGAACAATGAGGAAGTACAATAGAGTACAACATGACCTTGATCAGATGGGCCAATGGGTCAACGATTGGCAGATTGACAGTTTAATTTAAATAAATGTGAGATGTTGCACTTTGGTAAACCAGTGCAGGACCTAATCCAGTTAATGGTCCATCCCTGAGGAGTGTTGCTGAACAAAAAGACCTATGGGTGCAGGTTCATAGTGCCTTGAAAGCAGAGTCACAGTTAGACAGGGTGGGGAAGAAAGCAATTATTCATTGCTTTGATTGGCCAGTGCATTGAGAATAGGAGTCAGGATATCACGCTGTGGCTTACAGGGCATTGGTGAGACCACTCTTAGAATACTGGGTTCAATTCTGGTCTCCCTACTATAGAAAAGATATTACTAAACTTGAAAGAGTTCAGAAAATATTTACAAGGATGTTGTGGAACTGGAGGGTTTGAGCTACTGGAGAGTCTCAATACGCTGGGACTGTTTTCCTTGGAACATCGGATGCTGAATGGTGACCTTATAGAGGTTTACAAAATTACGAGGTCATGGATAGGGTGAATAACCAAGGTTTGTTTCCCAGGATAGAGGAGTCCAGAATTAGAGGGCATAGGTTGAAGGTGAAAGGAGAAAGATTTACAATGGACCTGAGGCACAACTTTCTTACACAGAGGGTGGTGCATATATGGACCAAGCTGTCAAATGAAACGGTGGAGGCTGGTACAACTACAACATTTAAAAGGCCTCTGGATGGGTATATGAATAGGAAGGGTTTAGAGGGATATGGGCCAAGTGCTGGCAAATGGGACGAGATCAAATTAGGATATCTGGTTGGACTTAAGGGTCTGTTTCCATGCTGTATCATTCTACGACTCTAATGTAAAAATAAGCTTATTTATTCCACAAACTGTAAAGATGATGAATCTTATAGAGTTCCCTGCAATGATGACCTCAGTGACACAAACTCTTAGATTTACAGCTAACAGGCAATCAATCCTGCTGATCTCAATGGGAACTGCAAATGTGTTGCTGGTCAAAGCACAGCAGGTTAGGCAGCATCTCAGGAATAGAGAATTCAACGTTTCGAGCATAAGCCCTTCATCAGGAATAAGAGAGAGAGAGCCAAGCAGGCTGAGGTAAAAGGTAGGGAGGAGGGACTAGGGGGAGGGGCGATGGAGGTGGGATAGGTGGAAGGTGAGGGTGATAGGCCGGAGTGGGGTGGGGGCGGAGAGGTCAGGAAGAGGATTGCAGGTTAGGAGGGCGGTGCTGAGTTGAGGGAACCGACTGAGACAAGGTGGGGGGAGGGGAAATGAGGAAGCTGGAGAAATCTGAATTCATACCTTGTGGTTGGAGGGTTCCCAGGCGGAAGATGAGGCGCTCCTCCTCCAGCCGTCGTGTAGTTGTGTTCTGCCGGTGGAGGAGTATTATCCGCCGCCATTTCCGCCACCTCCAAACGGACCCCACCACCAAGGATATATTTCCCTCCCCTCCCCTATCAGCGTTCCGCAAGGACCACTCCCTTCGTGACTCCCTTGTCAGATCCACACCCCCCACCAACCCAACCTCCACCCCTGGCACCTTCCCCTGCAACCGCAGGAAATGTAAAACTTGCGCCCACACCTCCACACTCACTTCCCTCCAAGGCCCCAAGGGATCCTTCCATATCCGCCACAAGTTCACCTGTACCTCCACACACATCATCTATTGCATCCGCTGCACCCGATGTGGCCTCCTCTATATTGGTGAGACAGGCCGCTTACTTGCGGAACGCTTCAGAGAACACCTCTGGGACACCCAGACCAACCAACCCAATCACCCCGTGGCTCAACACTTTAACTCCCCCTCCCACTCCACCGAGGACATGCAGGTCCTTGGACTCCTCCACCGGCAGAACACAACTACACGACGGCTGGAGGAGGAGCGCCTCATCTTCCGCCTGGGAACCCTCCAACCACAAGGTATGAATTCAGATTTCTCCAGCTTCCTCATTTCCCCTCCCCCCACCTTGTCTCAGTCGGTTCCCTCAACTCAGCACCGCCCTCCTAACCTGCAATCCTCTTCCTGACCTCTCCGCCCCCACCCCACTCCGGCCTATCACCCTCACCTTGACCTCCTTCCACCTATCCCACCTCCATCGCCCCTCCCCCTAGTCCCTCCTCCCTACCTTTTATCTCAGCCTGCTTGGCTCTCTCTCTCTTATTCCTGATGAAGGGCTTATGCTCGAAACGTTGAATTCTCTATTCCTGAGATGCTGCCTAACCTGCTGTGCTTTGACCAGCAACACATTTGCAGCTGTGATCTCCAGCATCTGCAGACCTCATTTTTTACTCGAAGATCTCAATGGGAAAACTGTAAAGAGCTGGAGAGGGCTGGAATGCAGTTTGCAAAATGGCATCTGTTAACAAAAGAAATGCTAATTATTCAAAGATAGTATGCTTTAAGAGAATGATCAGAGTATTGCACATTTCTCTCTCTCTCTCTCTCTCATACACTCTTTCATTCTTCTCTGTCTCATTCCCATTGGCGCCTGCACTGGTCGACTCTTTGCGAGCTCTCTCCAGCGGATCTTACTCTCACATTTCTTGTAACTGTTTCACACTTTTAAACCTCTGTCTAACCACCCTATGATCTGTATGTCCTTGTTTGCTATGATTTATCTATAATACTTGCAAAACAAAGCTTTTTACTGTACTTAGCCATAGGTGACAACAATGAATCAAATCAAATCAAATCATTCACTCTCTTTCTTTTCTGTAGACCAACTGCCTTGCCGTCAATCAGGAAATGGTAACTTGTCACCTCTCTTTCAGACATTGGCTATCTTCATGTATATTTCCAACATCTTCTGTTTTTGAACTTGCCAAGTTAGTTCTTTGTTGTTTTTTTTAATTATACTGAGATTATATACATTATGTGGGAAACAGTTCCAGACACTTCTTATCTAAATACCAGATTGTAAGGAATATTTTCAAAATCAAACTATCCACTTACAGGGTGTGCATTTCAGAAGCAGAATGAATAAGGACAACAGTGTGAACATGATGTCCGTGGGGGAATGGAATCTGCTCCGAAAGGAAGTTAGAGTTTCCACTGATATGCAGGGCAGGAGGTGACCAGGACAGATAAGCATGCAAGGGAATAAACTGTATCAAACTGGATCTCCTGATTGCCCTGTTCCAAGAATCTGGCTTCAATGAGGCTGATTCTAAACCCTACATTCCACATTCTCTAACTTCTGGTCATCATGTTACATCCCGTGGTGCAATCATTGTGGTTATTATATGTTGTTAAACATTCGTGAGCAACATCTCAGGAAAATATGATGATGAACTCCCTGCTGAGTCAGGAGGTAAACACAGAAATAAGGGCTTGGATTTTTTTTGGAGTGTCTTTAATGAACTCAGGATACTCAAAGTTGAAAATGTGTTGCTGGTTAAAGCACAGCAGGCCAGGCAGCATCTCAGGAATAGAGAATTCGACGTTTCGAGCATAAGCCCTTCATCAGGATTCCTGGGTTGGAGGGTTTGAGCAATAGGGAGAGGCTGAACAGGCTGGGGCTGTTTTCCCTGGAGCATCGGAGGCTGAGGGGTGACCTTATAGAGGTTTACAAAATTATGAGGGGCATGGATAGGATAAATAGAAAAAGTCTTTTCCCTGGGGTCGGGGAGTCCAGAACTAGAGGGCATAGTATTAGGGTGAGAGGAGAAAGATATAAAAGAGACCTAAGTGGCAACTTTTTCACACAGAGGGTGGTACGTGTATGAAATGAGCTGCCAGAGGAAGTGGTGAAGGCTGGTATAATTGCAACATTTAAGAGGCATTTGGATGGGTATATGAATAGGAAGGGTTTGGAGGGATATGGGCCGGGTGCTGGCGGGTGGGACTAGATTGGGTTGAGATATCTGGTCAGTATGGACGGGTTGGACCGAAGGGTCTGTTTCTGTGCTGTCCATTTCTATGACTCAATGACATATCTGGAGCACTGCATTTCATCTGGGCTCTTCAGGAAGAGCAGACTGGGTTTGAGGGGCTGAGTGTGTTCAAGACCAGGCAAGTTTCTTAAAATATGTAAATACCACATCCTGTTGATTGAGAAGCATGCACACTGATCCCACTAAACCTGCAAGATGGTCTTATTTAAAACATTATTAAAACACTCTTTACATGCAAGACTTTCATTTTATGATTATGATATATATTATTCAAATGTAGATGGGGAAGATTCATGATTCCTAATACATTTGAAAAGAGCTAGTTTGGCTGGTGAAATTGAGAATCACCAGTCTTGTGTAATGTGCTTAACATTCTGGAGGGGTCAATCAGTTGCAAGTGTGTTACTCACTGAGCCAACTGTGTAAGACTCTTGATAACTGGGGAGAAATATCAACTAGAAAATGCATTGTATGGTCATCAAAGAGGCTTTGATACTGGGTTTCAATATAATGCCATCTGAGGCAGAATAGTCTATCGGTCCAACAATCTAAGCTGTGAGTGATGAATGATTTTGTTGCCAGTGCAACTATACGCAGCAAGTCTATCCTTCTCTCCCATTCTGCCTTCAAAGGCCTTGGTGTTGGTCCCTAGTATTCCCTTCTTAAACTCCTATGGCTTTCCATCTCCCTTTCTATAGCTCTAAAACCTTGGGTGAGTTTGTTCTCACATCTGAACAAAGAGACCTTGGAGTACAGGTTCATAGCTCCTTGAAAGTGGAGTCGCAGGTAGATAGGATAGTGAATGCGGCGTTTGGTATGCTTTCCTCTATTGGTCAGAGTATTGTCTACAGGAGTTGGGAGGTCAGGACATTGGTTAGGCCACTGTTGGAATATTGCGTGCAAGTCTGGTCTCCTTCCTATCAGAAAGATGTTATAATACCTGAAAGGGTCAGAAAAGATTTACAAGGATGTTGTCAGAGTTGGAGGATTTGAGCTGTAGGGAGAGGTTGAATTGGCTGGGGCTGTTTTCTCTGGAGTGTCGGAGGCTGAGCGGTGACCTTATAGAGACTTACAAAATTATGAGGAGCATGGATAGGGTAAATAGGCAAAGTCTCTTCCCTGAGGTAGGGGAGTCCAGAACTAGAGGGCATAGGTTTAGGGTGAGGGGGAAAGATATAAAAAAGACCTAAGGGGCAACTTTTTCACACAGAGGGTGGTACGTGTATGGAATGAGCTGCCAGAGGATGTGGTGAAGGCTGGTACAATTGCAACATTTAAGAGACATTTGGATGGGTATATGAATAGGAAGGGTTTGGAGGGATATGGGCCGGGTGTTGGCAGGTGGGACTAGATTGGGTTGAGATATCTGGTTGGCATGGACAGGTTGGACCGAAGGGTCTGTTTCCGTGCTGTACATCTCTATGACTCTGTGACTCCCCTAGTAACTCATTCTTTGCTTCTGTATTAATTGTTGTGATTATGTGTTTGAACTTTGCCTTGGGAGGTTTCTCTGTGTGAAAGGAATTATGTTGTATTCTTTTTGTCTTTCTCAGGAGCAGGCATGAAATGTTCCAGCATGGACACAAAGACACAGTTTTTATACTTTCCTCTGATCATTTTAATCTGTCACAAACCAAGGCAAACAGGAGCAGGAACAATGACTGACTTTCATCTCCCACACCAAGCAGTTTCAAGGAAATTGCTGCATGTCTGGTACCACTTCAACTGAAATCAAAATGGGTGGCACAGTGACTCAGTGGTTAGCACTGCTGCCTCACAGTGCCAGGGACCTGGGTTCGATTCCAGCCTCGGGTGACTGACTGTGTGGAGTTTGCACATTCTCCCTGTGTCTGCGTGGGTTTCGTCCGGGTGCTCCAGTTTCCTCCCACAGTCACAAAGATGTGCAGCTTAGGTGAATTGGCCATGCTAAATTGTCCACAGTGTAGGTTGTTAGTCAGGGTACATGTAAGTTAGGGGAATGGGTCTGGGTGGGTTACTCTTCGGAGTGACACTGTGGACTTGTTGGGGCGAAAGGCCCGTTTCCTCGCTGTAGGGATTCTAATTCTTTTTTTTTAAAAATTAACTCAGCCCGGACCTGTTGTATCTGACAGGGTTAATGCTGGACAATGTCTTCAACAAAAATCCTTTGATGATGTTCTGTGAAGTTATAGTGAATACAGCTAAATAGAGTGAGAGTGAATATCTGGATTTCCTCATCACTTCTGTCCTAATGTTGATCTAATTACTGTCAAGCACTGAGATTGAGAGCATTTATAAGATGGTGCACTTGGGATGGGCAATAAGTGCTGGCCCAGATCCCCTGAATGAATAGTAGGAAATAAGCAGGAAAATGCTCTTAGGCTTTCCTTTGTTGAGGAAAATCAATCAATTATCTTGTTTGTATGTTTTGGGGACAGATGGAGAGAATCACATCCAGCGAATGTGCAGTAAGTTGCCAAAATGAAACACATTGTGACCTTATCGTTTGAATGAAAAAGTTTCAAGTGATGAGATTAATACTTCACTGGGGTTGAGTGTCTCTGAAGGATACTACTGGGAACAAAGGACTCTATCTTTCTTTTTGCTATTAATGACCAGCTCTTTCAAAATTGTCCAGTCTATAGCTTTGTTTTTTTTATAGTTGCGCAATTGACTGTGTTCTTTTGTTAAAGTGCATTGGTAGCTCCACTTAAAAATATACCGCCATGGTAACCAAATTGCAGTAATAAAACTTATAGTTCATCAAGCTAGGTTTCACAGTAGAATCTGACTTGTTGTGTTATTACCACCAACTGGCATCATTGTACAGGCCCAGCCACCTTCAGCTGCATCACCAATGATCCTCACTCCATCATTAGGTCAGAAGTGGCAATGATTATCGATGTTATGTTCCACCTGCAAATCCTCAGATAATAAAGCTATTCAACGGTGGCTCAATGGTTAGCACTGCTGCCTCACAGCACCAGGGTCCCAGGTTCAATTCCAGCCTTGGGTGACTGTGTGGAGTTTCCACATTCTCCCCATGTCTGCGGGGGTTTCCTCCGGGTGCTTTGGTTTCCTCCCACAGTCCAAAGATGTGCAGGTCAGGTGGATTGGCTATGGCAAATTGTCCATAGTGTTAGAACATAGAACATAGAAAAATACAGCGCAGTACAGGCCCTTCGGCCCTCAATGTTGCGCCGACCGAATCCTACCTAACCTACACAAGCCCAATAACTTCCAAATGCCTATCCAATGCCCGCTTAAATGACCATAAAGAGGGAGAGTTCACCACTGCTACTGGCAGGGCATTCCATGAACTCACAACCCGCTGTGTAAAGAATCTACCCCTAACATCTGTCCTATACCTTCCACCCCTTAATTTAAAGCTGTGTCCCCTAGTAACACCTGACTCCATTAGCGGTAAAAGGTTCTCAGTGTCTACCCTATCTAAACCCCTACTCATCTTGTACACCTCTATCAAATCTCCCCTAAACCTTCTTTTCTCCAATGAGAACAGCCCCAAGTGCCTCAGTCTTTCCTCATACGATTTTCCTACCATACCAGGCAACATCCTGGTAAACCTCCTCTGCACTAGTTCCAATGCCTCCACATCCTTCCTATAGTATGGCGACCAAAACTGCACACAATACTCCAGATGAGGCCGCACCAGAGTCTTATACAACTGCAACATGACCTCAGGACTCCGGAACTCAATTCGTCTGCCAATAAAGCCCAGTACACCATATGCCTTCCTCGCAGCACTATTTACCTGGGTGGCGACTTTCAGAGATCTGTGTACATGGACACCAAGATCCCTCTGCTCATCCATACTACCAAGTAGCCTACCATTAGCCCAGTAATCCATCTTCTTGTTACTCCTACCAAAGTGAATGACTTCACACTTAGCTACATTGAATTCCATTTGCCACCTTTCTGCCCAGCTTTGCAACTTATCTATATCCCGCTGTAACCTGCCACATCCTTCCTCACTATCCACAACTCCACCGACTTTTGTGTCATCCGCAAACTTACTCACCCAGCTTTCAAGCCCCTCCTCTAGATCATTTATAAAGATAACAAAAAGCAATGGTCCCAAAACAGATCCTTGAGGTACACCGCTAGTAACTGCACTCCAAGATGAACCTATACCATCAACTACTACCCTCTGTCTCCTTCCAGCCAGCCAATTTCTAATCCAAACCTCTAATGCACCCTCAATGCCATACCTCCGTAGTTTTTGCATTAGCCTACCATGGGGTACCTTATCGAACGCCTTACTAAAATCCATATACACAACATCTACTGCTTTACCCTCGTCCACCTCCTTAGTCACCTGCTCAAAGAACTCAATAAGGTTTGTGAGGCACGACCTGCCCTTCACAAAACCATGCTGACTATCCTTGATCACGTTATTCCTATCCAGATGTTCATAAATCTTATCCCTTACAATTCTCTCTAAGACTTTGCCCACCACAGAAGTCAGACTCACTGGCCTATAGTTACTCGGGCTATCCCTACTCCCCTTCTTGAACAAGGGGACCACATTCGCCATCCTCCAGTCTTCTGGCACTATTCCCGTTGACAATGACAACATAAAAATCCAGGCCAATGGCTCTGCTATCTCCTCCCTAGCTTCCCAGAGGATCCTAGGATAAATGCCATCAGGCCCAGGAGACTTATCTATTTTCATCCTTTCCAGTATTCCCAAAACCTCTTCCCTACATACTTCAATGCCATCCATTCTAATCACTTGTGACTCAATATTCACACCAGCAACAGTGTCCTGTTCCTGAGTGAATACTGACGAAAAGTATTGATTTAGTGTCTCTCCAATCTCCTCCGCCTCCACGCACAACTTCCCACTACTATCCTTGACTGGACCGATACCTACCCTAGTCATCCTTTTATTCCTGACATACCTATAGAAAGCCTTTGGATTTTCCCTAATCCTACCAGCTAAGGACTTTTCATGTCCCCTTCTCACTGCTCTTAGCTCTCTCTTTAGATCCTTCCTGGCTACCTTATAACTCTCAATCGCCCCAACTGAACCTTCACGCCTCATCTTTACATAGGCCGCCCTCTTCCCTTTCACAAGGGATTCCAATTCCTTACTAAACCACGGCTCCCTCACAAGACCCTTAACTCCATGCCTGACTGGTACATACTTATCAAGGACACTCAATAGCTGTTCCTTGAACAATCTCCACATATCATTAGTATTCTTCTCTTGAAGCCTGTTTTTCCAATCCACACATCATAAGTCATGCCTCACCGCATCATAATTTCCCTGCCCCCAGCTATAACTCTTGCCCTGCAGTGCACACTTATCCTTCTCCATCACTAAAGTAAAAGTCACCGAGTTGTGGTCACTATCCCCGAAGTGCTCACCTACCTCCAAGTCTAACACCTGGCCTGGTTCATTACCTAGAACCAAATCCAGTATAGCCTCACCTCTTGTTGGCCTGTCTACATATTGTGTCAGGAAACCCTCCTGCACACATTGGACAAACACCGACCCATCTAACGACCTCGAGCTATAGCTTTCCCAGTCAATATCTGGGAAGTTAAAGTCCCCCATAACAACCACCCTGCTACTTTCACTCTTCTCCCGAATCATCCTCGCAATACTATCCTCTACTTCTCTCGGACTATTAGGAGGCCTGTAGAAAACACCTAACAGGGTGACCTCACCTTTCCTATTCCTAACCTCAGCCCAAACTACCTCAGATGGCAAGTCTTCCTCCATCATCCTTTCCACTGCTGTAATACTATCCTTGACAAGTAATGCCACACCTCCCCCTCTTTTACCCCCATGCCTGACCCTACTAAAACATTTAAACCCTGGAACCTGCAACAGCCATTCTTGCCCCTGTTCTACCCACGTCTCTGTAATGGCCACAACATTGAAGTCCCAGGTACCAACCCACGCTGCAAGTTCACCTACCTTATTTCTTATACTTCTGGCATTGAAGTATACACACTTCAAGCCGCCCTTCTGTTTACAGGCACCCCCCTTCGAGATTGCTGCCTTGTCCATAACCTCCCTACACTCAAGGTCCTGTACCCTAAAGCTACAGTCCAGGTTCCCATGCCCCGGCGGAGTTAGTTTAAACCCTCCCAAAGAGCACTAGCAAACCTCCCCCCAAGGATACTGGTGCATTAGTCAGAGGGAAATGGGTCTGGGTGGGTTACTCTTCGGAGGGTCAGTGTGGAGTGGTTGGGCCGAAGGGCCTGTTTCCACACTGTAGGGAATCTAATCTAAAAAAAACTGCGACACGAATAATACTCAAATCATGTTCATGAACTAACCCCCATTTCTCATGAAAAACAAGTTGAATAGGCAGGAGAAGCAGCTAAAAGGAAGTGCAGGTGGAGAATGAAGAATGGTTCCTGCCTAACTCACCTTGTCCATTCCCATTCACCCTCAGCCTGCAATCTGTTATTTATTGGAATCTGGAGATGGTATATCAAAGCACTTCTTGCTTCCCTTCCTTTGACCCCCCAAGACCTACCCTTATGCTTTTATTACACAAGATACCCAATAACTGTTGCCTGGCCAGTCAGTGGTGCAGACAAAGAGATTGGCAGAAAGAAACAATCCCTCTCAGTGATAAATCATGTGTCTGGTTCAGACACTTGTATTTCATGTACCTTAGCTGTAGCTGAAAGCAGGATCTGCACTTGATGGTTGGGATTTTGTCAACAACATGTTACTCCTGTTACTCCCGGAACTGAGCACTACTTCTGCTTTCTCTGTTTTTGTTCTTTTTTTCAACATGGCAATTAAAACTCTAAGTTTCAGTGATGTGCATGATATTGAGCAGTAAAAGAGCTTTTCAACGCCGAAACCCTTCGTCAGCTGACAATGCAGTATTTCCAGACAGTGCTGAAAACACAGGGACAGCAGGCAAATCTGCCTTCAAAAACTACAAAAACATTCAGAGAAATACTATCACGGGGACAGCCAGACGGAGAAATATCATTCCCATAGTCATGACTTGGAGATGCCGGTGTTGGACTGGGGTGGACAAAGTTAAAAATCACACAACACCAGGTTATAGTCCGACAGGTTTAACTGCACAATCACCTGATGAAGGAGCATCGCTCCGAAAGCTAGTGTGCTTCCAATTAAACCTGTTGGACTATAACCTGGTGTTGTGTGATTTTTAACGTCATTCCCGTAGGATGAGTGAGGAGCTGCTCCTCCAACCATTATTGTCCCCTGTGCTTGCTTCCTATAGGCTCATTAGTGAGCCTATCAACAACAAACGTGGGGGAGAAACAGCCTTTGATTGGAGGAGCAGACAGTAGTTGGTGTAGTAGAAACATAGAATGTAGGAGCAGGAGTAGACCATTTGGCCCTCAAGTCGTCTCCGCCATTCAATATGATCATTGCTGATCATCCTCCTCAGTATCCTGTTTCCTCTCTCACCTCATCCTATTGATCCCTTTGGCTCGAAAAGGTATATCTAACTCCTATTGTTCCTATGTGACTACATCACCTATATGAGTTCATGAGAATGAGAAAGGAGCCCCTGAAACCTAAAATGTAATTCTCAAGAAAATCTGGCAGAATCCTCTAAAAAATTCTTATTTTGTACTCTGACCTGTTATAGACTCTCCTGTTCAAGTAGGGAGGCTATGCAGTAATGCCATGTGTTTCACTAAATGAGTCTGTCATAGCCATAGCAGAGATGAGTGATGAAGCAGTCTAGTCTGGCCCATGGTTCAGTGAAGACTACCTGGATCTTTTCCTCCAGATCATGAGGTAAAAGGTAAGTCTTTCCTGCAGTGGGCATAAGAAGGCCCTGTTTCTACACCGAGATGGTCTGGATGGAGGTGGCTGGAGAATTGAATAACTATGGAGTCACAGTGACTTGCTGCAGTCAGTCAGGGAAACACCATCTCACATCTTCGCCCAGAGTCTCTTGTGTGGTCATGAATAGTTTGTGCAAATAGGCAGCAGTACTAACAGAGAGAATAATGTGAACAGGCTTCATAGCACATGGCAACTGAGGCCAAAGAGTCTGGAAATTTGCCTTTTATTCACTTGGATGCAATGTGAGAATGAGAGGCCAGATGCAGACATTTGGAGGGTGGAGGCAATTGAATGTGTCATTGACTCTACACTTTGTCATCAGAATAAGCAGATCCATAATTCACATGAGAGTGGATGTATGGGAAAATGAGTGTTTTACCTTCTCACAGCTGCCAGGAGGAGGCAATAAATATCACTGGAGAGTGGTGAGTGCTATTGCAAGCAAAGAGCAGGTTGGGCTGTCTAGGAAGCAACCAAACTGCCTGTGGCGTGTGGGCACACAGGATGAACAACACAAAATGTGAAACATCTAAACTGCGATGACTCTTAATGTTTTGCAGATTGTTGCTTCCTAGGACCAGGCAGCCAGTACCATGAGGATGTACTGTTATCTGTCTTATCACCATGCTCTATCAGCACAGTGACACTCACCAGGTCCCCATGGTTTTGAAGTAGTTTTGGGAGCACAATCTGACGAGCATACCGCAGACATGTTCCAGCAGCTGATGGAGGATGTGACTCCCCCGGGTCTCCAGATGATTGGAGGACTGCTGGGCACCAGGTAAATGCTGAGCCTGATGTGGTGATGGGCCTCTGGGTGAGGCCAGAAGAAGCCTGCTCCATGTGCTGCACTGACTAGCAGGAAGTTAGGGTGGAGATGCTCAGGGGATGGAAGAGTCCGTGCACATCAGAAATTCTGTACTGTCTCAGGTTTTCAGGCACATAGTTCCATTTATGGAGAGGATGGTGACTACTGTGGGAAGCCATGTTTGAGCATTCGATCTATGTGTGTCCTCCGATCTGCACTCCATCGCTCTAGGTATGGGCTGAGTCAGCAGCAGCAAGGAAACAGAGAAATGAGGCTCCTAAACTTCTTTAAGGAACCCTTTCCCTTTCGGAAGAGTAGGAGGCACCATTGTACATTCACCTCAAGGTAGCACCCCCCCCAGCCCCACCCCCACACCTCCAGCAGGCCAGGCCAAGCTGGGAGTCCTGCACCAGAGCAGGGAAGACCCAGAAGGTTGGAGCCTTCAATGCCTATGCTACCAGAGGACAGCTACTACAGTCATCCAAGGCCTGAGGCAGGACACAGCATGCTGTCTCCAGTTCATCTGCTGATATCAGTGTTGCATAATGGTAGGAAAAGAAAATTATAAAATGACTGAGTATTGAGCACATAACTGAGATGGGGGCAATTGCAATCAAAGTGTTTGAACAATCTGCTGGATTGGAATAATTGGGCAGGGCAGGCTGGTCGATGCATATCAATGCAGTCCTTGTGTGTCCTGGCACTAGCCAGTGTATGTGACAAAATCTGCTCTTCGTCTATTCTAGGTGGCAGAAGATGGAAGTTTAAAAGTAACTCAGCAAAGGAGGACATCAGGATTAGGATGGAGCTGAGGGACTGGAGTGATGGTCATGCAGGGGCATAATTTGTGTGTAAATCTGGTACGGATCAGGTAGGCCATGGCATCACTTTCACATCTATTCATGTCCCTGACATCAATGAAAGGTGAATTTGGATTTATAGCCTCCTCCTCATGCTCCTTAAATCCTCTTCATCCAGGAGGTTTGATAGTCCTGGTGCTCTTCCCAATTCAATATCCGCCTATGTTACACTGTCAGGTTGTGTGCTGCACAGAAAGCCATTACTATGAGTGACATCCTCTGACTGTGTATGACCCAGCCAATTAAGGCAATAGCAACCTTTTGAAAAGCCTGGTGGGGTGGTCAGTTTGCTCTGGTGAACACATGAGATTGAATGTAGACTTTCTCTTCCAGTTCTGAGGAAGAATCACTTGTTGTGATCCATCCACCAACCGGAGCTGGGCACTTCGAAACCCTCTGGCAGCTATAGGTTGTACAAGATATATACTTCATGACAGAGGAATGTAAATTAAGTTTGGCAAAGAGGTAGTACTTCAAAAGTTAACCAGATGAAGGATGCAGTCCCCTACAGACTGGAAAGTAGCAAATATAACCTTGTTATTGAAGAAGGATGGGAGAGGGAGAATGAAGAACTACAGACTTGATCGTTTGTTGTAAGTAATAGGGAAACTACTAGACTTCATCATACTGAATGAAATAACTTCTTACATAGAAAATAATGCTCAAGCTTGGCATAGTCAACATGGATTTCAGACAGGGAAATCAATGTTTGACAAACTTGACGCAGTTTTTGAGTATGTTATTTAGAGCAAAGATTAAGGAGGATGAAAGGATGTGGTGTATTTGTATTTGCAAAAGCTGCATTGTTTTATTTTTCTTTATTTTTGATTGTACACTAAAGTTGGAAAAAAATACTTTTTGAAGAGCCAAGGTCTATGGGAGAAACTGCTGTATTTTGAAACAAGTTACTAGAATTCATTTTGTCTGCACTGTGTTTGTGCAAGCAATGATGGAAGACAGATAAGAGACCATGGCATCAGGAGGCACGTGCAGAGTGAGACTGGGCCAACAACTGATTGATTGGTTGGTATAATTGTGACTAGTTGTGGATGTCAGAAGTCATCAGAGCTGAAAATGTGTTGCTGGTTAAAGCGCAGCAGGTCAGGCAGCATCCAAGGAACAGGAAATTCGACTTTTCGGGCAAAAGCCCTTCATCAGGAATGAGGAAAGTGTGTCCAGCAGGCTAAGATAAAAGTAGGGAGGAGGGACTTGGGGGAGGGGCGATGGAGATGTGATAGGTGGAAGGAGGTCAAGGTGAGGGTGATGGGCCGGAGTGGGGTGGGGGCGGAGAGGTCAAGAAGAAGATTGCAGGTTAGGAAGGGGGTGCTGAGTTCAAGGGAATCGACTGAGACAAGGTGGGGGGAGGGGAAATGAGGAAACTGGAGAAATCTGAGTTCATCCCTTGTGGTTGGAGGGTTCCCAGGCGGAAGATGAGGCGTTCTTCCTCCAACCGTCGTGTTGTTATGGTCTGGCGATGGAGGAGTCCAAGGACCTGCATGTCCTTGGTGGAGTGGGAGGGAGAGTTAAAGTGTTGAGCCACGGGGTGGTTGGGTTGGTTGGTCTGGGCGTCCCAGAGGTGTTCCCTGAAGCATTCCGCAAGTAGGCAGCCCGTCTCCCCAATATAGAGGAGGCCACATCGGGTGCAACGGATGCAATAGATGATGTGTGTGGAGGTGCAGGTGAATTTGTGGCGGATATGGAAGGAAAGAAGTCATCAGCATGGCAACAACTTTCTGATTGGTTCCTGGACTGGGAAACAGCTTTAATGTTATGCTAAAGAAGCTTCCAAACTAATAAAGGAGCAGCTTCTATGTCCCTTACTGTCTGGACTAAGAGTAGCTAAAACAGCCAAGTGTGGTACCTACCAAGTGTGGTAAGCTGTCCCCTCAAATTTAAAAATTTTAAACGCACTTTATCAATTGCTGTGTGCCTCCTGCAAAAACATGACAGGAACAGTTCATCAACTTCACCAACACCTTCCACCCAGGCCTGTAAAAACGCCATCCCATATTCCCAATTCCTTCGCCTCCACCGCATCTGCTCCCAGGAGGACCAATTCCAATACCAAACAACCCAAATGGCCTCCTTCTTTAAAGACCGTAATTTCCCCACCAACGTGGTCGATGATGCTCTCCACCGCATCTTCTCCACTTCCCGCTCCTCTGCCCTTGAACCCCACCCCTCCAACCGCCACCAGGACAGAACCCCACTGGTTCTCACCTACCAATCTCCACATACATCGTATCATCCGCCGTCATTTCTGCCACCTCCAAACAGACCCCACCAGCAGGGATATATTTCCCTCCCCACCCCTATCTGCGTTCCAGAAAGACCACTCCCTCCGCGACTCCCTCTTCAGGTCCACACCCCCCACCAACCCAACCTCCACTCCCGGCTCCTTCCCCTGCAACCGCAAGAAATGCAAAACTTGCGCCCACACCTCTCCCCAGGGCCCCAAGGGATCCTTCCACATCCACCACAAATTCACCTGCACCTCCACACACATCATTTACTGCATCCGCTGCACCCGATGTGGTCTCATCTACATTGGAGAGACAGGCCACCTACTTGCGGAATGTTTCAGGGAACACCTCTGGGACACCCGCACCAACCAACCCAACCACCCCGTGGCTGAACACATTAACTCCCCCTCCCACTCCGCCTCCTCCATCGCCAGACCCTGGCCACACGACGCCTGGAGGAAGAGCGCCTCATCCTCCGCCTAGGAACTCTCCAACCACACGGGATGAATGTAGATTTCTCCAACTCCCTCATTTCCCCTCCCCACCCACCTTATCTCAGTCCCAACCCCTGGATTCAGCACCACCTTCTTGACCTGCAATCTTCTTCCCGACCTCTCCCCCCCCCCCACCCCCTCTCCGGCCTATCACCCTCATCCTCACCTCCTTCCACCTATCGTTTTCCCAGCACTCCTCCCCCAAATTCCCTCCCCCCTACCTTTTATCTCAGCCCGCTTGGCACACCAGCCTCATTCCTGAAGAAGGGCTTATGTCTGAAACGTCGATTCTCCTGCTCCTCAGATGCTGCCTGACCTGCTGTGTTTTTCCAGCACCACACTTTTCAACTCTTGTCTCCAGCATCTACAGTCCTCACTTTCTCAAGTTCACATGGACCATCTCCAAAACCTCCCTCTCTTTCTGGACCTCTCCGTCTTGGTCTCGAGTGATTGACTCAACACTGGTATCTATTTCAAACCCACCGACTCCCACAGCTAGCTGGACTGGACCTCTTCCCACTCTCCCTTCTGTAAAAATGTGATCCCTTACTCCCAACTCCTTCGCCTCCGTTGTATCTGCTCTCAGGAGGAGCAGTTCCACTCCAGGCCATCACACATGGTCTCCTCTTTCAAGGACCGCAACTTCCCCTCCCCGTGACCAACAATGCTCTCCAACGCACCTCCTCCACTTCCCACACCTCGGCCCTCAGAATCCACCCCTCCAACTGCAACAAGAATGGAACCCCTGGCTTAGATTAGATTAGATTAGGTTAGATTATTTACAGTGTGCAATCAGGCCCTTTGGCCCAACCAGTCCACACTGGCCCGCCAAAGCACAACCCACCCATACACTTACCCCTTCACCTAACATTACCTGACCTGCACATCTTTGGACCGTGGGAGGAAACCGGAGCACCCGGAGGAAACCCACACAGACACGGGGAGAATGTGCAAACTCCACACAGTCAGTCGCCTGAGGCGGGAATTGAACCCAGGTCTATGGCGCTGTGAGGCAGCAGTGTTAACCACTGTGCCACCGTGCTGCCAACAAACCCACCTTCCAACCCACAAGTCTTCGGATAAAGTGCCTTATCTCCTGCCATTTCAGCTACCTTCAGTTGGACCCCATCACCAAAAATATATTTCCCTTCCCACCCATATTCCCTCTGCAACTCTTTAGGTCCACGCCCTCACCTACCCACCCTCCATTCCCAGCACCTTTCCTTGCCGCATCAAGTTGCGTAAAACCTGTGCCCACACCTCCCCCGTCCCCTCTGTCCACAGCCCTAAAGGATCATTTCAAATCCGGTGGGAATTTTCCTGCACATCCACCCACTACATTTACTGCATCCGTTGCTCTCAATGGGGTCTTCTCTACATCGGGAAGACAGGATGCCAACTCATGGAGCGGTTCAGGGAACATCTCTGGGACACATGTAAAACCAACCCCACCACCCTCTGGTCAAGAACTTCAACTCCCTGAGGGCATGCAAGTCCTGGGCCCCCTCCACTGTCAAATCAAACCCATCCACCAACCGGAGAAAGATGTCTACCTCGGGATCCTACATCCACACGGCATCAACATCGACTTCACCAGTTTCAATGTCTCTTCTCCCTCCACCTTATCGCAGATCTAGTTCAGCACCGCCCTATTTACTTGCCCTAGTGTCCATTTTCCTTCCCATCTATCTGCTCCACCCTCCCCTTCAACCAATTACCTCCCAACTGCATCTATCTATCATGTTCCCAGCTTCCCTCCAGCCCCACCCCGCCCTCCTATTCATCTCTCAGCCCCCTCCTGCCCCCGACATTCCTGATGAAGGGCTTATGCCCGAAAAATCAACTCTCCTGCTCCTAGGATGCTGCCAGATCTGCTGTGTTTTTCCAGCTCTACACTTTTCAATGCAGGATCTGGACAGGGAGGTAACAGAAAAGAAAGTCTAAGGAAGTAAAAGAAACATCTCATCAATCCTGCGCACTGGGATGATTGAACTCTGTTGCCTCAGTGTTATTTATATCTTGACCAATAACACCAATTTTGTTTTTGTTTGTCTGTGATTTATGTGCATGTGTGTATAGGATTTTTTTAAAAAGGGGGTTAGCGTTGTAACTAGCAGAGTTATATGTTGATAGTTCATAGTTTTGTTTATCTGGTTAGAATTATTGTTGTAATGAACAACAGGAATCTAGTTAATATTTTCTGTTAGCCTTATTCCATCAAATGGTTAAATTGAGTGTTTTGCATATCTACATGATATCATTAACTTTAGTGGTAACCCCCAGGAGTATTAGATCTTGAGAATCACAGCATTTCACCAAGAGAGCTCTAACAAGAGATTAGGGTCTCCTGTCTGGGTTACTCTGAAGCAGAGACAATGAGGATCAGGATGTGGTTCTGGGGTAAGTGATAAAAGGGAAAGGAGAAACAGCTTCTTGTGACGATGCTGTTCCTTTAAGACGGTTGTTTTGTTGTTTTTGAAGCGAGGTTGTAAAGGCAGAGGTGACAAACAGTCTAGTTTAACAATGGACGTGGAGTGGCCAGTTCTCCCAGTTCAGTTTATTTTAGTTTGTTTTGTAGCCCTAGTAGTTATAAGATGTGTGATTTCAGGAAAGTGCAAGCTTCAGTAAAGAATTCCTCTGATTTTCTTCTGAAATCTCTCTCTGGATGCTGGTCCTTCCTGTCTGTAAGAATCTGTGTTTGAATTTACCTTTTTGCCAAGGGGTGTGTACATGGAATGCTACTATATTGGAATAATTAATTAGTAATAGTTACCATATCAAATCAGTTACGTTTTCCAATAGTTAAGTTATTTTAAATTCTGCTTTCTTTTATTTGTGTTTTAACTTTGGTGTTTAAATAAATTCTGTTTTGCTGAAAGCGGAGTGGTTTGGCCAGCTGCATCACACCTGGAACACTCACTTCACATCTGCCTTTAACAGAAAACATTAGGATCGAGGCTACCTTCTTACAATATTTTGAGGGGGGGCTAGTCTGGTGCATAACAGATTGGGGGCTCTTGTCAGGATTGAACCAATAATTCCACTTTGAGTTTAGCATTTTTGGACTCAAAGGGCAACACATGGTAGGTGTTCGTGTCACTTAGGTGTTGAATTCGGGTTGGTTTAAATAGTGCTTTGTGCATTCATGGCTCTTTCGGTAACCAAGAGTTTTTTGGGGGTGGAAGAAGGGATTTTACAAAAGGGGAGCTAGGCAAGGCTGTTTGAATTGGCTGAAGACTGGTATCTGTGATGCTGGGGACCACTGGAGGAAGTGGAGATACATCATCCACGCGGCATGTCTGGCTGAAGGTTGCTACAAACGCTTCTGCCTTATATTTTGCACTGAGTTGCTGGCGAAGTGCCTTTAGGTGGAATGTGTGAGATAATAGTAGTATTGGTGGGAGTAGTCAGCACCATGAATGGAGCCTCAGCGGTTTCCACGTCTGTCCAGACCATCTCCATTAAAGAAGAGGCCAATTTGCAGAATAAAGATGATGTACAACGTTTACTGGATCGGATAGAGCCTGCTCCCGGAGGGAGACTGCATGAAGTACAGAACTACCGAGTTGAACTTTAACTCGGAGAACTGACTACTCCCCTTCCATTGTTAAATTAGGCTGTTCAGCACCTTTGCCTTTACAACCTCTCAAAATAAAACCAAGAACAAAATTACATTTTTAAAGTGACAGCATCGTCACATTCAGTATTAAAAATATAAAATGGAACTGGAGATTGCAACAGATGACAACATTGTCCCCGATGGTCTGAAGTGAAAGTTTAAAGGTCAGGTTGGTTGAGTTGGCAGGTAAGTTGTTGCTGGATTCAGCTGCTAAAGCAAGGAACAGCCATAATTGAAGTTCTGTCATAGTTCTTTTAAGCTTCTGTCAAGCTTAAAAGTTGAAAAAAAAACAGATATCAAATGCCAATGCAAGCACTGTTGGGGAGAATCGGAGTCATAATCTGAAGTCCAGCAAGTAACTACTTACGTTTGTACAGCCCTTAGTAAAATTAGAGGAAAAGGATTTGCAGGCATTTTTTTTAAACAAGAAAACAGTGAGGCAAATGGATTGGAAAGAAAACTGGACTATCAAAGTAGGTACACAGGTAAAGAACAGGAAATTTATGCTTCACTGTCAGAGGTTCCTAGGAGTTTTGGTGCTGCAAACTGAACAATATTGGCTGTATATGAAACTGTTCGAGGAGAAAGTGAGGTCTGCAGATGCTGGAGAGCAGAGCTGAAAATGTGTTGCTGGAAAATCGCAGCAGGTCAGGCAGCATCCAAGGAGCAGGAGGTTCGACGTTTCGGGCATAAGCCCTTCCTGAAGAATTTCCTGTTCCTTGGATGCTGCCTGACCTGCTGCGCTTTTCCAGCAATACATTTTCAGCTCATTGTATATGGAACTGTGCCTGAGGCAAATTGGTAAAGGTTTGGAAACAGCCTAGGGCAAGCCTACACTGAGAATCAGCACCCCTCAGAGTCATTGCACAGACTCAGGCCCTTTGGCCAAACGTGTCCATGCTGACCAGGTTTCCTAAACTGAACTAGTCATATTTCCCCTCACTTCCCGAAGTGAGTTGTGAAAGAAGGCTTTGGATAAGGTCCCATGCAGGACGTTAATAAACAAAATTGGAGCTCATGGGACGGGATAATTTGAGAGAATTTGAGAGAGCATGTTTTGACAGAATTGGTTAACATAAAGAGGCGACTATGAATAAGTGGGTCATTGTCAGCATGGCAGGCTATTACTAGGAGGGGACTGCAAGGATCAATGCTAGGGATCCAACTATTTACAATTTATACGAGTGATCTGGATGTAGAAACCAACTATAATGTTTCCAAATTTGCTAATGACACAAAACTAGGAGAGAATGTAAGTTGTGAAGAAGTTGCAAGGAGAGAACTTGGACGGTGTAATGAGAGGGCAAGAACATGGCAGGTGCAATACAAATGTGATTCAGTGTGAAATTATCTACTTTTGTCGAATAACCAAAAAGGGTAAGAGGTTGGTAAGTTTAGTTGTGCATGGTACCCTAGGTTTATGAGTCATTAAAAGCTGCATGCAGGTGCAATAACCAATGAGATCAAATGGCATGGCAAATGGGATATTGGCTTTCATTACAACCTGTTTTGAGTACAGAAGTAAAAACCTCTTGCTGCAATTCCTAACAGCCTTGATATTGTGAACAATTTTGGTCTCCTTATCTAAGGAAGACTGTACTTACCAAAGGAGGCCAGGTTCACTAGCAAACCTCTCTCAAATGGTGGGATTTTCGCATGAGGAGTGCTGATAGAAATTGGGCCATATCTCTAGAGCTTTGAAAGGTGAGAGGTGATCTCCACCGCCTGATGTGGCCTGGCTTGCTGTGTATTCTTCCGGCCTTCTGCTTGTCTACTTTGGATTCCAGCATAAAATTCCAGTTTATTTTGTTTCTGTTTCAGGAGGATGGCATAGCTCTGTGGAATATGAATTTGGAAATCTTTCTGCAACCTCCACCATTAGCTAGCATCAGCGAGCCAGCTCATGTCGCCATGGTCCAGGATGAGATAGGGCTGCCTGAATCCAGCCTTCTAGACATTGCAGATGCCTTGAAGGGCGGTAAGTAGCTCAATCTCCTCAATAGGTACATGCTGCACCTCTTGGAGAAGCACCTCACAAAGACTAGAATCGAAGAAAAGCACAGACAGGGAGTAAAGCAATACACAAAAATGATCACAGCTTGTGCCGTCCTTCCTGACAAAAATGTTCACAACCAACCATGATCAAACAGAACAATAGTTCAATTTATGATTTGCCTAAAATTATTGATGATTGAAAAATAACTCAATCCCATTATCATGAAAGTGGCAATAGATGTGTGTATGGAAATCCTCCTGAAATAGACAAAAAAAAAGAGAAAAACATTATTAAAAATATCACAGACTGGAATCCAAGGTAGACAAGCAGGCGGCTGGAAGTGCACAGCAAGCCAGGCATCACCAGGAGGTGGAGAAGTCAACATTTCAGGTGTAACCCTTCTTCAGGGCTGGAGAGCTGAAGAAGGGCTCCACCTGAAGCATTGACTCCATCTCCTGGTGCTGCCTGGCTTGCTGCGCTCTTCCAGCCTCCTGCTTGTCTACTTCACAATTTTTAATGTTTCATCCCAAAACTCTTCCACCTGATACCAATATCACAATTCACTTGGGTTATCATTTTCTAAAATAAATTAAGAGGCCTTATCAAATACGATATTTCCTTCTAAAGCCATGACAATTTATGCTATTTCCTCAGTTGTTGATCTGAGGATAATCCGCACCTTTTATTTTATGTGACACTGGGGTAAGGTATATAACTCTATTGCTGCTTATTTTCACTGTGGCACACTTTTTGAACATAACCAAAATGCAAGTCTGTTTATAAACTACTCGCATCAACCCAGTGACCAGTGACTGTCCCATGATGCCTCCAATGAAATTTCCTGCCTAATCAATCTGAGATATGTATACCACTTTTGTTGAAAGTATATTTTTGTAATATGTACATTCTCTGCTCAGCCTCAACCTATACGAACAAAATGCTGATCTATTATGTTAGTCACCCCCAGCCTTGAATTCTCCAAACGTTTCCTGCTGAACTTCTAAGTAGTAATCTTCACAAATAGCAACAAATATCTTGTCCAAGTCTGATCTTCTCACAGTCTCCTTGCTGACCTCAATTGGACTCTTTCAGCTAACACATTAATTTTATGTTTCAGGCTGATGATATTTCCTAGGTTTCTGATTAAAGATTGTTGACCTGAAACATACTGTTTCCCTCTCCACTGGTGCTGTTAGATCCTTGAATGTTTTAGATATCCAGCATCTGCAATATTTTACCCTTGAACACATCACTTTTTAGTACTAAACATTTTGGGTGGCACGGTGAGTCAGTGGTTAACACTGCTGCCTCACAGCACCAGGGACCCGGGATCGATTCCAGAAACTGTGCAAACTTCACATAGACATTCTCCCAGTGTCTGCGTGGGTTTCCTCCCCCAGTCCAAAGGTGTGCAGGTGAGCTGAATTGGCCATGCTAAAATTGCCCATAGTGTTCAGGAATGTGTAGGTTTGCTGCATTAGTTAAGAGTAAATTTAGGGTTGGGGAATAGGTCTGGGTGGGTTACTCTTTGGAAGGTTGGTATGGATTTATTGGGCCGAAGGGCCTATGTTTCCATACTGTAGTTGTTCTAATTCTAACAATCTACCCTGGATCTTGCTCTTCCTGTCCCTGCATTCCCATTCAATATGCCATTTTCTCTGTCAGCTCTCACCTCCTTTGCACCCCTACTGTTCTCCTCATCAGTTTTTTGATCCAAGATCTTCTCCATATTTTCCCCATACTCCAAAGTATACCCCCCAAGTCCTCTCCTTCACACTTACTCATTCAATCAAAGTTTGTGAAAAGATTTGTAGCTCGGGTGTTTGTTGTTGTGGTTCTGTTCGCCGAGCTGGGAATTTGTGTTGCAGACATTTCGTCCCCTTTCTAGGTGACATCCTCAGTGCTTGGGAGCCTCCTGTGAAGCGCTTCTGTGATCTTTCCTCCGGCATTTGTAGTGGTTTGTCTCTGCCGCTTCCGGTTGTCAGTTCCAGCTGTCCGTTGCAGTGGTCGGTATGTTGGGTCCAGGTCGATGTGCTTATTGATTGAATCTGTGGATGAGTGCCATGCCTCTTGGAATTCCCTGGCTGTTCTCTGTTTGGCTTGTCCTATAATAGTAGTGTTGTCCCAGTCGAACTCATGTTGCTTGTCATTTGTGTGTGTGGCTACTAAGGATAGCTGGTCATGTCGATTCGTAGCTAGTTGGAGTTAATGGATGCAGATCGTTAGCTGTCTTCCTGTTTGTCCTATGTAGTGTTTTGTGCAGTCCTTACATAAAACAATCACAACAACTCCTTTAATCATTCAGCACAGCATCCTTCTTCAGTGATGCTTATTTTGTTATTTGCAATTTGTTGGATACTTTGTTGTATTGTAAGTCCAAGAAGTTATGAACTTGAGAAGTTTAGTTATCAGTGCATGATCTTCATTTAAAACAGCAACACTTTCTTTGCCTGTGAATACAGTGAAATGCAGCAACACTACTATCACAGTAACAAAACGTTGATGTAACTTTTCTCCTTGAGAACAAAAAAATTATCCCAGATTTTGTGGTCAGTAGCAGAGCTAGTTACCATTTCACTACACTGTCAGCTATCCACAGTGTCTGTGCAGGCTTTAACATTTTCAAGCATTAAATCCAATGTGACACCCTCTACCGTGGATATGTGACATATGACAGCACGGCACAGGATATTCAAGGATTGTCAATTTATCAGATTGAAGAATCATCACTAAACTATGCCGATATTAAACCAGAAAGTTAAGGGTGGGAAGGAAAGATGGAATCAACAGAGCGAAAGGTGACAGACTGAAGTGAGAAAAATATAAAAGCAAAATACTGGGGATACTGGAGTTATGAAATAAAAACAAAAAGTGCAGGAAAACTCAGCAGGTCTGGCAGCATCTGTGGAGAAAGAAACAAGGTTAACATTTTAAGCCTGATGAGTCTTCATAACAAATTTACAGCATTCATTAAATTCTAAGAGAACGACGTTTCACACATATACAATTTTCAGGGCAGGAAAAACTGTTTAGTGGAAATAATTACCAATCCTGTCACATTCCAATTCTGGCCCATTGCATAACCCAATTTTCATTGCTCCACTATTGGCAGTTATGCTTTCAGTTTCCTAGGCTCCCGGTTCAAACATTCTTCCCTAAACATCCTCACTCTTTCCCTTCAACATGCTCCTGGAAGTTTTGATTATCTGCCCTAATAACTCTGCTGGTTGGAGTCGGAACTCACCTCAAAGGAAAATGGTCCTGATCAAAGCACCTGGTGGCATGGCCCTCTTTCTATTTATGTGTTTAGGTTCCCTTGGGTTGGTGATGTAATTTCCTCTGGTGACACAATTTCCTGTTCTTTTTCTCAAGAGTGGTAAATAGTAAATAAACATTCACCCCCAAAAGAAAACAGGAAAAGACATTACCACAGGAAATGACATCATGACAAGAAATGGCATCACCAACTCAAGGAAACCTAAGCACATAAACAGAAAGGAGGCCATGCTGTCAGTGCTTCATCCAGAGACTCACTGATGATGTTCCCTAGTACGGTGTCAAAATGTCTGAAAATGAACCTTCCAGCTCAGTGAGCAAACCAAATCCATATTTTACTACATTAAAAGTTGTATATAAATGCAAGCTGTTGTTGCTGATGCTGAACAAATACCAAGTGTCAGTGGTTGAAAGAAAGACTGTATCAACATTTAAAGTTAGGTAGAGGTTTGAAGGTAAGGAGGAATAATGAGATATGGGAACAAACCAGACACGTGATTAGGAGTTTTTTTATATTTTTGTTCATGGGATGTGGTCTAGGTCTTGTTACATATGGACATGACTGGTTCAGGAGACATGAACAGTGCTCAATGTTGTGCAACTGTCAGCTAACAACCTCACTTTTAACTTTATGGTAGAGGGAATGCCATTGCCAAAGCAGCTGAAAATGGTTTGGACTGGCACTACCGTGAGGAGTTCCTTTAGTGGTATCCTGAGACTGAGATGATTGATCACCAACAATAACTGCAATCTTTTTGTGCTATGTATGACACCAAACAGGGTTGACCTTTCCCCCTGGATTCCCATTCACTCCAGTTTGTTAGGACCCTAACACTCAGTCAAATACTGCCTTGATGGCAAGGATAGTCTCCCTCACCTCACCTATGGACTGCAGCTCTTTTGTCCATGTTCGAAACAACGTTATAGCAAGGTCAGTCGCTAAGCATTTGTGAGTAGGTTATTCCTTTGCAAATGACATTGGAAGACACTGGTGGCACCCTTTCCATCACTTTGCTGATGATCAAGATCTGATGGGCCATTATTTGAGGAGAAAGTGAGGACTGCAGATGCTGGAGATCAGAGCTGAAAATGTGTTGCTGGAAAAGCGCAGCAGGTCAGGCAGCATCCAAGGAACAGGAGATTTGACATTTCAGGCATAAGCCCTTCTTCAGGAAGCAGGTTGGGTTTGTCCTACTGTTTGTGTACAGGACATACTTGTACCATTCCCCACATTTCTGGGTAGATGTCTGTGTTGTAGTTGTACTGGAATAAATGGGCTGGTGGTGTGGTTAGTTCTGAGCACAAATCTTCAGTACTATTGCTGCAATGCTGCCCAGGGTCCATAGTCTTTGCACTGCACCTGAGAAGGTATCTTCAGTCTTATTTTTTTTCAAATAAACTACAGTGACCTGAACTGACTGAAGCCTGGAATCTGCCAGGCTTGAAGCTCAGGATGAGGCTGAGACAGCTCACTCACTCACAGGGGCACTGCTGGCTGAAAGTGGACGTGTGCACCATTTTTTACACGCCAGTTCATCCATTGCTTGCAAAGGTGTTACACGCTCCAACCCGTTCTGAGTCACTGTAAACCACAAACTGGTTACTTAATTCACAGATAAACAAACACACTTGGTTTTATTTTAAAGAAAAGGTGCGTTCAGGTCCGAATAAAAAGACAAATCTCTGCCAACGATTTGGGAAAGTGACCAACCGTGGAGTGTCAACGCTCAGGGCTGGATTGACAGAGAGAGAGAAAAGAACCAGCTGTAAGAGCTACCGCCACCTTTTGTTATCTCTGAGCCATGGAGTTTCCTGTGGGCAGAGGAATATTTCGGAAGTTGTTGAGAAGGTAGCTATTTGCTCCGGTGTGCTGTGTGGAAGGTGGAGGTGGTGACTGGGAGCTCTCTCTCACACACACACACTGTGCTGTGCTGTGCTGGCAGTACTGACTCCCCCCTTTTGCACACTAATACATTCCGTATGATGATGGCGGAAGCCTGGTTTGAGGAGGAAGAGGAGGAGGAGGAGGTGCGAGGGGCGATCGACAGGGACCCCGGCTCCAGGCACAACTCGGTGGCTCCTGCCCGGCGGCTGGGCAACACCTCCTCAGGTAAAATAAAAACACCCCCGGCAAAGGGTCTCTCTCGGTGCATGGCTCTCCCTCTCCCTCAGATCACCGGGAAATAAAGAGCTCTCCCAGATGTTATCCGCCAACCCTTGGAGTTACTTTTCCTCTTTTATTTATTGGAAAGCTCCTGTCACTCCCCTCCCCAAGACCGTCCAAGTTCTCGGTGAATTTCGGGCCCTTGTTTAATCTGTCTTACACAGCGGGAGGGGGGAACCGGGTCGTGTAGCAAATGCAGCAAAATCTCCCCCCTCCCCTCCTCCTCCTTCCCAGAATTAGACCAACTCCACGCCGCCCCAGTTGACAAGTGGCGAGCACTTTGTGGCTTTGGCTTTGAGGGGGAGAGAGTGTTAGTTTGGGAGGGATTGCAAGACAGGACAACGAATTGAGTCATGGGGGGGTCAGCCAGAAAAAAGATCAAAGGTGACTCATCGGTTTGTAACTCCTCTTTGATTCCGAGGTTCAGATTTCCTCTTTTGAGTTTATAAGCCATTATTTAGTATCAGTTTGTGTCGCTGTTCTGTGATGATTAAGAGTGGAATTATCAACGGTGAGGGATTTGTTGTAGGTCATTTAATCAACACAGGTCCAAGGTGGGACTTGAACTCTGATCGTCTGAGCCAGAGGTCAGGGCACTGCCGCTGCCCAGCAGAGGTTCATTGCTGACTTGTACAATCAGGGTCCACTGCTAATTCCTGGGAATTGATAGGCCAGTGCATGTCTGTCCCACCTCCCCACCCCAATCACTGTATACTGTATTTTCATAATATACTGACTTTCCTGAGCAATGTGTCCTCCATTCCTTTGTCTGCGTTTCAAGTCTTTGTGTTAGCCAGCATAAAATCAAAAATCACATGACACCGGGTTATAGTCCAACAGGTTTATTTTTGAAACTGCAGGCATTTGGAGCCCCTGCTCTGTCCTCAGACAGCTAGTGAGAGAGAATACATTGCAGGCAGGATTTATAAATAAAAGATCAAAGGGTCATACAGCTGATGTGAATGTATTGAACGAACCTTGATGGCTTTCATACGTCTTTCATCACTTCGATTGGAAGTACAGGTTTCTGTTGACTAATATGTAAACCCCTGTCCCAAGATAATTTCAGGTTTTCTCAGAATAAAGGTGACATCTTCGGTCAGACGATACATTTTAGGAGTGAGGTCGTGGTTCAAGTCTGTTTGTGTCTCATCCTGGAGCCAGACTGGTTTTATTTTCAAAGTAGGAATTTATAAAATGCCATATTGACCGACTGTCTGCAGAGTGTGTGCTTTTTGAACAAATTAGAATGTATCTGCAAATATAAATTCACCCCATGGATTTATGTGTGTGGGAGTGTGTGAGAGTATATGTGTACTTGAGAGAGAGTGTGAGGAGGTATGTGTGTGAGAGTATATGTGTGTATACAAGAGAGGTTCTGTATGAGTGTGTATTTGAGAGAGACTGTGAGGGAGTAAATGCATGTGAGAGAAGATTTGCACATACGCAGCCCCCCCCCCCCCTCCATAAACACACCCTCTCTTTCCCTCTCTCTCTCACACACACACATATAATATTTATTATGGAGTGAATTTTCATTTGCAGATACTTTCTATTTTGTCCAAAAAAACACTCAATCTGTGGACAGTCAGTCAATGTGGCATTTTATAAATTTCTACTTTGGAAATAAAACCAGTCTGACTCCAGGAGATACTAACAGACTTGAACCATGACCTCACTCCTAAAATGCATAGTCTGACCGAAGATGTCACCTTTATTCTGAGAAAACCTGAAATTATCTTGGGGCAGCGATTTACATATTAATCAAAAACTGCACCTCCATTCTAACTGATTAAATATTTAATAGCCACCTAGATTTGTTCAATAAATTCTCATCAGTCATAGGACCCTTTGATCTATAACTTATAAATTCTCTGTCTGATGTATTCTGTATCACCAGCTGTGTGAGGAGGGAGCAGGGGCTCCGAACGGTTGTGATTTCAATTAAATCTGTTGGACTATAACCCTCGATGTTGTAATTTTTTTACTTTGTCCACCCCAGTCCAACACCAGCACAGCCACACCTTAGCCAGGATAGTGATTGAAAACAGTTAGGAAGACAGAACACATTTGAGCACAGTATTGTAAAGTTCTGTGCTACCAAGCGACTACAGTTTGTATCAGAAATTACTGGATAACTATCAGCCAACTCAGCACTGTTGAACTGGGATGTTAACAGATGTGCATACATTCCAAATCACTTCTGTAACTGAATTGTATATTGTTTTCAGACACATGCATTTACCTCATTCCAAAAAGGCCAAAGTATTGAAAAGAAAAAAACTGATAACCAACTCTTGAATTCCAGTCAGTTTGGCTGCACCTTTGGCACTTAACTCAGCTACATAAAACCTTGCTGTAGTGTAAATCCAGTACTGTACAACAGTAGGAGGTTAATGTACTCATTGGTGAATCCGGCTAACTGGACACTATTCACATTACATAATGGTTTACACTCACCTGACTGTTAGCATTCAAAGAAAGATTGTTTGAGGTCATTTGCTACATCCCAACTCTCCATGGTGTTTCTGCAATATGATGATTTTGTCACCTGTGTTCCTCCTGTCCATCATCCACTCCTGGCCACTCTTCATGTGTACAGATTGATGAAGGGCTTATGCTCGAAACGTCGAATTCTCTATTCCTGAGATGCTGCCTAACCTGCTGTGCTTTGACCAGCAACACATTTGCAGCTGTGATCTCCAGCATCTGCAGACCTCATTTTTTACTTACAGATTGTACCTGCAAAAGGGGCAAGACTCAGAATTCAGTCATCTCCTTAACGTACCACCTCATGTCCTTTCCATGTGGGCCATTTTGTGGAGATAGGAACAGTAGTCCGAGCAGATTTCCATCCTTTTCTCCTCCCCTAATGCAGCAACATCGGCCAATTGTAGCTCTCTACCTGTTGCCCTGAGAATTACTGACATGAGGTCATATGCTTCAATACAGATCGGAACAAGTACAAAACTTCTTGGATTGCATTGCTCAGTACTCGTACTTTAACTTAAGATCATTAGGAGAGCTCTCCACAGGAACCTATTTGTTATCATTTAAAAAATAGGCCACTTCAATTATGCTTTACTATCCAATATGACTGTGACCTTCCTCAATTCCACTTTCCATCCGATGTCTATCCCTTCATTGCTTGGTATCAAAATAGATCAGGCTCTATCCCAAATGTAATAAATTATTGAGCATCCACACCCTCATGAGAGAGAGAATTCTAAAGAGTCACAGCCTTTTGAGTGAAGAAGTTCTAAATGACCGATCTCTTACTCTGAGATCGTGACTCTTAGTTCTACTCCCAGACAGGGGAAACATTCTCCAAGCATCTATCCTGTCAAATCCCTTAAGAATTTTACATGTTTAATTGAGATCACTGGTCGTGCTTCCAAATTCCAGGGAATAAAGGCTTGGACTATTCAACCTTTCCTCATCGGACAGTCTCCTGATCCCAGAAACCAGAAATTGAACTGCCATTGCATTGTCTCAAAGACAAGTATCTCCACTATCCAGAAAGGAGACTGAATCTGTGTGTGTTCTCCCCAAGACCCTATGTAATTGAATATGCCATTTCACTCTTAAACTCCAATTCTTTTATTTGTTATTGAATTAGTGAATATAGTTAATGAATAATTATTAAACTTTCTGACCTTGAGCTCTTCTCATTTTATTATCCAACTGAAATTTGTTTCTTTCAACTTAATAATGCTACAGGTTTCTTCTGTTATCTTTTCATTTATGTTTCCCTAACGCAACTTATCAAAATGATGAAAAATTAAGTTAAAAGATATTACATTTGTACTGATCCTATTTAATGAGCTGTATTATCAGAATAAACTGCAGTGTTAGCTCATACTGAGATAAAGTTCCACAGGCACTATCCCTAAGCAAATATTACCAGGCCTGATTCATCAGAAGGAGCATCCAAACTCTAACCGCACCAACGTCACTGGAATCAGTGCAAGTAAGAGCAAAAAAGAGACCAGTTGTAGAACTCAAATTGGCAGAAATTTGTAATTAAACATAGGATTTCTGGCCTGAGGTAGAAACAGAATATCCTGGGAATGCTCAGCAAGTCTGGGAAAACAGTTAACCTTTCAATTAATGTTTTATCAAATAGTCCAGCGATTCTGATTTTAATTTCAGGTTTCCAGCAGCTTTATCATCTGTGCTATTTTGCTTTTGATCATTCTGGTTGCTGGTTTAATACAAATCGCATTTACAAATTGATTTATAAAGGAGTTTATATCACTGAGATTATGTCATGTAAATTAACAATCCGTGATGTGCATCTTGATATATTAATATATTTTGAGGCTACCTGATCTGAGGAATGGCAACTCAGGACAGGACTTATACACTTAGTGGTAAGGTCTAAGGGAGTGTTGCTGAACAAAGAGACCTTGGAGTGCAGGTTCACAGTTCATTGAAAGTGGAGTTGCAGGTAGATAGGATCATGAAGGTGATGTTTGGTATGCTTGCCTTTATTGGTCAGGGCATAGAGTGTTGGAGTTGAGAGGTCATGTTGCAGTTGTATAGGACATTAGGTAAGCCACAGTTGGAATATTGTTTGCAGTTCTGGTCTCCTTCCTCTTGGAAAGATGTTGTGAAACTGGAAAGGGTTCAGAAAAGATTTACAAGGATGTTGCTGGGGTTGGAGGATTTTAGCTACAGGGAGAGGCTGAACAGGCTGGGGCTGTTTTCCCTGGAGCGTCAGAGGCTGAAAAGTGACATTGGAGGTGTATAAAATCGTGAGGGGCACGGATAAGGTACAGGTAGTTCTGGGATAATGCACGTACAGGCAGCGCAATTGCAATCATAGAATCCCTACTGTGTGGAAACAGAACATTGGACCTAACAAGTCAACATTGACCTTCTGAAGAGTATCCCAGCAAGATTTATTACTTTACATTATCCCTGACTAATGTACCTAACCTACACATCCCTGAATACTATCGGCAACCTAGCGTGGCCAATTCACCTAACCAGCACATCTTTGGACTGTGGGAGCACCCATAGTGAAACCCACACAGACGCAGGGAGAATGTGCAAACTTCACACCGACAGTCGCCCGAAGTTGGAATCGAACCTGGGTCCCTGGTACTGTGATGCAGCAGTGCTAACCGCTGAGCCACCATGCCGAGATTTGCTTATAATGTCACTAAGGAATTAAGGAACAAAATTTTCGAGAATGCTTACTTCTATTTGCAATAGCGCGTTTCCAGCAGTGATTGTTTTGCGTGCTTCGTTCTGTGCATGTCCCAATGTCAGTTGCCAACAGAGTAGCTTACTGTGAGATGTACTGTACAGAGAGCAGTTTCTGAGAGAGATACACTACTCCTAGATTCTTCCTTATTTTGATAAAAAATGAAGGGGCATAGTGACAAGAATGTTAGCAAGAAGTGTCCTGGTGGTCAGCGCAAAAGAAAGGCTATAACACTGGAAGAGAAGCTAGATGTTTTGAGCGTATATATGATTTAGCTCACTTAATAGGAATGAGAGAGTCTACGTTATGCACCATGATGACCCTCTGTCTCTGCATTAACAATATATTTTAAATTTACATTTGTTTATTTAATAAGTATGATTTAAACCTTCACTCAGGCTGTCCTATACTTTGTGTTAGACATTTGGGTGATTCTTGCGCGATTGTGAGTGATAACTTTTACTGGTCTGCCCCAACCCCACTTTTCCCAGAGGCTTCATTATTTCCATTAAACGATTTTCTATTAAGCAAGGTTTCACTGAATGCAGCTACGGCATTATAGGAGAACTACCTGCAAATAGACGAGGTCTTTTGCCAAGGGTGGGGGAGTCCAAAACTAGAAGGCATGGGTTTGAGGTGAGAGGGGAAAGATTTAAAAAGGACCTGAGGAGCAATTTTTTCACGCAGAAGGTGGTGCATGTATGGAAAGACCTGTCAGAGGAAGTGGTACAACATTTAAGAGGCACCTGGATAGGTATATGCATAGGAAGGGATTAGAGGGATATGGGCCAAGTGCTGGCAAGTGGGACGAGATTAATCTAGGATATCTGGTCAGCATAGATGAGTTAAATGAAGGGTCTTTTTCTGTGCTGTACATCTCTATGACTGTATAACTGTGATAAATCATGCAAGTGAAACTTGAGCAGTTTATATCCTCGTGGGTATTGCCTATAATTTATTTCTAAGACACATCTCAAATCCTTATTACCTCCCTGAAAGTTTATCATTGTGATCTATAACTCATGATGACAGTAAAATGAAATACTTTACATTATTGAGGAAGGTGTGGCGGGAAGTAATGGTTTTAGTTTGAAATATTTACAGTTTTACATATATAATACTGTGTCTGAGAAAATGTGTACTGTATTTGTTATTTGCCTACTTAAGGTGAAGCATGGCCGTGAGGCGCAATATGCTTAAGTCTTCAATCACTGTTGACTTAATTACCCTTTAATCTGTGTCATACTACCATTGGTTTAATTAGCAGCTAACAGTTAAACAGCTTACATTGCTCATGGTTCAGGAGGTATGTAACACTTTCCTTCAACTATACAAATTTGGTTCTTGTACCAACTGTTGATTGTAACTTGCATTGCTTCTTTTAGTTGACCTCATACTTTTTTCAGTATGAATATTATGCAGCATATTGCCTCCACAAGCTATTTCTCTGCTTATACCATTACCTCTAAAATAGGTTCCATTATTAATCTTCTCCTCCTTCCGTTTTATATGCTACTGTATTGTTGAAAACATCAACTATACGATGCACCATTTCCTTTAACAGCAACAGCCTGCAATTGTATTGCTTCTGGAATATAGTACAGTGTCCTGAAGCATTGTGCAACACTGCAATGGGGAATAGCTAAAATAAATCAAAAAAACTGTGAATGCTGGAAATCTAAAACCGAAACCAGGTCATTGGCCTCAAAACATCAACTCTGCTTTCTCTCCACTGATGCTACCAGACATGCTGAGTTTCTCCAGCTATTTATTTTTTTGGCAAAGTTGGTTAGCTGAGATAATCACAAACAAACAAAATGGAAGTGTATTCCAAAGACAGGAGATGTTGATAACACAGAAGGGCTTTGGGAGGAAGTTTAAAAGCACACAGCAAAGATGGCTGACAATCTATTGCTGTGTTGAAAACAAGGGGCTAGTGTTAGAGGATTGAATGAGAAGGTCTGAGGATGTGGAGCTGGAAGAGGATTTGTAAACGCTTTCAAGGATTTTAAGTTCTCTGATGTGGGTGGACTTACAATGAGCTGCTCAACAACTGTAAGCAGCTGCTGGCTGCTATGACTGGATTACAGAGAGGCGAGCAAGTGCTGTTGTCATCCTGTACCAACAATAAGTTGGACTGAAGGATCTGTTTCCAAGCTGTATGACTCTATAAGCGGTGTAACTACAGTTCATGGAGGTATGATGTAAGTTCAGATCAAGCTCCAGGGTTTAGGGTGAGTTGTGTGTATTGTGTTGCTTAAACATTCTGTTACCTTCTATTCACCTTAGCTTAATGCTCAACTAATGACTAACCTCCTTAGGAGTAAGTCGAGTCCTTGTCGGTTTACACCCTCATACTTTATCTCCAATGTTTCTACAACTCAGAACTATGCCACTCACTATTGTTGGTTGCTTGATATTTTAGTTTTCTCAAATACTTTCCTAGATCAAACACTGCTTTCGAAATGTTTTCAAAATCCTTGCCTTCCACTGCTTCTTTAGTTCTAACATATTATTAGCGGGTTTTGAGAAGATTTTTATTTAAAAAAAAATGGGCCATGCCACCAGTACTTCATCTGGAGGCTGGAGGCTCATTGATGATGTTACCTATTAGAGTGACGAAACATCTGAAAATGAACCTTCCAGCTCAGCGAGCAAACCTACATCTGACATATTATATCCCTCTCTGCCTTCTCTTTTCTTCTCTGTTCAACTTGCTCTGTTTTCTATTCTTCAATTTAAAGTGCCACAGAAGATAAATACAGAAGTATATATTTTAAAAACTGTTTTCCTTGTCTTGCTTCTTTTGTAGGAATATTGATACCAAACTTGACACCAAATTAGGCTGCATTGTAAACCATTGATAGCGTTTGCCCAAGTTTAAACATGCATATTGTTTTTATGCTGTATGTATCCATAGAATCTGTTGTGATCCCTGTGTAGACAGTGTAAAATACATGTGTATTTACAGTTCCTGTGATTGGTGAGAAGAATCACACAATAAGATTTCAAATTTTATGACAATCACTGCAACAAACATATTCCAAAACAAATTGTCTAACAGCCATCCAGTAGGTAACCTGTCAAGAGAAAGGATCCCCATTTAACTTAATGACTGGAAATCCTCCCCAGCTTTTTTACTAGACTGTCTCTCTTGGAAATTTTGTTTTCTAGGAACTAGTCTGAAACGATCCTCACCTGCCAGTGGCTTTATTCCTTTTTACTTCTTCAGCTGGGGTAACTTCTACTCCCCAAATTGACTTTCACACTGAGACTTACCCTGGGAATTCCTCCCTTTAGCCAAAGCTAGGCAAATCTTTGACCCTCATGTAAATCTTCCAAAACTTGGTCCTTTTAATTCCGTGAGGAATTCTCACCCATGTTCTGTGAGGAGGACAATAGAGATTAGCTGCCTCTAGTTCACTGCTCTCCAGATCTCAGATTCTTGCAGATTCTCTATCTCTGAAGTTCAGACATCTCTTGGGAAACCCACAGCTTAATTATACGATGGCTTCCTATGTACAAATTGTTGTTAAAGCCCATCCCTATAGCAGGCTGAATCATATGGACCATGTATTTCAGACTGCACTAACTAACTAACCATTCAGCTCCCAACTTCATTCCATCTATTCTACCTGACGTTCAGTAGATGATTGAATGAGAATGTTCTTTACTGCCTTCTGTTATGTGTTACAAATGATCACACTTCTTCCTTAGTGCAGTCTGTACAATTTTACAGTATTCTTGATTACTCTTAATTAGTTCAGAGTCAATAACTATGTAAATAGCAACACTGCTGACAGTTCCTGTGCTCTCGGAACTTGATAAGTTGTAAGATAATAATTGAGGTGAAATCCTGTTACGATTTTTCACAAGTAGCTTCAGTGTTTTCTTCTGTTTTTAGAATCTTGTATTACACTATCAATAGGATGTTAACTTAAACAAGTTTCTCAACCACTTTGGTCTGATCTTAATTTTGAATCTTCTTTTTTTTTAATGCCCAGGTCAGGAAGGAAAGTGTCAGTCACTTAAGAACTGAATCTTGCCTTTCTCTTCACTACTTTAAGAATTTCCTGATGGTCAATCATTTCTAGCGTGTTCAAAAATTAATTCCAATTCTTCACCTTACTCTGCATGAACTTTGCTCAGTCCTTCCCTCTCAACAACAACAACTTTGAAGTTCTGAAATTTTAATTTACATTTCAGAAATCAAATTTTCATGGTAGCCCCATAGTATTGATGTAAGTTAGAATGAAGTCATGTTATTTTAAAACTGTCTTCCTATGTTTTTTCATCAGTGTTGCTCTGTAGTCTGCTCTGACCTTGGTGTCGGGTTTTGCCTTGTGTCTTAATTCAGACAGTTGCCATTTAGTTTCTGAGAGTTTGTAATCCATAGTCTGAGGTTTCAGTGTCTTCTTTAAGAGTAGAAGAAGATTTGATTACAGATTTCTTTACATTTCTTGATGTATTTGTTGCATTTTCAATTATAACCATTGAGCTGGACTTGTCTGACCTTGCTGGAGATGGCAGCACTTAATCTCCAGTGAGGTTGTTTCCTAGAAGATGGCAGCTTGACCCAAGTTCCACAGTGACAGCATCAAAAATTAAATAGAATTTTAAATTAATGTTAATGTTTTGAAGTGGCTAAATGACTTGCAAGATATGGTTGATCAAAATATCCCTAAAATACCATTCCTTCTTGCGTCCTACTCCTGAAGCAAGAAACCAACTAAATATTCTAAAGAGTTACAGGTCATGTTGATTGCTGATGGTGATGGGGCACAGTGAGTTTGGACTGTAGTAAAACTGGAGAGGATTTCCAGTCATCTTAAAATTTGATTTCTGGAATGTAAATTAAAATTTCAGAACTTCAAAGTTGTTGCTGTTGTGAGGGAAGGACTGAGCAAAGTTCATGCAGAGTAAGGTGAAGAATTGGAATTACTTTTTGAATACGCTAGAAATGAGTCCCAGCATTTTTTGATTGACCGTCAGGAAATTCTTCAAGTAGTAAAGAGAAAGAAGAGATTCAGTTCTAAATGGGGGCTTCTTTCCATAGAGAACAGCCCACAGAGTAGCCTTTAGACATCTTGCTTTTACTACGTGTCCTATCACCATCAGCAGTTGACGTGACCTGCATCTCTGAGAATATTCAGTTGTTCGGTTGCTTCATGGCAAAAGTTGTGCCGACCTCACCTGTGCGTAGGGGGTGGCGCAGTAGCTCAATGGTTAGCACTGCCGCCATGGCCCCAGGTTTGATTCCCTCAGCCTATTGTTTGTGTGGAGTTAGTACATTCTCCCTGTGTTTGCGTGGGCTTCCTCCGGGTGCTCTTTCCACACAGTCCAAGGATGTGCAGGTTGGGTGGATTGGTCATGCTAAATTGCCCATAGTGTCCAGATATGTGTAGATTAGATAGATTAGCCATGGGGAATGCAGGGTTACAAGGATAGGATAGGGGGCGTGGGATGTTCAGAGGGTTTTGTGGACTTTTTTGGCCTGCTTCCACACTGTAGGGATTCTATTTTATAAATATAAAATACTTTTAATCCCTGATGTTTTGATTCCTACCAAAGCGAATACAGTTGAAGGTCCTGGTTTGTCACTAGTGCCACCCATTTGTCTAACTTTTCCTGTCGTAATGTCATACATGCTGACAGATGTTACCACTTTGTGTTTAAATCCCAGCAATCTGCCTTCGCATAGCTTCACTTCTGGCAAAACTAGCACGGAGTTTGAATCATATTTATCATGTGTATGCTCAACTGACTTCTGAAAAGCCAAGTGCCTTCTCCTTTCTGCTGTTCCCCTTGTTGTAACTAAGTGATTTATTCCTGATCATTTCTCATATCTCTCCATTTCCTGTGGCTTGCAAGTATAGTTTTGTTGCCATCTGTGTGTTTGCAGGATGGTTTGTAACATTCAGATATTACAGCATTGTCTTGTCTTAGAAGGTTTATGGTCTTTTAGTGGAAATTTATTCGAAAAGGGATGCTGTATTTCAATTCTTCTCTTAACGTCTCTGTAAGGGTTTAAAAATCTTGCTCAAGCTGCATCGCTATCTACTCCTCAAATACCATGTATTTTTCCCAAGAAAATTCCACAAATGTCTGATTATGTCTCTTCCTCAGATTTCTAAATGTCTGCCTGTAACTTTCCAGCATTAACTCTTGACATAGAGCACAGCAGTCTTATCCATATCACAGTCTACGGCTTGTTCACCCGAAAATACTTCATAACAAAATTGTCCAAATTTCTCCTAACTTTGTAGGAATGTAGTCAAACACAGCGAATTTAGATAAACAGACTGAATTTAGATAAAAAATAAATAAATATTCCTTGCCAAATCAACCGCATGAATTGAAGCTAACTCATTGTCATATCCTTCTGCTACTTCTTGTTCACAAAATTTGAAGTCTTTCGATATCCACTTCAAAATTATGCAATTTAAGATTTTCCTATTTGAAATTTTTCCTTTTTCTCTTTGAAACGCAAAGTATTCCTGCTGTTTTATTCTTTGGAATTTGAGTTCAAGCATTTTGTTCCATTTTCTCTTGCTTTCTCAAATTCCATTTGCTTAATTTACAAATCCTCACCAAGTCAATCTGAGCGCCATCTAAATTTTGCTTCTTCAAAGATTTCTGCCTCTTTAGTAGATTTCTTTTAAGTTTGTTTGCAACTTTTCTGCTCTCACCTTTCACATTAACTTTTGTTAACTGTTGCATGACGCCCAATTATGTGAGGAATGTTTCCATAATGTGTGTAACTACATTATCTTTTCGATGATGGCACGTGCAACATAGTACAATGAAGGGTATGTAGGCCAGTCTGACCTTAGAGTAGGATAAAAGGCTGGCATAATATCGTGGGCCGAAGGGCCTGTACTGTGCTGTACTGTTCTATGTTCTATGATGAGTATCACAAAAATCATTTCTTTTGTTTAAACTCTAGAAAATCCCAATGACTTTTGGTCTGTGGATTCAGAATCCCCAATTTGTTGTTTCTGGTTAAGTTTTAAAAGTTGTTTTATAAAAAAGTCTTAATTTGAATTTTGAGTGACTGAACAGAAGGAACACACAACAAGATTTTAAGTTTTAAGACTTTGTGTAGTAAACAAACTAAAACCAACATTGCCTAAGCACAATTCATCAGGGACCAGCTATACTAAATTACAGAAGAGCTCTCCTTTAACATTTTTTTAAAAAATGACTGGAAAAATCCTCCATAGTTATATTTTACACAGTCCCTGACATGAACATTTAAGTCTCCAGGAACATGTCCAAACTTGCTTCCTTTTTTAGTTTTGCAACTGGCTATCTTCCAATCTCCGAAAGGACTTTAACAATGACTGCTGCACTGAGAATTTCTCCCTCCTGCTTCAGTTTTTAAGTCTTCACTGACATGGTGTCTTCAATAATGAGAGAACAAGCTCTCCCTCCATACTCTGTGCGGGAAGCAATTTACTCAAGTTGGTTTTATTTCTGCTGATTCAGAAATTGGAAGTGTGAGCTTGAAAGATTAAGGGCTCTCTCAGGAGAACCTGCAAATTGATGCTAAAATGGTTTCCTATGGGGCTGTTCCTAAATCACATTTCCATAGCAACTTGAATCATGTGGCAACATGAATGATCCGTCCAGATAGAAAAACTGTCAGACCTTTAGACCCCCAACTTTATCTAGAAATTAAATGGACAGTTTAATGTGTAACTCTTCCCAAAAACCAGGCTTTCCTAATGTCTCCCTGTGACACTTGGAGATAATCCATCTGCCCAGAGTAAGTACAGGAACTGTTAGTGGCTTACGGGTATAAATATCTTGCATCTTCCTTTTGTTAAAACACTCCTCACTGCTATCCAAATATCTTGTAGCAGGATTCAGAGCACGTCACATCATTCATTCCTTCATTTGACCCTAAGTTAAAGAGAGTTTCGAAAACATCTTATCAATTTACTATTTCGAACAGAATAGATCCAATTATCCAACTATTGCTCCACATCAAGATGTAACCTTCATCGCACATTTTGATCCTGACTCTTCATAAATTCCTAAGGAAAGCTCAAGGTCTTTATAGGTTGCTAGTCACACTCATTATCCTGGATGGTCATTACATCCTGATAACAGTTAATGCGAATAAAGCCCATAAATGAGAGAGTTACAACAAAATATTAAGCACCAATTTGTTCAACGTCTAGTGTCATCTTTTTCCTCTTTTCTGTTCAAATTTCTTATCACCACCTTCGGCCCATTTTATTGTCCAAAAAAAAAACAACTAGCACAAATCACACATGCTACACTTCCAGCAGAAGCGACATAGCACGGTCACGTGTGTTGTACTCTGACACACAAATAATGAAGCGTTCTGGAAAATAATAGTGAATCATTTCTTTATTTGTAACCACAATACAAATTCACAAGCAATTTATGGGTAGAGGGATGACAAAATTGTACTTGTGAGAGATTAAACTCGATCCTAAATCGACATACCTTGCACCCATCCTATGATCCTATCAAGTATGGAATTCCCTGACAATATCAATAAAATGGGAAGGCATTATAATTGTGAGGTTTCTGTTGTACCACTTGGAGTCTTGAGCACATTACTACTAACCTTGGTGCATTGTAAAGGAAGGAAACCATGTTCAAGGTCTATCATTTAAATTTTTAAGAAAACAATAAATGTCAGATGAATTGATGTTTAGAAGTTGATCCAGTTTTGCTGTCCTGACTTATGTGAAGCCATTACATTCAGCCACTGTAGTACTGCTTATCTGTACTTCTCTATTATCTCTACTGTGCTATTGACCTCATTAATTGTAATGTCTCACAAAGGTGATCACATAAGTAGCTGAAGCATGTGGACTGGAAGATTCTAGACTAGATCTCCTGATGGTGATGATTCCATTAATCCAAGGTGGCCCAATGTTGCCTCAATTTACTTGAAAGAAAATAGGCTGGGGCGGGCGAAATCCATGAGAAGTGGCACCTACATTCCCCATCGATTTGATCTCTGCTGGAAATGTGTGTCCATGTCAGCTGAAGACAGGATGGAGTTTTGTAAGGAAATGTTGGGCTGTCTGGTTGAGATACCAGATGCTAGTCGCTGTCAGTGAAACCATTCTGCATCAAGTGAACTTTTAAATTGATCAGGAAAGCCACCAAGATAGAGTGAAAGTGCAATTCAAAAGTGTTTGTGAACGTCAGCAGGGCCCCTCCTTTATAGATTGCTTTTTACTAACAAATTATTCTCTTTGAAGTAGTGCACATAGTACCCTTTGTACTCGGTGACTCACTTCCAAGCATATTTCACATTTTTTATACTTTGAAGCAGTGTGCTGGTAGTTGGAACATGTAAGTCGTCATGTATCAAGGGGCAGATAGAATAGTATTTTGTTAGAGCAAAAAGCGAATGACTACAGTGAGATCTGTACTTCAGTCACAATTTCTTATTCCTGTAATGGCTCAGTGAGAGATGAGCTGCTGCTGTCTTTCTGCAACAATTACTCAAGGGTTGTGGTGGATGACCCCTCAGATATTCTCGGGTTACAAAAGGTGAGGAAGCAAACCAGGTACCAGTTCGTAATTGTTGTCTGGTCATTTCTGTTGGAGAAGTGTGCAGGTGAATATCATGAGATCAGAATTGGGTTCTATTAAGTCTCTATTATAGCATGTTCGAGACAAAAAAAACTGCAGATGCTGGAATCCAAATTAGACAAGGAGGAGATTGGAGGAATACAGCAAGCCAGGCAGCATCAGGAGATGGAGAAGTCGACATTTTGGATATAACCCTTCTTCAGGAAATGGTCTGTTGGCATTCATTGACACATTCATTGAGAATGTGTATGAGGGGTTAAAAACTCACCCACTGGTGAGGAAACAGCAGCCCACCAGGATGGGATCCTTAAACGTAAAAATATACCGTTCCTGCCACTATCAGTTTGACTTGGAGTCTCAGGGCAGGAGAAGTTTGAATTCAGAGAAGGATGATTCAGGCTGAGAATAGAACCAGTATTGAGGCTGGTATTGATAATAATTTTCCTTAGCAGGTGAAAGATATTTGCAACATAATTTTATGAAGAGAGCTTTGTATAGAACTGTACATCTGAGAGCTGAACACTCATTGGTTCCAGTCTTAATATAAGCAAACTGACAAATATGAGGACTCCAAGAAAAAGACTAGTATTAACTTATTATTTCAGCTTCTCGGAAGCTGAATTGCTTAATCATGTGTTTTTATTTTACTGGCAATATAACAAATTTGTCACAATGTTTGACTAAAAAAAAATGTTGATGGAATCAATAGTGACTGGAAGGCGAAATTTGCTGGCATCCCATCAAACATATGGTGCTTAACTACAAACAGCGTTTGTCTGCTAATTGAGTGTCCATTAACAGTGACGATCATGATGACAGAAAGCAATTAGCTGGTGCGATCAACAATATAAAACTGAAACCTTGTTTGCTTTTCAAAAAAAGGTTATATATTTTAAAAATCAATTTGAATTGAAAATGTTTTCTCCCTGATGGCTGTGGTGCATGACAGAAAGTTTCAGTGTGCTCTGAGGAATAATAAGTCACCGGACATGGTCAGTGCAAACATTTGTTTTGTTGGGGAGATGACTAAACATTGGCCTGCAGTTCACTGAAGGGGAATGTGTTACGATGAGTGCCGAGAGTTGGATATTCTTCCCTTGTTTTTAAGCAAAATGTAGTTTTAGTCTGCAAGTTGCTGGGAATGAGAGTTGATCTTGTTGTGGTGTCGCCTGTTCAATGGACTATCTGAAATAGTCTGTCTGCTATCAGTGATAGAGGAAAATAACAGAGCACACAGTGAATAAGGAAGAAGGTGAATTCAAGTCAAATCAGGGTCAGAAAAGAGAATTAAAGAGGAAAGTATTGGATATTAAGGATGGAGAAGGACAAAATAGAGAAACAAATCTTAAATGTAAGAAATCTCTACAAGCAACTATGTGTAGGAATGAAGTTCAGTAGAAGTGCAGCGCATAAATTACATAATTGAAAGTGTCTTTGCATCATGAAAGACCTGTCCTAACTTGCTACAGTGAGTTCAGTTCATATTTATAGTGTCATTGGAGCCATTTATTGACATTCACGGGAATTCTGGCTGTGAGATCTCAGTTTACTGGCCTAACAGGTGAGTTATGTTCTTCATTTACCAGTTCTCACAATTCACAATCCGGACCATATCCCTTCCTCACCTGAAATTCTGCATTTGTTTTGTCCTCTGCGCTAATAATACTGCTCACCTTCAACTCACCCTTATTCTGTCAGTAACAATGGCCCAGCGTGTGACACCATTTCAAGCTGTTATTTAATTTAAGGCATTCCACCCTCACCTTAAATTTACCTGGACCATCTCTTACACCTCCCTCCCCTTCCTGGACCTCTCCATCTCCATTAATGACGACCGACTTGACACTGACATTTTTTACAAACCCATCGACTCCCACAGCTACCTGGATTACACCTCTTCCCACACTACCTCTTGCAAAAATGCCATCCCGTATTCCCAATTCCTCTGCTTCCGCCATATCTGCTCCCAGGAGGACCAGTTCCACCACAGAACACACCAGATGGCCTCCTCCTTTAGAGACCGCAATTTCCCTTCCTACGTGGTTAAAGATATCCTCCAACGCATCTCTCCATATCCCGCACCTCCGCCCTCAGACCCCACCCCTCCAACCGTAACAAGGACAGAACGCCCCTGGTGTTCACCTTCCACCCTAACAACCTTCACATAAACCAAATCATCCGCCGACATTTCCGCCACCTCCAAAAAGACCCCACCACCAGGGATATATTTCCCTCCCCACCCCTTTCCGCCTTCCGCAAAGACCGTTCCCTCTGTGACTACCTGGTCAGGTCCACACCCCCCTACAACCCACCCTTCCATCCTGGCACTTTCCCCTGCCACCGCAGGAACTGTAAAACCTGTGCCCACACCTCCTCCCTCACCTCCATCCAAGGCCCCAATGGAGCCTTCCACATCCATCAAAGTTTTACCTGCACATCCACCAATATCATTGATTGTATCCGTTGCTCCCGATGTGGTCTCCTCTACATTGGGGAGACTGGGCGCCTCCTAGCAGAGCGCTTTAGGGAACATCTCCGGGACACCCGCACCAATCAACCACACCGCCCTGTGGCCCAACATTTCAACTCCCCCTCCCACTCTGCCGAGGACATGGGGGTCCTGGGCCTCCTTCACCGCCGCTCCCTCACCACCAGACACCTGGAGGAAGGACACCTCATCTTCTGCCTCGGAACACTTCAACCCCAGGGCATCAATGTGGACTTCAACAGCTTCCTCATTTCCTCTTCCCCTACCTCATCCTAGTTTCAAACTTCCAGCTCAGCACTGTCCCCATGACTTGTCCAGACTTGTCCGACCTGCCTATCTCCTTTTCCATCTATCCACTCCACCCTCTCCTCCTTGACCTATCACCTTCATCTCGTCCCCCACTCACCCATTGTACTCGATGCTACTCTCTCCCCACCCCACCCTCCTCTAGCTTATCTCTCCACGCTTCCAGCTCACTGCCTTTATTCCCGATGAAGGGCTTTTGCCTGAAACGTCGATTTTGCTGCTCGTTGGATGCTGCCTGAACTGCTGTGCTCTTCCAGCACCCCTGATCCAGAATCTGGTTTCCAGCATCTGCAGTCATTGTGTTTACCTGTTTGACAAGTAAAGGTGATCTGGGGGCTGGATCTATGTGAATCCAGTCACTTTTGCACTAGATCACCGTCTTTTCACACTTGATATTGCTGAAGGTCTTTCAGTTGACCATGCAGGGGAGGTTAATGAACAGTAACTTGAGGAGACACTTAGCCTTCTTGGCAGAAGAATGACCAACTCCATGCAATTCATCAAACCCTGAAGTAAAAATGTGGCTGCACTGAAATGGGATGAAGACATAGTGGGCACAGTAACCCAGTGTTAGGAAAGGGCAGCATATGGGTGAGGATGGTCCTGGTAACACCTGCAGGCAGCCACCTTCATAAAAGGGTGGGTTATTTTAAAGCAGTTTGGCTCAGCCAGAAGCTAACGTTTCACGTTTTTAAAAAGGTCTCTGAAGGTTAACGATCCAAGAATTTTTCCATTTGAGAGATGGTATATATGAGTGAGGTTAAGGGCTGTGCCAGAAGTTGTTGGAGCACAGGGATTTTGGTCAATGGATATCGAACTTATTTTGAGCTGGAGTTTTGGTTCTTCAGAATAGAAAACTGCAGGTGCAGTAAAATCCTCGGCCTCTGCAACTTCAAGCCACTGTACAAATAAACGCCATGCTTCAATATAAAGAGAGGAGACCCACTGAAACCTTGAATGTAATCTTGAACCAGGTGGTTCACTTTAAAGTGGTAAAACTTGGACAGATTTCTAGCTAACTTACACAAGGGAAGAATGGGAAGCCAAGGGAAGCCTCAAGAGTTCAAAGGTGAAATTCCACAGTCGTTCAGAATAATCCGAACATGGTTTAGAACATCACATCCTGAAGCAAAGTCTGTGTGTTTGCTCACACTGAGAAAAGTTCCTTACCATTCCTGTCAGGAGGTAAGGCAGGGAGTTGACTAAATGTTAGATTAATGAGTTGCCTTACCTGTAGTGCACCTCCAAGCAGGTGTCGAGCAATATTTGCAGTGCCAAGTTCAAATCTGTGGGCATCTTGCGCATTTGAATAAATTTGTTGAAATGAAACACATCCAGTATTGTCTGTGGATGAGAGTTTGGCAAAACCTCGTAATCATTGATCTGAAACTGGTACCAATAGGAAGAGGCTCAAGAAGGAAGCGGTTTGGCCAGCTACAAAAGAGAGCTAAAAGTAGAGGAGTTGGAGGGTGAAGTTACAAGTGCAGACAAAGTGAAAGAAAGAGGCCCACAAAATTTTCTTGTGAGGAAGCAAAGGAGATCTCCGTCAGGTCTTTCTGTTTGGGAGAAAAGTCAACAAACTCTGAGGTGCATCCAAGCTAGATGAAAAAGCCTGAAGCAGGAAAGCCTGTGTGACAAGCTTGGACATGCCAAACAGAAGGTGTTTTTCCAAATGGAGCCAAACCGTGAAACAATGTTTTATTGATTGTTTGATTGAAAAAATATCATTGGTAAGCTGTACCATCAGGACTGGTGAGCCATGGGGGAGAAAGAGAGTTCATAACAGTGTCCCTCGTTGATAATGATTGAATCTATGAAACTTTAGAGTGATTACTATCATTGAGTAGGACTCCTGATTTATCTAGTACACATAAAAAGAATTTGACAGAACTGTGCAGCTCTGTAATGCCATACGTACTGAAGGAGAATATTGAAAGTTGCATAAGACATATTGACTAATGTCAATTAAATTAAATTAATTTTTTGATGTATTATTTGCCTGTTAATTTATGTTTAACTTGTATTGGTAATGATGAGAATTAAAGGAGAACACACAAGAAGTGATTCATTTGGGAGTCATTTAGTAAATGTTGATGTTATGGTTTGGACTCTCTCCGTGGGGTTTAAAACAAGCTGGTTTAACAGAAACACTGAACAAGTCAGAAGTTGCACTGTTTGAATTTTTCTCACCGGCTGCATTCAAAGTTAGTGGCAGACTGACAGGCCCCATCACTGGAAGGTGCCGAGTGGAAAGATTGTTTACTGCAGGCCTTTTTCATTTGCAAAGCCATGAATTCCTGATTGTAACAATTTCAGTCAACGGAGCCCTTTTTTTAAAAAAAAGAGATGACACTGCATTTTCTCCCAGTGGATGTTCTCATTGAAACGTCTTAAAACAAGTTGGAATGGATTTACAAGTTCCTGCTGTTAATCCAGTCAGAAGAATGGAATGAAAGAATTTGTGCATGAAACCACAGCAGGCATGAGTTTAGAGCTCATCCAAAAATATACGAAGGAAATGGTGACCTACTTTGTGAATTAGCTTGTTTACAGTGTACCAACATAAACAGTCTTTCTGCTCACAAAGCATATCGTCACTTCAGCACATATGTGAAAGCAGTAGGGGGGTAATGATTGAAACTGAGGCCTGAACCACAGGCTAGATCGTAAACAGCTGTGCTCATGTTGGCTTCAGTGTAGTTAACTCAGCCTGAGCTTGCAGCACTGACCTTCTGCTCTACTGTGTGAGCTTTTAGTGCTTCATATTGATAGTCAGCTCAGACGATTGTTATCACTACTGAGCCCACTCCTGTACTCCCCCACATGCATCTTCCAGCAGGAGTTGCTCGATAATGATCCGGAATGAAACCTCGGAATTGAGGCTTTACTGGAATAAACCTGATCATGATCTAGTTTACAGGTACAGAGTTTCAGAAAAATGTCTAACGCAGATGGTCTCCCCACTGGGCTTAGTTACATTGACAGAGACTGGCAATCAAGCGTATAATTAACTGGCTTCCTTACCAGGCAGTAAAACATAATACTTTTGTTTAGATCCATGGTGCGAAGATAGATAAACTCATCAGAAATCATCAGTTCTGTCAGATGGGTCACTCGACCCCAAAACATTAACTCTGATTTCCCGCCACAGATGCTGCCAGACCTGCTGAGCTGTTCCAGCAACTTCTGTTTTTGAAACTCATTTGAAGTGGGCAGCATGGTGGCTCAGTGGTTAGCACTGCTGCCTCACAACATCAGGGACCTTCGGGCAACTGTCTGTGTGGAGTTTGCACATTCTCCCTGTGTCTGCGTGGATTTCCTCCGGGTGCACCAGTTTCCTCCCACAGTCACAAAGATGTGCATTTTAGGTGAATTGGCCATGCTAAATTTCCCATAATGTTCAGAGATGTATAGGTTAGGTGCATTAGTCAGGGGGAAATGTAGAATGATAGGGTAGGGGAACGGGTTTGGGTGGGTTACTCTTTGGAGGGTCGGTGTGGACGTGTTGGCCAAATAGCCTGTTTCCACACTGAAGGGATCCTGTGATTCTGTGAAGGTTATCCCTGGCGACCCATGGGCAAGGACCATGAAACTCACATGGTCACAAACTTTCTTCAGGCAAATGACCCTGCCACTGTGTCCACACTCATTCTAGTGTCGTGAGATCTGGTTGACCCTGAATTGCACACGGAATGGTTAATTGGCAGTCCACCCAGTGGCAACCAATTATTAAAGTCCATTTTGTTTTTTACTGTCTAATGAGAGAGTAGTCATCTCTCTAATGAGAAAGCAGACCTCTGGTCCTCTAGGATTATGGAAACTTTACCGTCTACCTTTTTAAGAGCAATGTGTTTAGAAATATAGAACTTAATCCAGCATGGCCTAATGAAGGAGATATCATACCTGACACATTTATTAGAATAGAGTCAGAGAGATGTACAGCACAGAAACATCCTATTGGTCCAACTTGTCCATGCCAACCAGATATCCTAACCTAGTCTAGTCCCATTTGCCAGCACTTGACCCATATCGCTCTAAGGTAAAAGTGAGGACTGCAGATACTGGAGATCAGGGTTGAGAGTGTAGATCAGGGTTGTAGTGCTGGAAAAGCACATCAGGTCAGGCAGCATCTGAGGAGCGGCAGAATCAATGTTTCGGGCAAAAGGAAGGGCTTATGCCCAAAATGTCAATTTTCCTGCTCCTCGGATGTTGTGCTTTTCCAGCTCTACACACTCGGCCCATATCCCTCTAAATCCTCCTTATTCGTATACCCATCCAGATGTCTTTTAAATGTTGTAATTGTACCAGCCTCTTGTACCACTTCTTCTGGCAACTCATTCCATACATGCGCCATCCTTTTAATCCTTTCCCCTCTCAGCCTAAACCTATGCCCTCTAGTTCTGGACTACCCCAACCCAGGAAAAAGACCTGGTCCATTTACCCGATCCACTTTGTCTAAATACTTTGTCAATTTACCCTATCCACGCCCCTCATGATTTTGTAAATGTCTGTAAGATCACCCCTCAGTCTCCAATGCTCCAATCTTTTGAGGAAGTAACAAGCAGGAAGGATAAAAGGATAGATGTAATGTATTTAGATTCCCAAAAGGTGCTCAATGAGGTACCACAAGCTAGGCTATTTCATTAGTTAAGAGTCTCTGTGTTAGGAGTACTATTATAGTACATATAGAGGGTTGGCCAACTAATACAGATAGGATAAATGGGCATTTTCTGGATGGCAGCCTGCACCACAGGAATCTGTGCTGAAGGCACAATTATTTACATCATACTACAGGTAGACAACCTTTTATCCAAAATCCCGAAATCCGAAACACTCCGAAATCTGAAGGTTTTTTTGTGAAGTTTTTCTCATTAACAAGGTGGTTTGGTGTGCAGTTAACCCAACTCTCCACCCACTCGATGGGTATGACTCAGCTGCTTGGGGAGGGGAGTGGCCCCACATTGGCAAGCCCTCAATTCTGTCTCTGGGCCCGTAGTACTCACAGTCTGCTCTTTGGTAAGATTTTTAAAAATTTCACTGTCAAACTTATTCTGAATTCGAAAAATTCTAAATTCTGAAAACCGACCATTTTGGATAAAGGATTGTGCGCCTATATTATTAAACGGAGGTTGAATCCTCTCTGAGAACTAAAATTGAAACCCCCAAAGAGGAGCACTTCGTCCCATAATCTGTGAAAGGACTGTGAAAAGTGGTGTAACCTGCTTTTCAGCAACTTTTAGTGATTAAATAGAATAACTTGCTGGCAATCGCTCTAAAATCAACGAGTAACAATTTATTTATCGAACTCTAACAGTGAACAAATTTGGTTTGTTGATAGTTCAGTTAATAAGTCCCTTCTAACTCTTCCCAAATAAAGCAGGAGTCTAATGGTATGCTGTTTCAATAAATAGAAGTCGCACACAACAGACCAGAGCTAAAGATGTGCAGCTGCCTGGACAGTTGTGGGTCTGAAATGGATGAAGGTGCTGGGAAATGGTAAGGCCAAGGGAGCAATTTTCAAACAACCAGTCAGAATTTTAAAATGGAGACTCCACACAGATCCAGTGTGGATCAATGAGTAAAAGAGGTGAACAGGATTTTGTGATGGTTATGACAGCATCAATGGAGGGTTGGATGACTGCAGTTTACAGAATGTAGAATATGGAAGACCAATCAGGAGTGCCTAGGAATAGTCAAATCTATGAAATTAGATTACTTACAGTGTGGAAACAGGCCCTTCGGCCCAACAAGTCCACACCGACCCGCAACCCACCCATACCCCTACATTTACCCCTTACCTAACACTACGGGCAATTTAGCATGGCCAATTCACCTGACCCGCACATCTTTGGACTGTGGGAGGAAACCAGAGCACCCAGAGGAAACCCACGCAGACACAGGGAGAATGTGCAAACTCCACACAGTCAGTCGCCTGAGGCAGGAATTGAACCCGGGCACTGGTGCTGTGAGGCAGCAGTGCTAACCTCTGTACCACCGTGTCTGGAGAGAATGAAGACAGAAATCAGAGTTTCAGCTGCAGATGAATTGAGACAGGGAAGTTGGGTGAGGTTGACAAGCGGGCAGTCTTGTTGACGGCATGATTGAGATCAGAAGCTGATATTATGGGGTCAGACGTGACACTAAGGTTGTGAACAGACTAGTTTAATCTCAACAGCAAAAACATAAATTGCTGGAAAAACTCAGCAAGCCTGGCAGCATCTGTGCTCAGGGGAAGGGTCACTCTGATTTCTGTCCAAACCTCCTGAGCTTTCTCAGTAATTTCTTTTTTAGTTTCCGATTTCCAGCATCCACAGTTCCTCACCGTTTTTATTTAGTTTAATCTCAATGTTGCCAGGGAGAAAGCTAGAGTGAGTAGACAGAAAATAAAGGCTTTGATCTTCCCAATATTTAATTGGACAAAAAGTCTCCTTGTTCAGTCCAGCAAGTTTGATATGCAAACTAATGACTGAGTGAGTGACTGTGGAGAGAGGGTGGTGAGGTAGAGTGTACATTTGCAATCTATTGCTGTGCCTTTGGATGGTGTTGCTGAGAGTCGGGGAATAGGAGAGAGTGTGTGTTGTGAAAATAAATTAATCTGTCTTTATAAATGGAGTGACAGCTGCTGGCGCAACATCTTGTGCAATAAGGTTAGAGGCAAACGTTTAAATGAAACCCTCGTTTTGTAAATTGCAGTTCCCCAATCCCAATTGCATGTGGTCTGGAGTTGGTTTGTTAATGGGAAGGAGACTAGAGACAATCAGGTAGATAGGATAGTGAAGAAGGTGTTTGGTATGCTTTCCTTTATTGGTCAGTGTAGTGAGTACAGGAGATGGGAGATCATGTTGTGGTTGTACAGGACATTGGTTAGGCCACTTTTGGAATATTGCATTAAATTCTCATCTTCCTATCAGAAAGATGTTGTGAAACTTGAAAGGGTTCAGAAAAGATTTACAAGGATGTTGCCAGGGTTGGAGGGTTTGAGCTATAGGGAGAGGCTGAATAGGCTGGGGCTGTATTCCCTGGAGCGTTGGAGGCTGAGGGGTGACCTTTTATAGAGGTTTATAAAATCAGGAGGGGCATGGATAGGTAAATAGGCAAAGTCTTTTCCCCGGGGTGAGGGTGTGCGGAACTAGAGGGCATGGGTTTAGAGTGAGAGGGGAAAGATATAAAAAACACCTAAGGGGCAACGTTTCATGCAGAGGGTGGTACATGTATGGAATGAGCTGCCAGAGGATGTGGTGGAGGCTGGTACAATTGCAACATTTTAAGAGGCATCTGGATGGGTATATGAATAGGAAGGGTTTGGAGGGATATGGGCCGGGTGCTGGCAGGTGGGACTAGATTGGGTTGGGATATCTGGTCAGCATGGACGGGTTGGACTGAAGGGTCTGTTTCCATGTTGTACATCTCTATGACTGTATCTGGAATTCCTATACTTCCACACTTACTGCCAAGAAAGCCACAGAATGAAATGATGGCAAGGTAGCTACGGTTGGTCAAAACCCAAGATGAGTTTACCAGATTACTACAGAGAGAATGGATGGCAATGAACCCCAAACAGACACAGCTCTTTTAATGGCAAGGTGGGTAAGTGCACCGTGGCAGTTAACATGGTATTGAGTTGTACACATAAGCAAAATTCTAAATTTAATGTTGGCCTTTGTGGCTAAGTTCCTTGAGGGTTTGGATGGCTTGGATGGCAAATGTAAGCTGGGACATTAAAATTGGTCTTTGCATGCCAACTGTGAAAGGGTAAAAGGATTCTCAGTCTGAACTGTTATCCACTAGTGACATTCCAAATACATGCATATTAATAAGATTGGTTATTCTGGCCAAAATGTCATGTTGACTTTGTACATGAAGAATAGACACCAGGACAAGCCAACAAATGACTATTTCCCCCAAAAGAGCCATATTTCAGTATGTCGCCACTTTTGTGCCATAAGCAGTAAAGGAAGCAAGTTGAAGAAACGTTGCAGGGGAGAAAACTCGAGCATAATACTGCTCCTCTGCTTGTTTATATTAAGAGAAATTCTTCAGAAGAAGCAGCAATGTGTTCATCTTGTCTTCCCATGTGTATAGACTGGTGCATTTGGAGTTGTTTGAAAGCTCAATTTGCTACTTTTAGACAATAGACAACAGGTGCGGGAGTAGGCCATTCGGCCCTTCAAGCCAGCACCACCATTCATTATGATCATGGCTGATCACCCACAATCAGTATCCGCTTCCTGCTTATCCCCATAACCCTTGATTACACCATCCTTAAGAGCTGTATCCATCTCTTTCTTGATAGTATCCAGAGACTGGGCCTCCACTGCCTTCTGGGGCAAAGCATTCTATACACCCACCACTCTCTTGGTGAAGAGGTTTCTCCTCAACTCTGTTCTACCCTTTATTTTTAAACTGTGTCCTCTGGTTTGGCACTCACCCATCCGTGGAAACATGCTTCCTGCCTCCAGAGTGTCCAATCCTTTAATAATCTTATACGTCTTAATCAGATTCCCACTCATCCTTCTAAACTCAAGTGTGCACAAGCGAAGTCGCTCTAATCTTGCAACATATGATAGTCCTGCCATTCCGGGAATTGACCTTGTGAACCTATGCTGCACTCACTCAAATTTGGAGACCAAACCTGCACACAATACTCCAGGTGCAGTCTCACCAGGGCCCTGTACAGCTGCAGAAAGACCTCTTTGCTTCTATACTCAGTTCCTCTTGTTATGAAGGCCAGCATGCTATGAGCTTTCTTCGCTGCCTGCTGTACCTGCATGCTTGCTTTCATTGACTGATGTACAAGAACACCTAGATCTCGTTGTGCTGCCCCTTTACCTAACTTGACTCCATTTAGGTAGTAATCTGCCTTCCTGTTCTTGCCACCAAAGTGGATAACCACACATTTATCCACATTAAACTGCATCTGCCACGCATCCGTCCACTCACCTAGCCTGTCCAAGTCACCCTGTATTCTCATAACATCCTCCTCATATTCCACCCTGCCACCCAGCTTTGTGTCATCAGCAAATTTACTAATGTTACTTTTAATACTTTCATCTATATCATTAATGTATATTGTAAAAAAAACTGCAATCCCAGCACTGATCCCTGCAGTACCCCACTGGTCACCGCCTGCCATTCCGAAAGGGAACTGCTTATCACTACTCTGCTTCCTGTCAGTCAACCAATTTTCAATCCAAGTCAGTATTTTGCCCCCAGTACCATGTGCCCCAACTTTGCTCACTAACCTTCTATGTGGGACTTTATCAAAGGATTTCTGAAAGTCCAGGAATACTACATCCTCTGATGTTACTCAACAAATCTTAACAGTGATTCCTTTTGGTTCTGCCCACTCATTTACTAACATCCCCTTAAATGTAACTGTGATCGTAAGTTCCACATTCCAATCACTTTGTTTATAGCTGTTTCTCTGGAATTCACTATTAAATAAGTCTAACCTTCAGTGATCCAAAGTTTTTAATTACTCCATATGCGGAAACATCTTCACTTACCTCTATTCTATCAATGCCCCTCAATTTAAAAACCTTTCAACAGTCTTGTCCCTTGTCCATCTTCATAGTTACTTCCTCGAAAAACTCCAGAAGATTAGTCAAGCACTATTTACCCTTCGTAAGTCCATGCTGACTCTGACCTATCCTGTTACTGCTATTCAAATGAGTCGCAATTTCATCTTTTATAATTGACTGCAGTATCTTTTCCACCACTGATGTCAGGCTAACAGGTCTATAGTTCCCTATTTTCTCTCTCCCTCCTTTCTTGATAAGTGGGGCAACATTAGCCACCTTCCAATCCGCAGGAACTGATGCTGAATTGATCAAACATTGAAAAATGATTACCAATGCGTCCATGATTTCTAGAGCCACTTCCTTAAGTACCCTGGGACGCAGACCATCAGGTCCCGGGGACTAGACCTAACAGTCTATCCAACACCATTTCCTGCCGATTATACATTCCCTTCATTTCATCCACTACCCTGGGTCCTTCAGCCACTATTACATCTGGGAGATTGCTTGTGTCTTCCCCAGTGATGACAGATCCAAAGTACCTATTCAACTCTTCTGCCCTTTCCTTGCTACCCATAATAAGTTCACCCGTTTCTGTCTTCAAGGGCACAATTTTAGTCTTAACTCTCTTTTTAATCTGTCACGGGCAGTCTTGCCCCAGAGTTGAATGCTGCACTAATTGTTCCACTTCTGATTTTTCAGGAATCATTGGGTGCTGTGCTGTGAGTGGTGTGGTACCATACTAGAATGGAAATGTGTTGCTGGAAAAGCGCAGCATCCAAGGAGCAGGAGAATCGACATTTCGGGCACATCCCAGGTCATCTCTTCTGCCCCATACCTCAGGTCATCTCCTCTGCCACACACCCCAGGTCATCTCCTCTGCCACACACCCCAGGTCATCTCCCCTGCCCAGAAGCTCTTCAGCCACGTTCTCAAACAGACTCGCTACCACAACCACATCTCCTTCCTCAGCAACTGTTGAAGGGCTCAAGCCCGAAACGTCGATTCTCCTGCTCCTTGGATGCTGCCTGACCTGCTGCGCTTTTCCAGCAACACATTTTCAGCTCTGATCTCCAACATCTGCAGTCCTCACTTTCTCCTACCATACTAGAATCCTTTACAAGTTTCCCCTGAGAGAACCTCTCCGTTCTATCAGGATAGACCAAACAGGCTCAGGCTCCTTTCTTTAGAGAAGAGGAGAATTATTTTAGATTAGATTCCCTACAGTGTGGAAACAGGCCCTTCGGCCCAACAAGCCCACACCGACCCTCCAAAAAGTAACCCACGCTGACCCATTCCCCTCTGACTAATGTACCTAACACTACAGGCAATTTAGCATGGCCAATTCACCCTGAGCTGCACATTTTTGGACTGTGGGAGGAAACTGGAGCACCCGGAGGAAACCCACGCAGACAAGGAGAGAATGTGCAAACTCCACACAGACAGTTGCCCAGGGCCGGAATCGAACCCGAGTCCCTGGTGCTGTGAGGCAGCAGTGCTAACCACTGAGCAACCATGCCACCCCAAATGTTGAAAGGTTTTTAAATTGAGTGGCATTGAGGTAAGTGAAGATGTTTCCACATATGGAATAATTACTAACTTTGGATCACTGAAGGTTAGATTAATAGTGAGTTCCAGAGAAACCTCTCGAAACAAAGTGAATGAAATGTGGAACTTATAATCAAGTTGTATTTAAGGGGATGTTAGTGAATGAGTAGGACAGAACCAAAAGGGTTCTGTTAGGGTTTGTTGAATAACGCCAGAGAAGATCTATGGGGAGCATAAAAGCCAATGCCAGTTTCTGTGGCTTGTTTCTGTATAATGCTGACAGAAGAAATAGATTCACCTTGCAGTGATGCTGGAGTGTAAGTAAATGTAACAGTGAAACAGAGGATTAAAACCCATCCGCTGAGGCACGTTGCAGTCTTCATGCTTGATTAAACCATTGAGCATTAGCTTTTGTTCTCAAACATTAAATGTGTGCACCTCAAACAGTTAGTAGCCAAACTCGCTTTTATATCAACGTACTTGGCAACAGCTGGGGAATGCTCAACTCAAAATAAACTTTGTGTGAGCATTAACTCAACCTAAGAAGTAACTGTTAGTAAAAAGTAATGAATTATTTAATAAGTTCTTGTTTATACACAGTGAGAAAGGCTGAAGGACTTGTGTATGATTAAGTGTAACTTGCAGTGTGCTATGGAATAATGGAAAATAGGTTTAACTTCCCACTGTGCTGTGTTACCAAGCTAAGCCATGTGCTGACTGCAAAGTAAGAGGGGCAATTATTGGGCTGCTATCATGGAGTGCTTCATGGTCCTCAGAGAGGGTTGTTTGAAAGTAAGATGGTTGTCTACAATTTTACCTGCAGCAACAAAGGGTACAAATTTCTCCCTTTCAAGAATGGTGACACCAAGATTTGACCATGTAGTTTAGGTAATGTATATTACTGTGGAAGAACACCATTATTTGAGCTTTTCTCATTCAGATGAGAGATTAAGCTGAAGCTACGGCTTTCCAGATTGATGCAAATAATCTCCTGGTTATATTTAAGAATGCAGTGTGCGCTCTCCCATTGTTATGGCCCATAGCTGTCTCTTAGTTAAACACAGTTTTGTCTCATTGTCTGTGTTTTAGACCTTGCTGTTATTGAGTGTTGTGTTTTTAGATTAGATTAGATTCCCCTACAGTGTGGAAACAGGCCCTTCGGCCCAACAAATCCACACTGACCCTCCGAAGAGTAACTCTCCCAGACCCATCCCCTCTGACTAATGCACCTAACACTATGGGCAATTTTAGCATGGTCAATTCACCCTAACCTGCACATCTTTGGATTGTGGGAGGAAACCGGAGCACCCAGACACCAGGAGAATGTGCAAACTCAACACAGACAGTCACCCAAGGCTGGAATTGAACCTGGGACCCTGGTGCTGTGAGGCAGTAGTGCTAACCACTGAGCCACTGTGTTGCCTGTGTTACAATAGTGAAAGTACTTCAAAAAGTAATTCATTGCGAAGTGTTTGGGCCTTCTGAGGATGTTGTATGGTGTCATACTCTGTACCTTTTTCTAGTTTATACATTTTAGCACACATGAGAATTTGATGGAATATCTTGAATGGTTGAGCTCACGAACTATCTCTCAGACAGAAAGAAAGAAATAACTCGATTTGGTCTTTGATCTGAACTGACATCTGTTTTCGTCCACACTCACTTGGATGTGGCAATTGGGGATTGCATTGTGACTTAGATAGGGAAAGAAAGAAGTTGCATTACTGTAGTGCCTTTCACAACCTCAAAATATCCAAAGCATTTCACTTCATAAGTATCTCATTGGATGTATAATGCCTGTTGTAATGGTGGAAATATGGCAGTCAGGTCTTCTTAGAAAGGAACCACAAATGGCAATGGAATAAATAATCCGATGCTATGTTTTTGGTGTTGATTGAGAGGTAAATATGGGTTAGGAACTCAGCAGAACTATTCCACTTTTCTACAACTGTTTGTACCAGTCTGAGAAGCCATACTGGATTCTGTGAAGTTTTTGGAGAGACCCTTGAACACACAACCTTCTGACTGCTGCTGCTGAGAAGGTGGCAGCAAGTGTTCCTCTCTGCTGTTTGGACAGTGCTGAAAGAGGCACAGTGGGTGACCCAGGCTTCTCCAGGAAACATGCAATTGTGGGGCAGCATCCGAGAGGAGGGACAGAGGGGATGAGGGTGGTGACCCACTTTGGAGGTGACATGACTATTCTGACAGGCTGCAGACGACAGAAGTGAACTTGAGAGGATTGACAGAGTAAGAGAAGAATGCAGATCTAGAAGTAATTGACTTGGATCCAGAGTGGCAATCAAAATATGCATTTGAATTGACAAGGAGAGAATTTAATTCATAAACGTGTGGCAGAGGCAAGGGGAGAAAGATCCTGGTTGCAAGGCAGTGTGAGAAAACCCGAGGCTGGGTTTGGCAAAACGAAATGAATCTGGGAAACCAGGATATGTCAGTTTGGAGCATTGATGGACCAGAGTCCAAATTTGGGACACCGTGGTCAAAAGGAATGGAGACCAGAAGTTGTTGAAAATGTGCAGTATCCATACACATCCTGTGCAGGGTGAGCCTGGAGTCCCGCAGAAGGTAGGCAAGGGCTAATGGCATCAGAAAAAAAGCAGGAGAAACAAAGTTGTTGGGGAATGAAAGAAGACTGAACTTGGGTGATGATATTACTGTGAAACAATTTAATTGTTTGTTGGTTGATTTTTTTTTGAAGTTTTCTGTACAATTGATTAAAAACTGTCCAAAGTTTCAGAAGAAGCGCCCCCATAAGTGATTCTTCTAACAAAACAAAAACAAACTAATTTTCAGGGAAGAACCTATAGGAAGTCCAAGGGAAATGAATCAAACTGTTCCTCTGTGTTGAATTGTTCTCAATCTAATTGCTCAGCATTTTTGGGAACTGGGACGTTAATCCTTGTTTGGAATGAACAGAGCAAACTGCATACCCCGTGTTTACTTCACGCTCCTCCTCTCCTTTTGTTTTCTGTCCTCTGCCTATTTGCTCTGAACAGGCCCATCCTCCCTCAGGCTTTGAACATCCTGCAATGTCATGGGGCAAGTAGCTGCAAAAGGCATTTGACTTCCTGTAACACGGTATTCCTGTTGGACACAATAGCTGTTGATCAAAAAGGAAGCTGTGTGAGGCCAATTGTTATTGGTCGATGTACTTTTATTTTCTGAAATCTCACACCACTGAAGAAGCAGGGATTTTGGGGGGGGTTGCTATACTCTCCATATTTACTCAGGTAGGAAATAAGGTTAACTCTCACTACCAGAAAGCGTGTAATGGTGTTTTCTAAAATATGTGGGTAGAATTGCTTCTTGCTTCGTGGCATGTTAAAAGAATGAGGAAATATCAGATGGTTTCAGTCTGTTTGTGCTGATACTTGACACTGGTTAGAAGTTGAAATTGCAAAGGGGGTGCTGTTATAAAGTTATGGTACAGTAAATGTCCACTTTGGTTGAGTCTGAATAAAACAAGAACAGCAAGTACACTGCTGTAACTTTTCGTGTTTATTTCAGTGTATATCATCTTACAATTTGCATGTGAACAAAGATACTTTTTATTTTCAAACCTGCGAGGTCAGCAGCATTAAGGTGAGCTTTTCATATTATAAATATTCAACTTTTCACTTCAGGGAGGAGTTTTGACTACCAGGAGTGAACAATGGAAATTCCGTACCATGTTCTGGATGATTTTATGCACATTGATAATGAGTGGTTGCTCCCCTAATGTTAACAAAGAGTTATGATAACTGGACTCATTTGTATTGACTCTGTCGGGTTGTGTGGCTGTGAATTTGGGAAAGAGGGTGGATACAGAGTAAAGAAATGTAACAGTGATGTTTCTTTGGAACATTAACATTAACATGTGGTTTAACTTAGCGAGTGTGTCTGACCTGAGCCGGTGTGATAGTTTGTGACGTGGAGTTTCTGTGCAATGTCTTTTGCCCAAAAGCGCCTGTGTGGTGGCATCAACATTGCTTCACACCTTTGCACCACCATGTGTACCTTAAGGAAGAAATCTCCAGTTTAAAAGCTCAAAATTAAACATTTGATTTGATTTTATTGTTCTTCTGTTTTGCACGCAATACAGACAGATCATAACATACAAAGTGCATTCGTGTAGTAGAACAGAGCGAGGAATACAACGTTACTGCTGCAGAGAAGGCACACATGAAGCAAGATCATTTAGAATGTGAGAGGTCCAGTGACAGTGGGGGAGAAGCTGTTCCTGAATCTACAGCGTAACCTATTGCAATCAGTTTGTGACTGGAACAGGGCCAAGGAAACTCCAGGTGCAAGGAACTGACTCTGTGAAAGGGAACATTATTTTCCTTACTCTTCAGTCAAAATTAAACAATTTTACATGGTAAAATGGTTACTAGTTGCTGATTTTGGTAGGAGCTGGTCTAACCTGTGGCTGCAGTTGGCTAGTCACTGTATTTAGATGAACAAACAGCAAACATATTTACACTACACCTCTAACTTGGTAAGATGGCCGAGGAGCTTTGGAGATCATGAATAAACTTTGACACAGCCATAAATGGAAATGTTACGGTAAATGGGGACAGTCTTAAAAATAAAGTAAATCAGAGAGCTTTTATGGACCGAAATCTGGAGTTTGTTGCCTTGGCAACTGAAGACGCAGTCACTAGTGGTGGACTGAGTAATATTGTGGATGCTTAAGAGACCATGATTGGAGGAACACAGATATCATGGAGGGTTGTAGGGCTAGAGTAAATTAGAGAGAGGGTATGGGAAAAATATGGAGCGATTTTGAAAAGAGCAAATGACTGATTTTGTAACTTAAAAATTAACAATTTGAGTGACTAAGTAACTTTAGCAGAACACAGATGAACTATAAGGCAATCTGATAAATTTCAATGATCTAAGCCCAGTCTTCTTTGATCATCAATCCTTGTTCTCACACGCAGACACAGGGTATAATTTTTTTTAAATAAAAGAATAATTTGCCAGTTTGATAAACATTTCAATAATGAAATACTAAGCTTTCATGAAATCAGAAGGGTTGCATTAAAGCCATGTAAGATTGTATATTGCTTGAACTCCGAAGCAATCAGTCAATACAAAAAGCTTCTGCAGGCCTCTAGAGAATTTACCTCATTTCTTATAGACTGGAGTTTATTTCTCAGGATTGTGAACAAGTCAATAACTGGAGGATAACTTGAGAGAGCAAAACCAAAGAAAACTCCGTCCTGCAGTTTCAAAAGCAACCCTCTCTATACCTAAAAACCTAGTCAGAGCCCGTTTACCCTTTGATTTCTTCCTTTTCAAAATTCTAGATTTGGCTGGCCAGCACTAATTCTCCCTTGATTCAACATTGAACAAGCTGCCAGTTCCTGAGTAAAGCCTTCTCTTGGTGCCAGTTGTCTAGAGTATTCCTGGAGCTGTAGTTAACCGAAATTATCTTTCCAGGTCAGTTCCCAACAGCAAAAAACAGTCTTTTGTTCTTCCCTTTTCTTTTAAAAAGAAGTTGCTGTTCAGACTTTAATTCTCCACGACAACTCAAAGTTCCAAACCAAAACTGAGAAAGCAGAAGAAAAGTAATGATGGTCTCAACACAGCAGATGTATGGATGATGCATTGGGAAACAAGTTAGACAAAAGTCTCATCTTCCATCATGGTGGAGACCAGCACATCAGTGCAAACGAGAAGGGTGGAACATTTGCAGCCATTTCCAGGTGAAAATGCCAATTGGAATGATCTATCTCGGCCAGCTCCTGGTCATATATGCCAGCCTTTAGCAAATTCAGTTTGCTACATGTGAGATCAGGAAATGGCCGAGGGAACTGGATACACCAAAGAATGTGGATTCTGACAATGACCCTGGTGTAATACTGACAACTTGAGCACCAAATTAGCTCTTTCCCTAGCCAAGCAGTTCAAGGGCAACTACTGAGTACTGTGCATTTTATCTCAGTAAATATTTTCGGCAAGCACCATCTTTACACACCACATTGAACATTGTATCAAACGTGTGTAGCTGGAATTACATGGATTTTGATCGCTGTAAGAGAACAATATTTGTGAAAAAAGCAGTAGGGAGTAATTAGAACTCTCTCGAATTAGAGCTAAGAGGCCTGTGACTAGTGGTGTTTGTGGGTGATACAAAATTAGGAGGTATCATTGATAGTGAGGAAGGTTATCAGTAATTACAGTGGGATTGGGAAGTGGGCTGAGGATTGGCAAGTGCAGTTCAATACAGATAAATGTAAGGTATTGCACTTTGGAAAGTCAAACCAAAGTAGCACTTATACAGTAAAAGGTAAGGTCCTGTGTAGTGTTGTGGAACTAAGGGACCTGGGAGTACATGTACATAGTTCTTTGAAAGCAGCATCACGGGTAGACGGGGTGGTCAAGAAAGCATTTAGCATGCTGGCCTTTATCGTTTGAGGTATTGAGTATGTGAGTTGGGATGTTATGTTGCAGTTGTGCAAGTTATTGGTGAGGCCGCACTTGAAGTATTGTGTACAGTTTTGATCATCTTGATATAGGAAAGACATAGTTAAACTGGAAAGAGTGCATGCAAGATCTACAAGGATATTGCTAGATCTAGTTGGCCTGAGTTATAAGGAGAGGTTGGCCAGGGTAGGACTTTATTGGAATGTAAGAGGATGAGGTGAGACTTTATTGAGGTGTATAAAATCCTGTAATAGCAACTACAGGAGAAAAGGAGGCCAGTTATCCAACGCTCAGGATCTTCCATTTGAGAGGCAGTTTCCTCTTAGCTTCTAACTCAGTCTTCATCGCGGAGACAAACAGAGTTGACACTTCACCGTGGGGTCGGTTTGCTGCACCATTCTCCTTAAGTTCCATACAAGGATTGACAAGGCCTACTGTGTGAGGTATGCTTAAGGAACGCCATTAAATGGTCTAGTTAGAAGAGGCTATATTACTGAACAGGTAGCTTATTGCATGTTGGCTAGCAGTTCCATTTGATATTGATATGATAGATATTGCTATAAAAATGTAGGCCCATTCTCCTCTGAAGTCTTAAGGTATCCTGCCCACTAATCTATGTGACACTCTCACAATGGTGATGCACAAGGCATTACTCAGTTTCAGACCTTGCATTCGCTTAATCCTTCTTCAACAATAGTAACAAATTCTTCTTGTTATCTGTATCTATGTATTCGGAACCCAGATATCTATGAGCTGGGAAGGGATAGTGTGAGTGACATTGGGTGTTCACATTGCCATGTGCAGTACACCATGTCATCATCCTCTAGGATCTGTAGAAGAGGAAGAGAGATGTGGGAATATTTGCTGACAATCAATGTAAGCACTGCTTTCAGTAGTGGATGTTACCTGATAGATTTGGGATGTAATTTACAGATTGTTAATGTGGCACACAATAGGATGGGGAGGGAGAGAAATGGAAGTGATTATAAATTCACCACTGCCATCTGGTTTTCTACTTGCCAGTCTCCTTCCTCAGGATTGGGAATGTTTGGTTCCCAAGGGGGCTTGGTTTGAAAGGCTTGGAGAAGTTTCTTTCTGACCAGCTGTTACGGGATCGCTTTTCCTTGTGGGGAGCAGGAAATCCCCTTTTTGATATCGTTTTCAGATGTACGTTTACATGTGGAAAATGCAGCCATGTTTAAGGTAGAGATGAGGAGGATTCTCTTGTGAAGGTAGTGAATCTGTGGAACTGTTTCTCACGGAGGGGGGGGGGTATCAAGGCTGGGCCATCAAGTCTGTTAAAGGCTGAAAAGGATTTTTAATCAGAAAAGGAATCGAGAATTGTCTGGAAGAGTCAGGAAAGTGGAGTTGAAGGTATCAATTAACCATGAACTCATTGAATACAGGAGCAGACTTGATGGGCCAAATGGCCTGTACTACTATGTCTTAATGACTTATGCTGGGCAGCCAAGTATTTTACAGGCTTTTTTTGGGACAGGGTGGGGAAGTGCTGCTGTCAAAGCATTTTGTACAATGAGGAAAAAGTGAGGTCTGCAGATGCTGGAGATCAGAGCTGAAAATGTGTTGCTGGAAAAGCGCAGCAGGTCAGGCAGCATCCAAGGAACAGGAAATTTGATGTTTCGGGCATAAGCCCTTCATCAGGAATGAGGAAAGTGTGTCCAGCAGGCTAAGATAAAAGGTAGGGAGGAGGGACTTGAGGAAGGGGCGATGGAGATGTGATAGGTGGAAGGAGGTCAAGGTGAGGGTGATTGGCCGGAGTGGGGTGTGGGCGGAGAGGTCAAGAAGAAGATTGCAGGTTAGGAGGGCGGTGCTGAGTTCGAGGGAATCGGCTGAGACAAGGTGGGGGGAGGGGAAATGAAATGACTCTCACATTGTGACACGGGAATGTGAGAGAAGGTGTTGGCCGGCAACAGGATTTCGCTCAATTTTCAGTCCCTCTCCTCCATTGTTGAATATTTCACTGACGCAGTCACAAACTCGGTCAGAAATCTGATCACTTGGATGAAGCAGCGGGACCATTCAGACCTGCAAACGCACCTCAGTGTGAACTCCTCGTTTATTGGGCAGAAGTCAGATAGCAAGCGTAACAGTTGCTATGTTCTCGAACGTTTGTTATTCTTGGAAGAATTCTGAGCATTTTGAGACAAGTAAAATTGCAGACTGAACTGTGCTTTTTTTTCTCCACACAGAAATGAATATTAGAAACTGTAAAAATAGCTTAAAGTTGAAATGCTGCAGACTTTCGGTGGTAATGCGAGTGGGTTCTTTAATAAGCTATGGGTTTATTCAGTATATACGGAATATTGTTGATTGCAATATATGGATGCAGATTAAGAAACAAAATCCTGCAAACTTGAAATCTCTTAACTGTCATTTTCTCAAATGTTTAAGTCATTTGCTCTAACTGGTTTCACATTATCTAGTTCAGAGCAAGATCTCTGGGTGGGATGTTTACTGAATATTTGGAGAGACAGGGAGGTGGTGGTGTGTGGTAATGATCAGTAATCCAGAACCCCAGGAAAACATGGAGGTACATTGGTTCAAGAGGTACAAGGGGCAGGTTTAAGTTTGATAAATAAAGATATGGAAGAAAAAGCTGGCAGAATGATTACCATGTTGATTGTTGCAAAACACCCATCTGAATCACGAATGTCCTTTTAGGAATGTAAATCTCCCATCCTTCCTCGTCTGATCCACATGGGACTCCAGACTCATCAATAGCAACGAGTTGACTCTTGGGTGGTTAGGGTTGAGCAGCAACTGCTGGGTGAAACAGTGGTGCCCCTCCTCTGCGAACAGCTTTATTAAAAGTTGTGAATATTTAAGCAGAAATCTCATTCGTTAATTTTGTTGTTTAGTTGTTCTGAGGTGATTAAGAACCACAGACTAGTGCAAACAACTCAAAGTGGCTTGTGTCTATAGTTGAACAGAGCTATACAGATGAGCAGTTTTGAATAGCTATGATATTTTGTTGATTCATTAATCTGTTGCTTAATGCATATAGTAACCATTTCTTGAGTTTTTTGATACGAATATATTTGTCTGGGATGGATGAAGAATCTGTGTGCATTGATGGTTAACAACAATGGTTAATAATTAAACCAATGCCATCACACTTCAGATTGGATTGTGCTTTGAAATCAAACTAGACAACACTAGACTGGGGGGGTGCGGTCCCTTCGAATCAAAGAGCTGATAGCAAAGTCAACCAAATCCTCCCCCCAAAAGTCAGCTTTGGTTAATGTGGGGCTACTTCAATGGTCATTTAAGAATTGAAAATCTCAAAATAAAATCAAAGATGGAAAGCTTGACAGGAATATATGTTGTCACGATTTCATGAGAAAACGGACTTTGATAAAACAAATTGCATTTGTAGTGTGCCTGTAAAATCCTAGAAAATATTGTCAGGCGCTTTTCAGGAGCTTTATCTGATAAAATCTGACACCAAGCATAGTGATCGTCAGACAAAAAAGCTTGGTTATCGAAAAATGTCTGAGAAGTGACTTCACTTGAGGAGAGAGATGCAGTGAGGATTAAAGAAGAAATTCCAGAGTTTAGGGTGCAGGCAGCTGAAGGAGTAAAGGGTTATTGGTGAATAATTAAAATCTACAAAATTGAACGAATTCAGAAACATCAGAGAGGTGTAAATCTGGAGTTACAGATGCAGGGAGAGGTGCGAGCCTTTCTATGAGATTTGAATGTAACAATGAGAATTTTAAAGTTGAGACGTTGCTGGGCCAGGGACTGATGTCGATCATGAAAAGAAGGAGTATTAAACCATTAGTACCAGCAGTAGCTGAGCTGAGGGCATGGCAGGAATATTGTGAAGGTGGAGGTAAGCAACCACAGTATGTAAGATGCACGAATTTGGATGTTCAGAATAGGATTTGATGAGATGCTGACGTTAATGAACACGGAGGAACCTAGGGAAGGTGATGGAATTGGTAGCTAGGGAACATGTTTCTAATATTAAATCTATCTTGGGCTTCCTAAATATGAATTGTCAGCTAAACTAGATTATCTTACAGGTTCTGTGACCAACTAGATGTAATGGAAGATGGTGGATATGGTAGCTTTGCCACTTTACCCACTGCTTTCGAAAAATACTCAAACTTGTGTGTGTCGTTGAATTTAGTAAATATTTTATGCTATAATTTCTGCATAATGCATTGTCATGTTAAGGTTTGATTAACTTAGTGAGTTCGTGGAGTAGAGGTGCCAGAGTTGGAGTGGGGTGGGCAAAGTCAGAAGTCACATGACACCAGGTCATAGACCAACAGGTTTAATTTGCAATCATAAGCTTTCGGAGCGCTGCTTCTTAGCAGTCACTTCAAATACACCTGTCGGTCTATAACCTGGTGTCATGTGACTTCTGACTGAATTCATGAACACTTTTTGAACATACTCTAATGTCAATCACACCAGTTACTCAGTAGAAAACCTTCAGCAAATGTTAAAAACTTCCTGTTGTTAACCTCACCTGGATTTCCCTTTTGGAAACCATCTCCACTCTGTTTGTGACCTTGGGTAAATAAAAAGTAATAAACCTTTTGAGATTTGGTAACTCAATTATTTGTGTCCAGAAGAGAAAATGCTGGAAAATCTCAGCAGGTCTGGCAGCATCTGTAAAGGAGAGAAAAGAGCTGACATTTCAAGTCTAACTGACCCCTTGTCAAAGCTCCGCAGCATCCACAGTAATTTGCTTTTATCAATTATTTGTGTGCTTTGGTGAATGTCAGCCAACTATTGCCTCATGTGGATTGCACACCTAGACCAATTCTGTCCACATCCAGTCTCCACGCACAGGGGTCATGTTTCAGTGATTTGCTCAAGAAGTGAAAGCAGAAAGTTGGCATCAATTATGATGCCACATTACGTATCGTCCGTTCAGGCCAAGGATCAAATTTATGACCTTCCAGGTCATTTTCAGTGACTATTTCACTGGTTTATTTGTTAAAAATAGTGCATTTCATTCAGCAGCCATTTAAAATATTCATGCAGTTAGGATCCTGAAAATAACAGAACTTTCATAACAAAATTAAACCCCATTCTTTTAGTTGGCGTGCACATTGCAGAGTGAGGGATTACCAGGGTAAAGAATTATCTTCATAGTCTGTTTTTGACTGATATATTTAGGTTATTTGATATTCAACAAATGTTTTCATAATTTAAGTGTGTTTAAAGTGAATATTATAAAGTATCTGAATAGTTATTGAAAGTCATGAGCAAATTGATTGTATGTCAGCAGATTAAAAGGGAAGGTCTGTCAAGCACAGGTGTTACAATTTCCACCTAGTTATAACAAAACCAGAACATTTAATTTAGTATTGTATTTTTAACATGCTGTCACTCAAGGCTGGTCCTTTTTCCTAAAAGCTGTTCCTTTTCTCAAGGATACTATGTCCTTGATGTTTTTGTCAGAGGGGTTATAAACAGGCCGGGCTCTGAAACGGCTGGGTTTGGTACAGGGATGGAAGGCCTTTTTGTTTATACACAAACAGATGAGACTTTCGGCCAAAGCTTTTATGTTTTTAGAAGTAACCAGAATAAGGCAAAGGGGGTGTGGCCAGCTCCCGAGCTGAGTAGTTCAGTCCAGAACTAGTTAGGGAGTTCAGCAATGGGGCTGTGTGGGAACAGGCTGCTAGATTCTCTCTCCTTCTACCCTTCTAACTTCGACCTGTCTGCCTATGTTTCATTTTTACTGTGTTTAAGGGGGGTTGCTTCTTGGGACTGTTGTGTATATTTGGAGCAGCATAATGAAGTCTAGTTTGGATAGACTGAGTTCCGTGGGAGTTCTTTGTGTAATTTTGTAAAACAGACAAAAATTTATTCAAAACCTGATAGTCATCCGAGCTAACTTTGGGTAATTTTCTCTGTACATTTACTGAAACAAATTGTAAAATTACGGTCTGGGCTGCCTGCTTAAGGCTGTTTTGAGTGGTCTGGCTTAGTCCATAACGGACTGGGGGCTCGTCTGGGTCTTTAAACGGCGAGTGGGAGCTGCTCTTGTCTTTATTTTGTGTGTTGGTTTGGTTGGGTAGACAAATGGGGTAGTAATGGCTCTTTCAGTCGCCAAAAATTTCCTGGAAGTGGATGCGGTGACTTTGGAAGTTTTGCAAAAGGTGAATAAGACCAAGCTGCAGGAATTAGCAGACCAGCTGTGATTGGACCTGCCTGCTTCTGTGAGGAAAGATGAGATAAACACAGCAGCAGCTCAACATTTAAACTTGCTGGAAACACCATCTGAATCTATAGAGATGACAAAAATCCAACTGTAAGTGAAACAGCTCGAGTTAGAGGCGAGAGATACAGAAAGGGCAGCAGAAATGAAGCAATTTGAGTTAGAAACAGAAGAGAAAGAAAAAGAATGAAGGGCTTTAGCAGAAGAGAAAGAAAAAGAGAGAATTTGAACTTCAGAAGCCGACACTTATAAAGGAAAGCTAGCTTAAAAGGCTGGAGATGACGGCTGAAGTCAAGTCTAGTGAGGAAGAGAGTGTGGATGAGCAACTCCATGTGGGCGAAAGCCTGATGAGAAACTGTTTAAGTATGTTCAAGCATTGCCAAAATTTGATGAGAAAGATGTGGAAGCCTTTTTCATCTCATTTGAAAAAGTGGCTAAACAAATGCAGTGGCCAGTGACCCGCGTGGTTTTTGTTGATCCAAACCAAACTTATAGGTAGGTCTAGTGAGGTCTTCACGTCACACTCAGAGGCGGTATCTGGAGAGTGTGTGGTGGTAACAAAGCCATCTTATGTGCATACGAACTTGTCCCAGAAGCCTGTAGACAATGTTTCAGGAATCTAGGGAGGGACCCAAGTCAAACCTACATTGAGTTTGAAAGGATCGAACAGAGTGATTTCGATAGATAGAGAAGAGCTTTAAAAATAGAGCAAACCTATGATGCCCTTAGAGAGGTAATTACATTGGAGGAATGTAAAAGTTCACTGCCTGAAGTAATGCAAACTCATGTGGAAGAGCAGAGTTAAAATGGCAAGGTTAGCAGCTGAAGGGGCTGATAGTCCATAAAATTCGGTTTGGCTTCCAGAATCAATCTCAGTTCATGGGGGATAGATAGAAACTGAGGCAAAGAGAAATCCTCATGGGGAAAGGGAAAGGTAGATCTCAGTGAAGATCATAAGGATAACTTACCACAGGGTAAAAAGGAAACCCTTGACGGGGACAAAGAAGTTAAAAAGCTCCAGTGTTTTCATTGTAATAAAGTGGGCCACACAAAATCACGGTGTTGGTGGGCAACGAGAGATCCAGATGTAGGAAAACTGGACAAGCCTGGAAGTTTTGTTGGCATGGTAACAGAAAGCCCAATAGGAAGTTAGAAAGCTGAATCAGAGGTTGATTAAGGAGGAAGTATCAGATCTGCTTTAAAAATATACATGCAAGGGTAAAGTTTATTCACATAGGCCAGCTGCAGTAGGTACAGAGGTTACAATAATAAGGGACACTGGATTCTCTCAGTCTATAATGCTGAAGGATGAGGAGATATGTACTCCTGGGGGACTATTGCAAGAAAAGGTACTGGTTACAGGAATTCATGGTGAGACAAAAAGTACTCAGTTATGTAAAGTGAGGCGAGTATGTCCAGAGAAGAGTGGAGAATTTGCGGTAGGAGTACTGGAGAAACTCTCAACTCCGGTAATACAATTTGTCGTTGCAAATGATCTCGCTGATTCACCAGTAGGCGTGCTGCCTACTGTAGTTGAAAAGCCAGTGGAGGTGCAGGTGACTGAAACAATGAAGGATGTTTAACCAGGAATTTTCCCAGATTTTGTCTTAACGAGGTCACAGAGGCACAAACTGAAGCAGGAGAGAGCAAAAGGCACAGATAAGGAAGCTGACATAGCTTTATCAGCGACTTTTTTCGATCAGATAAGTGGGACAGAGCAGGAGCAAATAGGTAAACATGAAAGTATCTTTAGCTCTACTACACTTATTGAGTAACAGCAGAAAGATGAGGCTTTAAAACAGTTGTATCAAAAGGCATTTACAGAAAAGGAGAGTGAATGCATCCCTGTGTGTTATTACTGAACAAACGATGACTTAATGAGGAAATGCAGACAGTCACACATTCAAGCGATGAGAAATGGACAGAGATTCATCAGATTATTTTGCCAGTAGGGTATAGAAAGGAGGTGCTGTGGGTGGTACATGTCCTACCACTTGGAGGTCATTTAGAGGTGAGGAAACCACAGGCTAAGATACAAAGACATTTTAACTGGCCTGGACTACACAAGGGTGTAGTTGAATTTTGCCAGACTTGTCATACATGTCAGCTAATCGTAAAACCACAGGCAGATATAAAACCTGCACCTTTAATGCCTGTTCCAGCATTTGAGGAACTTTTGATTGATTGTGTAGGTCCCCTACCACAAACAAAAAGTGGGAATAAGTATTTATTAACAATAATGGATATGTCAACTAGATTTCCAGAGGCAATCCCATTACACAATATCGCAGTTGAAAGGGTTGTAGAATAATTATTTTTTTAACCAGATACGAACTACCAATAGACATCCAGTCAGATCAAGGATCAAACTTCACGTCCAAACTATTCAACAAGATTATGGATAACTTGGGAATAAAGCAATTTAAATCTACTGCATACCTTTCGGAATCACAGGAAGCAGGAGAGAGATGGCATCAAACACTAAAGACCATATTGAGGGCTTCTGGTCAGGATTATCCAGATGATTGGGATAAGGGAGTTCCGTGTGTACTTTTTGTGATCAGAGATGTAACAAATGAATCAACCAAATTCAGTCTATTTGAATTAATTTGTGGACATCAAGTCCGGGGACCATTAAAATTGATGAAGGAAAAATTAATAAGTCAGAATTCAGAGATCACCCATTTGGAGTGTGTGTCAAATTTTAGAGAATAATTAAATAGAGCTTCAGAGTTGGCTAGACAGCATTTCAAAGTATCACAATGTACAGTGAAACAGGAAGTTGATTTGAAGTCACAAATTTGCATTTTTGCAACTGGGGATAAGGTACTGGTGTCACTCCCAGTAACAGGTGAGCCTTTAAAAGCAGCGTTTAGTGAACTTTATCAAACTGAGAAGGAATTGAGTGAGGTGAACTACTTGATAAGGAATCTAGACAGGAAGGAGTTTCACAGAGTGCATTATGTGAATATGCTCGAAAGGTATTTGACAGGGAAGGAAAGCAAGAGGAGAAGGGGTTAATGATGACAGCACAGACGGAAGAACCACGTTCAGAGGATTCTGAATTGGACATTCTTCAAATCAAATTGGACAGTGAGGAAGTTGTCAAAAATTAGGATAAATTATTGAGTTACCTTCCACAAGAAAATCAAAATGACCTGAAAGAGTTGTTGCTACCACATGGAGAGATATGCAGGAATAAACTGGGAAGTACTAATCTAATTGCACATGACATCAGTATAAGCAACATCCTTATTGGCATAACCCTCTAAAGTTGGCACAGGTTCAGAAGGAGATAGAGCGCATGCTCCAAGATGGCATAATACAGTGACTGGGGCTCACCCATGGTTATGGTGCCAAAGCCACAAGGTACCGAATGGTTATGTGTGGACTATTGCAATGTCAACGCCGTTACAAAGACTGATCCAATTCCACGGTTGGAGGACTGTGCTGAAAAAATGGGACAAGCAACTTACATTTCTAAGTTGGACTTGCTCAGAGGCCACTGGCAAGTACCTTTCGGAGAGAGCAAAGGCAATTTTGGCTTTTGTAATGCCAAATGGACTATATCAGTTCAAAGTCATGCCATTTGGTATGAAAACGCTCCAGCCACAATTCAGGGACTGACTAATAAGGTCATTGCTGGGTTACCCAATTGTGTTGTTCCCATTGATGACCTGGTGATTTTTAGTCACTCAGGGAAGGAACATTTACAGCATTTATTGGACCAGTTCGATTGACTTTAGAAGGCAGCTGTGGTGGTAAACCTAGCTAAGTGTGAATTTTCCAAGTCACCTTCCTGGGCCGTGTTACTGGACATGAACAAATGGCCCCATGGGATGCAAAAATGAAAGTAATTAGGGAATTTCTCACACTGTCGACAAAAAGAGCAGTTCTACAGTTCCTGGGATTGAGTGGATTTTACTGAAAGTTTGTGCCGAACTTTAGCAGTGGCTGCTCCACTCACTGAATTGTATAAAAAAAAAAGCAAGAAGTTTCAATGGGCAGTCTGATTGTCAAAAGGGTAAAGATTGTGTTAACCAATGCCCCAGTATTACTCACATCGGATTACATGAAGCCTGTCGATGCCAGTGATGTGGGTGCCAGTGCAGTGCTCCTGCAGGAGGATGATGAGAGGATAGAAAGACCCATCGGATACTTTCCCAGGAAATTGAATGTTCATCAACAGAAATATTCAGTGTTGGAAAAAGAGACTTTGGTGTTAGCATGACAACATTTCAGTGTTTATATTACCAGCAATGTATCTGAGACAATCGTATACACTGTTCATAACCCATTGACATTTGTGGAGAAATTTAAAGACAAAAATGTCGGTCTGTTTAGATGGAGCTTGTTGTTGCAGCCGTTCAGTTTGACAACTGTACACGTGATTGTCAACGCAGCATTGAGAATCGAATGAGATAGAGGCATTCGGTGACGGGTGTACCACGGCCTGAATTTGCATGTGGTTGTGTGTTTGCATGTGTATAATTAGTATCATATAAGTTTTAGACAACTAACCAGTTTTTTTTAAAAGGCTTTAAAATGAAGCCATGTTTTGATATTGATGTTTTTTTTTGAAAGGTGGGATTGGGGGGGGGGGGGGGGAGAGGGAGGGAGGGAGGTGTCCCAAAACTGGTCCTTTTTCCTGAAAGCTATTCCTTTTCTCAACCATACTGCGTCCTTGATGTTTTTCTCAGAAGGGTTATAAACAGGCCGGGTTCTGAAACGGCTGGGTTTGGTACAGGGATGGAAGGCCTTTTTGTTTATACACAAACAGATGAGACTTTCGGCCAAAGCTTTTATGCTTTTAGAAGTAACCCACGTAAGGCAAGGGGGCGTGGCCAGGTCACGAGCTGAGCAGTTCAGTCCAGAACTAGTTAGGGAGTTCAGCAATGGGGCTGTGTGGGAACAGGCTGCTAGATTCTCTCTCCTTCTACCCTTCTAACTTCGACCTGTCTGCCTTTGTTTCATTTTTACTGTGTTTAAGGGGGGTTTGCTTCTTGGGACTCTTGTGTATATTTGGAGCAGCATAATGAAGTCTAGTTTGGATAGACTGAGTTCTGTAGGGATTCTTTGTTCTGTTCTTTATATTTCATTCATAAAACAGACAAACATTTATTCAAAACCCGGTAGTCACCCGAGCTAACTTACTCTGGGTAATTTGCTCTGTACATTTACTGAAACAAATTGCAAAGTTACGGTCTGGGCTGCCTGCTTAAGGATGTTTGGAGTGGTCTGGCTTAGTTCATAACAATGCACTTTATCTGTTACTTGTGGAATAACTGGGGTAGATTTAGACTCCGACAAGAATCTAATTCAAATGCTGGCAGATGATGCACTATTTTTACAGCTCCCCCAACCTTTAATTCCATGGATTTCAAAATCTTTCTTAATATCCAGATAAAAGAGCTCATCTGAAATCAGCCATTTCAGCTATATTAAAGAGAAAAGTGGGTTAAGAAAAGTTCTAGGGAACCTCTATTATTTCAGATGCAGCCTTGTAGAATTTTAATTAGTAGGGAGTTCTTGTGGCACACAGCAAGTATTCATCATTGAATGAACATTGAATTAGATGTACAAACAAGCCCATTCAATTTAGACAGGAAGCACAAATTGATTTTGTCTCTTGGTTAAGTTTGCCATTTGTGAAAAAACAAGAAAGAACAACATAGTGATTTTCGGCAACTTTTTAAAAAACGTCAGTGTACTGAAATACAAAGTACACCGATTAGCATCAAATCTGTTCTTCTTTGGCACCGTTATTGGTGTCCGCCCAGCTGCGAGAGATGATGAACATGCAGCAAATGATCCTATTGGGTGGTGTGTCTCCATTTGCTGATGGTTGTGGAGGCAATCTTGAAAGGCTGGTTCTTCTATGCTAACTGCAAACGAAGCTGCCAAGTGATATTACTGATTGCTGTTTTTGATGTTGGTGTGTATTTCCCAGCTGCTGTACTGACTGGCTCTCAGGGTAGTGCGCACACAGCCTGCAGGAGTTGTTGTCTTTGGCTGATTGTGAAACATACAAGGGACAGGGCCAAGCTGATGGGTTATAAGGCCCATGTACTCAGATTCTTGCTCTGAGATGGGCAATTTATAGCTGCCAGGAAAGAGAGCTGAGTAATCTCCATATTTGTTCTTGATGATGCATTATGTGCATGGCCTGTGTATTCTTGTCAAAGACAGGTTCCCATGTATGCTAACACTAATCAACTGGCTTTGATGAATTGGACATACCTGTAGGCTGGAAAATTGTTGAATATGCAAGGGTCATCTGAATGAAGTATTTGATATTATCAATTTGATATATTTGACGTGTAGCTTTTCCTGTTTTATTTGGTCAGCATTTGAAGGGATCTTCCTCTGGTCCTTATTCAGGAAATGTTTATCTTCAGATGTTAATAGTGTTGCAATTCAAGTGAAAATGAACCATGAAGGTTAACTTCCATCATTTGTTTTTAATACTTAACATTTTCTTGGATTAACAATTGTTTTAAAAAGATTGAAAGCTGACCTAAAATGGCTGACACGATCATCTGACTAGGTTGATTCATGAGATTGGCTCAATCAAAAGAGCATTGAAACTCCAATCTGCTTCGCTGAATTGACTCTCCATTATCTGGAAGTTGTGATTTATGACAAAAGTGAACCGTCTCTGGACTGCTTCCAATGTAATATACCTTTGTTTAGATAAGTTGATTCGAAATTGTTCATAGTTTTCTAGGTGTGGTCTAACTAGTACCTTGCACAGCTTTAGCAAGACTTCCCTATTCTTATACAATCATGAAATTATACCGTACAGAAGAGTCCTTTCGATCCATCAAGTCTGTACTGCCAAACATACGCTAATTCTGCACTGGTCCCATTGCCTAGCTTTAGGCCCATAATGCTTCAAGTGCTCAAGCAAGTTCTTTTTAAAGGTTGTGAGGTTACCCACCCCAACTTCCTTCCCAGGCAGTCCAGACCCCTATCACCTTCTGGGCAAAAATTCCTCTCCTCAAGTCCCCTCTAAACTTCCTGCCTTTGTTACTAACCCTTCCAGCTGCTTTCTATCCATGCCCTTCACAACCTATCAGGTCTCCCCTCAAAGCTCCCTGCTCCAAAGACTATAATCAGAGTTTATCAGTTCAGATGCTCCATTCGAGGCAAATTCCTGGTAAACCTTCTCTTCCCTCCCCTCCATCACATTCTTCCTATTATATGGTGACCAGACTACACATAGTACTCTAACTGTGGTCTATCCAAAGTCGTGTGCTAAGCTCGAACATAACCTCCCTGCTCTTATAACCCATGCCTCAACTGGTAAAAGCAAGTGTTCCATATGCTGCTTTAACTACCCTAACAACCTGCCCTGTCATCTTCAGGGCTCTATAGACCAACACCCCGGAGATCCCTCTGTTCCTCTGAGCTTCTTAGTGTCTTGTCATTCACTGAGTACACCTTTGCCTTGCTGCTACTTCCAACTTTCACCACCTCCCATTTATCAGGATTAACTTACATCTGCCACTGATCTGCCTATCTGACCAATCCGCCTATATCCTCCTGTAACCCAGGACCTCTTTCCTCACTGTCAACCTCCCAGCTAACCTTTGTATCATTTACAAACTTTACTTGCATCTCCATCATTTATATATTATCACAAACAAAAGAGACACAGCACTGATCCCTATAGTATGCCACTGAGCACTGGCTTCCAGTTACACAAGCTGCCTTCCATCAAGCCCCCTCTGCTTGGGAGCCATTGAGCCAAGTTTGGACTTGCCAACTTAACCCATATCCCATGAGCTTTGATCTTCTTGATCAGTTTCCCATGTGGGACCTTGTCAAAGGGCCTTACTGAAATCTATATAAACTACACCAACTGCACATTTACCCGCTCCTCTTGAGATAAAAGCCAACATTCTATTTGCCTTCCCTATTACCTGCTGAATGTTTATGCTAACTTGTTGGGGTTCATGCGTGAGGACTGTACTTTGCTGCAGTTTTCTGAAGTCTGTTACATTGAAATAATCTTCAGCTCCTCTGTTCTTCCTGCCAAAATACATAATCTCATATTTTCCCCACATTATATTCCACGTGTAATTTGTTAGCCCACTCACTTAACCTATCGATATCCCTCTGTCAACTCTTTGTGTCATCCTCACTATTTGCCTTCCCACAAACTTGATAATAGCACATTCACTTACCTCATCTAAGTCATTAATATATATTGTAAATAAGTGTGGTCTCAGCATTGACTGAACCTTGTGGCATTCCACCAGTTGCGTGTTGCATCCTGAAAATGCCACCTTCATGCCAATACTTCATCTTCTATAAGTTAGCCAATTCTCCATCTATGCTAATATGCTACCCCCACCACCGTGGGTTCTTATTAATTTGCCTTCTCTGTGGAACCTTTTCAAATGCCTTTTAGAAATTCAAATATATCAATCTACCAAAGAATTCTAATAAATATCAGGCATGATTTCCCCCTTCATGAAGCAATGTGAATTTGAATTGAATTGAATTTATTGTCACTTGTGCCGAGGCTCAGTGAAAAGCTTTGTCTTGCGAGCAATACAGGCAGATCACAGAGGTAAGTAACGTAGATAAGGAAATAATAGGTAAACAGTAGCAAAAACAAAAACACAGGTACAGGCGAATGTTAAGAGTTTGTGAGACTCTGCTTGATTATAATATGTATTTCTAAATGTTCTGCTATTACCTTCTTTATAATTACCAATAACATTTTCCCAATGAATCTAAAGATTCTTGGAAGATTACAACTGGTGCACCAATTATGTCTGTAACTCCTTCCCTTAATATCCTAAGATGAAACCCATCCAATCCAGGGATCTTGTCAACATTTAGCCTTATTAATTCCTCTAGTATTTTTTCTCTAGTGATAGTTATTGTGTTTGTTTTCTCCCCCATATTTGCCCCTTGATTATTTAGAACATTTTAGAATGGAATTAGTGTTCTGTGCCATAAAGAGTGATGCGAAGTATTTATTCAACTTGTCGACCATGTTCTGGTTCCCCATTACCATTTTCCGAGCCTCAGCCGCTCAGGAATGTATGTTTGCTTTGGTTCCTCTAGTCCTTTTTATTTATTTAAAGAAAGTCTTATTATCCATTTTGATATTATTTGCCAGTTCACCCTCAAAGCTTATTTTCTCCCTTGTTATTGTTTTTGGTCGTCTTTTGTAGGTTTTTAAAATTTTCCCCAACTTTCTGGCTTAGCATTTCGTCTTAGCATCTTAAAAGAAATGGCTACTGACCAGATTGTTGTGTCGGTTTTAATTTGCCAAAATTTCCTGGATTCGGGGGAGCTTGCTCTAAACTGAAAGGTAACAAATATAAATCACTTATTCAAAAAGGGAGAGTAATAGAAGGCCAGAAACTACAGGTGTGTTAGCTAGAGGGCAGATGTAAGAAGCCAATTTCAAAGTAGAGTCAGTATAACTTTGTGAAAATAAAGTCATATCTCATCAATTTATTGGAGTTCTTCCAAGAAATAACACGTGCTAGCAATAAAGGGCAACTAGTTGGAAGTACTGTACTTAACAAATGCCCCCTGGATATCTAAGATACCATTCCAAAGATTATTGAGGGAAATATAAACTCAAGGTGTAGAGGATAACATAGTGACATGGATAGAAGATTGGTTTGCCCATAGGAAACAGAGTAAGTTTAAGTGTTACTTTTTGGTTGGCAAGACGTGTTGAGTTGTGCGCCGCACGGGCCAGGGCCGGAGCCTTAACATTTTACGATTTATTTATATAAATGACTCTGATGAAACAATGGATGTACGGTTTCCAAATTTGCTGATGACTCAAAGATGGGTGGAAAAGTAAATAGTGCGGAAGTTGTAAGGAGACTACAAAGAAATGTATAGATGGAAAATTAGTAGGAAAAGATCTACCAAGTGGTGCATCGTGGGAAAATTTGAACTTGTCCATTTTGGCAAAGAGGAGCGTTTTATCTCGATGGTGAGAAGTTGCACAACTCTGAGGTGTGAGGTATCTAGATGTCCTCGTGCATGGCAGTACAATGTTAGTACACAGGTACAGTAGTTTTTTTCTTGCAAGGAGAATTCAGTATAAATATAAGATTATGTTTCAGTTACACAGGACATTGGTGAGACCACAACTGTGCACAGCTCTGGTCCCCTTGTTCAAGGAAGGATATAAATAAAGTGAAGGTGGTTCCACAGGGTTTACCAGACAGAGTAAGCTTGTATGCTGAAAATGTGTTGCTGGAAAAGTGCAGCAGGTCAGCCATTCATGAAGAAGGGCTCATGTCCGAAACGTCGATTCTCCTGCTCCTTGGATGCTGCCTGACCTGCTGCGTTTTTCCAGCAACACATTTTCAGCTCTGATCTCCAGCATCTGCCGTCCCCACTTTCTCCTAGAATAAGCTTGTATACCCTGTGGTTTAGAAGAGTAAGAGGCAACTAGATTGAAACCATTTAATATGCTGAGGGGTAGTGACAGGGTGGATGTGAAAAGAATGTTTTTTACCTCTGGTAAAGTGTATGACAAAGTGACCCAGCTTAAAATAAGGGGTCATCCATATTGAGATAGAGATGATCCAATTGTTTTCCTGAAGGTTAAAGAATGTTTGGAACACTCTCCCTGAAAAAGTGTTGAAAGCAGAGTTCTTGAATATTTTTTAAGGCAGAGGTAGGTGGATTTTTGATAAGCAAGGATTGGAAGGTTATCGAGATCAGGCAGAAATGTAGAATAACGTGTTAAAAAAATCACACAACACCAGTTTATAGTCCAACAGGTTGATTTGGAAGCACTAGCTTTCAGAGCGCTGCTCCTTCATCAAAACCAAGGCAAATCGGACTCGAATTTACAGACAAATGGTACTTTAAATAAAAGTCAAAGAGTGTGGCACTGGAAAAGCACAGCAGGTCAGGTAGCATCCAAGGAGCAGAGAGAGTCGATGTTTCGCACATAAGCCCTTCATCAGGAACATAGAGGCGTGGGGGGGGATGGGGGCTGAGAAATAAATAGAAGGGTGGGAGTGGGGCTGGGCTGGAGGGAAGGCAATAGGTAGATGGAGGATGATGGTGATAGATTGGAGGGAATAGGTGGGAAGGAAGATGGATAGGTAGGACAAATCCAAGAGGGTGGTGCCAAGTTGGAGGGTTGGGTCTGGGGGAAGGTAGGGGATGGGGAAATGAGGAAACTGATGAAATCGATGTTGCTGCCGTGTGGTTGGAGGGTCCCAAGGTGGAAGATGAGGCGTTCTTCCTCCAGGCGATGGAGGAGGCCCAAGACTTGCCTGTCCTTCGCAGAGTATGAGGGGGGGTTGAAGTGGTCAGCCACAGCGTGGTAGGGTTGTTCAGTGTGTGTGTCACAGAGGTGTTCCGTGAGTCGGCGTCCGGTCTCCCCACTGTAGAGGAGACCACATCGAGAGCAAGAGACACAGTAGATGACGTGTATGGATGTGCAGGAAAGTCTTTGCTGGATGTGAAAGGGTCCTTTGGAGCCTTCGATGGAGGAGGTGGGGGGGAGGTGTGGGTGCAGGTTTCACCCCTCTTGCAGTGACAGGAGAAGGTGCCAGGAGTGGAGGGTGGGTTGGTGGGAGTGTGGACCCAATGAGGGAGTCATGGAGGGAATGGTCTCTGCAGAATGCTGATCGGAGTGGGGAGGGAATATTGAAATGAAAGGCAAAATTACACTATAATTGGGTCAGGATAACAAATAAACATTTTACACAACCACAGACACCAGTATCATTCCAGCAGACATGTGACACAGTGTGCAGTTCCAAAATTCTGTAATTCTGCCTTTAGTACATACGACCCTTCACTCGCTTATTCAGTTAATTCGACCATCCTGCAGCCTGCAGTGGTATCCTGTCTGAGATCACCCAGAGATGGTTGTCATCAAATGGCCCATTGCTGCAGAACCTCCTCAGCTGACTGCACAGATGATTCGGAGATTCCTTTTATTTGACCCCTGTAATAAACTTTGTCACACTGTCTGGTCAGCTGTGGCCAAATGCAGCAGCAGTAAAGTGGACAGCCTCTCAGGCTGTACTTTAACCCTCTGCCGTATGCCTTTCATCTTAATTTACTTTTTCCAAGGTCAAGAATCGTCAAGTCACATGGACCAGTATTATTTCTTCATCAAGAAAAATTACAGTTGATACCTTTGCAGTTGATGTGAAGTCTTTAAAAAGTCATTTTCAAACATGCTTGGGAACAATTACGGGTCAAGTTAAAATGACATTTTCCTTGCTGTCCAGCTACTGGGGCAGAAATCTTTGTGGTTTCAGACCATCATCTCATGAAGAAGATTAATATTTGATGATTTGACCCTGCCTGTCTTGACTGCTTTCATGTCATGTCAGGTGAACTATCAATCCCTAACCACTAGCCTCCCATAACTTCAGCAAGTCAGTACAGACTCCTGTCATTCTGGTCATTATATCCTTTCATCAGCCGACGTATCATTATTTCTTTTTTGATCAACTGGCAAAATAATGTTTCTCAGGATCCTCATTATTTCTGCCCTGAAATGAGTTTTCTGCTTCAGATATTTTGTTGGAGGTTGCTTCCCAATAACAAGACAAGTTCCAATTGTTTCATTATGCCCAGTCTCTCTCTCGAGCTTTCTGGTGGACATGGTCAAGATTCCAACACTACATAAACAAAGACCGGGTGTTAATATTGGTTAACTATTAACTGCTGTCAGGGATGATTATAAATCCCCTTCACAGATCAGAATGAAAGATTCTTCAGTTGAATGTAATGGATCCATGTAAAAATCCTGTGTTCAGATGTACTAGCATGGGTAATCAGGAAGATTATCGCCAAATATGTCATGGAGTCCTACAGCACGGAGACAGGCCCTTTGGCCCAAACTTTTCATGCTGACCAAAATCCATCCACACTAACCCGTTTCTCTGCACTTGGCCCATATCCTTCTAATCCTTTGCTATCCATGTATTTGTTCAAACGCCTTTTAAATATTGTTAATGTACCTGCCTCAACCACTTCTGCTGGCAGCGCATTCCATGTGCAAAAGTGGGTACTGCAGATGCTGGAGATTAGAGTCGAGAGTGCGGTGTTGGTAAAGCGCAGCAGGTCAGGCAGCATCCGAGGAGCAGGAGAATCGATGAAGGGCTTTTGCCCGAAACCTCAGTTTTCCTACTCTTTGGATGCTGTCTGACCTGCTGTGCTTTTCCAGCACCACACTCTCGACTCATTCCATATGTGTACCCCCTCTGTGTAAAAACATTGCCCCTCAGGTTCCCTTTTATTCTTTCCCCACTAACCTCAAACTAATGCCCTCTAATCATCGATTTCTCCAACCCTGGGAAACAGACTGAGTGAGTGCATTCACCCTATCCGTGCCTTTCATGATCTATAAGGTCATCCCTCAGTCTTCTATGCTTTAAAGAAAAAGTCCTTGTGCTTGTCCAACCTCTCCCTAAAACTCAGACCATTGAGTCCTGGCAACATCCTTGTAAGTGTCTTCTGCACTCTTTCCACTAATCACATCCTTCCTGTAACAAGGTGACCAAAACCGAACACAGTAATCCAAATGCGGCCTCACCAATGTCCTGTTCAACTGCAACATAACTTCCCAACTTCTATACTCAGTCCCATGACTGATGAAGGCCAGTGTGTCAAAAGCCTTCTTCACTGCTCTGTCTACCTGGGACTCCATTCTCGGAGAATTGTGAACCTAAACTCCAAGGTCCCTCTATTCCACTACACTCCTTAAGACCCTACCGTTCATCATGATGCTCTTACCTTGATTGGACTTGACAAAATGCAAGACGTCATACTTATCTATATTAAACTCTATTTAACATTGCCTCGGTTTCTGATAACTCTCCTCACTGTCCATGTTACTATTTAAGTGTTATCAGCAAACTTACTAATCATGCCCTGTACATCCTCATCCAAATCATTGATATTGATAACAAGCAGCAATGGGCCCAGCACCGATACCTGAAGTACTCCAGTAGTCACAGGCCTCCAGTCTGACCAGCACCCTTCCACTATTACCCTCTGCCTACTATCATCAGGCCAGTATTTTTTTAAATCTAATTTGCCAGCTCCTCCTGGATTCCAAGTGATCTAACCTTCCAGAGCAGCCTACCATGTGGCACCTTATCAAAGGCCTGACTGATATCCATATAGACTATGTCTACCATCCTGACTCACATGAAATTGATTGCATTTTTCCAATTTGACTGTACCTCATGAAACAAGGCAGTCTGCAATGAAAAGAATAATCAACAATTATCCTAACAATTTTAGGGACGACCTCATGGCAAATCCCAATCCTAACTAAAGAAACCCTTTCAATATAGTTCTTATTATTGACTGTCCATAACTTCTATAAGGGTAAACATATTGCCTGGAATGTAAGTGTGGATGCTAGGAAATTGTTTCCGTTAGGTGAGGAGACTAGGACCCTTGGACACAGCCTTAGAATTAGAGGGGGTAAATTCAGAACAGAAATGCGGAGACATTTCTTCAGCCAGAGAGTGGTGGGCCTGTGGAATTCATTGCCGCGGAGTGCAGTGGAGGCCGGGACGCTAAATGTCTTCAAGGCCGAGATTGATAGATTCTTGTTGTCTCGAGGAATTAAGGGCTACGGGGAGAATGCGGGTAAGTGGAGTTGAAATGCCCATCAGCCATGATTGAATGACGGAGTGGACTCGATAGGCCGAATGGCCTTACTTCTACTCCTATGGCTTATGGTTATTGGTGTCAAAGTGTGAATACCATTAGTTGCACTGTGGTCTGTTTGATTTGAAAAGTATAAACTCCGTGAATTCAAAATTACCCTTTTTCTTCTTTTTTATGGTTTACAGATCGTTCAAATAGAAATAAACCAGACCAACCATCCCGCAGCTCAAGGTAAGTGTTTTTATTTAAAAGTGATTATTTTGAAATAGTTGTGTAGATGTGTGAAATATGTTATGATTTCCTCAATTTCTGCATTGCTGGGTGTGGAAGGTTTGAGTTATAGAGAGAGGCTGGATAAGCTGGGACATGTTTCACTAGAGTGGAGGAGGTTGAGAGGCGACCTGATAGATTAATATAAAACAATGTGAAGAATAGTCAGAGTTAATGGTAGTTGTCTTTTTTTTTAGGATTGGGGATTTCAAGTCTTAGGGACACATTTTTAAGGTGAGAGGAGAGAGCTTTACCACAGAGAGTGGATCGCTGGTGGAATGAGCATCCTGAGGAAGTGGTGTGTGTCGTAGCAATTACTGCTTTCAAAAGACACTTGGATAAGTACCTGAACAGGAGAGATTTGGAGGGATATGGGCCAGGAGCAGGCAGGTGGGACTAGTTTAGTTTTTGGGGTTATGTTTGGCATGCTCTGGTTGGACAGAAGGGTCCGTTTCCATGCTGGGTGGCTGTGTGACTGTGACTATATGACTTGGCATGTATTGAACAGAGCAGGCAGTGAGATGACTGAGAGTGTTAGATTGTACCTTGTCAGGACGCAGGAACTAGTTGAAGGATAACATTTACTGACTTGGACTCTTTTTTTGAATTATTATTCATTAATAATATAATAAAAGGTTAATTTAGGCATCTTGTCCTTTGACATATTTAATGTATAGACTGTAAATTTATTTGCAAAGTAACATAAGATGTGTAGTGAAGATTATTTCAGTTAGACTTATCCCAGATTCAATTACAATAATGTACATAATGGGCTGATAGTGAACTAAAACAATGGATGCGACAGATTGTGTTTTGAATTAGGCCACCTTTGATTTTAGGCCCACTACTTGGTTTTGAGTGAGACAGCCTGGAATTTTCTAACCTGTGAGCCAGAGACTATATTGAAAATGAAAGCAATTTAATTTCAATTTGTTTTTTTGTAAACGTGGAGGCATAAATAAATAAGATTTTCAATAAATTTACATCAACAGCATGGAGTTCCAGCATTAATCCCTTGCCCTATATAGCTTTTGAACCTGGCAAATAGTGACTCTGTCAAACCAACCCAGACTATCCTGAGGCTCAAGTGAGTAAATTTTCCTCCTTTGGAAAATGGAATGAGGAAGTAGAGCAGGGTGTTACTGAACTAGCTGGAAGACGGATTAATTATTTACCATGTAGATTCTTCGAATCATTGGAATCCTGATCCGTTCTGTTTTGAGTTGGATCATTTCATTTCCACCTTTTAGTGGCTGAATTGCCATTCAGAAGCTGTGCTCACTTTGTTGTGTTACCTCGTGAAATAGGCTGTTTCGTTATGCTAATTGGACTGTATTTGTCATATGTATCTACATGGTAACAACATTTCACTTAACATTTAACCTTTCTCTGCGTCGGTACTGAAACCTTTGCTCAATTGGATGTGTATTGAGTGCTAACTTTGCACTCATAATTTTAATAGACGCGTTTCTGTCCTTATTGGTTTCCTTGGTCTCTTTGATTTGAATCGTGGAATCATCTCAGAATCCCTACAATATGGATGCAGGCCATTTGACCCATATAAGTCCACAACAACCCACCAAACAGCACCCCACCCAGTCCCCAGCCCCCTACCCTTTCCAATGGCTAATCCACTTAATCTGCACATCCCTCGACACTATGGACATTTTAATATGGCCAATCCACCAAGGTTGTACATCTGTGGACTGTGGGAGGAAACCGGAGCACCTGGAGGAAACTCACATAGACATGGGGAGAATGTGCAAACTCCACACACACATTTTAAAGACTATTTAACCCATCCTTGAAATCTGGACATTTGACCTTGAGAGTTTTGTTCCCTGTCTATTTATTTTCCACTATAATATCCGAGTCAAGCCATCTGTCTTAATAGAATCATAGGATCAATCATTGATTTGTATGTATGAAAGTGTTTATATTTATCTGTCAGTCAGCATCACAAATCACATTACTGTTTGTGAAGTTTGCTCCCAAGTGAGCTGCCAGGTTTTTGTACGTTTCTCCAGTGACTCCACTTCAGAAATATTTCATTGGCTGAATGGCGCATTGAGCTGTCCCGTGTCTGTGGAAGGTGCCCTATAGACCCCAGCTGCTCCTCTTCTTTCCATGCTCTGGAGCCTTTATTTTAGGAAAATGCGTAAAAATCTCACACACAAGCACGAATGTCCACTATCTGAGCTTTAAGTTGATAATGAGCTCATGTTACGATTTTTTTTTCTTCATGATTCTTTTTAATGGAGTTTGCAGGGTTAATCAAATTTGTTGAAGGGAGAAGCTGGAGGTCTTCAGTTATTTCCTTCACTGAGGTTGATGAGGAGGTTGATCAGTTCATCAACTTCACCAACACCTTTTCACTCTGACCTCAAATTCACCTGGACCATCCCGGACACCTGCCTCCACTTCCTGAACCTCTCCATCTCCTTCTCCGACGACCGACTCACTACGGACATCTACTACAAGCCTACCGACTGCTGTAGCTACCTGGACTACACTTTCTCCCACCCTACCTCCTGTAAAAATGCCATCCCTTATTCCCAATTCCTCTGCCTCCACCGCATTTGTTCCCAGGATGACCAATTCCACCTTAGAAATTCCCAAATGGCCTCTTACTTCCCAGGTCACAATTTCCCTTCCCACATGGTCGACAATGCCCTCCAACACATCTCCTCCGCTTCCCGTACCACCGCCCTTGAGTCCCATCCCTCCCAACAGAATATGGTCCTCACCTTCCCACCAACCTCCGCGTACAACGCATCATCCTCCACCACTGCTGCCACCGAGAAACGGACCCCACCACCAGATATATTTTTCCCTCCCCATCCCCATCAGCGTTCCAGAGATCCAGAGAGACCATTCCCTCTACGACTCCCTCATTAGGCCTGCACTCCCCATCAGCCCACACCCCATTCTCAGCACCTTGCCCTGTCAATGCAAGAAGTGCAAAACCTGCACCCACACCACTCCCCTCACCTCCATCCGACAGGAATTTACCTGCACCTCCACCAATCTCATCTACTGTATCCTTTGCACCCGATGTGGTCTCCTCTACATTGGAGAGACAGGACGCCAACTTGCGGATCGTTTCAGAGAACATCTCTGGGACACCTGCACCCCCCCAATCCCACCGCCCCATGGCCGAACACTCCAACTCCCCCTCTAACTCCACCGAGGACATGCAGGTCCTCGGCCTCCTCCATCGCCAAACCCTGACCACCTGATGTCTGGATGAAGAACGCCTCATATTCTGTCTTGGGACCCTGCAACCACACAGGATTAATGTGGATTTCACCAGTTTCCTCATTTCCCCTCCCCCCACATTATCCCAGTCCCAAGCCTCCACTCGGCACCGCCCTCTTGACCTGTCCATCACCTTCCCCATCTATCCACTCCACCCTCCTTTCTGACCTGTCACCTTTATCCCCACCTTCATCTCCCTATCGCATTCTCAGCTAGCTTCCCCCCTCAACCCCACCCCCTCCTGTTTATCTCTCAGCCCTACCGGCCCACAAGGCTTATTCCTGGTGAAGAGCTTATGCTCGATTCTCCTGCTCCTCGGATGCTGCCTGACCTGCTGCGCTTTTCCAGCATCACACTCCCAACTCTGACTCTCCAGCATCTGCAGTCCTCACTTTCTCGCATTTCCTTCAACTGCAGAACCAAACATTACTGGAAAGAATGAATAGTTTTGGAGCATCGACAGATGGATGCAGATATTTCAGGTGTTCCCTCTATCCCCAGAATGAAGTTATTACTGATGAAGAGCATTTGAAAAATGAATAAAGTGGAGGAGAAGCAATACATATTCCTCATATCAGGAAATGACAGGCCTGAACCTGTAAAGTGCGGGTGGAGAGTAGGATATCATGAAATCGTAGACATAACATTGTTAAGATTCAATCGGAGGAGATCTCCTGAGAGACATCGATACTAAGAGTCCTGAATGAGACACTGAATGTATAGATTCGCGAATGAATGGAGAGTAGGCACTTATAAAGGGGAGTTCTTTTTAAAAAAACCTGGAACGAGCTTCAGTAGCCAAATTAGCTAGTGGGTTGACACCAGGTTACCATGTATTTTTATATTTCGATTTTAAAATCAGAATAGTTTGAAAAGCAGGGCGACCTGATCAACATCTGAAATAAGAAAAGACAAGTTTCTCTCTTTGTATGATCCTCCACTCACACCTCCATTATGGGGTGACCATAGACTCCTTTGTCACAAGATTAAGACATCAGCTGCCTCTAGCTTTTCTGTCTGTCTGTCTTCTACCCCAAGATTAAACGTCCTCTAATATTTTCCCTGCCAGCGCCTGAGGTCTTGCAGTTTTCTAATTTCTTGTCTATATTCTCTTCTGTCCCTTTTGAGGCCTTCTCGTCGATCAGACCCACCTCCTGCTTTCTCAACTCTAATCCCACCAGAAGGCAAACCCTTCAACTTCCCTTTGTGGCTCCTCTTTGAGCAATATTGTTAAGGATTCTCTCTGGCCAAGTTCTTATCCTTTCTTTCAATTACCCCTCTCAAAAATGCATTCTTGTCTTACTCTTTGGAGGGTCGGTGTGGACTTGGGCCTGTTTCCACTCTGTAGGGGCTCTAATCTTGCCCATGCAAACAACTCCTACCTCTCTTTCCTCTCCAAGTGTTTGAATGTGTCGTCACCTCTCAAATCCATACCTACCTCTTCCAGAACTCCATCCTCAGATGCCACCCCTGTGACAGTAAAGGATGCAAACAAAAACTGAACTACAGTTTCTGTTAGCCAATGCATTGCTTAAAAAAAGATACTGGGCTGGGTTGCTGAAGCTCAGTAGTATGTGACAATAACTAGGAGAGGAAATTCACTTGCATTACATTCAGTTGTGACAACAGTGAAAATAAACCTTAACAGCACACTGAAAGCATATAGTTGACAGTCCAACAAAGTCTCTTCAATCTCAAATCCTTCTGTTGCCATCAATGTTAAACCAACTTTGACGAGTTAGTGTGATTGCATCATTTTCCAAATTGACCAAAGGTTGAATGTAGACCTTACTGACCCATACAACTGTGTGCGCCATTACCTAACATATTGATCTACTAAGTCGTTTGAGAGTTTTGTACTTTGCGCTCTGTTTCCTTTCTCAAAAGTGTGTTCACTATTTGCATTTTAAATACACAATCGAAAGCTTTATGCCGAAAGTCAAGTGTCACTAGTTCTTGGAAAGTGGCCAACAGATAAGTCTTGAATTTATACTCAGGTAGGTTTTTCTGTGTGTAACAGAAGTTTCAAACATGCAAACAATGATTCATGAAGCACAAAGCCAAAAAAAAAGACATTTCACTTTAAATGAAAATTTTTTTTTGCTGATGGAAATTTATGCATATCTGAACCACATAATTGCTCTACGTTTATAAGAAAATAAAATTAGTCATTTTGTTGCGTGTTTCTTGTATTTGTATGAATAGTTGGAAAGATTAGAAATTTGAGGGGTAATTCACATTTGTTCTCTCCCTAACATAACGAGTTGAGGGGGATAATACAAAACTGCATTCATTTTCAGGCCCTGATCCATTCTAAACACTGTGGACATCTGGGATAAAGCATCAGAGTCCTCTCGTTTACCCTCCCACTAACCCCACCAGCAGGAGAACTGTACTCGAGGATAAAATTCCCTGAAAGTGAGAAAGCAAAAGAAGATAACCACCTTTATTTGAATTTTTTGACCTTATTGTATCCTAATTTTTTTATTGAAAAAGGTTTTTACTTTTTACAAAATTATAGAAGGTGTATAACAGTCTGATGTTACAAAAACATTAACAATAAACTACTTACTACTCTACAAAAAAAAACTATCACAAAGATATGGAACAATCTTTCCACTTTACAATTCAATAAATCATTGAACTTAACAAATGAGTTTAAATCAGCTTAAATTATACTAGACTAACCTAACCTAACTTAACTTAGATTAGGTCAAATTAGAGAAAATCAACTTAAATTAAATTACACTTCCTGACACCCCCCCCACCCAGGCTCCCATCCATGGGAGCATCAGTTATTATACCCGTATTTGTTCAAGCTTCCTTCCTCCCCCCCACCGCCACTCCAAGCCCACGAACCTCCAAATCTGGCCCTCACGGCTGTATACAGGCCCTGGTCAATATGGCTGACAGGTCCGTGTCTATGTATTTTAAAAAGGGCTGCCACATCTTATAGAATAGGTCCATTTTCTGGTGCACCACATTTGTAAGAAAATCAGAGGATCGTGCTCCATCACTAATCCACACCATCCCATGAGACCTGGGGGGGGGGTTATCGGAGGTCCAGCTCATTAAAATGTTCTTCCTTGAACAATACGTGAGAATGTTGAATAATCTCTTCCACGACTCATCGAGTGAAGGCAGATTCGGCCGTCCCAAACGAAGGGGTACCAGATCTGCCTTAACCTCAGTTTCCAGGATCTCCTTCACCTCATTCACTCACTATGACACCCCAGTACCTACGGACAATGCATAAGAGTGCCAGTGCTTATTTTACATTTAGGGCACTCTGGAGATATTCCTTTCTTGAACTTTGCTAATCGCTCCGGGGCCACCTGGACTCTGTGGAGAATCTTCAATTGTGTAGCCTGTGCTTTATTGCATATCGAGATCTTTTTCACGTTCTCCCATATGTGTCCTCCCATGCTTCAGATGAAATTCCTGCCCCTAGTTCCCGACTCTAGACTCCATAGAATCTTTCCATACCTTCCAAGTTGCCCCCTCTCTGTAAACGATATAGAGTACTGACCGAGAGATTGCCCGCACATCGAAGCACACTTCTCTCCATGTCAGGGTGCAGGGCTGAGCTGAAAGCGTGGTCCATCTCTGTATATCATCCCTAATCTGAAAATAACGAAAGAGGTCCCTACGAGGTAGCCCATATTTGTGACTCAGCTGGTCAAATTACATCAGGACCTCTCCCTCAAATAGGTCTTCCAGACAGGAGATACCCCGACCCCCCCATGCTTTAAAGCCAGAATCCATTGGCCCCTGTCTGAATCCTGGGGCTCCAACAAAGGGGGTGAATGGTCAGGTCTTATGCAGGTTGTCCTCATCCTGTTGCATCATCCTCCATGCTCTGATCGTGTTTATAATAATCTGGCTTCTACAATGCTCTGTAACAGATTTCATCCTATTCATAAACAGCAAATTAAGGAGGGTGTACCTTGCCTGGAAGACCTCGATGTCAAGCTATATTGACCTCTGATCCTTCCACACCCAGTTGTTCACATTGGACTATTAGGCGCTGACTTGGTATTGTTTAAAGTCTGGGAAATCTATCTCCCCATACCTTATGGGAGTTACAACTTGGTGAATTTAATAAGAGAGTGGCTATGACACCAAATGAAGGGTCCAAGCCCACCACTGAGCCTCTCCTGCTCTTGTCCAGGCAACAACAATTAGAACATTCTCATGGGGTATCATAGCCGAGGAAGAACATTCATTTTAATCAGGACTGTTCGGCCCAACCATGATATTGGTAACCCCTTCCAACAATGAAGATCTTGTTTTATCCTTTCAAACAACTGCACACCGTTAGCTCTGTCCAGCTGGTGGAAAGCAGGAGTAATAGAAATACCCAAGTAAAGGTCCACCAAAAAGGAAGTTGTGTTCCATCCTCCAGGTCAGGCGTTCCCGCCAATCCCCCCTGGGCATGGCTTCCGAGTTTGTAAAATAAATTTTATACCCCAAGAACATGCCAAATAAATTAATCTTTTGTATTAACCAGGGGTACAGACTTTTCCAGGTTATACTGTACACAATATTCCAAATGCGGCCGCACTAGCGTTTTGTACAGTTGCAGCATGACATCACAGCTCCGGAACTCAATCCCTCAACCAATGTATGCCTTCTTAACATCACTATCAACCTGGGTGGCAACTTTCAGGGATCTGTGTTTTTGGGGGAAACAATCTGTATTTTATGTCAAGTGTGATGGTGCCTTTAGGAACTAGGTTTCTGGGGAAGAGTTTTGGGTGGGGGGAGTGGGGAGGAAAGGCTTCCAGTAACTGATCATGTGACCAAGCTGCCTGGAAATCAACAATAGTAAAGCAAAGATTGAACAAGGAGTTAATTATGAGCAAAGTACATTCCTGTGCAAGGTTCGATTTTTAAGCAGTTTAGTTTGGAACAAGTTGGCTGCAGAGAATAACTTTCCCAGGGCAGAATTCAGTTGAAAGATCTGTGTACTGGCTAAAAGGGCTTAAAACCCTTGACTGAAGGAGTCTTACTGACAGCGAGAGAGAAAGCTAGTTTCTAGAGGCAAGGTTCTGGAGCTAAAAAACAACAGAACCTGGAAAATTCTGATCCAGGTGGCTATGTTTAGGAAGCGAGTGAAGCCAGGGAGGTCTCTATCCGTGGGACAGTTGGAGAAGATTTGAAGAGCAATACTTGCTGGAATCACAGTGGAAGACCCAAGGAATTGCAACCGTTGTACATGGTTTTCAAGAGGACTTGGACTAAGCCTAGGCACAACTGGCCATCACCTGGAGGTGATCAGAAAGGTGTGAGAAGGGCAAATAGTCAATGAGTTGGCCTTGGAGAGACACCAGCTGCCTTCTCACCACCACAGCAGGTAAGGACTGGGAAAGAAGCCATCACACCAATTGAAGCCCTTAAATGATCAATTAGAGCAGCTTGAGGACCTCAACTCATCATTGATCTGACTACCTCGTTCCGAGTAGGCAGACAAATACCTGATTTCTCAAATGGGACCCAGGGCAATCTGCCTATTGGATATTTGTGGATGAGAGACATGGAGAGGTTTTTAATCAGTAAGGGAACCAAGAGTTATGGGGAAAAGGCAGGAAAATGGAATTGAAGATTAGCACATCAGCCATAATCCATTGACTGTGCGAGAGACTTGGCGGGCTGAATAACCAGTTCCTACAGCTTTTGGGACCTTCACTTGGCCCAGCCTCTGGCATGCCTTCTGACCCAGGCCTCACAACTCCCTCAACATGAGACTCAAAAACCTGGGCCTTCAGTGATGATGTCAGGGTCCAAAAGCTGCAAGCAAAACAGAACTTGCGTTTCAAAGTCCAAAAGAGAAAATGCTGGAAAATCTCAGCAGGTCTAGCAGCATCTGTAAGGAGAGAACAGAGCTGACTTTTTGAGCTTTGACAAAGGGTCAGTTAGACTCAAAACGTTAGCTTTTTTCTCTTCTTACAGATGCTGCCAGACCTGCTGAAATTTTCCAGCATTTTCTCTTTTGGTTTCAGATTCCAGCATCCGCAGTAATTTGCTTTTATTGAGTTTCAGAGTTGTTGATTCATCAAGAAGCTCTCCGATCAGCATCCTAAGTGGCTGTTTGAAGCTGGATCCGGCAAGATATTGTGTTGGTGGGACAGGGTGTCAGTCACCTCTGAAGATGCCCATTCCCTCCACACTTAATGCAAGGAATATTAAATCTTGGCACAAGTGGTTAATCTTTTGATGTTTGATGATCGTTTGAATTAAGTCTTTTTGTGGGTCTAGGTCAGATAGATTTAGAAGAAAATTTGAGTTGGCAGTTCAGTTTAGACGATGTTGACTGTGTATTCATTTTGCTTTTAATATCTTTAAGCAACCTGATAAAATAGTGAGTAGTTATTCATATTCACATTTTTTGATGTTTGTGCTGTAATCCTTTGTTGTAAACAGTGAACAATATGGCTTAATTGTTTTAGGAGCTTAATTCTTTTACTAAATACTTTTATTAAAATTATTTAATAAATAAATTTCTACATGCAAAAATAGGTTATCAATTTCTACCAATGTCATAACAATAGGAATTCAAGGCAGAAGAAAGCTATTCTAACACATATATGTTGATCTTACCTTGTCTAACCCATGTCCCCATCTAATTCATATTGCTACTTTTAGTGTTAGTCTGACAGGGAGCATTCTCCTGATTAACTGAAGAATGAGGACAATAAAGGCAGCCTTAAACGATGCAGAGGAACTTGCAGGATTCAGAAAACAGGAAACAAAATGTTGAAGCTGTGGTGCAAAGTGATTTAGGTAAAAATCAAAAGAATGTATCTGAAAAGAACAGGAAGCTTAACTAGTTGGGTATTAGTGAAGGGAAAAGCAGAAAAATGTTATAACTAAGACCTTAGATTTTAGTGTTTGAAATATTTGTTATATGATAGAATAATTAATAGCACTGGAAGAATTTAATCAGTTTGGTCTAACAATCAAAATCAAAATGGGTTGTAGAGTGTTCAAGGTTTGGAACTAAATATTCCGAGTTATGTGGCTTTTCCAAAAGATAGCCAAAATGGAAAAGGAGGAGACATTTTCCTCAGCAGTTAGTCATTGCTCAGTTTGGTTACTTTGTGTTCTAATGCCTGAGTCAATGCCTGTTCTCAAATCCCTATTAAAGACTGTTCTATTGGTAGTGAACAAAGTTTGTGGTTGGAAACGGTGAACTTCTATTTGCATCATTGGTTTGCAACAGTGCAAATGCTACCAGGAACGTTTGGTTTCAAATAAATTGACTGGTTTAGCCAGTATGCAGGTTGCAATGTGGTTTGTGCAAAGTTGTCCAATGTTGATGATACAGTTGTCAGACTGCCTTACAACAGGCAGTAGGAGACCAGTGCAATAGAATCACCTATTTGACTGTGTTGTCATCAATCTACATGGCACACATGCACTTGTCTTTCACGTAACATAATTTGGAAAGGCAAATCAGGGCAGGACTTATGCACTTAATGGTAAGGTCCTAGGGAGTGTTGCTGAACAAAGAGACCTTGGAGTACAGGTTCATAGCCCCTTGAAAGTGGAGTTGCAAGTAGATAGAATAGTGAAGAAGATGTTGGCCGTTATTGGTCATTGCATTCAGTATAGGAGTTGTGAGATCATGTTATGGTTGTACAGGACATTGATTAGGCCACTTTTGCAATATTGTGTGCAATTCTGGTCTCCCTCCTATAGGAAGGATGTTGTGAAACTTGAGAGTGTTCAGAAACGATTTACAAGCAAGTTGCCAGGGTTGGAGGATTTGAGCTATAGAGAGGCTAAATAGGCTGGGACCGCTTTCTCTGACTTGCAGTGGCTGAGGGGTGACCTATCCTGAGGGGCATGGATGGGTAAATAGACACGGTCTTTTCTCTGGGGTGGGTGAGTCCAGAACTAGAGGGCATAGATTTAGGGTAAGATGAGAAAGGAACCGAAGAGGCAACATTTTCATGCTGAGGGTGGTGCGTGTACGGAATGAGCTGTCGGAGGAAGTGGTGGAGGCTGGTACAATTACAACATTGAGAAGGCATCTGGATGAGTATACAAATAGGAAGGGTTTAGAGGGACATGGGCCAAGTGCTGGCAAATGGGACTAGATTGGGTTAGGATACCTGGGCCAGCACGGATGAGTTGGACTAAAGGGTCTGTTTCTGTGCTGTATATCTCTGAGTCTATGTAGAAGCTAGCACTGCACAAACCTTGAGAATCAGCTCCTGTCTCCATAACAGAGAACGTGGTCATAGAAATGTACAAGCAAGGGACAAGAATAGGCCACTTTGCCATTCAGGACTACCATACTATTCAATAAGATCATGGCCCATCTGATTTTAAATTCAACTCTACATTCCTGCAACTCCCTGGTAATCTTTCATGCCCTTGGTAATCGAGAATCTATCTCCTGTGCCTTAAAAGTATTTGAAGATTCTACATCCACTGCCTTTTTGAGGAACGGTATTCCAAAGATTAAAGATGTTTCCTCATCTCTGCTTTAAATGGTGTCCCCTTTATTTTTAAACTCTGACCCTCTAGTAGATTCTCTCACAAGAGGAAACAGTGTTTTAACATATTACCTGCTCAAGTCCTCTTAGGATCTTTTATGTGTCACTTCTGAGTTTTCTAAACTCTAGACGATACAGGCCTAGCGTGTTTAATCTTTCCTCATAAGACAATCTGCTCATTCCAGGTATTAGTCTAGTAAACCTCTGAATTGCTTCCAGTGTATTAACATCTTTCTGTAGGTATGATGACCATTATTGCACACAGTGCTTCAAATGTGGCCATGTTATGTTGTCCTATCCCACTAAAAGAAACCGATTTTGAACATATCCTGGAGATAAAACTAGATTTCAAAAACATGAATGGTATTCAGCCAGAATCTGAAAGCTCACACCCTTCATATTGCTCACTCCCAGACTTTGATTCAATGAGAGGTGTCGAATACCACATCATGAAGAGCTGAGTGTACCTGAGAATGACTTGACAGACTGATGAAGCTGCTGAAGTACATGCTGGACACAGAGTAGTATATTACTGACATTGTGATGTGCCACGAAATCTATTATCAGGCAAAATCTTGCAATCTGACCACTTTCAGTCACAAATGGTTGTGGAAATGTAAGCAATTAATGGGAGGAGGGAATTCCATGAATATCCACAACTTTAATGATGGCACAGCCTGGCGGAGAAGACAAGACCAAACACTATCTTCATCCAGAAAGTGGAGTGAATGATCTCCCTTGACCTCATCCTGTGGTGTCCATCATCTCAGATGCCGATCGCTGGCCAGGTGATTCACTTCATGTGAGATCGCGAAACAGTTGAGTGGACTGAATGTGGCAAAAGCTAAGTTTCCCAAACACAACTATTTAGAGTATTGAAAGAGTACACTCCTAAAGTACTGGAAGCTTCAAAATTAGCCATACCTCAAACATGTTCAAGTAAAGGAACAATATTTGCATCCATCTCACAATGTGAAAAATTGTCTGGAATTTTAATTTGCATAAACAGCAAAACAAACTTCATCTGACTGGTTTACAATTCCTGTCAGCTACCACTCAATTGTCAGCAAAGTGACGTGAGTGTTATCTCAAGAGGCATTTAGTCAAAATGCTCAGTCTGGATTAGTAACCATGGTTTAAGTGCTCCAAATTGCCTTGTTCAAACATAGATAAAAGAGGTGATGACAGTCACTGACCTTGACGTCAAGACAGCATTCCGGAGTCTGACTAGGACACCCAAGTACAATTGAAAGATTGGGGATCAGAGGCATTGTATCTGGGTTTATGCAGAGGAAGACAACGTTGTAATCTAGTTCATCACTGCAAGTTACTCGTGACAACATCTTGGGTCCAGTTTGCTTCCGTTTATTCGTTAGGTGATCCTCACTCCATGCTGGTGAGAATTGGAAATGTGTACTGTTTGCAGAGTGTGTCCAAAATTTAACATAAGCAGCAAGGTTGTATCCTCCAGCTGTTCAGACCACAAAAGCCCGATGTTGCCTCCTATGGGGAAAGCCCACCAGTCAGCCATTTAAGTGGCTGGGGGCTGGCCTTGCTCAGGATCAACGACCCTGAGATGCAGACATTTCTCTTGTGTTGCTGTCTGCATATTTCAATGGATCATCCATGTCTGTCACCTCCAATGATCCCACCACCAAACAAATATTCTAACCTCTTCCAGTGTTCTGGAAATAGCGTTTCTTTTGTGATATCCATTCGGTCTCGGTTACATATTTTGTTCAACTGATTTCTTCCTTTTGTCTTGCACAACCATAATTTTTGTCAATAGTCATCTCCTGGACGCCATCCTACCACAGACCGTTTCTTCTTAATCCTCCCTCCACACCGTTTTACCTGTTTCCACTCTTCTATAAGCTGTTCATCTCTGACATGTCCAAATGAAACGGCATCAACCTCCTCCCTTCCCAGAGGCTGCCTGGCTTGTTGCAAAAGGCAATACCTGAAAAGTATAACTGACATTGCAGGATAAGATGCACTCCTCAGGATATAAACGACCTATTCTGGGAAGAGCTAACCACACTTCTGTTTGTGTGCGTTCACAAGAGGGAGTCAGGTACTTCAGTGATTGTTCTTAACATTACAGTGTGTAGCTAACCAAATGAAGTCTACTTGATCCTAATTTGGGCTTGATATGTGTCTCAGTCGCTTTATACAATGTAACTGGTTGCTAAGTAACGTGCAAAGAACTTTTATAGTTTAACTAACACAGAACCCATCTTCTACCTTACGTATTGATATCTCAACTAATACAAGCGCAAAGGATTGGTGACAGTGAATGAAATGGTTTAATATTATTTACAATATACTGGCAGAGCTAGCATACAGTTTTACACTGAGCTACTACGGATTTCCTCCACTGTCTGTATCTTAAATTTTTTGGAGGCAATTGGATGTCTGCAACTGACCGCTATATGGTGACTTACCTGTTGGACTATAACCTAGTGTTGTGTGATTTTTAGCTTTCTACTATTTGTGTGGGACAGAACACAATGATGCAATCCTCCCCAAGGGCAGATAGTTTGCTGGCAGTATGGCAGGGATCATGCATTAATAACGGTCACATGATGAAGATGTTGGTGGTGCCGGCTGCTTCCTGAACCATAGCCTGAAAACCAGTTGGTGCCTTCTGGAGAAACGGGGGGGAAATTGGGAAGGAGAAAGGAAAAGCAGCTGCCCCCATTTTCAATACACCAGCACCATATTTCTGTTTAAACATGTTGGGAACACAAATCGTTTCGAGGCATGTTTAGAGCAGTCAGGATGACTAGGTAATTTTTCTTTTAAACAAAGTAGATACGTATTTCCATTGTCTGTGGTTGGTTCCTTTCTAAAACGTCCCCACCCTACCTATACTGAAGCAGCTGTGTCACATGCTTTTCATATTAGGTCAGTTGGACATTGTACAGACAGCATGCAAATGCTGTACTCTGAACCTTGCTGTTTCTAATGAACATTCACTTTTGTTAAAACCGCCAAATGTCAATGTGTTCTATAGCCTAGCACCCAATCCATTAGGTTTTCATGGTTCGAACCTGCATGAACGTATTTCACATCTATATAATTATAACAGGCAATTCCGGTTTTAACACGCTCTGATGGATGTTTTTATTTTCACTTGGATTCCTTTCCTTCGGCAAAGACTATTTATATTCAAATGGCATGTGGCTGACTATTTGGCTTCATTAGCAGGACTTATACACTTAATGGTAAGGTCCTAGGGAGTGTTGCTGAACAAAGAGACCTTGGAGTGCAGGTTCATAGCTCCTTGAAAGTGGAGTCGCAGGTGGATAGGATAGTGAAGGCGGCGTTTGGTATGCTTTCCTTTATTGGTCAGAGTATTGAGTACAGGATTGGGAGGTCATGTTGCAGCTGTACAGGACATTGGTTAGGCCACTGTTGGAATATTGTGTGCAATTCTGGTCTCCTTCCTATCGGAAAGATGTTGTGAAACTTGAAAGGGTTCAGAAAAGATTTACAAGGATGTTGCCAGGGTTGGAGGATTTGAGCTATAGAGAGAGACTGAACAGGCTGGGGCTGTTTTCCCTGGAGCGTTGGAAGCTGAGGGGTGACCTTATAGAGGTTTACAAAATAAGATAAATAGACAAAATCTTTTCCCTGGGGTCGGGGAGTCCAGAACTAGAGGGCATAGGTTTAGGATGAGCGGGGAAAGATATAAAAGAGACCCAAGGGGCAACATTTTCACACAGAGGATGGTATGGTATGGAATGAGCTGCCAGAGGAAGTGTTGGAGGCTGGTACAATTACAGCATTTAAAAGGCATCAGGATGGGTGTATGAATAGGAAGGGTTTGGAGGAATATAGGCCAGGTGCTGGCAGGTGGGACTAGATTGGGTTAGGATATCTGGTCGGCATGGACGGGTTGGACCGAAGGGTCTGTTTCCGTGCTGTACATCTCTATGACTGTATGTAATTTTCTATTAATTATTAGTAAACTCCTCCTGTATCTGGGACCCAGGCCCTTTGTCCATCTTTCTCCACAAATAAAAGTTTATAAATGGTCTATTTATCCTTGATCATAATTCTACACCTTCTGAGTCATTTTACAGCTTTCAGAGTATAATAAATAATTTGCATTGGTGTGACATCAGCCCTTTGAATGTTCCTTGGTAGCATTAGAGAAACAGGCCAAATATTTGAGCAAGACTGATGTTTTCAGAAGTACTTAATTCCTCTTTTCCCTTTCCTTCCATCACATCAACAGAGAATTTTCTATAAATTGTTGTGAAAGGACTGGACGCCACATGATTTCAAAGCAGAAGCAGCAAATAGTAGGGATAGGTATTCTAGTGCTGATTAATTCAACTGTTGTAAATTGAAATGCCCCTTTTCCATTGAACTAGAACATGTGGAGCAATATTGTGCAGTTATTTTAATGACTCAGAGTAGATAAGCTTTACAGAGTAGAGGCCTCTTGTAAATATTTGACTTATATTAACTGTTGTCAGAGGTTCTACACTTGAGCAATAGGTTGTGTATATGCCTGCCTCCTGCCTGTTTGTCTCTGGGTTGATATTTTTTAGCTTCCACTAAATCTTGCAAGCGAGAGATAAGTGAATGCACAAGCAATCATTGACTCACGCAGCAGTTATTTTAATTCTGGGACCTCTTCTGCTTGTCACTGGTGAGCACCATGACCAAACTATGAGGTAAGTAACAGAGGGTGGTTAAGCAGGGGTAAAATTACTGGCTGCTGGGAGCTCCTGCCCATCAGCAAAGGGAAGTTCAAGTAGGGAAGCTTCCATGGGAAGGACGGTGGGAGTCCTAGGCTGGTGGGGCTGGGAGTTAGCTGGATAGACTTTGAGAAGGATTCCTGTTCAACTGGACCCCACAAATGAAGAAATTGATTCAGTTGGTAATTCAAACTTGCTGCGTGACTTTAACTTGTGGGAAAGCCAAGATGGCTTATGTATTTAGGACTGAGTCGAATTCTGATTGTGATCCCATTGATGTAATTTGTGTGAATTTGAGTTTCCCACTTGCTTACATCCTGTGTTTCAGTCACAAAACTGCAATGGAAAGTTGAGTGGTAACCAGCAGGGTTCCATTTTGAAGGCCAACCTGTCTCATTCCTCCTGTCTGGTTGGGTTAATACTACACAATTGTGCACTCACATGTGCGCACACATACGTACATGCATGCACACACATGCATGCACATACACTTTATAACTGTCACTTCTTGACCTCTCTAATTTGTATCATCCCTGAGAATAAAGAATGCCTACAGTGTGGAAACAGGCCCTTCAGCCCAACAAGTCCACACCGACCCTCTGAAGAGTATCCCACCCAGATGCATTCCCCTATTACTATTACTCTACATTCTCCCTGACTAATACAACTAGCCTCCACATCCCTGAACACTGTGGGGAGTTTCTCATGGCCAATTCATCTAACCTGCACATGTTTGGACTGTGGGAGGAAACCGGAGCACCCGGAGGAAACCCATACAAACTCCGGGAAAATGTGCAAACTCCACACAGACGTTCGCCCAAGGCTGGAATCGAACCTGGGTCCCCATTGCTGTGAGGCAGCAGTGCTAACCACTGAGCCACCATGCTTCCTCATGATCTTGTAACGTGGAGAATGGATTAACAGAACATTCAGGGCTGTTTGCCATTTACATTTGTGTTGGTATCTTTGACTTCATGGTTAATGATACGGTGAAATTGTTTCTTTGAAATGAGAGTGAAAAACACTGAGTAAAATAGGACAAAAACCACACCAATAAAGTATCTAACATGATGAAAAGTAGAGGCCAGGAAAGCAGACTGGTTTATTTTCGTAAGAAATGAAAGTTTTGCTTGGAGCCAGTGTGATCCACAGCAGTTTGGATGAAACATGATGGTAAATTGGTTGTCAGTTTAGCTCAAAGATGTAAAGGAAAAATGGTGTGACAGAAAAAGCTCAACAGCAATTTGCTGTCACTCTTTTTGAGTTAATGTGGAAGATCGAATTAATGCCCATCGTTTTGTTGAATGAATTGTAGGATTTAACCCTTCTAGTCTGCAACTGTAAATGCTTAAATGTATCATTTCAGGTAATAGGACAAACTACAAACCACAAAGTATTTCACAACTTGTTTGTATGTTAGTGATTTAAGATAATTGTGTATCAACAATGCTAGGTTGCTATGGCAACACTCTCTTTGGAATTCAGATGTCAGGTCTAAAATTCTGCTGAGTGAAGAGCTACACCCACATGACATTAGAGTTCATTCAGAAAAGATCCTTGTTTTACATATTTAAAAAAAACATCAAAGGTGACATGTATCTCGCACAGCAACATGTATTTTATGTGGAGCTTTAGTGAGAACTCCCATAGCTTTGTACAATCAGAGAAAGATTTACATCAAGGCAAATGGAATTATTTTAACAGCGATTCTAAGCTTGGGAAAGAGGTGGGTTTAAAAAGGGGAGAGAGAGGTGGTGAGGTTAAGGAGGAATTTATAAAACCTAAAGTTTAGATAGCTGAAGGCATGGATGCTGGTGGTGGAATGGAGCGAATAAGGACTGGAGGTTTGTAGAGCTTTTGAAGGATTTGTAGCATTGTTGAAAGGCTATGCTGATAAAGGGTGGGATCAGGTCATGAAGGAATCTGAACCTGACAGAATTTTAAAAACCGAATGTACTGTGGATGCTGTAAATCAGAAACAAAAACAGAAATTGCTGGAAAAGCTCAACAGGTCTGGCAGCATCTGTGGAGAGAAGTCAGAGTTAACCTTTCGGGTTTAGGGGCCCTTCCTCACAAACTGTTCTGAGGACCATTCTGTACAGGACGGGGAGCAGAGACCTAGATCTTGGATCAGCATCTATATTAGTCTGCACAAACTCTCCCTGGTATTAGAACCACAGAACTAACTCCTCAAGAATGGTAATTCATGGGTTTTGTTAATGCCATAAGCTGCCGTTTTATACACTAATATAGTTCATCACTGTTGCTGAATTTAGCCTGTAGTGTGACTGAAGAGTTAAAAATGTGGAAAAATAAATGAGTGGAGAAATGGAAATGTTTGTGCCACTAAATTTATGCTGTAGCAAATGTTTCTACTGCAATCTTTTTCACAAGTGGCCAATGTGGTGAAGTGCATCAGAATAATAGTGTTCATCGTCAGGGAGTGGCCCTCGATGTGCCAGTACCTGGAAAGACCAGTTTATCTCTGATTGTTGGAAGTGTGGTATTTGGGTGGAGGTGAACCATGCAATGCTAAGGTGGGATGGGTCACAGTCCGTAGAAATGCCACGAAGGCCCTGAGGGATACGGGATATGTTCTGACAGTATATTGATTTATGTGCTGTGATACGAGGTCGCTTTTGCTCATAAGGGTGGAGTGACAGGTCTGGTTTGTTGTCATTTCCTTGCTGATAAGATAAAATTCTGAAACTATTTTTCAAGACCAGGCAAAATTGCAACTTTACATTGAATGCCAAAATCAAGTTGCATTTGTCTCTCTTGCTGACTAACGTAGTTATGAATATTCCAACTTGCTTGGACATTTATTATGTATCACTTGCCATTGGACAGTTGGTAGGATTTTGTCTTTACGTGCCAGCATGTTCAATTGAAAATCTCATTGTAACTTCCACTGTTTTGCTTATGTTGTCCCTGCTTAGAAGCAAGGAACTCTACTGTAGACAGGATGGAAGCAGATAGATAGTCATTCCAAGATCAGGTACTTCCATTAACATTAGAACTAGGTTCCTAGACCTGCACTGACATTAGGTAAAAACATGTTTTAAAACATACAATTTGTATTGCAATCTTTTGCACATCTGCTGCTGGCATTTTTTGAGGATATTTGAAGCTTAAATTCAGGCTAGCCTGTTCACCACTCTGCTGTCATCCAACTGCATGGAAGGTTTCTGTTTTCAGGGGTTTGTTTTTTTTTGTTGTCAGCATCTTGAAAGCTAATGTTCAATGTTTAAATTTTCCTGAAACAAACACAAACAAAATTGCTTGAGAGAATCAGCAGATCTGGCAGCATCTGTGGAGAGAAAACCGTTAACATTTCGGATCCATGAGCCTTCCTCATTGTGCAGTTTTGGTCATCTGAGTTTTCCAGGTTGTTTTGCACATTGATTGGTCCCTGCAGTTTGCCAACAATTACATGTGTTTGTGTGAATACAGGTTTCAGTTAATAGGAGGTGAAACCATTTCTTATGTTGAACAACTTATCCAGATTTCTGTTCGTAGCAACACAAATTTAAACTCGTTGAGCTATTGCACTCAGCAAGGGATTTAGCTGAGTGCAGACTTGCTGGATAAATGTAAAGTGACCCAAGATTGTCTCAAACACTGCAATATTGAAAAGGGAAACTAATTTATTGCAGGTATTACAAGTTATTGCACATCACATACAATAAGTTATGAAATAATATTTAAAGTTGTAAACCGGTTCAATATTTACAGAAATGTGGACATTATTCAACAGAAGGTTGTGATGGGGGAGAGAAATTGTTAGAAAGGTTTGGTTTTAAAAATGGCACTTATTTAACCAAGTCTAAAAAAAAGCATGTGTTTTATGTGCTGATAGGCTGGAGATTGAAGGTGTTTCTGCAAGGATTGTAAAATATTACAGTTTGTTGGTCTAGAACTTAAGCTATTAAACATTGAATATATGTTGTACATGTTACAATTTGAACACAGGCAGCTGATTCAATCGGGGAGGACCTGCTGCGCTTTTCCAGCAACACATTTTCAACTGTTTCAATCAGCCTAATCAGGTTGGTATTCGTATACAGACTCAACACCTTCAAAACCCTTAAAAATGACCTGAATGGTTTGGTTTGTAACCAGACTTCTTTGAATAACCAAGCCCAGGCTTTGTGAATAATTGATTATAGACACCAGGTTTGTAGCTTAAACAAAACACATTGCAATTTATTAACGATACAGGAATTTTTTCCAGAGCAAAATTAAACATCAAAATAATCTAATCAATGTCTGTCACTTCAATGCAATAACCTTTTGGTTTCAGTACCATTCGCACAAATGACAGACAACACCGTTAAGAGATAATTTAAGAATAAACAAAACTGGCCCAATTTATTGAGCGGTTTTCATGGTGCACGATTTCACAGGCATAGATGATTGTTTCTTGATTGATTTTCTGAAGATGTTGATCAGTGCAACCTTTTCACTCTGAGGAGGTTTCAATAACACTTGTAACTTAGCTTCTATTTTTTGAACATTCAATAGTCAATAATGGGAGGTTTGGCAGGGAGCTTTTAAATCTTCATGCTGTAGCATCAACAACCAAACCCCCTCCTCTCAGAATCGCAGTCCCAAACACCAGTTCCAACTCTGGCCTCTCCCTCTGCTCGATCATCATGTTCCCTCTCCGATTTGCTGGGACCACTTCCCAGATACTGACTTCATTAATGGCCAATGATCTGCTATCTGTGCTTAAAAAGGGAGGTAGATAAAGATGGGGAATGATAGACTGGATGGCTTAACCTCTGGAGTAGGGAAGATGCTTGAGTCTATTATCAAGGAAGAAGTAGCAAGGCATCTCGATCGAAATTGTACCATTGGGCGGATACAACACGGATTCATGAAGGGCAGGCCATGCTTGACAAATCTTTTGGAATTCTATGAACACATTATGAACAAGGTGGACAATGGGGACCCAGTGGATTTGGTGTACCTGGATTTACAAAGCGCCTTTGGTGAGGTGCCGCACAAGAGACACCTGCATATGATAAGGATGCATGGCATTAGGGGTAAAGCATTAGCATGGATAGAAGATTGGTTGACTGACGGGAAGCAAAGAGTGGGGATAAATGAGTGCTATTCTGGCTGGCAATCAGTAACCAGTGATATGCCTCAGGGATGGTGTGGGGACTGCGATTATTTACAATTTATATAGATGACTTGGAGTTGGGGACCACGTGAAGGGTGTCAAAGTTTGCAGATGAGACTAAGATGAGTGGCCGAGCAAAGTGTGCAGAGGGCTGTGAAACATTGCAGAGGAACGGAAATACATCGAGTGAGTGGGCAGCGGTCTGGCAGATGGAATACAATGTAAATAAATATGAAGTCATCCATTTTGGTCAGAGTAACAGTAAAAAGGATTATTACTTGTTTGGTAAAAAGGTGCAGCACGGTGCTGCGCAGAGGGACCTGGGTGTCCTTGTGCATGAATCACTGAGGGTTGGTCTACAGGTACAACAGGGAATGAGGAAGGCAAGTGGAATTTTGTCCTTTATTGCTAAAGGGATTGAGTTTAAAAGCAGAAAGGTTAGGTTATGTTGCAGCTGTACAAGGTACTAGTGAGGCCACACCTGGAGTACTGTGTGCAGATTTGGTCTCCTTACTTGAAAAAGGATGCCCTGTCACTGGAGGGGGTGCAGAGGAGGGTCACAAGATTGATTCCAAAGTTGACGGGGTTGGCTTATGAGGGAGACTGAGTAGACTGGGATTATATTCATTGGAATTTAGAAGAATGAGGGGGGAATCTTCCAGAAACATAAAATTATGAAGGGGATAAATACGATAGAAGTAGAGAGGATGTTTCCACTGCAGGTGAGATGAGGACAAGAGGGCATCGCCTCAAGATTAGGGGGAGTAGATTTTGGACTGAACTGAGAAGGAACTTCTTCACCCAGAGGGTTGTGAATCTATGGAATTCCCTGCCCAGGGAAGTAGTTGACGCTGCTTCAATAAACGTTTTTACCAATAGATATTGGTTGAACAATAAAAGAATTAAGCTATACAGTGAGAGCGCAGGTTAATGGAGCTGAGTCCATGAAAACATCAGCCATGATCTTATTGAATAGTGTTGCAGGTCCAAAGGGCCGAATGGCCTACTCCTGCTCCTAGTTTGTATGTATCTGGTTAAACATAATGTCAGTATTGAAGAGTTCATAGAATCCTTTAATCAATAACCAACCTGTAATTAACTTCCAGGTCTGTCCTCACAAACAAACAATAGCTTAAGATTACATTGTCTGGTCATAGACTGTCTCCCAAGAAAAAGTAAACTCTGAATGTTTAGCTTGTTGAGCCCATAAGACACATGTATGTTTCAATAAGGACTCCCCTCGTTTTTCTTAACTCCAATGAATTCATGCCCAACCCACTCAACCTCTCCTCATACCAGGGTTCCTCCATACCTGGGATCACCCATAGATTTTGTTGACAATTCAGAATCAAACAAACTTCGGTTTGCACCAATGATTCCAAATCGAGTTTGAGTATTTATTAATTCCTTAATTGAAAGCAAAATGTAAATATAATTATGAGCCTTTTTTTTTAAAAGAATGGTATATATCATGAATCTTATTGAGGACAGATTTCCTCTAGATGTTTCATTGACCTAAATTTCAACCCCCCCCATGCTGTTATCTGAATCACTGTTCTCCTATCCTTCTTTAATCTCTCTCCCTCTCTATAATATATTCACAGCCACCTCCTAAAGCTTGCTGTCTCATATGACCTCCTTGTTCCTACCTGTCAATCACCTTTAAACCATTGCTCCTCACTTTACTTGTATCACTCTCCCCTCACATCCCCTTTCCTGTTCTAATTCTACTTCTGTTTTCTAGGGTTTTAAAAAGACTTTTCAATTGGCTAACTGCCAATTTAGCAAAATTCCATCTGTCAAGCTTCTAACTCTCTGTCCACCAGAATACTTTTTTGCAACTATCAGTCTTCAAGATGACAGCCTTCTCTTCATTTTTAATGGTTAATTCTCCCTTAAAAATCGCCCCCCACCCCACCACTGCAGCCAAAACCCTAGTGCAACCTTTATCTCCACCCCCCTAAGTCCAAAGGGTACAGAGTTGAATGGGTATAGCAGACAGTTGCTTTCGCCATCCCTTGCCAGCTCTGTCTGGACCACAATAAGCAAAATCAGGTTTTGCTTTGGGTTGCAAAAGCTGTTTATAATCCCAGGGTTATCCTGGCATAGAAACGTAACCTCTAAGGCACTTCCTCTGGTCACAGAAGTTGACACCATCCATTCCACTTGCTGTGCCTCACCTCCGTGTCCCAGCAGGCAAAGTGTTGTTGAAGGCTTCCTCTAGTCATGGACCTATCTTCCTCCTTCCTCCCATTTTACCCTTTTCTGGCTCATATTGATCATATGTCCCACCTCTTAACCCCTCAGTCTCACTTTTGGGCAAATTGCTGGTGCGTTTTGTTATCCATGGCAACTAATGGTGTTTAAATTCAACTGATTAATCATTCTCCAATAGAAAGCTAGTCTGAGTAATAAAGTCGATTAAACCATATTGTCTATCATAAAAGCACACTTATTAACTAATGTCCTTTTTAAGAGAGGAAGTCTACCATCCTTATTTGGTTTGGTCTACAGGTCCACAGAAATGTGGTTCCCTTAATTGTTCTCTGAACTGGCCGGGCAAACCACTCCGTTCAAGAATAACAAAGGATGGGCACTGAATCCTGACCCTGTCAGTAATGCACATACCCACGATAGAATAATGCTCCAACTGACCACCTCATCCAACTTCTCCTCTGACCCCCACTGTTAGCTGAAATTGTTAATAGTTGCCTCTCCTCAGGTACTGTCCCCTCCAATATAAATCTGCCAACATCGTTCTCTCAAAAATGATTCCTTTAGCCACTCTCGCAAACTGCCAAACATTTCCCTGCCTCCATTTCCTCTCTGAATCCCTCGCACAGGCTGTCACCCATCACAAATCTAAGCCCATCTTTCCCAAATGACATGATTGGATGATGTTATGGAAGGTGGAAGATAGGAGGTTGTGCAGGGAGCTTTGTGGATTAGTTGAATCTAGAATGAGTGAAAGTATATGGATGAGGTTCCAGTACCAATTAGGGTTTCACCTCTACTGTTGCAAGTCTTTTATAGCTTGCAGGTGACATCTTTTGTGATGATGATGATAAAAAATTCTTTCTCATCCTTCTCAAGCTCCCTTTGTGGTTAAGTCATCTTTGATGCCTCCTCTCAGCTGTTCCCTTGCTGGGACTGCACTCTTCAGTTTTTTTCTACCAAGAATGTAAACAGAGAATCACTTGTAAAGGTTTCTCTTCCTGCTCATGCACCGATATGCTTTGTGGCCGCCAAGGATCCCGCTTCAGTTCCCTCTTGGTCTTTGTGCTGCTCCTTCAACTTCAACATTAACACCTGGCAGTAACCACTGTACTGCACTTTCTCCTTCAATCTTGCACTCTCTCTCAAACTATCAACTGTTTGTCCAACACCCAGTGATGAATGAGCAGAAATTTTCTCCAACAAAGTGCTGAGATGACTGAAGCCATTGTTTTCAATGCCTGCCACAAACTCCACTCACTTTCCACCAATCCCATGCCTTTCATGGCCTCTCACCCTCACCACCTCTTTGCTCTTTAAGCACCTTCCTTAAAATGTGACTCTTTCATCAAGCTTTCCAGCACCCACCTGAATATCTTGTTACGTGGATCAGTGTCGTATTTCATATGATAATGCTGCACGTAAAGTGCCTTGGGATTTTTAACTGAATTAAATGTGCTATATAAAGTTATTGTTAAACAACTCGTTATATCCAATCTTAGCCCTATTTAAGGTAACAACCTCTACTTGCTTAGAAAGAAAACATAAATAACTAGCTGGATGTGACTTTATTGGGCAGAGTTCTTGTGAGAAAGTGATTATATTGGGGAAATTGCATCATTTTGCTGAAAGCTTTCTCCATTCAGGTAGTAAAGAGGCCAGGTATTAATGATGTGCGATAGGCCCGCATGGAGAAATGTTCTGGTACATCAAACAGCAATTTAAATAGTTTGTTCACCAGTGGCGCCTGGTTTTGAAATGTTGGTGATATGTACAATCAGAATCAAGAGCGTGGTGCTGGAAAAGCACAGCAGCTCAGGCAGTATCCGGTGAGCAGGAGAATGAAGGGCCCCAGCTTTTTCAGCACCACGCGCTCGACTCTGATCTCCAGCATCTGCAGTACTCACTTTCTCCAATATGTACATTCCCCAGAGTTTAGAGAATTCTAAACTGGATTGTTTTCTTTGCTTGGTTCACTGCAGTGGGATTTCTGCTATTAAATATAAAACGCAATTTTAACTTGGGCTAAAGGTCATGCAGAGCCTGGAATAGCTCAATACATGCAAAGGAGGTTGGCAGGCCCAGTTTTTAATGCTTTGTGTATTTGTTAAATTTACATATTAGCAGCGAGGGCGGCTCAGTGGTTAACACTGATGCCTCGGAGCGCCAGGGACCCAGGTTCGATTCCTGGCTCAGGCGACTGTCTGTGTGGAATTTGCACATTCTCCCCGTGTCTGCGTGGGTTTCCTCTGGGTGCTCCGGTTTCCTTCCACAGTCCAAAGATGTGCAGGTTAGGGTGGATTGGCCATGCTAAATTGCCCGTAGTGTTAGGTACATTAGTCAGGGGTAAATATAGGGTGGGTTACTCTTTGGAGGGTCGGTGTGGATTTGTTGGGCCGAAGGGCCTGTTTCCATACTGTAGGTAATCTAATCTAATCTAATTAAACATTAATATACTGGTTGTTCCATAAGTTGTTTTGTTTGCCCTGTTACATCGTATCTTGCTGTTTGTCTGATCTTGTAACCCACTGATAGTGGGCACGATTATTGTGTATGATCTATTACTGTGTTGTGCTTTTAAAAAAAAATGGCTTTGATTTGGTTCCTCTACTTTCACTCACTGAATGAAAGCGGTACTTAATCTAGACTAAATCATGTGAGGTGAAGGAGTAAGTTGTTAATTGGTTACCATGAGACACTTGGGCTTGGAAACAAAAGTCAAGGTTCAAAGCCCTGAGAGGAAAACACCACCAAGGTTGAAGAAAATATAAAACAGATGAGTTAAGTGAAGAAGGATGATGATTGTGTGACACGAAGCTTGAAGAATGTAAACTGGAGGGAAGATTAAAGGAAGAAAGAAACACTAGTGCTGTGTAAATTATTTTGAAAAAGGATATTGTGGTATGAATCCAGCAGGCAGGATATAGGGAGGGGCAAGAGCATTAGAGGAGGATGTGTGTTCTTGCAGCTTGGCAAGGACAAGAAACTAACATTCAGTGGGGCAGGGAAAATTTCACTCTGCTACATGGGAGAATCGTGTGATTTGGAACAGTACTGGCACCTTTGAAGGTTGAGAGTACTTGTGCAGAACGGTGCTGGAGATCATAAACCTGGCCAGGAGAGAGAAAAGGCCAAGGTATGAAGGAGAAGGGTAAGGAGAGCGAGCACTGAGACTGGAATAGAAATGACCAAGTAGGGAAAACGAAGTAAAGTGGCAAGATGAGAAAAGCCAGGCTGGTACTTGAATAAGATGTGTTTTTAAATGTGGTGAATCTTGTTCTGCAACACCAGGTGTAAATAGAAATTCTGCAGAAATTATGATAAATGACGTATTTCATACTGCGTATATGGTCTTAATAGTGATCATTCATACAGATAATGCCATGTACCATAAGGTAAATGCCATAATTTCACATTAGGCTTTACAAGTAAACAATTCCCTTTCTGTACTTTTATATATGTAAGTACAGAATATCAAGTACTGTGTGTGTTTGTGTGTGAGAGAGAGAGAGAGAGTAAGAGTTCCAGACCTCCTCTGCTGGACTGCCTCATTTCCTCTCATGCTAAATGACGTCCAGAAAAGGGCGTTCTACTTGAATGATGCTCTTGCTTCGGGACTAATACCTGTATTTAAGAAATCGCAGCAAACCATCGGGAAATTCCACGTTGTTGTCCCAAAACATGTTGCTCTTGTTTGGTGGATTTCCAGACTGGTTAAACAACATTCTCCCTGTCCTGAGTTCCTGCAGACAGTTGTAGCCTTTCACAGCTGTTTCTTGTTTCGCAAGTGTCACTCTGTTCCAGGATTCAGGACTAACCGTGTGCCAAGAGAAGTGGGTGTACTGATGGAAAAACAGGCTATGCAGATGAGTCATTCAAATGGGATCTGGTCTTTGGCGGGAAGAGTGAGCAGGTTTATAAGGCAAATAGAAAAATATTTATGAAAAAATCAACAGCAAAACACATTGCTCTGAACAAGGCATTCCTAATATGCAAACTAAAATAAACCGCAAAGTCAGTGATTTAGCTGAAAAGGTATTATTCCATTCAATTACAATATTTTGAGTTGGTGTAGAAGTTCACAATTTTTCACTTAAAAGAAGTGTTAAAGTAATATGAGTTAATTTGGGACAGAATTAATTTTTCAATTGAACATAGAATTCAAACTATGTGTGAAGTACTGATGTTTTTTTAAAATACCCTGGTTTGTCCTTGAATGCTCCTTGCCTTCCTTTTATTTAGCATATGGTGACTGTGCATTATTAAACTGTTAATGTTGCTTAAAAATAACCACAGGAATAAAATTGAAATGCATTAGATTAACATATTTCCGCTTATAGTATATTATATTGTTTGAGCATTATCCCTGGTGTTTGCAGGGATCCAGGTTCCTCCAATCTCTGCTGTAGTTTCACCAAAAACTGAGGAGAGCCAGAGAAAATGGTGGAAGACACCACTTCCTGGCACTTATACCAAAGTGACAAAGAATGATCAGGAAGCCTTGGTGGAAATTTTGCCCCTTTGTGCTTGAATTTTTGCGGTGGTCTCCTGATCTGGGACGAACATAGGGTGAAGCGCAGATTTCTAAATAGCTGAGCAGGCTAAAGGCTCTGCAACTTTGGAATTCTGACTGTCTAGCAGGGATTACTAGCACAGGAACCACTGAAGCAAATGGGTGTTTCACCCTGCTTTGTCTGAGATCTGTTTGCATGGACTGGGAATATAACTTCGACGGGTCGATAGTTTGAGAATCCATTGATCCATAAAGCATGTTATGCTTTGTTTAAATTAATTACATTATTTCAAGTGGTGAACTCACTTCCTCTTTGTTTTACCCCACACCCTCCGCACCCTGACTTTGTGGAAGTAGCTTGCTTAAAAGTAACAGTATAATGCAAAAAGAGAAATTGTGGGAGAAACTCAGCAGCATCTGTGCAGAGAAAAGCGTGTTAACATTTTGTGTCAGAGCTGAAGAAGAGTTACCAGACTCGAAGCATTAACTCTTTATTTCCCCACAGATGCTGCCAGACCTACTGAGTTTCTCCAGCAGTTTCCCTTTTTATTCCAGGTCTCCAGCACCCCCAGTTCTTTATAACAGTATAACGCAGTTGTATTTCCAAATGACTGAAGATTTGTGTTCTTTTTAAACAGCCACGGACCATTATCGAGTATAAGGGCAGCTATCAAGAGAAGTAAGTAAGCAGAATGTTTTAATATGTTACAGTTTTCTGAACAGCATGGTGCAGCTGGTGGTGTCTGAGGCAAGGTCAGAGAGCCCATAAAACCAAAGCTCATTTGGTATCAAGGAAGCAAGTCCAGAGGCTTTCATCTGAACAGCTGAATAAATACTTTTGACAAACTTTGATGTAGCTTCACAAACGCTGCCTTTCCACTTTTAGACTTCTCAGGCACATTCTCAGGAGTGCGTCTGCAAGTTTGAAGAACAGGAAAGACTTTGATATGAGCGTTCTATGAACGTTGATGAACAGTGTGGGAAAACTACCATCCTGATTTAATCGTGGAGTTCAATCTTTGCACTATGTTAAACTAATCATCTATTGTTTAAACTTTTTGAGCAATGCTTCATGGTTTGTTTTATTAAATGCTACTTGATTTATTCTTGTCATTTCCTGAGGGTGAATACTATCGAGTATAAATTGGGATCTGGTATAGCCATTTTGGTCCATCTTGTCTCCTAGAATTCTAAAATATAATGCACAGTTCACTACCCATTCAATTCATTAGAGTTGTGTTCTTTAATTTCCTGTTCGACACACTCTAAAGCTAACACTGTTAATCAGGCTCATCGTCCCCAATAAACACTTCATTCAGAACAGTCAAGTGATTACGTCTGTTCAATGCATTCAACTATGTTCCTTATCCATTATATTTTTGTTCTCTGTGCAATGATGAACAATGTTTCCGAGCTCAGATTACAGATACATGCGGGGATATTGAATACTTCAAAGATTCATTCAGAATCTTCCTGAGTTTAAACATTGAATTTGTGAAGTGTTATTTACTACTTATTAAGATGAAGAGTATCAGTGTTGAGGTTTGAAATTTGTTTTGTGCATCGCTGTCATTTGATATCCACATCGACATTACCAAAACAAATCCCTGTTGGTTAACCATGTAATTGAAAGGTATCAAGATGATGACTCCATTTTCATATAACCATTCTTTGGTTGCACCTTCTACAAATGTTGAAGTTTGGTTCAGTTTTGTACCTCTTCAAACAGGCTTATCCAAACCTCTTCCATGATAGACACATCCAATCAGCATCCAGAAGAGACCCCCAACCCTCGCCCCAGTGGTTGTGGTTAAATTTGAACGAAGAAATGAAAAAATAATGTGATCATCATTGCACCGCCAGTCACAATTAATGTTGTTCATATATGAGTGTACCATTGCTGCAATGCACAATCAAGCCTTCCTCAAAGGGTTTCAACCTCTGTATTGAACAAGTCTAATGAAGATACATCAATATCTGTGAGCAATTCCATGTTAAGGCTGGATTTGTTTTCACTGAATCAGTAATCAGAATTGCATTAGAGCCACACTAACTCATAGAAATCTGACGAATGTCAATACCGAAGATGCTAATTTGTGTGTATATCTCTGACCTGCCAAAAAAATCACTGGGTCCATTTGTTCCTGCTAAACAAATACTGTTGATTGAATGAATGTTCCCATTAACAAGTCCTGCTGTAGCAGCAACTTAATACTTTATCAATCCTGTTTACATTCTTGCTTTTCTCCTGTTCTGTTCTTCAGCATCAATTCGTGCATCGTCACAGAGTGAGCTACGGAGAGAAAGAAGGTATAAACTTCACGTTTTTGCCTATTTAAAAATTTGTATTTCCCCTTACTTTCTCTCACCCTTTGTCCCTCTGGTTTCCCTCACATACTTACTGTGACAAGGAGGATAGGTGGTTGAATGTGTACCCAAGCCACCAGCAGGATTACTGTGAATCTGGAGTAAAATGAAGTGTAGGATGTTCCATTTTCTATTCTGTCGGTAGAAGCTGCGTGTTTGTCCACAGCACTGAGGTATTCATTAAGATCAAATATGCTTTCTACTAAATGTCTCCAGGCTTACTTCAAAGTTCCACAGTTTGTTTTACAAATATGCAAACATATGAGGTGGAACAGGATTACATCACTTGGCCCTTCAGGAATTCCTCAAGCCTGCTCCGCTATTTAAAAAGATCATGGTTGATCGAAGTATAATCTCAACTTCACATTCCTCCCTCCTCTGACAACTTTCCATCCCTTTGAAACTATCCACCTCTGCCTTTTAAAAATATTCAAAGCCTCTGCTTCCACCGGTTTTTCAGGAAGAGTGTTCCAGAGTTGTACAGGCCTCTGAGAGTAAAGAATTGCCTAATCTCTGGGTGACACCTTTTTCGTAAATGGTGGCCCTAGTCTGGAATCTGTCACAAGAGGAACCATCTTCTTTTCAAGTTACTTCAGGCCTTTATCATATCTCGGTGCTTCTATAATCCTAGTATCCTGAACATGGGTCACTCCCACTATAATACACAAAAGTCAGTTACAGAACTACCCCTCCACTGTTTCCTAGCCTCCTGCCCTTCCTAAATGTCATATACCTTCACTATTCAGGCCCCAATCCATGTCATCCTTCAGCCCTGTCTCTGTAATGGCTACCAGATCATATTTCTCTCTTTCTGTTTGTACTCTCAGTTCAATTTTTGTTTTGTTTTGAATATTACTTGCATTTGATACAAAGCCTTTCATTACATTTATTATTTATTTTTGTAGCCTCTAGCTGTAACTATTGATTTACTCATGGCTTTGTACACTCTAACCCCTCCTGTTACTGTCTGGTTATCATGGCCCAAATTAATGCCGTTTTCCATTGCCTGATTATAATTGTGCGATTTGCTATGTCTTCCCAAGTTTGTCCATTTACATCTCTTTTTACATGGAGATATAAAATCCTCAATGCTCCCCGTGAACTTTTCCCACACCAGTCTTTGAGCCATACATTAATTTCTCTAATCTTATTTCCCTGAAAGTAATAATCCAGACATTATCATCTTTTTGAGGTTCTCCTGTTTAACTTGATGCCGAGCTCAGTGTACTGATTGTGCGTGACCTCTTTCTTTGTCTTGCCTCTATCATTGGTATTCATGTGGGCCACGATGACTAGTTTTCCCCTCTCCCACAGCAAGTGTCCCGGTGTGCTGCTGGTCTGTGTGATGATTTGAATACAGCACACACCTCATTGAATACTGAACTGTTATGGACTAGGCCAGACCACTCAAAACTTTCTTAAGCAGGCAGCCCAGACCGTAACTTTGCAACTTGTTTCGGTAAGTTTACGTTGAAAATTACCTGGAGTAAGTTAGGTTGGCTGCCAGGTTTTAAAACAGATAAAAATTTATTCGCAAAATTATGCAATGAAACACAAAGAACAGAATAAAGCCCCCCAACAGAACTCAGACTATCCAAACTAGACTTAATTATGCTGTTTGAATTCACACAACAGTCCCAAAAAGCAAACTTCCTTTGAAAATCAGTATAAATGGGGCACATGCTTACAGATTGACATTGAAGGGCAGAAAGAGAGAGAGAATTTCCACACAGCTCCCTGTTGAACTTCTAACTAGTTCAAGACTGAACTAAACTGCTCAGCTAGAGAGCTGGCCACTCCCCTTTCATTATACAGGTCACTTCTAAAACATGACCACTTTGGCCTGAAGTCTCAGCTGTTTAGGTATGAACAAAAGGCCTCTCAAACTCCTTTTCACCTCTGTACCAAACCAATCTGATCAGAGCCCAGCATGGTTCATTACCCCTCTGAAAAAAGTCTCAGACAGAGCCAAGGAACAGCTTTTAGGGGAAAAAAAGAGGACTAGCTTTGTGACAGAACAAAGTACTTCATATTTTTGGTCTGTTTCTTTTGCTTAGTGATGGTCAGATCTTCACTGGATGTCTTTTAATATCTTGATGTATTTATGAAGGGCTGTGTACTTATTGCAAGTATAGGCTGTGGGTTAAACTTGTAGGAGTTTATAAAATCATGAAGGGCATGGATAAGCTGAATAGCCAAGGCCTTTTCCCTCAGGTAGGGGAGTCCAGAACTAGAGGACATAGGTTTAAGGTGAGTGGAGAAAGATTTAAAAGGGACCTAAGGGGCAACTTTCACACAGAGGGTGGTGCATGTGTGGAATGAGCTGCCAGAGGATGTGGTGGAGGCTGGTACAATTACAACATTTAAAAGACATCTGATGGGTATGTGAATAGGAAGGGTTTAGAGGGATATAGGCCAAGTGCTGGCAAATGGGACTAGATTAATTTAGAATATCTGGTCAGCATGGACAGGTTGGACCGAAAGGTCTGTTTCTGGTGCTGTACATCTCAATGACTGTAAGTAGTATTCAAAACAAACAATTGAACTTAGAGTTTTGGTCAGTCAGACATATTAGTAATATTGAAAAATAACTTGAAGGTTTTGTTTTATTTTATATGTGAATAGAAGATGTGTAGCGAATGCATAATAAGTTTCATCTCATGGCTATAAGATACAGAAATATAATGGAATTACAGTAGTAGATAGTGAGTCAGACAAAAGAATTAGCAGCTGAGTAACTGGCAGCTCTGTTCTTGCCTGTGGATTTTTGTCAGCTGTTTCTCTTTTTTTTTTCCTTCAATGTCAGGGCAGGATTCAAATTATTATGCACAATTCCTCCATCAGTTCATGAAGCATACACAGCGTAACTCTGAAATTTAAAATTAACTCAACTATTTCATATTTTCCAATTCCCAAGCAACAAGGAAGGGGTATCTTTACTGTAGTTCACAACTCTGTGGTGATGGGTTTTCAGATAATTCCACTAAAAATCTGAGTATCGAGAGGTCTGTGCCTTTAGTTCCATGTTGCTGGATTACTGAAAGAGTGTTTACATCTTTCCCCAGGCGCCCAGACATTACAGTAATAGCTGCAGAGCCCATAGGACCAAATCACTGGTATCCCGGATCACCAAATTCAGCTGGGCTTGGCCTTTCATATCCCCGAACTCTCTGGAGAATTGATGAACCTGTTGCAGCAGAAGTAAGAAGTTATCTTGTTTAAAAATAATTTGACGTTATCACCAGTTACTTTTGCAGAGATTGTGTTGGTGGCGTGTTCATGTTCTAAACTTTGGTTGCAGCCTCCACCATCCTATGAGCAGGTGATTAGAGAAATTAACCGGCAGCCAGTTCCCACAACATCTCCCCCAAGGCGTTCAACAACCACAGCATCAACACAGACGGAATTTGACCAGGACTCCGAGAATATCGAGACACGGAGCGCTGACGCTGATTTTGCAAGTTTGCGAGGGAGCATTCCAACAACAGGTGGGAAAACACACTGTTGGTAACGACATATATACATTAAGGACTATATGAGCTTAAGGCCTGTTTTGACTAAAATCAGTATGTGTACATATGTGTATAATTAAGGCATAGTAATAGTGAATTTAACAATGAAAAGTATCATCTAAGTTAACCAAACATTTGTTAAGTGGCTAAGGATGCAAAGTCCCTTTCCAGAACCTGGGAGTATTGATTCCAATACCATTGCTGGGATTTGAGCACCCGGATCATGCTGAATGCAACAGACTTGGATCAGCTGTCTGTAACTTCTCAGATATATCCAGTTTTCAGCTGCTGTGCTTGCTTCCTGTCTGTGCAGAACTATTAATGAACTGTTCATTGTCTTTATTATCTGGGGGAGGATTGTCCTTGCAAGAACTAAATATTATGTTAGCTTCATTACTTTGATATTTGTTTTTTAACAGAAATGTCTTTTATTGTATTCCCACAAAAGATTTTCCTTTCACCTCTTTATCCCTGGTTGTTGCTCTGTTAGCACTTCCACATTAGCGTGTTCCTGTACTGTCAGTGTTAGGAAGTAAATCACAACTGAGGCCAAACATTTTTTCATTGGATATGCACATACATTCCAAACAAGTCAATAGGTTCCAGCAGTGGAATTTACATTCCAATTTCCAAAACAGACAAACGTTAACTGCAGCAAATCCACCATTTTAGATACAATTCCTCATAGGAAATGTGGAGAGCACAATTCCTGATGTACACTCAGTACTGCACTGTACTATTTTTAAAATTTGTTGAAAAAGATAATTTTTATAGTTTAGAGTTATGTGACTGTTTTGGATTTTCTTTAGGCCTGGATGTCTTTCTTTCATCCTTGTTATCAATAACCGGCAAATGGTCTGTTACTTGGTTATTGTCACTGCTGCCCTTAGCAAATGACCAGCACACTTGTGGCCACTGGAAGCTCTTGTCTTTCATCTTTTTTACTCATACGCACACTCTGGCAACTAGATTCAAGGCGTTCAGAAAAGGTTCCGTTTGGTAAGCAAGTGTCAGACATTCTTGGTAGGGGACCAGTCCCCCTCCTTTGTGACTGTCTCACTGGGGATGTGGATGCTTGGCCTTACATCTTAGGTGAGCACCTTGGCGTTTGCTAGGTTGTTCTGTATCTGATCTTCCGAAGCGCCCAAAGGCAGCTCAAGTGAATACGGCTCAGCTTCTTGGGCTGACGCTGGTCAAAGTCCCACAAGCCTAGACCAGAGTGTGCGCCGTTATTGCTTTCCAGACTTCCAAGTTGTGTAAGGGAGGGGTAGTATTTCTCGTTAGTAGATTCACTCCACCCTCTGGAGTAACTTTGCCTGTCACGTTCCTTGCCTTGACTCGTGTCTCATCAGTGGCTCTAAGCAGTTGTTAGCAAGTGACAGTAACCACATCCGTGGAGTATTATGAGTCCTTGTCAAGCACCAGAAGGGCATTCACAATGCATCCGTGTACTGAAAAACATTTTTATAAAGTGGATTGCTTGCACCCAACCATAAAAAGTGCCAGTAATAGTCCGGGCAGGAAGATCATGACGCGATTTCACACCAACTCTGACATCTTGGGACTTGCACTTCAGTTTGGTCTCTTTAGCCTTGGAAAACTAACTATACTTTCAATGAGATAAAAAAAAACCTTGCACTAGCATTATTTAAAGGGATCGTGAGTTACTTACAGGTTAGTTGCTGCGTTATTTCTTCAGGCTGTTGCTACTAATCTGAATGTTTTAGATACTTTTCCATACACTCAACTTCCAGTAGTCTACAGAAGCTGGTTTAGGTGGAGCTATAGCAGTTTTCAGGTAGCTTAATAACTTATGCACAAAACCAGTTGCTACCAGACAAGGCCCCCAGCAGGCCTTCTCTATGGCGTTGAGCATGAGTGTGAGAGTGAGCAGAGGCAACATAGAGCAGGAGAAGCTGCAAGAAAAGGGATAAGAATTTCAGTATGATCTCTGTTTTGCTCTGGCTGCAACATACTTGCTGCTGGTGTCACACAACAGCCAGACCTGGCCTCTGTGCAAATCCCAAAATTACACACAGTTTCTGTTTGAGTTAATGGGTCTGAGTATGAAATCAGATTACAATGTCTCTCCATCCTCATTTTCTTCTTCCACTACTACGTGAGTTCCTAGAAACAAATAGTAAATGGACAATATTACCAATTACTTCCAAATCCCAGAAATGCTATTTTTGTCACAGTACTTTGAGAGTGATTTGTTCTATTCTGCCTCCCATGCAGACAGATATTACCACAGTGGTCTGAAATGTCTGTGTCAGATGCAGTGAGTAAACAGCTTTGAGTGTTTTTTTTAAATTGGACAAAAGAGGTACGAAAGGGTGGAGTCAGACTCACACTGAACCGGGGTTTTAGTTGTGCTTTCAGTTGGGGTTTGGAGTAGGCTTTTGAAGCTGAAAGATACAGTTCTGTCTTTGCTGCAGTGGAAAACTTTTGTTCTGTCTCTCTGCGACAAGATTGTTTCTTTCAGTGTTCCTTTCTCCCGGACTGGAAGGGAGATAGCACATGAGGTAAATCTGTTTTGCTGAATTTGCCTTTGTCAGGGGTGTGTCCATGGGATGCTGCTAGATTGGAACAGTTGATGTTCCAATATAACAGTTAAATAATGTATTATTTTGAATGAGTAAAGGTTATGCCAGTTCTTTTTGTTTGTACTTTAGCTGTGGTGTAAAAATAAAGTGTGCTTAGCTTAAAGCCGAATAGTGGACCAAGCGAATCATATCTGGAACACAGTACGTTACATTTACCTGTAAATAAAACAAAAGGTTAGAGTTTAGGCTCTCTCCTTGATATATTTTGATGAGGGTTGATCTGGTCAGTAACATTTTGAAATGTTGTATGCGTTTGTCGACTTTTCATACATTTTGTTTTCAGTTTATCTTGTTTTTTTTTGTTCTAGTTCAGAGACCAGTGAAACCCTCCAGGCCAGCTGTGTGCCTCATTCCTCTTAAACCTGTGGAAAGTGAAGCACCTTTGATCTCGATAGAAAGTAATCCCAGCAGGGAACAAAGTGTTCAAACAAACACAAATGCTGTGGAGCGACCCATACCAAGGCCCAGGTCCTTAGGTAACTTGAAGATACTTTGTGAAGAACTGAAAAGTGAGACTTCAGAGGGAGAAGATAAAGAAATTGATGCTTTTCACAAGTGCCGTAATCTATTTATAGAAGATAATTTTGCCAGTCAAGATAGAATGGGTGATAACAATGGACAAAGCTTCCTTGCAAGGATCAAGGCATTTGAAACACAAACAGATTCTGAAAATTCTGTTGGAAGCACGCGGCCATCAAAGAGGCCAGAGGTTGCTCCACGGTCATTCGGGCCAAGGCCAGCTGTTGGCCACGTGAAACCAACAGTAGGTCCCAAACCGTCTGCAGCCAACAAGAATTCAGGGGCATCTGAAAAGGTGGCTGAAACAAAACCTGTCGCAGCAGAAAGGCAGGGGCCGGTCCTCCTTCCAAAACCACAAAAAATGGCTGCAGTTGCTGCAAAGCCAGAACCACCCAAGAAACCAAAGCCCAGTATCTGCACAGCGTCAAAGCCAAGCTACGGAAGTAACAGTACTTTAGATTCAGGCAAAGATGCACTTTCAGCTGCTCTCAGTCCTCCGAGAGAAAAACCTGCCAATAGGGGGAATCAAGTTCCTGTCCCAGCACCAAGGCCTACTGTGGCAAAAAGGACCTTTTCTGAAAACCACGATATGCCTGCTCTATCTCCTAAATCTCCCGCTTCTAAACCTTCAGTGTTGCCCATAACAAAAGCCTCTATGATGCAGGATGAAGATTCCTCACCCAGCAAGCATACAGCTCCCCCGGATGTAACCTCAAGCACAGAAGATCTGATCTGCTTTGATGATGATGTTGTACCTACCACTCCAACAGCAGATAATGTGACCTCTCTAGTGACATTAGGTAATGAAATGTTAGCTGCATTTGTTTCTAGATTATGTTATGTGTGCTTCCTAGTGGCACAGTTAGAGACGGTGATCTCTAAGGATGATTTTATTTCTCTCCAATGTCTTTCCTCTCCCTCCTTCTGAAATTACAGACTACTGCTCCATAAATTGCCGCAGCTCACAGGTAGCTTATGCAGATTATCACGTGTGGCCTGCCAGTAGGTATGGAGAAATTATTACATCATAGACCCAGTATCCCTTCTCCCTACTTAGGTATTCCTGCAAGTCTGGAAAGCTGTGATAGGGAACAGTGGTGTCAGTTGTCGCAATAATGTAATAGAGTATGGTATTCAACATAATTTACATTCAGTCGTTGCAGATGGTTCCTCTCTTTAAAACAAAATTCCGCTGTTCATCCAATTGTCTCAAATTACTGTCTTCGCTCCATGTTGTAAGGAGTGTTTGAGAAAGAGATGAAAGGGCACACTTAGGATTTCTTCAATCTGTTCATGTCACTGAATATTCCTTGCTCACAGGATCCCTCATTCCTGGGAGCATTATCACATACTGATTAATATTTTTTTGCTTTCTGTCTAATGCCTTCACATCTTTCCTAAAGAGTAGCACCCAGGACTGAAGACAGCCCAGTAGTTGTCTGTTAAACTGCCCTCTGAAATGGCTGAGAAAGAGAGAGAGAGAGAGAGAGAGAAATAGTTCAAGGGCAACTCGACTGGGCAACACACCTTGGTCTTGCCAACAGCATTCTCATTCCAGACAAGAATAAAACAGAAGAAATTTCCTGCTAGTATACAGTGCATTATCAGGATGGGTGGTTTAGAATGTGGTGACAGGTAAAAGACATATTCCGTACGAAATATTTAACATTATCCCCATTCTTTTCTCTGTGTGATCAGATCCTTTTCAGACATTACCTAGAGGTATGACAGGATGCACGGATACTGCATCAAGTCGGCCACCCTTAGTACGTAAACCTACAGTAATTCGTATACCAAACAAACCAGGTAAAAGGCAATGTTGCTTGTTTTGTTTCTGTGGGTGTTTGTGTGTTTGAGTCATTTTTATGTTCTTTTGGTCTCTCAGGAAGCTTTAGTGCATGAAGCTTAGGAATGTCATTACTTGTCAGATGCAAATTGCGCAAAAATAATGAGCAATACCAGCCTTTGGAAATAATCAGAAGTCTTCCGAACCATTTTGGTGAGGAAAAGAGACATTGTTTGATGTTTTGGAGGAACAGAAATTCAGTTGTGTTCCTGTGTCGGTTTTATATCGTTTAACTATGATTTACAAGGTATATGTTATGGAATGTGTGTGTTGACTATTCCTTCTCGTTCCTTTCACCTGCATCTTCAGAAGACATTGAAAGTCCTCCCCCTCTGCCTGTGGAGACACCTGTTGGAAATTTTGTTGCACAGAAGCCCAGCTTGTCGAAAGCTCCAGTTGAAGTAAGATATTAACTTCCTGATTTTCCTTTCAAAATCTGCACATTCTTTTTTGGTTCAGTCAGTTCTTCACTGAAGCAAATATAATTTTTGTTTATGCACAATGAGAAATTGCACAGTTCACTTTATATTCATTGTGTATGGGCTGACTCAGTCGTGCTAAGCCAGTTATGGTCATTGCCGAAATGGAAAATAGTTTGTATCTCATTTGATCATCTATGTGATAGGAATAAATGTCTGAAATAAGTAAGTAAATGTTGTTGCAAGAGGTTCCGAAATAGTTACATTCTAATAGAAAACCCCCAAACGGTTATGCTCCCCGTTAAAGAGGGAGGAACTGGCTAACCTGGTTTATTCAACTCCTTTTTGACTTGGTTTCAATAAGATTAATTTAAAAGGAGCCAATTTAATCAGGCTTTCTAGAATTTAAAAAAAGAATGAGTTCTCAAACATGAGATAAGATGATCAAATGTGACACTTGGGTGCACAGATTAGCACTGAGAGGGGAGTCCAACAAGTAAAAGAAAATAGACAGCAGTTTTCTGCCTGTCTGTGATGAAACGTTGTGGCTGTTAATGTGGGTGATTCTGGGAGTGCTGACTGTAATGTCTGGGCAGTTGCTTAGAAATTCTTGATTCTATACAAGCTTCCTTCAATAGTAACTTTGCTGACTACCTGTTTTCAGCAATCAGAGGGAGAAAGACTTCTTGTCTGCATGTGTACCCAGTGGAACCTTTCAGCTGTGTCCATTCTCAGCACGTTTAGCACAGTGTAACTTCAATCACAAGCTACCACACACTAGCACACTGAGCAGGGATGCAATTGGCTTTTAACCCACTTTCTTGCATATTCCTGGAAGGGTACACAAGAACAAAGAAAATTACAGCACTGGAACAGACCATTCAGCCCTCCAAGCCTGTGCTGATCAAGATCCTCTATCTAAACCTGTCACCTATTTTCCAAGGATCTGTCTCCCTCTGCTCCCTGTCCATTCATGTCTCTGTCTAGATACATCTTAAAAGTGCCTGCCTCGACCACCGCCAGTGTCAACGCATTCCAGGCACCCACCACCCTCTGTGTAAAGACCTTTCCACACATATCTCCCCTAAACCTTTCCCCTCTCACCTTGAACTCGTGACCCCCAGTAATTGAGTCCCCCACTCTGGGACAAAGCTTCTTGCTATCCACTGTCTATAAATCTCATGATATTGTAGACCTCAATCAGGTCCCCCCTCAACCTCTGTCTTCCTAATGAAATTAATCATAATCTACTCAACCTCTCTTCATAGCTCGCATCCTCCATAACAGGCACCATCCTGGTAAACCTCCTATGCACCCTCTCCAAAGCATTCACATCCTTACGGCAATGTGGTAACCAGAACTGTACACAGTATTCCAAATCTGGCCGAACCAAAGTCCTACACAACTGTAACATGACCTGCCAACTCTTGTACTCAGTACTCCATATGATGAAGGAAAATATGCTGTTTGCCTTCTTGACCACTCTATTGACCTGCGTTGACACCATCAGGTTACAATGGACCTGAACACCCATATCTCTCTGTGCATCAATTTTCCCCCAGGGCTTTTCCATTTACTGTATAGCTCGCTCTTGAATTGGATCTTCCAAAATGCATCACCTCACATTTACCTGGATTGAACTCCATCTGCAATTTCTCCGCCTGGCTCTCCAATCTATCTATATTCTGCTGCATTCTCTGACAGTCCCCTTCAATATCTGCTACTCCACCAGTCTTAGTCATCTGCAAACCTGCTAATCAGACCACCTATACCTTCCTTCAGATCATTTATGAATATCACAAGCAACAGTATTCGCAACATGGCTCCCTGTGGAACACCACTGGTCACAGTTCTCCATTTTGAGAAACTCCCTTCCAGTATTACTCTGTCTCCTGTTGCACAGCCAGTTCCCTATCCATCTAGCTGGTACACCCTGGACCCCATGCAACTTCACTTTCTCCATCAGCCTACCATGGGGAACCTTATCAAAAGCCTTACTGAGATCCATGTATAACACAAAATATGTCTTTCGCCCATAACTGCCTTTTTTTCAATTCATCATGTCTGGAGTGTGGGACATATTACATAGGAGATCACCGCTCAGTTTTATGGATGGCATATTTCTCTTTCAAGTTCCCTTACCATTCTTCAGGTGTGATATTTCATGGTTCCTCTTTAGGATTCTGTGTAATCTACAGAGGTATTTCAGAGAGCCACTGAATTTACATCCTCAGCCATCTTTTGGCTTGTATGTCTTTCTTTTAAAAAAAATGCATGTCATACTTCAAGTAAAAAATGAGGTCTGCAGATGCTGGAGATCACAGTTGAAAATGTGTTGCTGGTTAAAGCACAGCAGGTTAGGCAGCATCCAAGGAATAGGAAATTCGACGTTTCGGGCATAAGCCCTTCATCAGGAATGGGGCCAGTTTATCCACAAGCAATTTGAGATTAAGATTCCTTTTCATGAAAATATGCGTTAGAAATATAAAGTAAATTGTTGAGAGTACTAAAGTTATTATCTTTTGCCATGTGTTATCTTTGAAAATGTTTGACTCTTCGGCTATATGGAACAGTTTCATGATCACCAATAAACATCACACAGCTTCTCTCAACCACTGCTCATCACCTGAAAGCTAAGTTAGCGATTGTCAGAAGTTTGTTCAGACAGCTAGGACAGCCTCCATTTCTACTCTCCATTTCAAGAAGGAACCAGTGCAGAATGTTTGTGGCATTACTGCATAGTCAGGTCTGTTTCTGCCCTGACATCTGCCTTCCTTAGGAAAGAACGATAGATGATGGGATAGAAATCTGGGAATTCTCCCAATCTCATGTAATTTTAATCAGAGATGGGTGCAATCTGTGGAGGATTGGTATAAATGGCTGAAATCGATCATTGATGCTGCTTTTCTGAAGTTTCCTTGGAAGAGCCATCTCCAGGTTAAGTCATTAGGTGCAAATGGATGTTGCTTTGATCTAAAACCAAAACATGTGAACATTCATAATGCCCCTGTGGTTAAATGTGACATTGCTGAATATGACAGTGATGCCTCCCATAGTCAAATATTCTGTCAATATTCCTACATAAAGAATGCCTGCTCAGTCATGATCCCAGAACCCTAATTACAGACCAACAAGTTAACTTTTGTGAGGAATTCTTAATGAATATTTTAGCATCTGTTTTCACAAAATAGAGAGATGATCAGACCTTGCTACGGCGAAAATATAGAGAGGGCAGAACTACTGGGGTTTAATAAGATAATAGAAGTGGAGAAATTACACCTAGAGAAACATGTCCCATTAGGGAAGGGAAGTAATAGTTGAGACGCTGACAATTATCCTCTCTGACTGCAGGCTTGGTCTGAAGGCTGAATGACCTCCTTAGATCTGTATGCTTGCTTCGGTTTCTTTTTATACTGACCTAAACCCCATCTGAAGTTCTCTGGAGTATTCCACTTTTGTCACCTTGGGAAGCCATTCCCCTCACATTGTCCAATCATTGTTGCATTGTTTTGCCCAGATACTGTTTCGTGTGTGGATACTACTCCTCAACCGACCCTTCCCCCCCGTTGCTTCCTCAATGACTTGTGATCCTACCCCCTGCCCAACATCAAACCATTACCTCTCCTGCAGTGACTTCCACCCTCACCTACTCATGGCTGGTGTTGCCTCAAAAGGAATGAGGAACATAAGTTTGTGGGAGCCAAACTCAGCATTCTCCTTGAGGAGGATGGTTCCAGGAAGATTTAATAGCTATGTTCAAAATTATAAGCAGTTTTAAGGTAGAATAACTAAGGAGAAACTGTTTGTGCCAGTGGGCAGATCAATGTCCACGTGGTATGGATTTTTAAAATACTTTACAAAAGAACCAGAGGAGAAATTAGGAAAAGGTTGCTAATGCAGTCTGTTATGACCATCCGGAGCATTTTGCCGGAATATAGCATGGAAGCATATTCAGTAATAATTTACAAAAGGGAATTGAATAAATAATAAAGTATGAGGAAAGACTGGAGACTTGAGAAAAATTTTAAAACTCTCATCACGTGACCCATGGGTTTCAGGTTAACAGAGATAATCATATTGTAGTTAATGTTATCATGTATTATACTTTGCACGTCTGCATATTGGAGGCTGTTTATTTGTTCCTTGTGGCCTTCTATCTGATCATTCCATGATAGCGTGCATTGGGTTATTTATAGAACAGCATTTCTGAAGTTGTCCAAGCTTCAGCACCTCAGAGAACCACTTTGAGACAGTGTCACTTCTGATCTCAAACTGTGACTGTGTCTTACCACAGTCAAGAGTGTGGTGCTGGAAAAGCACAGCGAGTCAGGCAGTATCCGAGGAGCAGGAGAATCGGCATTTTGTGTATAAGCCCTTCATCAGGATTGCTGGGGAGGGGGCCGAGAGATAAATGGGAGGGGGGTGGGGAGTGGTGGTGGGGGTGGTGGAGGTAGCTGACAAAGTGATAGGTAGATGAAGGTGAGAGAGAAGGTGATAGGTCAGAAGGGGCAGTGATGGACAGGTCCAGAGGGCAGTGCCGAGTTGGAGGCTTGGGACTGGGGTAATGTGGGGGGAGGGGAAATGAGGAAGCTGTTAAATCCACATTGATCCTGTGTGGTTGCAGGGTCCTGAGGCAGGAGATGAGGCATTCTTCCTCCAGGCACCAGGTGGTAATGGTTTGGTGATGGAGGAGGCCCAGGACCTGCATGTCCTTTATGGAGTGGGAGGGGGAGTTGAAGTGTTCAGCCATGGGGCAGTGGGATTGGTTGGTCCGGGTGTCCCAGAGATGTTCTCTGAAACAATCCCCAAGAAGGCGACCTGTCGCCCCGATGTAGAGGAAACCACACCGGGTGCAATAGATGCAGGAGATGACATTGGTATCTTACCACAGGCTGAGCCAGCACATTGGATTCCTTTGTGTACCTGTCCGTCAGTGTCCGCTTTCTGGAATAGCTTGGTATCGTCCAGAACAAAGCAGCCCTCTTATTCGGCACCACATTCACAAACCTTCCCTCCCTCCACCACTAATGCTCAGTAGCAGCAAGTGTGCATCATCTACTGTAGAAATTCATTGAGAATGCTTGGACAGCGCTATCCAAATGGGATCCACCACCTGCAAGTTCCCCACCAAATCATCCACCATCCTGACTTAGAAATACATCACTGTTGCTTCACTGTCAAATCCTTCACTAATGGCATTGTGGGTTTACCAACAGCATGTGGAACCACAGTGATTCAAGAAGGCAGCTCACCCCCACCTCCTCAAGCAACTAGAAATGGACATAGAACATGGTCCAGCCAGCAACGCCCACTTCATTTGAATGAAGCTTTTTTAAAAAAAATTGATTTGCTTCTTCTGGATGTAGGCAGCAATGATCTCTTCCATTTTCGATTCACTTTCAAACCAATATTTACCGATGTGAATGTTGCTGTGTGGGCCAACACCTGTTGCCAATCCCTGATTGTCCTTGAGATGGTGGCGGTGAGCTGCCTTCTTAAACTGCTACCGTCATCTGGTGCAGAGACACCAGCACTACCATTACATGGAGGGGAGCTCTGGACGTTTGAGCCCAGTGAAGAGACAGTGACGTTGTTTTGAGACTTGGAGGGGAGCTTACAGTGTTGGTTTTCCTAAATGTCTGCAGCATTTATCATTCTAAATGGTAGAGTTGGCAGGTTGGAAACTGCTCGTGAAGGAGGCTTATGGAGTTGTTGTAGTACATCTTATAAAGGGGTGCACACTGCAGCCATGGTACACCAGTACTGGAGAGAGTGAATGGTTAAGGTAGTGGGTGAAATCCTGATCAAGTGAGCCTCTGTTCTGGATGGTGCTGAAGCTTCATGAGTGATGGTTGAACTGCACTAATTCAGCCAAGGGGAGAATATTCTAGAACACCCTGACATATGGCATGTAAATGATAGACAGGCTCTATGGAACCAGGAGGTGAGTTATTCATTTCCCGCTGATTAGCTTATTCAATGCTGATTAGCTTTTGCAGCCATAGTATTTATGTGCTTGCTTAAGTTTAGTTTCTGCTTAGTGGTAATACCCAGGTTTTTGATGGTGGGCGATTTAGTGATGGTAATGCCACAGAACACCGAAGGTAGATGATTAGCAGTGGTTAGCACTGCTCCTCACAGCGCCAGAGACCCAGGTCCGGTTCCAGCCTCTGGTCTATGTGGAGTTTGTACATTCTCCCTATGTGTCTGTGTGGGTTTCCTCTGGGTGCTCCGGTTTCCTCTCAGAACCCAAGGATGTGCAGGTTTAGGTGAATTGGCCACGCTAAATTGCCGATAGTGTTCAGGGATGTATAGGTTAGGTGCATTGGTCAGGAGTAAATAAAGAGTAATGGGTTTGGGTGGGAGACTCTTTGGAGGGTTGGTGAGGACTTGTTGGGCCGAAGGGCCTGTGTCCTCACTGTCGGGATTCTAAAATTAGCTTCTGTTTTGTTGGAGTTGTGCTGTAAATAGTACCAGGCCAGAATGGAGTTCAGATCTTGCTGAAAGCAGCCCTGCTTAGTATCTGAGGAGTTGCAAATGCTACTGAACAACAAGGTGGTACAGTGGCTCAGTGGTTAGCACTGTTGCCTCAGCGCATGGGATCTGGGTTCAGTTCCAGCCTTGGCTGACTATCTGTGTAGAGTTTGCATGTCCTCCCCATGTCTGTGTGGATTTCCTCCTCCCACAGTCCAAGGTTGTACAGATTAGGTGGATTTGTGGGGAAAGTAAATGTGAGGTTTGGGGATAGTCTGGCTCTGGGCAGGATGCTTTTTGGAGGGTTGGTGCAAACTCAATGCACTGAGGGACCTGTTTCCACACTGTAGGGATTCAATGACCACTGTGCAATCACTATGGAACATCCCAATTCTGACCTTATGATCAAGGGAGCATCATTAATGAAGCAGCTGAGGATGTTTGGATCTAGGTTAGGATCTTAGGGAAATTGTTGTGGTTCTGTTCGCCGAGCTGGGAATTTGTGTTGCAGACGTTTCGACCTCTGTCTAGGTGACATCCTCAGTGCTTGGGAGCCTCCTGTGAAGCGCTTCTGTGATCTTTCCTCCGGCATTTGTAGTGGTTTGTATCTGCCGCTTCCAGTTGTCAGTTCCAGCTGTCCGCTGCAGTGGTCGGTATATTGGGTCCAGGTCGATGTGCTTATTGATTGAATCTGTGGATGAGTGCCATGTCTCTAGGAATTCCCTGGCTGTTCTCTGTTTGGCTTGTCCTATAAGAGTAGTGTTGTCCCAGTCGGATTCATGTTGCTTGTCATCTGCGTGTGTGGCTACTAAGAATAGCTGGTCGTGTCGTTTCGTGGCTAGTTGGTGTTCATGGATGCGGATCGTTAGCTGTCTTCCTGTTTGTCCTATGTAGTGTTTTGTGCAGTTCTTGCATGGGATTTTGTACACTACGTTGGTTTTGTTCATGCTGGGTATCGGGTCCTTTGTTCTGGTGAGTTGTTGTCTGACAGTGGCTGTTGGTTTGTGTGCTGTTATGTGTCCTAGTGGTCGCAGTAGTCTGGCTGTCAGTTCAGAAATGTTTTTGATGTATGGTAGTGTGGCTAGTCCTTTGGGTTGTGGCATGTCCTCATTCCGTTGTCAAGCTATCCTGTGATATCCAGTCTATTGTCATCAGCTGCCGGTTAAAACAAAGTTTGTTGTAGTACAAAAAGGAATTAGCTGTCCATTGGGGGTTAAATATTAGTGCATTCCTGCTGTCACAGTCATCATGACAAATTCTCCTTCACCTCCTCTGTGCGCGTACACACACACACACACACCCCCTCCACTGCCCCTGCCTCAACGGGGTTATGGGACCCACCATCCTTTTAACTATGGTAGTAAAACCATTGGCAACAACTCTGAGGCCACATTCAGATTTCCACTGAGTGCGGACATGTGAAATTACTGATCATGTATGATTATTTATCTCTTGATTTTTAATTTTTTTTTATCTCTTGGTTTTAAAATTTATTTTCACTTTTTCAGAATCTTGGTGAGGTACCGGGACCAGTTGCTAACCAGTCTTCGTAAGTACCAGCAAATTACAGAACAAGCACAAATCTCATTTGACTTTCCTCAGCACGAGCCTGTATAAATCATGGAAGTTATGCAGAGCCATTTACCCCACAACATGACTTGGTTTACATGTTGCAATTAAATGACAAGTTTGTAAGCTAAAACATTCTGGTGAAAATATTCGCTGTTTCAGCGAATACTCACAATGTTACCCTTTACAGACACGTGAAGCAGATATTTAATGTTTATCAGATTAGGGCATTTTTTATAGAAGAAAACATTTAGTTAAGGTTACAGATCAGTAACCTACGGTCAGAACTGGCAGATGTTAAATATTTGTGACCTAGTCTAGATCTCCCACACAGAGGTTATCTTGAAATGTTTTCTGTATTGCATTGACATGTTAGGAGTAATTTGAACAAGTCAGTCATGAATTATATTATAGAACCCCTACAGTGTGGAAATAAGCTATTAGACCCAACAAGTCCACACCGACCCTCTGAAGAGTATCCCACCCAGACGCATTTCCCTACCACTCTACATTTCCCCTGACTAATGCACCTAGCCTACATATCCCTGAAGACTATGGGTAACTTAGCTTGGTCAATTCACCTAACATGTACATCTTTGGACTGTGGGAGGAAACCGGAGCACCTGGAGGAAACCCACGCAGACACGGGGGAATGTGCAAACTCCACACAGTTGCCCAAGGCAGGAATCAAACCCAGGGCCCTGGTGCTGTGAGGCAGCAGTGCTAATGTTACATTTGTATACAAAAATCTGAGGTAACATTTATTAAATTCACAGTTAGTCTGTACCATTGCATGTAATGCAGGTTCTAAGATACCATTAATGTAATGATGGTGGAGTATAATTATTCAATAAGTTTAATTCAATATTTTACTGTGTTCTGATCTGGCTAGGGACTGTTAACATTTAAAACAAAATCTGAACATTTAACATTAACCAGTACACTACAAGCTTTGAAAAAGTCAATAAAACATGTTTACTGTTTATAATTCCAACTGTTATCAAAGGTAAAACTTGACTTTGTTAGTTCGTGACTGTGGAGGCTCAGTCCTTTAGTCTGATTTTGTTCAATGCTCCCAAGCTATTGCTACACGTTCTGAGAACCACTGAACGTTCTTCCACTAGTTTCAAATTTTCTATTTCTGTTCCCTCTCAAAATTCAAACCGATTAAGTCTCTCTCACATTCCATATGGTGAATGAAGATATTAGTTTTAATTTTGCTCATCGTACGAATGTATTGATCTGTCATTTTCTTCAGCTGTCTTCGCTGCGTGCACATACTAACTACAAGCAGTGACTGATATTGGAAGGCTCTGCCTCTCTTCACAGCCTCAACCGGTATCAGTCTGCCCAAATGTCTTGGTTTCTAAATCTCAGATTCAGTTTTGTTTAATTAGTAACTGGGAGGGTTGGTTTACTTTTATGTTTCCCTTTACTGTTTCTATTTAATTCTTCTGTCTTCAGTTATCACGCACATTGTTTTAAGCTTATCCACCTGCTGTTTTATAGCTCTATCTCTTCCTGTCTACAGTCAAAGCATTTATTCCTCAAACTAAAAGTTATATTCTAAAACCAGTGACTCATTGGTGAGATATTTGCAACAGCCATGGTGCACAGATACAGAAGGGTTCCATGCTTCATCTTAGATTGATGTGAAACTTGGAGATCCAGACAATTAAATTGATGTCGTATCAATATAGAAACCAACACAAACAACAGGAGAACAACTTCCCTGCATTTTAAATGTGCTGGGTTGAGGTTGGATGACTAACCTGCTGAAGGGATCTCATCCGTGAGTTTTAATATGCCAATGAGTTGACTTTGTCTGGTTTTGGTAACAATTTAAAATTCCAAGTACTTGGAAAACCTGACAGCTGAAAGGAATGAGCCACTGCCAGGTCCGTCAGGTCACTTCCATTCTATGATCTCTTTCTCCTCACCCTGTATTCTCATACCCCATGTCCTTCTGTCCACTCTGTGATCTCTAATACCATACCCTTGAGATCTCTCCCACTGAATTTCTCACTCACTGTCATCACACCCACTGTGCTGTAAACACCCTATCCATCTCCTAATCTTACCCTAACACCAAAATCCCTTTCTCTACTTCAGTGCCTTGTGATCCCTTGCTGTATATCCCCTTGTCCTTGAGTTGTTCCACCCCATGGAACAAAAAGACCATTTGACTCATTGTGTCCACCCCACGACAACTTAACTATTCTAATTCTATTTTCTAACATGCATATGCCAGGACATCGCAAGTGCATGTCTAAATACTACTTAAAAGTTATGAGGGTCTTTGCCTTTACCACCAGAGAGTCTAGATTCTCATCACACTCTCAGTAGAAAAGGTTTTCCTCACACCTCATCTAAGCTTCTTATCTTAAATCTATGCCACCATGGTCATTAAACCCTCCATAGGGAAAACTGTTTTCCTGTCTATCCAATCTATGCCCCTCATAATTTTGTACATCTCAATCACGTTCCCTATCAATTTCCCCTGCTGTATGGAAAACACCCAAAAGTCTATCCAATCTCTAACTGAACTCTCCAGTCCAAGCAACATCATCGCAAAATTCTTCTTCACCCTCTCCAATGTTATCACATCCCTTGTATAATGTGGGTTCCAGAACTGCGCACAATATTCTAGTTGTGACCTAACCAATGGTTGATACAGTTCCAGAATAAGCTCCCAAGTCTTAACTTCATTAGTCAAGGCATAGATTTAAGTATCCAAGTGCTGCCTTAACCACTTCATCCACCTGTCCTGATACCTGAAGGGACAGTTGAACATGTACACCAAGGTTTCTCTGACCTTTGGTGATTCACAGGGCCTACTGTTTATTACCTAAGTCTTGTCCAACTGCATTGCGTCACATTTATCTGGATTGAATTCCATTTGTCACTGAATAGCCCATCTCACCAGCCTGTATATGTCCTTCTGTAATCAAAGGCTAAAAGATAAAGTCGTTACTGTCTTAACAGGCCATTGGGCTGCTCTCTCATTGGCGAAAGAAGACAGGTGGTGGTTTAACCTGAAGGTCACCACACCCTTCATCCAAGGGGAGGGCTTGAGAAAATGGTCCTTCATGGTAACCTCAGCTGGTGCAAGAATTGAACCCACTCTGTTGGTGCCACTCTGCATCACCAACCGGCCATCCAGCCTACATTAGCAAGTGCATTGACAACATCGCTGGGTCCAAGACCATCACTTCTCGCCCCAACCAGAAGCTATAAATGATTGCAAAGGTGTGTGCACAGCTAAGGACCCATGGTTCCACCTTCAGAGCAGATGACAAGGAGGCCCTAACAACAGCAAGGGCCAACCTGACCCCGACCATCAAACAGGCAAAGTGTGCACGCTCCCAGGGAATACACAGCCACTTTCAGGACAGCAGCGATGCACGGAGCATGTGGAAGGGCATCCAGGCCATCACCAATCACAGAACAGACCCTACAACAGATAGGGAGGACAGCTGAGAGGATCATCGGGGTCTCTCTTCCCTCCATTACAGACATTTACACCACACGCTGCATCAGAGAGGCTAAGGGCATTGTGGAAGACCCCACACACCCCTCACTCAAACTCTTCTCCCTCCTGCCATTTGGTCTCTCACAGCCAGACTGTGTAGTAGTGTCTTCCCCCAAGCCATCAGGCTTCTTGACACCGTATGATTACCCTCTATTTCATTTGCAATTTCCAGATGGCTTGTTGAATTGCTGCTAAAACAATGTTTTATTAATGATCATTCATTGTTACATTGTAGTTTGTCTGCCACTGTGCCTATTGTTGTGTCTTGTCAGGAATTTCTGTGCTGCCTTGCATGCTTTGCACTTCTCGATGCACTTTATGCTGCCCTGAGCTTTCATGTAGTCTGTGTTCATACAGCACCCTTGGTCCTGGAGGAATGCTGTGTCGTTTTTATTGTACCAGGTGGATATGGCAGAGATGACAAATAAAGTTACTCTACTCTACTCTAACTGAGCTAGCCAATCCTATCCCCCTCACTATTTGTCACCTCACTAATTTTTATATCATCTGCGAACATACCAATCAACCCTCCTACATCAACTCTAAATCATTCATATAAACCACAAATAGCAATTATGCCTAAATCTATTTTTAGCAATTTATAATGGTTTTTTTAATGAAATATGTGTATGTCGATTCAAAAAAGCTCTTTAAGTAACATCTTAGTGAAATATAAAACTTATGTTTATACTTATGAATGTTCAAGTTTATGTATAGAATTTTAGACAGATAGGCTTAAAGTACTGTAACATCTGTTAACCTGTAGGCATTCTCTTTAGACTGTGTATAACTACAGCTCCTCTTATATTCCAGGACAGCTACCAGCAAAATCCGTCCTGCGCGGCCTCCCCCAGCTAAAGCTGGTCCAGCCCGACCTCCTCCACCAAAGATCTCTGCAGCATCAAGCCAACCTCACCGGTCTTCATCTGAAGTGGGAATCAACAGCACTGCGGGAAAAAGCAGCCCACGTGCCCAAAGCAAGATCAGTCCCAAAGGAGCCATACCTCCGAAAAAACGACCTGCGCTTCCACCTCGCCCAGCTCCTGGACACCCACTCTACAATAAATATATGGTAATCAACAGAGACATTGAAACGTCAACGTTGCGATGTAATATTATTGAAGTGTAGTGTTGAAATGTTTACTTCTTCAAACGTCCTTCCTTTGTTAATTCTTATCATGATGTTTAAGGTACAATTTCTTAAAAGGGGAATATTAAAGACTGACCATAGAGAGCATTGCAGGTTAACCTGATGCTATCTAAAGTCCCCATATATCCACTGGTTAGTGATTCCATTCATAACTGCGATAGAGTTTGTTTTCCCCTTCACTAAGCTGAGGCCCCATTGAAACCTACCTTCCATCTCCCCAATTGACATTGACCCAAATTAGCACAAACCCAGAAATAGAAACTGAAAGATCGAGTGCTGATTGAAAAGTTACGAGAATTACAATGGAAAATAATTCAAGTTTTGCATTTGTTATATCTTTAACTGCAGACTTTGCAATGTCAATTTTGCAATGTTTTAGCTTCTCAATGGTAAATTAGAAATAGTTCGGTTTACTGAAGGATCCAACTCTGTGTCCTTTTATACGTTAGTGATTTTAATTGAAATTCTTTCCTGTTCTATCTGTGCCATCCTTTGATTAAAGAGCAGTGGTTGGACCTGCAATCCTCTTTTTATATTAAAAAAAAACAATAAATGAAGTTCCAAATTCCTTCCCAGCTGAGATGCTTTCAATGTTGAACTAAATTCATACAGGGTGATAACCTGAAGTCAGGCCCCTCTGTATCATGCAAGTGCTGTTAGGGGAACATGCCCAATGATGCTTATTTGATTTCCTCACTTTGGGGAAAAGGAGAACACAATCAGCCCAACTAAGCTGAGGAACTTGGAATGCAGGATACCCACACTGTGGACTATGAGGCTGCTAATCTGGCTTTGCTGAAAGAAGATTTTAGGCTTTACAAAAGTAATTGTTTGGGGTGACATTACAAAAATGCTTGTATTGAAAATGGGAATGTGAGGAACACTGGTTGCGTTGCTCACTCAATGTTTCCTGAGAATCTGAATCCTTTTCCTGAACTGCTGCACACTGTGGGTGTCCAATAATGGACATATAGACAGATCATAAAATTGTGAAACCCTGCACAACTAAGCAAAATTTCAACTTACCACAATTTTGACTTTGGATGCTAGTGTGCGGCCGGCAATATGTTTTAGTCACCCCTTGAGATTTTCATTTCTGTTAACAAAAATCGATGAAGTTGTGGAACAAGCAACTGAATCAACATTGTCTGTTCTACACTATCAACCAGTTAACATTGTTTCACTCCCTATCAATACTACAGGTTTTGTAATTCTATCCTAAAATTAATTTCAAAATTATTGCTGTACGTAACAAAATACAAGTGAGTCAGATGGAAAATGTGGAGTACTTGAAAAAGGTGAATATAACTTCAAAATTCTAACATAAAAAATTATTGGAAATGCATAGCATCTTGAAGAGAAAAACTGGTTCGTCTTTCAACCTTAAATTGGTTACCCCAATCTCTCAAAATAACCAATCAATGTTGGTAAGAAATCAGTCATCAGCTTAAATATAGTCCTACCGTAACTTTTCAATCACTAACTGAAATGTGCAGTTTGGATTTAACTTCTTTTTTACCTGAATCCAATTTGAATTTAGTGTGTCTGTTCATATGATATTGGGCTCAAAAACTAATACCCTAGTACTTCAGAGTGAGTTTGTTCAAACAGGAGTTTTCAACATGCTCACAAATCTTCCTTTTCCAAATCAAAAGTTCTCATTGGCCTGTGCAGTCCACATTTAGGAATCAGGCTAGAAGCTCCCACAGCAGCCGAAGAAAGAATATATCTTTTAATCATAATATTGAGTCACAGAGATTGGGGGAAGAAATTTTCATTTGATATGTATAGCAACATTGGAAACATATTCTGCAAACTTGAATGTATAATTTTCCTGCAAGAAACCACATTGTATTTTTGTAAATTAAGCTGCACACTAATGATATGGCTAAATGATGCAATTTATTGCCTTGTCTGGCACTTTGTGATAAGAATGTTTTATTGCTCTAGTTTTACAAGACTCACCTTGGACTCAGTGACAGCATCCTCACTTCGGAGTCCAGAGTTGTGGGTTAAAGCCCTACTCCAGGACTTGAGTACGTTACCCGGCTGACACTTTAGTACTGAAGAGACCGTCGTTGGTGGGGATACCCTCTCTCTCGGCCAGTTATTTAACCAAGTTCCCATCAACCCCCTCAGGTGGCCAGCAACATCATCAAAAACTGCTTGGCTGGTCATTAGTCTTGCTGCTGTGTGCACGTTGGTCGCTGTTTGTCAAAAATAGTTTAGTCACTTGAAGTTATTGGCTTAAGAGATATTCTGAAGATGTGGAAGGTAGATATTTGTAAATTAATTGATAGATCAGCAACAATGTAAGTGAATGTCAGAACATGATTGAGGGCCTTAAGTTCCTATGGTTCTCCTCCCTACAAATGTGTATATTTATTTATTTTTACAATTCTAAACTTTGTATTTATTTTATAAATGTATTTTCAGCTGCCTGTACCTCATGGGATTGCTGAATGTGATGTCAGCTCCACGGTCCCAGGGCAACTGTCATTCCGGGTGAGCTGGACCTCCGTTTGTATTTTGTTTGGTAAAGGTGTATGGCCGAGTGTATGTTGTGTGTATGTTGTTATTCTGAATCAACTGTGAGGGCACAAGGTAAGAATGTCATGTGGTGTTTCTACAATGGACACTTGTTTCAAGTAACAAAGGAACTCAATGTTTGTTAGTGATGGGAAGCTACTCAGAATTGCACAGCCTTTTGAGAAAGAGTTTGGAAGTTGACTAATTCCAAAAGACCTTTGCTTTATTTGGAAACTCCTAAGGTGAGCTCACATTGGGGCCATTCTAACAATTGTTTGACATTGTTACCATCTGTGGAGTCTGGTAGGGTTCCTCATCCTGAAATGCAATTAGGACATTGATGATGATGATGATGATGATGATATGTAAATTAGGGGATAATCGGGTTAGAATTGGATCTGTGTCTGTGAATGTGTGGGAACAATTGGAGCTTTATGATGTTTAGTAGAAATAAAATTAGAGAAGGATATGTCTGGATTCTATTGAACCAGCCTTTAATCCTCAGATGTTTAACATCTGTTCATATATTTTTGATTTGTGGAAATGCAATAGAAACATGGAATGTGGATTAGAATAGTGGGAAATCATGACAATTGGAACATGACTCAGTAAAATTTAATGATGAAGTTGCATTTGGATGTTTCCTTTCTCTGCTTCAACAGCAAGGTGAAGTGCTGATTCTCAAGCAGTGCACTGACCAGGCTTTCCAGTGTCAAAAAGGGCTTGAGACTGGCAAAGTTCCTTCATCCTGTTTGAAGATAATCACTCCAATGGATGAAGAGGAGGTGAAAGGGACTGGCAAGGTCAGTGTGGAGCACATATTTGTGGTTCTAACTAATAGGAACAAAATGGTACAAAAGGGACAGCCATTTGAACTTCTCTGCATTTAAATTCCCTAAGAGAATGAGGCTAAGGAAATAATAATGGGGAAACCAGGAAATGGCAGAGCAGTTCATCAAAGGCATTGCATCAGTCTTCACAGTAGAAGACACTAATAGTGTCCGAAATTGACAAATAAACAAGGGGCAAAAGGAGAGGAAATAAAAATACAATAACTATCACTAGAGGAAAGTATGAGGGAACCAAATCCCCCTGGTCCTGATCAGTTGTATCTGATATTACAGGCAGCAGCTGTCGAGATTGTGGATGTACTGGTAATAATCTTCCAGGAATCTGTAGGTTCTTGTAAAGTGTCATAATGTTGGAATATGCAATATTTTAAAATGTAAGGACACAAAGAAAAGCTTAACATCTTTTTATTGGGAAACTGTTGGAGGAAAATTCGGGATATAATAGCAAAGCACTGAGGAAGATGTGATATGATCAAGGAGAGTAAGCATGGCTTCGTGAAGGGGAAATCATGTCTGACAAATTTACTGGAATTCTTTGATGAGGCAACAACCAGGGCAGATAATATATTTGGATATTTTTCAGAAGGCATTTTATAAGATACCATACATTAGAATACTTAATAAGATAAAACCCATGGTGTGGGAGGTAGTCAATTTGCATGGATAGAGGATTGGCTAACTCAGATTTGGGATAAGGTGGAGGGTATTTTCAGGATGGCAACATGTGACTAATGAGGAGAAAGTGAGGTCTGCAGATGCTGGAGATCAGAGCTGAAAATGTGTTGCTGGAAAAGAGCAGCAGGTCAGGCAGCATCCAAGGAGCAGGAGAATCAACGTTTCGGGCATGAGCCCAGTCTTCAGCTGGACACACTTTCCTCATTCCTGAAGAAGGGCTCATGCCCGAAACGTCGATTCTCCTGCTCCTTGGATACTGCCTGACCTGCTGCGCTTTTCCAGCAACACATTTTCAACATGTAACTAATGGTTTACCACAAGTAATGGTGCTGGGACCACAAATTAATGACAACATAGGTGAAAGACTTTGGCTGAGGAAAGTACATGGACTGTAGCCAAGCTTGCAGATGACACAAACATAGATAGGAAGGCAAATGGTGAGGATAACAGAGTCTGCACAGGGATAGAGCTGGTTAAGTGTGTGGGCAGATGAATTTAATGTGAGAAAATAAGGGATTATGCATTTTGGCAAGAAGATAAAAGGAGCTATATGTTTTATAAACAGAGAAAGACTACAGAAAGCCACAAAACAGAGTGTCTTTGCAAAAGACAATGTCACTCTACATCTAATATCTAAAATTCTCTAGGTTTTCCAAGCTTTCTGTACGCTTGGTGGATGTAGCTTCAGTATTGCTGTTACTAAGATTTGTTTGTTTTCATGGGATGCTAGCATCACTGACAAGGTCAGGATTTATTGCTGACCTGTAATTGCCCTGAGAAGGTGGTGATCAGCTGCTTTCGTGAACTGTTGCAGTCCGCATGGTGTAGGTACATCCACAGTGCTGTTAGGGAGGCGATTCCAAGCATTCAACCCAGCAACAAGTGAGATTGGTGTGTGACTTAGAAGGGAACATGCAGGTGGTGACCTTCCCATGTAGGGCTTGGAAGGTATTGCTGATAAGTTAACACCATCCGCACCCTCTTTCCCCCCCCCACCCAACCTCAGACTAGAACCTCACCTCCCATCACCAAACCATCATCTTCCAGACCATCCACAATCTCATCACCTCGGGAGATCTCCCATCCACAGCCTCCAACCTCACTGTCCCAGAACCCGGCACCTCCCGGTTCTACCTCTTCCCAAAAACCACAACCCTGACTGCCCCGGTCGACCCATCATCTCTGCCTGGTCCTGCCCCACAGAACCCATCTCCTCATTTCTCAAAACCGTCCTGTCCTCCTTAGTCCAGGAACTCCCCAGATACATTTGGGACACCACCCACACCTTCCATCTCCTCCATGACCTTCGTTTCCCTGGCCCCCAACACCTCACCTTCATTACGGGCATCCAGTCCCTGTACATCACCATCCACCATGACCAGGGCCTCCAAGCCCTCCATTTCTTCCTCTCCCGCTGACCCAACAGTACTCTACAACTGACACACTCATTTGATTGGTGGAACTGGTCCTCATAGGCCCCAGCGAAACCTGCCTCTTCATAGGGTACATGGAACATGTACCATGCTCCCACTAGGAGGTTGAACAGTTCATCAAGTTCACAAACACCTTCCACCCTGATCTTAAGTTCACCTGGTCCGTCTCTGACACCTCCCTCCCCTTCCTGGACCTCTCCGTCTCCAGTGACCAACTCAACACTGGGTTTCACATCCGGCAGAGATTTTCCTGCACACCTACCCACCTCATCTACTGTGTCCATTGCTCTCGATGTGGTCACCTCTATATCAGGGAGACAGGATGCCAACTCCCCCTCCTATACCCAAGGACATGTAAGTCCTGGGCCACCTGACAGCGGAGGAAGAATGCCACATTTTCCGCCTTGGGACCCTTCAATCACACGGCTTCAACATCGACTTCACTCGTTTCCAAATCTCTTCCTCCCCACACCCCATCCCAGATCCAACTCAGCACAGCCCTCTTGACCTGTCCTACCTGTCCTCCATCTTCCTTCCCACCAATCTGCTCCATCCTCCTCACTGACCAATCACAGTCAACCCCCACTTGCATCGACCTATCACCTTCCCATCTATCTTGCCCCCAGCCCCAACTCTACCCCCATTTATCTCTCAGTCCCCTTCCCTCTCCACATTCCTGAAGAAGGGCTTATGCCCGAAACATCAACTCTCCTGCTCCTCAGATGCTGCCTGACCTGCTGTGCTTTTCCTGTGCTGCACTTTTCAACTCTGATAAATTAATGCAGTTAACCTTCTAGAAGGTACACACAATTTCCACTGGTGTTCACTTGGGTTCCAATCAAACAGACTGCTTAGTCCTGGGACAAGGTTCAAGGGATAAATCCTGCCATGGGTAGCACAGTGGTTAGCACTGCTGCCTCACAGCGCCAGAGACCCAGGTTCAATTCCTGCCTCAGGCGACTGTGTGGAGTTTGCACATTCTCGCCGTGACTGCGTGGCTTTCCTCCGAGTGCTCCGGTTTCCTCCCACAATCCAAAAAAATATGCAGGTTAGGTGAATTGGCCATGCTAAATTGCCCGTAGTGTTAGGTGAAGGGGTAAATGTAGGGGAATGGGTCTGGGTGGTTGCGCTTCGGCGGGTCAGTGTGGACTTGTTGAGTCCGAGGTAGAGGACAGAACCCCAAAATGTGTGGATGACATGAGCAAGTTATCAATACACATCAGGAGGACAGAGGCTGGGGAAATAGTTATGCCTTTACAGATGAAATGTTAAGTCATTCATTTTGACTGTGGAGGCAACACTAGCTCATGGGTATAACTTAAAGGGGATGCAAGAACGAAAAGTCTTCAGAGTGTTTGCACAAACATCCATGAAGGAAAGGCATCAAGTAGAAAAGCCAGGGTATTTTGCTGAAAATATATCTCTAAATATCAGTAGCTTGGCCCCAGCTTGTATCTTGTGTCCTTTAAAGAAAGGAAACCTGCTATTTGCACTCAATTCTGTACACTACACTTTCGGAAGAATGTGAAGGTTTTGATGGGTGGATGAAAGAGATTTTATTAGGATGAGAAATTGCAATGACATGGGTAGACTGGAGCAGCTGATGTTATTTCCCCCAGAGCAGAAAAGACGAGATTTGATAAAGATGTAAAGCATAAAAGGTTTCAATACTGTTTTCATTGGCTGAAGGAATGTTAATGAGAGTGCGTGAAATGAACGTGATTAGCAAAAGAACCAGAGATGACATGAAAAGAAAATTTCAGACTGCCAGTGGTTAGGATTTGGAGTGCACTGCGTGACAGCGTACTGGATACAAATCCAATTGGAGCATTCATAAAAGGAATTGGATACGATAGCAGAAAGAATTGCAGGATATGGAAAAAAGTAAGGGAGTAGGCCTGATTCACTGGATTGCTTTTCAAAAGGAGTGAACACAGATTTAATGGTCTGAATTTCCATTTTGTGTGTTCTGTTTTCTTAGAAACTCTTCTCTCCTGAACAGCAGCTTGGAGAAAACCGTGCTCCCCATGCTATAGTGCTGCATGACTTCACAGCAGGTAAGAGATTCTTTAGTTCTGGGGAAAGGAAACTTCTGCACCTTCATTAAAATATTTTAGCTAATTTTCATGCACTATGCAATATTACAGCTTTTATTATCTTGACCTTGTTAATCTGCTAAATACCTAGGGTGGCATTTATTTTTATTTTGCTAATTGGTCTTCTATAGTTGTAAATTTGACGTGATTTTATGCAAAGAGAATAAATTCTAGAAATTGTTATAATAACACAATAATTGAGGTACAGGGAAAGACCTTTCCATTACTCAGCTGAATAAGAACCTGCACTCCTAACATTGTACTGTATTCGCATTATGAATGTGTCAGACAAGGCACAGAAAGGAACTGCTTTTGGACAGGGGAAACTATCAGTTGTTTTCAGCTCAGAACATTATTGGAGTATTATGTATATTTTGTAGTCTGCTTAAAAGAGGACTGTAGATGAGATTAGATTACTTACAGTGTGGAAACAGGCCCTTCGGCCTAACTAGTCTACGCCGACCCGCCGAAGCGCAACCCACCCATACCCCTACATTTACCCCTACCTAACACTACGGGCAATTTAGCATGGCCAATTCACCTAACCTGCACATCTTTGGACTGTGGGAGGAAACCGGAGCACCCGGAGGAAACCCACGCAGACATGGGGAGAACGTGCAAACTCCACACAGTCAGTCGCCTGAGGCGGGAATTGAACCCGGGTCTCTGGCGCTGTGAGGCAGCAGTGCTAACCACTGTACCTTTGTTTTTCTGGTGTTAATCCTTCTGGCTTACAGCACACATTAACGGTTAGTAAGAGCCACAGTGAACACCTGATAAACATTTCTCTTTTTGTGTGAGAGTGCTGGATTGTCCACCGCTCCTGAGCCACAGTGGTTTCCATGGGCTAGCAATAATATGAACCATTTACTCCTGGCCCTGTACCCATGCACCTCTACCTCCTCTTGTTTCCTGCTTCGTGGGAATACAATACTTGGCTTCTGTTTTACTCAAAGGGATTGTATTGATTTGAGGAATTAACCAGTAGATATATTAATAATCTGTACACTGCTACATTCATGTTGACATATCCAAACTTTGGTCTTAATTTAAACTGGATCTTGAACTTTGAATGTAAAATAAACTAAATGCACCTATAAAATTTATGTTCAAAGATGGAAGTAAGTGTGTAATGAGTGCGTACTGTCAATTAGTCTTTATAGAAAGGGTTGCCAATCTTTTTCTTAATAAGAGCTACTTCTGATTGATAAAAAATATCACAAGCGACAGATTAAACAGACATAGACATATTTTTCTTTCACACTTGTAAACAAACAATGGTTCTGCCACTCTTTTGGAAATAGTACAACTTGTGCCTTTTCATTCTCTGTGTTCATGATGTCGATGAGGGTAGATTATTTTTTCTGCCACAGTTTAGCTAACTATGAAGCAAACTTGCAACATGGCTTCAGCAACAAAGCAGGAAGGGATAGAGCTGATAAACTCGGGGTTTTTCCAGCTCGGTTTGTTTTATATGGTTTGTCACCTTCACCATCTCCCAGACTCTTGGGATTGCCATCACCTCTTAGTTGTATCTGAGCTTCCTGCCCCTGGGTAGCTCAATGCCTGGCACTTGCACATTGGCCACTTTCCAGGCTATCCAAAGCAGCTGTCCAGATCTGGTTCCCATGGTGATCTGGTTCCCCCGGTGATCTTTCTCCAACCTCTGGTCGTGATGGTGGTTCCATCTTGCTGCCTCCTGGCCAGATTCTTTCTTGACCAGTTCCTCCTGTTGGTGCCCTCATTGCTGCCACTGCCAGTGGTGGTGACCACCTTCCATTGCCAGCTCTGGGGTTTGGGGTTGGCAGTGTGATTCTGACAAATTAGTCACTAGCTTCTGGTGTGAAAGTAATCAAATGACTTGAAACATGTAATCTATTGGTTATTTTCCAAAGCTTAATGCAAGCTACCAGTCATTCTTGATTGATGTATTGGCTACCCTTGCTTAAGAGACTGACTGTATTTGACATGTACCGGAGATGGGCACAGGCCGAAACAATCATCAGACCTGTTTGTGTTCTCAGATCAGAACGACGAATTGAATCTAAAGTCAGGAGATACCGTGTTCTTGATGGAAAAACTGGACAAAGATTGGTACAGTGGGAAATGCAAGGGACATACTGGGATTTTTCCTGCAAACTTTGTCAAAGTTATTGTAAGTTGTTGGTTGACATTTACCTCGATTACAAATGTTAACCTTGATTTTTGATAAATCTGCTTCTTTGATTTCTCTTCCTTAGTTTTCAGCTTCTTTCCTTGCATCTCTTTTTCTGAAGCTGATAAGTCATACTGAAGTACAATCCCATGGGGAAAAAATGAGTGCCTGTATCCTGAGTAACCTTCCAAGTGATATTTTTATGTGTAAGTGCAGACAGTAAACCAAGGGCAGGTGATTTGTATGCACGAGGGGAGTAATCCTCTGAAATAAACACTGGGTTTCCCCAGGGTCTGAGGCTGGCATGGCAACCAATTCGGGCAATATAGTTGACTCTTAGCTACCCACTTGCGGAAGTCTGAAGAAAGGAAGGAAACAAGATCTGACCACCCAGCATCGACCTAGGCACCAGCAGTGAAAATGGCAAATCTAACTTTGTCGACCCTGCAAAGTCCTCCTTGCTATTATCTATGGGTTTGTACCAAATTCAGGAGAGCTGTCCCACAGGTTAGTCAAGGAATGATCCCTTACAATGTCCTGGACGCACCCCTGAAGATGTCTTGTACCCCTGGGTGTACCACAAGAAGTGGTGACACTGTGATAGACCGTCAAGAGATAGTTGCTCTGGGAGTCATCAAAATGGATTCCAGACCCCATGAAGTCTTATGGTTCAGGTCAAAAATGGGCAAGGAAACCTCCTGCTGACTACCACTTTCTTCCATGTCAAACGCCACTTGGAGGAAGTACTTTGAGTACAAAGTGTATTCTAGGTGGAAGCGTTCAATGTCCATCGTTAATAGTGTCTCAGGAGCACCATCACTGAAAAAGCTAGCTAAATCCGAAAGGGCTTGGCTGCTACATAGGGTCAATGGCACATAGTCAAGGAATAAGGGGAAAACATACTTGACCTCAACAGTCTAACTGTTTCTGATGTAATTGTCCATGACAGTATATAAAGGAGTGACCAAGCATAAAGGCATGGTAAACAGATTGATATCAATCAGCTACAACATAACATAAATGGGTTGGCAGAATAGGCAAACAAGTAACAGATGCAATTTAATACAGAGAAGTATCAGGCAATGTATTTCGGCAGGAGGTAGGGATAGACTTTGGCCACAACTTTGTTGTGTTCAGTTCTAGTCACCACACTAGGAAGGTTGTGATGATCCTTGTAAGGCTGCAGTGGAGATTTAACAAGATAGTTCCAACATTAGAACGGAGAAGCCCTTGGAACAAAGCAGGTCGAGGTACACAGGGTTATGGCAGGTTGACAAAGAACATAGCCTTAAGGTTTTGGAAAGATGCAGTAAGGGAGTGAGAAGAATGTTTACCCAGCAAGTGGTAACGCCATGGAATTGGTGCCCATGAGAATGGTGGAAGTGGAGTTTATCAGTAACTTCAAAAGGAAATTTGGTATGCACTTGCTTGAACTAAGCTTGCAGGACTACAAAAATAGAACAGGAGAATGCAATTGACTGGATCGCAGTACACCGTGTAGGATTGGACTTTGTGGGCTAAATAGTCTCCTGAGCTGTATTGATGCTAGTGCACAAACTGGAAGGAGCCAAGCCCCCGACCCACCCACCCATCAGGGTTACTGCCAGACAGTCCTCTGTTCCAATGTGAGAGTGCCAGGGGCTAAATAGGTTCAAACTTTCACGGCTAGGTACTACAGCCTCCTGAAACAGGATCCAGAATTCTTTAAGGGTACGACAAGCAGAGGTGATAAAGGGGAATTTGTGAATATGTATTGGGATTTCCCAAAGTATTTGATAAGGTGCCACGTAAAGTTTATTGTGCAAGTGAGGAGCGCACGTTATTGGGGTAATGTATTAGCGTGAATTCAGGATCAGTTAACATACAGAAGGCAGAGAGTCAAGATTAATGGGTCTTTTTCAGGTTGGAAAGACTTAACTGGTGGAGTGCCACAAGGATCAGTCCGAGGACTTCATTAATTTACTTTCTCTATTAATGACCTGGAGGAGGGGACAGAGGTACTGTCCCCTCCTCCTTGCTGATGATACAAAATAGGTGAGGAGGTGTGTTTAGTTAGGACATAAAGATCCTGCAAGGGGATTGAGACAGGTTGAGTGATTGGCAAAAAAACTTGGCAGATAGAGTTTAATGCAGGAAAATGTGAGGGTGATTGCTTTGCCTTTTAATTCTTTGTATCGATTAATTAAATGGAGAGAGATTTGGAAAATGTCCAACATCTGGGTGTTCTTATGCATGAAACTCAAAAAGGTGGCATGCAAGGTGCAGGAAGTAATTAAAAAGAGAATTGGAATTTCGACTTTTATTTTGGGGGTTGGATTTAAATATTGGCAAGTCTTGTTGCAAATCTACAGGGTTTTGGTGACTGGACAACTGTGCCCAGTTTTGCTCCTCATTTTTAAGGAGGATATGATACCATTGGAGCTGATAAAGGGGAACTGGTAAATACATACTTGGATTTCTCAAAATATTATATAAGGTGCCACATTAAGTTGTTGTAAACTCGGCCGTCACTGTATCAGGGTAGTGTATTAGCGTGGATTCAGGTTCAAATTCTTTATTCTAGACATTCACCATGCTGATTCCTGGGTTGTCATATCAAACTTGGGGACATAGTTAGAAAATAAGGAGGCACTCATGTAAAGATGAGAAGCGAAGAAATTTCTTCCCAGAGAGTAGTGAATGTCTAACGTGGAGAGTTGTGAAGCTCAGTCACTGGAAGTATTTAAACAGGAGATTGATAGACATTTTGAACTACCAAGAAATTGAGGGCTAAGGGGAGCTGTCATGAAAGTGGAGTTGAGGATTGGGCAGAGAGCAATGACCTTAAAAAAATAGCAGGACAGGCTTGATGAAGCAAATGGCCTAGCCCTGCTCCTATTTCCTATGACCCTGTACTCGTTCAGTGACCTAGAAAAAGTTCCAAGAAGGGTCAGGTGGGAGGGATAGGGGTGGCTTTGCATAACAGTGAAGAAAATCAATTATACTATCCACAATATTCTATTCATCTCGTAAGGAGTCTATCTTAACAATAATCCTCAGATCGGGAACTCCTGATATGAGGAAATCAGTGAAAGGAATCCTCTACAATAGAGGAGCCATTGAATGTTGTGAAGTTTCCATTGTTAATGTGTGTGTCTTGAGTGTTTTTTTGGAAGTGCAGGTGATTAGTGCTGTAATCTGTCTGACTTCCCTTTAACAGGTTGACCTTCAGAAGAGTGAGTCTCAGGAGAGCAGTGGGAAGAAGGCTGCATGTACCTCAACTTCACTTCTCAGGTAAACCTAACCGTTCTAAGAATCCTGAAACACTGATTGATTATTCAGTCTCTTAAGTGAACCTTGATCATGAGTTCCCCTCTAAACTGAATGCATTTCTTATTTTACTACGATGAAAATATTTTATTTATTGCTGTTTTATTTTCCATCCAACAAAGTACAATCTATTACGTTCATATCAAGTAGTTGTTATTTGTCTCGAATGGAATTGTGTTTTAGATCACTTAATTCAATTTTCAACTAGTTTTATAAAGAGCACTATTGTTATTCTCCCTGTAGTGTGAGACTAACTCTGGGATTAGGTTTAGTGCTGCTAAGGCTAGTGGGAATGATATACATTGATATGGATTGCGTGAGTGTAGATAGTATCACTATTGAGCTATCCAACCGGAATGTTTAATTATCACATTATTGAACTTATGTACGGCTTAATTAATCGCTGTCATGCTTAAATCTGTGTAATCTTACACCAAGTCATTAATTTTCTGAGCTCAGATTGAACCAAAACTTGTTTAAACTAATAATTATCTTTAACTACAATCCCAGAATACATGATCAGAGAGGAAATCCATTTGTGTAGTTTGCACTGAGTGGTGCATACCAGTTGGATGGTCCATTTCCAGCCTTTAGTTTGTGCTATTAACTGACCTGGGTCAGGAAGAAGATAAACAAGCTGAATTGTGCTGGTACCCAGTATTATCCAGTGACCATTTCTAGTGAGGATAATTCTGTGAACTCAAATGTGATATCGCTGAAATTAAATGATTTTCTAAACTCAACATTAAAGAATAGCTGGTTTCACAACTGGCCCACTGGAGAAAGCAAAATCTAAATCCTGTTTGTCATAATGATAAGTTTTATATAGAAAAAGGGTGCTCGAGCCCAAAACGTATTTGTGTCCGTTTCAGTGGAATTTGGAGTGTGAAGCCTCATAAATATGGGCAGAAATCACTTTTTTTTTTCAATCTTCTAATCCACAGTGTATGTTTCTAGGAATTTCTTTACCATCTTCTTATATGGCACAATGGATGTAATTTAACCATTTAGTCAAGATCTAATCCAGCCATTGATAAATATTTATGATACAGGTAGACTGTCCAAAGTTCCAAAATCTGAAAAGCTTTGAAATCATGGAATGTGGAGCGTCAGCCCTGCCTGCATAACAAGGTTTATATGGTGGTTGAAGACCACACCCACCCAACCCATGTGGCGGTGTGGCCCAGCACTGGCAGCTGTCAATTGTGTATCTTTTTCACTGTGTTTAATTGTTTCATTTCACTGTGAAACACCAAAAATGTGTAGGTTAGGTGAATTGACCATGCTAAATTGCCTGTAGGGTTAGGTGCAAGGGTAAACGCAGGGGTATGGGTCTGGGTGGTTGTGCTTCGGCGGGTCGGTGTGGACTTGTTGGGCCGACACACTGTAAGTAATCTAATCTAAAAAAGAGCTGCAGGTACACCTATGCCTAACAATAATAAAAACAAAAGGAAGCATCTGACGTTCTCAATAATGCAGAAAGTGGAGTTATTACAGAAGCTTGATCGTGGTGTGTCTGTGCAGCATTTTACTGAAGAATATCGTGTCGGAAACTACCACTGCCTATGATGTGAAGAAACGGAAAGATGAGTTACTGAAGGTTTGTGGTGACAGTGATGACCATAAACTAATGAAAAATAGGAAAACACTGCAGAGGGGAAAAAAATGAAGATCTTAACCATGTGTTGATGGAGTGGATTCAACAACAAAAAGAGAACTTGTGCCACTGACTGGTTTGATGGTCATGAAACAAGCTCCAAGGTATCATAAAGAACTGAACATTGAAGGTGAATGTCAATATTCAGAAGGTTGGCTGCAGAAATTTCAGAAGCCTAATGGTGTGAAATATCTGAAAATCTGTGGTGAAGGCTTCTGCTGACCATGAAGCAGCTGACAATTATATTAATGAATTTGCCAAGATAATATCTGAACAAAGCCTTAGTCCTGAACAAATTTACAAAGCTGATGAAACAGCTCTGTACTGGCACTATGTCCCAGAAAAAAACATTAGCAACAGCTGATGAGAGAGGTTTTAAGGATACTAAGGACAGGTTATCTATTCTTGGGTGTGCCAATGCTGCAGGCACACACACAAGGTGAAATTGGCAGTGATTGGGAAAAGCAAACATTGAGATGTCTGAAAGGTGAACACCATTTACCTGTGCATTATTATACAAACAAGAAAGCATGGGTAACCTGAGGAAATAGGTTTTGCCTAGTTCAGTAAACACTTTGTACCAGCAGCACGAGCTCATTGCAGGCAAGCTGGACTGGAAGAAAACTCTAAAATGTTATTGTTCCTGGACAACTGCTGCGCACATCCCCCTGCCGAACTTCTTGTGAAAAGTAATGTTTTTGGCATATACTTGCCCCCTAATGTGACATCTGTATTGCAGCCTTGTGACCAAGGAATTTTGCGCTCTGTGAAGGGCAAGTATAAAGACTCATTTTTAAACTGTACGCTAGCTACAATCAACAGAGGGGTAGGAATCCAAGGCTTCCTGAAAGAGTTTAATGTTAGTGATGCCACTTACACAGTTGCTAATGCTTGGAAGGATGTTGATAAATCAGCATTAATAATGCTTGGCACAGATTCTGGCCTTCAACGATGTTTGATGTAAATGAACATGTAGATGAAGACTTTGAAGGATTTTGTGTCACTGAAGAGAACCTTGTAAGTTATGCACAAAGTTTATCGGACTAAAGTGTAAGTAAATTCCAGGAAGCTGACAGGGAAGAAATGCTGAACATTGGCAATGATGCACCTGCCATGTATTCCTTGAACAATGGGAAGATTGCTGAAATGGTTTGAAATACAGCTAAGTGTGAGGAGAGTAGTGATGATGATGACTACTACTTCTTAGGGGACACTGTTGGAAAAAAGTCTCCATAGATGGTATGGTGAAAATGTGATCAGTTAATTGCTGGCCTTGAACAATGTTCATTTATCAGTGAGTAAGAGATTATGGCAATTTACTCCATTAAAGAGAGATGGCTTAGACAGAAACCAATGTTAATGAGACAGGTGACACTTGAAGAAGCCGGCTGCCGTACTGCTGAAGCTGTGTAGGTTTAAGTTTTACCGAATGTTTTTCTTGGAATGTTCTTTCTGGAAATAAAATGTCCTTGAGTATTTATGGCCTATGTATTTTATTTATCAGTATATTACTCTATGGCAGTATTTCTAGTCTTTATTTATCCCAGTTATTGTGAGATTTGCTGCAGTATTGATGTTTGATTATGGGGTGCTGCCTTGAACCCTACAGGGGGCGCTACATTTGGTCCAAAATCAGAAAAATTCTGAATTCCGAAAAACAGCTGGCCCCAACGATTTCGGATAAAGGATTACCTTCCCGTACTATATTCAGGATTGGCAAGGAAGTGATAAATGTGGATGTAATGATTTAAAGAGAAATGGGAGGTGATACATTGTTTGTGAAGGGAGTTTGTGCTGGTTTTGTTTGTTATATTTCTTTTACTTTTATTATTTGTTTACTTAATGAGAATGCTTTCTGCTGTGAATTCTGTCATTGCTACTTTTTTTTTGTGTCCAAGAAACTTGGGCACAATGTTTCCCTGCAGTGAAAACTGCAGCTTTTTGATCCATACCAGCATTATTTGTTTTTCCAAGTGCTCCTATTATGGTCTCGCAAGGGCAACGTTTTGATTTTATGGGCTACTGTTTTGTTTTTAGGTGTTACCTTCACATTCTCTTCATTGGGTGAGCTAAGTCACATTATCGGTAGGGTATTTGTGTTGACATTTGGATTCTCAGAAGCAGACTTTGAAAGACTTCATTAATATCCACTGTGATTATCAATCTTCCATTAAATATAAGACCATAACACACAAAGAAAACTTAAAAATCCTGAATACTATCATATTTAAATTGGCAGAAGTTTGATTCAATTTTGATTTAATTCAATTTTCTCACCTACTGAGATACAATGAAAAGTATTGTGTTGCATGGTAAGCAGACAAATTATCCGTTATATAAGTATATTAATGTGATGGAACTGAATGCAGAACATAATGTTAGAGCTACAGAGAAGGTGCAGAGAAAGGTCAACCCCAATATGTGAGAGGTCTGTTTAAAAGTCTGATAGCAGTGTGGAAGACGCTGTTCTTGAATCTGCTAATATGTTTTCAAATTTTTGTATCCTCTGCCCGATGGAGGAGGGTGGAGGAGCATATTACTGTGGTGGGAGGGATCTTTGGTCATATTGACTGCGTTCCCAAGGCTGCAAGAAGTGTAGGCAGAGTCAATGGATGGAAGTGATGGCTGTGTTCACAACTCTCTCATTTCTTGTGGTCTTTGGCAGAGCAGTTGCCATACCGAGCCATGATGCATCCAGATTGGATGCTGTCTATGGTGCATCTAAAACATTGGTAAGAGTCGTTATGGATATGCCAAAGTTAACATCTGTAAGTCAGCAGCAAGAGCAATTTTTTTTCAAATAACTACTTCATTAAAAAGCACCTTAATTTGCAAGGGATTCATTACCCAGTTCTTCCAAAGTTTCCTGGCTCCCAGTATTCCTCTGTTGACGGGCTCCCCACCAGAACCTCTCTTCATTTTCACAGTGTCCACTGTACTGCCACTACCTTCTCCCTCCCCACTCTGCAGCACAAGGAGTTGCTCGCCCAGATGTTCATTCAGATCAGTGGACATGATGGGGTCATGGGACTTGACATGACCTAGAATACAGGCAGCAGAATTTTAGATGATTTCAAGTTTCCGCAAATAACAAGACAAACAAGAGACTGTGGACCACAGCAGCCTCCAATAAGCGGAGAATAGGGAGACAGTGGTGTAGTTGTCCTGCATGGTTTAATCTGACTTGAAGCTAAATTCCAACAGGGGCTTCGTGGCATTATTAGCTACTTCTTTAAGGCCAAAGCTTGTTCTGGGAATGCTGCTCTAAAATCCAGTAGGGAAGATAGTCATTAGTGCCAAGAATGTTCTGCCTTCCTGTTGTCCACCTCTTGCATCACAACGTCAGTGGATCAAATTTGAATATCCGCCATGGTTGGGTATAGATACTTACTGACCTATCACCTTTTGTACAGGGGGCCTCGATGTGTAGCTCGGTTTGACTATGAAGGAGACCAGGCTGATGAACTCACTTTCTTTGAAGGGGATGTCATTGCACTGAAGGAGTACGTGAATGAAGAGTGGGCTCAAGGAGAACTCAAAGGCCGCTCTGGAACTTTCCCTTTAAATTTTGTTGAGATTATTGAGGATCTACCAATTCCTGAGCAGCAGGCTGCACAGAGTTCACCTCTGTCTCCAGGTGAATGAATTGTTCTTTTGAATGAGCAAGAAATATGAAGTGCCATATATCTTCAGTTTTCTTCCCTCGAAATCAAAGACAAGGGCCAATAAGGTTTTAACACACAGTAAACAACAAAAACTTCAAAATTCAAATGCTCTGCGCTGTCTCCTTTCTAGATTCACTCCTCCACTGGTCTAATATGACATGTAATGAGAATGTTGATATGGCCAATAGGTTATTGACCGTATCTGCTTTAGCACTAGAAACAATTCAACATCCTTTTTTTTTTAAATGTCAAAGCCTTGAAACTCCTTTAGAAGCTGCAGTCAGGGTTTATATCAATGACTCCTCAAGTTCTCACCTTCCTTTCCTCAGACTATTCTCTCCAGGGTCTTAGAAAGGGCACTTCAGCACTTGCACACAGGCACAGTTCAAGCAGATCTAATCTAAGTCCTGTCTGGCATGGAGCCTGCTCTCTCTCCCTCCCTCAGACACACTCACACGTCTGTCACTTTTGAAGTCCACTTCACTGACTCTCCCTGAACATGGGTCAATGTGAGTTGGAACTGTTGCGACAGGCCTATGCTGGGCAGGCAGAAAAAAAACGTAACTGATCATTTAGAACAGTCAAATCTAGCAAACCCTGAGAACGCACTGTTCCTTAAATTTTATCATTTTCATAATACTGGCTTGCAGCTTAAATTGCATAAAGCAACAACAATAATCCATCACAATGTGTCTTTTTTTTATCCTATCTTGAAATGTAACGAGAGTTTATGATAGTCATGTTTCATGCTAGTCTTATGCAGTTTGATATCTCGAGTTGGGAACATAATTTTTTAAAGAACCAAATGTATTGAATCTTTCCTCAGGTTCTGACACATTAGAAAGTGGCAAAGCAGTGGAGATCTCGTTACATGGTCAGGTAGGAGTACTTTTACAATCAAATGTTGTCACCTTGCATATAATTATGAACAAGGACATATAAGTATCAAAGTCATCCCCTTCTATCCCTCAGAGTTAAACTTCATTTTATTCTGTGCCTTATGAAATATATTACATGTTGACAAATATTAAAATGCAGAGTTGATAAAGTGTTGCGCTGAAATCCTGAAGAAGGGTCCTGCGCAAAACATCAACTCTTTTGCTCCTCAGATGCTGTCCTGACCTGCTGTGTTTGTTCCAGCATCACACTTTATCAACTCCAGCATCTACAGTCCTCACTTTTCCCCCAGTATTAAAAAGCATGCAACGTATTGCTTTTCTGGTGTGAGAAGTGCTGATACTACCGTTCATGGAGGTAAGGCAAAATGTGAAATGAGTCTGCACCAACCTTGTCTCTCCTGAAGCAGCTGCTAACAGATCAGCATTGTAAACTGCGAAAAGGCAAAAGGAGTGATTTAATTTCCTCATTCGCCAAAGATCCATAGACCTTACAAACCGAGGACCACTTCCATCTTGAAGACAAGGGCAGCAACTATATGTTAAGACCACCCAACAGTAGGATCCCGCCCCCCCACCAAGGCACTCACCATCCCGGTTTGGAAATATATCGCCGTTCCTTTACTGTCACGGGTCAAAATTCGGAAATTCCCCCCTTAACAGTATCGGGCAATGAGGGACTGGCAATAAATGCTGGACAGCCAGTGATGCCCACATCCCAAGAGAAGAATTTTAAAAGATTTGAATATTAAAACTTGTGTTGACAACTGCAGCTTGTTAAGAAATGAGTGGACATGTAGTTGCCAGATTCTTGATGTCTTTTAGCCATGCAGGATTCTTTGCTCTATCTGTATTTCATGCATTGCTCACATCTGACATTTACCACAATCGGTTTTTTAACTAGTTAAATGTTTGCATTGTTTTTCCTGTTGCTGAAACACTCTAACTGGTTTTGTTTGAACTCCTAGGTCAAACACTCGAATTCTCAATGGTGTGAAGCACTTTATGATTTCAAAGCAGAAGCTCCTGACGACTTGCCGTTTAAACGTGGGGATCGGATCCTCATCACAGAACACTTGGACTCTGAGTGGTGCAGAGGGAAACTGAATGGGTGTGAAGGGACATTCCCAACTGTGTTTGTGCAAATCTGCTCAGGTAACACCATCGCAAAGACTCCAATCTACACCACAGCAACTGTAGAAAATATCTATTGCTTTTTCTTTTGCTCCTTGAATTTGAAAGCTTTTCTTTACTAAAATGAAAACACAATTCTTCAAACCTAATATAAAAATGGCTTCCTTACATGAAAAGAAGCTGGGAGCTGAACAATAGCAGAGAGGCTTCGGGGCCCCTGTACCTGAAAGCTAGTGAACAGAACAAAACAAATTTAAAAGGCTTGTGAAATGTTAGGTTTAACGTCAAGGAGCTGGAATTCAAAGGTGTAACGTGTTTATTGAAATAGGAAAAATCAGCCAGTATTTGCATGAGAATCAACTAAAAAGGTTCTTGATGTGACATTTTATTTATTCGTGAGATGCTATCTACTTGATGATAAAGTGGAGGCGTTGGGAAGGATGTAGGAACAACAAGGGAAGTGTTGAACACAGTGGGAAGACTTGTTGCCAGCCTGATCCACCTACCTGGTGTGAATGGCAATAAAAGAGACTGGGGGACTTGAAAGGCTAATGATGATCATGAAACTGTTAGCAATTGTCAGACAAACCTATCTAGTTCACTGTAAATTGTCAGGAAGGAATATGCCATCCCTACCTGGTTTGGCCCACACATGACTCTAGACCCACAACAATGTGGCTGACTCTTACCCCGCCCTGTGAGCAGTTAGGGATGGGCAATAAATGTTGCCCTAGCCAAAGATGCTTACATCCCCTGAACAATAATAGAACAAAATGGGTAAGATTTTAATAAGAGGAAATTTAGGGAGGAACCAACTTTTAGACAATATGCAAGACTGAAATTGGTTTCACGTAACACTTTGAACTAGTTGTTTTAAACTATAATATGCTTGTATTTTCAGAGATTATCTTGGTCTATATTTCGTTATTGTTGCTTTGACAACCTTGAGTTATGTTTTCCACCAATGACTAAAAGTAAGTGACACATTTAACTCACCATGTCCTACTGCATACTGTGTGCAGAATCAGGTCCATATAAGTCACTGGGTTCTCAGAGGAATGGGATTTTAGATAACTGGCTGAGTTGAATCCAGATGGACTATAAATCATGTTTCAGGGTAAATTGTGCAATTTTATTTCGCCAAGAGCTGGTGAACTCCAGGAAACCGAGGACCAACATAGTGGACAGCTGTGATTGAGGAGTGACTAACAACAATTTATCTCAATAGTTGTATACAGTTGTATACAAATATGTTGATTTGCATTTTTGTAACCAAGTTGTACCTTCAATATTTTATACAAAAATATTTTTGTTTCAGACAAAACAAACCCCTTAAAACAACAGCCCTCGGGGAATAAAAGAGAAAAAGCCAAGGCACTCTATGACTTTAGTGGGGAGAATACAGATGAGCTCGATTTAAAGGTATGAAATGTGACAAACTTTCTTGAAAACCTATTTTTAAACACTTGATGTTTTTGATTTTGAATTCTGATGGGGGTCAGTGCATCAATCTCTTAATAATGAAAGTTGAGCATCAGTCCAAATGAACAATTGTGATATTCTGTACAGGCACAGAAAAAAAAACAGGGGTTTATCATGGCATATGGATAATGGAGTGAAACTCATCTGAGAAAGTCATTCTTCTGTCGTGCACAGAGCAGTTTGTGGACTTGCCTTGGATGTAGTTTTCATTGTGTGTATGACATTGTTGCTCATATCTAACAGATTCTTTTTGACAGTTTAAGGGGTAATATTTTGACCTCTGGTATAATCCAGACTGCAGGACACACTGTGCAAAATTCGATGATTCTGTTTGTTAGCTTTCCAACATCTTTCTATCTCAGTCCAGCACAACTCTGCCCTGCCTGTAACCCAATGTCACGATAGAGAAACTGCCCTTTTTATTCTTTACTTGTATATCCCGATTTTATCTGATGAGTAGTTGATTGCATTTAGACTGGATGATCAGAACACTAAATTCTAACTCATGGCTGTCAGAATTGATAGTTTTTCAGCTTCTCAGAACAGTTCAAACATGCCTAGCTACCTCTGACGTGCGTATATTTTCAGATTTGTTCTTTTAATTTCAGATTTCCAACATTTGTTTGTGTCATTGAAATTGACTCTTTCCTTCTTCATCAATGCTGCCTGATCTGAACAATTACAGCACTTTTATCTTTATTACAGATTACCATAATCTACACTATTTTTGTCTTTGCACTCAATTACTTGTCATTGTTTCATAAAGAGCAAAAAGGTTCACTAGAAATGAAAGTCACTTAACCTAACTCTTTTTCTAGTGGGATATTTCTTAACATTTTCCCCTTCTGTCCAATGTGAGCATTGATTTCAGTCATCAAACCTTCATTCAATGTGACCAGATGCACTATGAAAAATGTCAGAAAGTTGATCTTGAAGATGAGATGTATCAGAGAACTAGATGTAAGAGAAGGTTGTGACTAGAGGAGATCATGGAGTTAGGGTGGGATATGGCCATTATGAATGTGGTTTTTAAAAAAAACACCATCTTCAATTCATTGCAATAGGAAGTTGATGTAGGTCAATAAGACATGAGTAATGGACATATGCTTGACCAACTAAGGACTCCATGTTATTGGGAGTGGGCAAGAATGTGGACTACGCTCAGATCAATCATTATCTTATTGAAAGGTGGAATAAGGCTCAATGGGACCAAATGACCTATTCCCCCTTCTGCTTCACAACTCCAAAAAGGACAGGATACAGGCTGCTGAATACCCTCAATCTGCTGAATCAAAACTGGGCATCTCTGAGGGCACTGTCAGCCATCTACAGAAGTAGAATTGTATTTGATCATAACATGTAATCTCATTGCCTGACATACCCTCCACTCTGCCATTATCATGAAGTCATGGGAACAACAATGGTTCATTGAGGAGTGTAGTACAGCATGAGCTGTAAAGCAGTTCCAGACATAACTGAAAAGGAGATGCTAACCTGGTGTAAACATACATTGGAATGGATGCATGCTAACAGTCAGAGCAACATGCTACAGACAGAGCGGAGTAATCCCCTAACCAACAGATCACAATAAAGCTCTGCAGTCCTGCCACATGGAGGGTACTGGACAATTAAAGAACTAAAAACAGAAAAGGCAACAGCAGGAACATCCCAATTTTCAATAAGGACCGAGAAAAGGGTTCAGATAAGATTTACAAGGATGTTGCCAGGTTTAGAGGGTTTGAACTATAGGGAGAGGCTAGATAGGCTGGGGCTGTTTTCCCTGGAGCACCGGAGGCTGAGGGATGATCTCACAGAGGTTTATAAACTTATGAGGGGCATGGATAGGGTAAATAGACAAGGTAATTTCCCTGGGGTGGTGGGTTTAGGGTAAGAAGGGCAAGATTTAAAAGGGACCTAAGGGGCAACATTTTCATGAAGAGGATGGTACGTGTATGGAATGAGCTGCCAGAGGATGTGGTCGAGGCTGGTACACTTACAGGCATCTGGATGGATATATGAATAGGAAGGGTTTCGAGGGATACAGGCCAAGTGCTAGTAGGTTGGACGAGATTGGGTTGGGATATCTGGTTGGCATGGATGAGTTGGACCGAAGGGTCTGTTTCCGTGCTGTACATCTCTATGACTCCACAAGGAAAAATACCTTCACTGAGGGTGCTGAGTCTTTGGAATTCTCTGTGAAAACTCAGTCATCGAGCACTGGGATCAATAGATCTCCATGTTTTAAAAATATCCAGGGATGTGCACATAGTGCAGCAAAATGGTATTGAGGTAAAAACTCAGTCACAATCTCTTTGAAAAGCAGAGTAGGTTCAAAGATCTGAATGGCTTACCTTTGCTTCTGTTTCTTATGTTCTGAAGTTTTTGTATCCGTCATCAGCCAGAAATATCAATAGATGATTTATCTTCATTTACTCCATGATCATCAATGGCAATTTGCAGCCATTTTTAAATCACTTCCCGGTAACATCAAGATACAGCTGAAGGCACTGGAGATACGTCCCTGGCCTCCCACATTATCAGGGCTGTATTGCTGAAGATGTGTGCTCCACAACTAGCCACACCTGCCTTCAATCTATTCCAAACAAAACCAGGACAAATTATTGCTCCATCAATTTATTCGATAACAGCAGAAAATTGATTGGGAAGGTTATTGGCAGTACTGTCAGGTGGCATTCATTCATCAATAACCTGCTCTCTGATGCTCAATTCGGGTCTGTTGGGGACACTTAGCTTCAGACTTCATTGCAAACTGGGCCCAAAAGTGGAGAACAGGTTTGAAATGCAGTAGTGAGGTGACAGTGAGTGTCCTTGACACCAAGGCAGCATCTGATGATGTGACATCAAAGGGCCTTAGTAAAATTGAAGATAATGAGAATTTGGGAGAAAACTTTCCAGTGGCTGGTGTCACTGCCAATCTACCCCAGGACATCTTTGCAGGAGTCCCTCAAGATAATCAATCAGCTGCCTCTTTCATGACTTTGTATACAAGAGGTCAGAATTGGGAGGCTGCCTGATTGTTAGTGCTCCATTCCATTCACAGCTCCTCAAGTTAATGACCCAAGTTCCTTGTTACATGCAGCAAATATGCATTTAGGATTAGGCTAATAAATAATAAGTAGCCACACAAGGGCCAAGCAATGAACTTCTCTAGCAAGGATGGCATGGTGGCTCAGCGATTAGCACTGCTGCCTCACAGAACCAGGGTCTCCAGTTCGATTCCAGCCTCTGGTGACTGTCTGTGTGGAGTTTGCACGTTCTCCATGTGTCTGTGTGGATTTCCTCCGGGTGCTCAAGTTTCCACCCACAATCCATAGATGTGCAGGTTAGGTGAATTGACCATGCTAAATTGCTCGTAGTGCTAAGTGCATTTAGTCAGAGGGAAATGGGTCTGGGTAACTTCTCTTCGGAGGGTCGGTGTGGACTGGTTGGGCCAAAGGGCCTGATTCCACACTGTAGGGAATCTAATCAAACCATCTTGTTTTGACATTGATATTGAATGGCATTACTATTGCCTAAGCTACCATCATCAACATCTTGGAGTTATTAGATTAGGTTACTTACAGTGAGGAAACAGACCCTTCGGCCCAACAAGTCCACACCGACCCGCCGAAGCGCAACCCATCCATACCACTACATTTACCCCTTACCTAACACTACGGGCAATTTAGCATGGCCAATTCACCTGACCCGCACATCTTCGGGCTGTGGGAGGAAACCGGAGCACCCGGAGGAAACCCACGCAGACACAGGGAGAACGTGCAAACTCCACACAGTCAGTCGCCTGAGTCGGGAATTGAACCCGGGTCTCAGGTGCTGTGAGGCAGCAGTGCTAACCACTGTGCCACCGTGCCGCCCACAATTCTTGACTAAAAACATCAGTGGGCCAATAATTTAAACATCGTGGCTACAAGAGCAGGTTCTCAGAGCTGGGAACTTTTCAGCAAGTAATTCCCATCTTGACCCCACAAAGTCTGTCTGCTATCTTCAAGCCCAAGTCTTGAGTGGGATGGAATACGATTCATGTACCTGGATGAGTGCAGCTTGAAAAACACTCAAGAAATGTGACACTATCCAGGACAAAGCAGGTGCGTGATTGGCAGCCCATCCACCAGCTTGCATTTTATCCCTTAGTCCTGACGCCAATGCAGAAGTGCAATACAACATCTTGTCAAGGTGGCTCCGAACGACTCTGCAATGGCGCAGCAAGCACAGGGGAGCACCACCACCACTTGCAGATTCCTCTTCAATACACAGACCATCCTGAGTTACTCTTCTCCACTGAGTTACAATCGTGGTACTCCCTTCGCAACAGCAACTTTGTGGATCTCCACCACCTCACTGGTGAAATCCTCACTAACAACAATTCTGAGTGATGTGGTCTTGTGATAACCCTTCAAGAACATTATTTATTTCAATTTATATCTACTTTGATTTTCGTTTGGAAAGAACCAATTGGAGATGTGGGTAACATATGCTGACCTTACTGCCAATGGGTACATTCCATGAATTAATAAAAATTCTTTCTGGATTAAGAATTAAAATTTTAAAAATGTTGTCAGAAATAAATTGTTTTTTTTATAAACAATTAAGCTTCCTGTGACTCTGACTCTAATTGTATAAATGTGGAATTGAGCACAATTTAACTTACACCAGCATTCCTGTGTGTATAAATATTAACTAAATTCTGCAACATTTTTCCACCTCCAGGTTGGAGATATGATAACCATTTTAGAACATGTAGATACTGATTGGCTGAAAGGAGAACTACACGGGAAGGAGGGAATATTTCCAAGGAGCTTTGTCCAGCTTCTTCAAGACCAGTTATGAACTACCTTGTATTTAGGCTGAGGAAGACCATACAGCATGGAGCAGAATTGAACTTTGTCATTATATGTATCAAGACACATGAGCAAACGGGCTGTACAGAGCGTGACAGACTGAAAGAGACACAACCGCTGTTGGAGAACTAATGAATCAAAAATTCCATTACCTATGAACTAAGACGTACTGTAAATATCTGGGAGCAGGAGCTGGGTCAGTGGTCAGAATTCAGATTTTGGTGATTAAATACACATTATAATTTTACTGTAACACATTTACATGTCAGTATTGAAAGACAGATTCCAGTACTGAATCGGAAACAATGTCGAAATTTTTAAAAGACAGTTAAAAGAAAATCCATTGATGCCTGCATGTGCTGGTGCTGACATCAGAAGGGCTGGTTTTCCCATTCTTGCTGTCATCCTTTAACTTGCATACAAATTGCAAAAACACTTTAATGTAATCTCAGTAAATAACTCTGATTTGCACAGTATATCTTTTATCTTTTGATTGCATTGTTTTTGAAGGCAATATGGTTTATTTTCCTTTTAATGATCAGTGCCTCTTAGTATTGCTGTGGTATTATCATTCAGCAATAACTGAACAAGTTATTCTGGAACAAATTATTCTTTTGTGGATTCCTTACTGGTAATATTTCAAAATATCATTGTTTTGTGATAAAAGTTTCAATAAAAAGTATTTATTTCATTGATGTAGAATGTTTTGAATTAGGAAGCAATCAATTTACAGCACTATATAGAACTACAGCACAGAAAAGGCCCTTCAGCCCAGTGAATCTGCACCCGTCAAAAACAGCCACCTGTTTTAATCTCATTTTCCAGCACTTGGCACCATAAATTCATATGTAAATACTTCCAAACTGTAATGAGGGTTTCTGCCCCTACCAAATTCCCACCACCCTCTGGGTGAAAGAAATTTTTTTAATCACATCTCTTCTATAAACTACCTGTCGCCTAGCTTAATTGTATGCCCCCTGGTAACTGATCACTCCATTAACAGTAGAGGTTCCTTCCTGTCCAACCTGTAACTAATATGTTCCTCATAATTTTATGCATCTCAATCATGTACCCCCTCATTCACCTCTGCTCCAAGTAAACTCATTATTACTCAGCAGTCAGCTTATTTTACATGATTTAACTTATTAATTTACATAAAATGCAGCATTATTCATCCTGCTCAATATCTGAGCTCAAATCACAGAATTAAAATGCAATTTTCTGACAGCGTACATTGCCATCTAGTGGTCTAGAGTCTTCATTACCAATTTCCATTGTAAACAAAATTCGGCGACCATGGAGTCATAGAGATGTTCAGCACAGAAACAGACCCTTCGGTCCAACTTGACCATGCCGACCAGCTATCCCAGCCCAATCTAGTCCCACCTGCCAGCACCCGGCCCATATCCCTCCAAATCCTTTTAAATGTTGCAATTGTACCAGCCTCCGCCACTTTCTGTTGCAGCTCATTCCATACACGTACCACCCTCTGCGTGAAAAAGTTGCCCCTTATGTCTCAACCTCTCCCTATAAGCACAAATCCTCCAACCCTGGCAACATCCTTGTAATTTTTTTCTGAACTCTTTCAAGTTTTACAACATCTTTCCAATAAGAAGGAGACTAGAACTGCACGCAATATTCCAAAAGTGGCCTAACCAATGTCCTGTACAGCAGCAACATGACCTCCCAACCCCTGTACAGCCAAAAGTAAGCAATTGTGTTTGTGTCTATAAATCCTATCAATTCCAGTTGCATTCAATATACTAGAAATACTTAATCCAAAGGGAATACTTTTCAAAAGCTCTTCGATGGTAGGTCATCATTAGGTCAGAATAGATGAAGTCAGGTCATAAGTAGCAGAGAGGATGGTATAATGCTGTTAAACTACAAAGATCAGGGCTGAAAACTGCTATTGATGGCCTCGTCTATGTCAGAATCAGAAGTAAAATATTGAACATTTGTGGACAATGTGAAAATATGAGATTAATAGGTGAAGATCAAGAATGTGAAGCTGGAAAAGCACAGCAGGTCAGGCAGCATCCAAGGAGCAGGAGAATCGACATTTCAGGCATAAGCCCTTCATCAGAATGAGGCTTGTGGGCTGAGATAAATTGAGGGTACGGTAGACAAGAATGCAATAGGTAAGTGAAGGTGGGGGTGGGGGTGGTGATAGGTCGGAGAGGAGGGTGGAGTGGGTAAATGGGAGAGACATGGACAGGTGAAGGGGGCAATGCCGATTTAGAGGCTTGGGACTGGGATAAGGTGGGGGGGGGCGCGAAATGAGGAAACTGGTGAAATCCACAGTAATCCTGTGTGGTTGCAGGGTCCTGAGGCGGAGGAGGAGGTGTTCTTCATCCAGGCATCAGGTGGTAAGGGTTTGATGATGAAGTCCCACAAGTAGGCGTCCTGTCTCCCCACTGTAGAGGAGACCACAACGGATAGAGAAGATGACATTTGTGTAAGTACAGGTTAACTTGTTAGATGTGGAAGTATTCCGTGGGGCCTTAGATGGAGGTGAAGGGGGAGGTGTAGGCGCAAGTTTTGCAGTTCTTGCATTGGCAGGGGAAGGTGCTGGGAGTGGGGTGTGGGCTGGTGAGGGCATGGATCCAACAAGGAGGGAATGGTCTCTCCAAAACGCTGATAGGGGTGGAGCAGGAAATAGATCCCTAGTGGGAATGAATTCCACCGTAGAAAATCCCAGATGGCCTCCTCCTTCATAATCCACCCCACCAGCCCACACTCCAATCCCGGCACCTTCCCCAGCCAATGCAAGGAAAGCAAAATCTGTGCCCACCCCTTCTCCCCTCACCTCCATCAAAGGATCCTTCCACATTCAACAGAAATTCACCTGTACTTCCACACATAGAAAAATACAGCGCAGTACAGGCCCTCTGGCCCTCGATGCTGCGCCTACCTAACCTACACTAGCCCACTATCCTCCATATGCCTATCCAATGCCCGTTTAGATGCCCATAAAGAGGGAGAGTCCACCACTGTTACTGGCAGGGCATTCCATGAACTCACGACTCACTGAGTAAAGAATCTACCCCTAACATCTGTCCTATACCGACCTCTCCTTAATTTAAAGCTATGCCCCCTCGTAATAGCTGACTCCATACGTGGAAAAGGGTTCTCATTGTCAACCCTATTTAAACCCCTAATCATCATGTACACCTCTATCAAGTCATCCCTAAACCTTCTTTTCTCCAATGAAAACAGCTCCAAGTGCCTCAGCCTTTCCTCATACGATCTTCCTACCATACCAGGCTACATCCTGGTATACCTCCTCTGCACCCGTTCCAGTGCCTCCACATCCTTCCTATAGTATGGCGACCAAAACTGCACACAATACTCCAGATGTGGCCGCACCAGAGTCTTATACAACTGCAACATGACCTCAGGACTCCAGAACTCAATTCCTCTACCAATAAAAGCCAGGACGCTATATGCCTTCTTCACAACACTATTTACCTGGGTGGCAACTTTCAGAGATCTGTGTACATGGACACCAAGATCCCTCTGCTCATCCGCACTACCAAGTATCCGACCATTAGCCCAGTACTCCATCTTCTTGTTACTCTTACCAAAGTGAATCACTTCACACTTCCCTACATTGAACTCCATTTGCCACCTTTCTGCCCAGCGCTGTAACCTGTCACATCCTTCCTCACTGTCAACAACTCCACCAACTTTCGTATCATCCGCATACTTGCTCACCCAACCTTCTAGCCCCTCCTCCAGGTCATTTATAAAAATGACAAACAGCAATGGTCCCAAAACAGATCCTTGCGGAACACCGCTGGTAACTGCACTCCAAAATGAATCTTTACCATCAACTACTACCCTCTGTCTTCTTCCAATTCCTAATCCAAACCTCTAACGCACCCTCAATGCCATACCTCCGTATTTTTTGCAGTAGCCTACCATGGGGAATCTTATCAAACGCCTTATCAAACATCATCTACTGTATCCGTTGTGGTCTCCTCTATATTGGGGAGACAGGAGCCAAGTTGCAGATCGTTTCAGATAACATCTCTGGGACACCCGCACCAACCAACCCCACCACCATGTGGCTGAACATTTCAACTTCCCCTCCCACTTCACCAAGGACATGCAGGTCCTGGGACTCCTCCATCGCCATACCTAACCACCTGATGGCTGGAGGAAGGGTGCCTCATCTGTCTTGGGACCCTGCAACCACACAGTATTAATGTAGATTTCACCTGTTTCCTCATTTCGTCTCTTTCCCCACCCCCCCCCCACCTTATCCCAGTCCCAAACCTCCAACTCTGCACCACCCTCTTGATCTATCATCTTTCCCATCTATCCGCTTCACCCTCCTCTCCGACCTATCACTCTCTCCCGCACCTTCCTTTACCTCGCACTCTCAGCTACCTTGCCTCCAGCCTCACCCCTACCCTCCCTCCCATTTATCTGACCCCAGCCCACAAGCTTCATTCCTGATGAAGGGCTTTTGCCTGATTCTCCTGCTCCTCGGAGACTGTCTGACCTGCTGTGCTTTTCCAGCATATTCTCAACTCATCTGCAGCGTCTGCAGTCCTCACTTTCTCCTCGTTATTAAGTGAGGGACTGCAATAAATACATTAATAAACTTGAAGAATGAACATACAATTGGTGAATAAACTTTAAAGTGTGAGTTGAAACATGTTAGCAGAAAGAATAAAGGTGTGTATTACTGGGAAGAATAGTAAGCATTTCTGTTGGAAAATGTATCCAGTTAGGGTGGCAGAGCAGAGAAAACTGGGCACACAGATACACAAAGAATTAAAAGTAATGAGGGTTACTAAGGTCATCGGGGGGGGGGAAAAAAGCACTTAGGCTAATTAACAGAATGATGGAATTGAAATAGAGATTTTGACAATCTAGATATCACTTGGATAGTTGTGAACAGTTCTGGTCTCCATTTAGTGGCATTTTTAATGGCACTGGATAAGGTGCAAAGAGGTTTAATAATACCAGAACTGAAAGGTTATACACATCAGCAAAGATTGAACAGGCCAGGGCTGAATTGTTAAGAAAGGTCCCTAAGGATTTGATTGCAGGGTTTGTTTGGGAGACAGATGCGCCAACACCATGGGAGATCAGAACCATGGAGGACCAGACAGTCAAGGGAAATGGGATTCAAACCAAGAATTTCACATTGTGACAGCTACAAATAGTTGAATTTAAGAGGAAGCTAAATAAGGCGTCATCGCCTTAGAAGAAGGGGTAGCAAATTTAAAAGTGAGTTCAGGACAAACAACATCTCCCAAAGGGTTGTGCATTTGTGGAATTTGCCTCCCCAAAGTGTGTTGGCTTCTGGGACAGGGAGTAAATTTAAGGAGAAGTTAGATTTTTAATTGGCAGTGGGTTGAAGGGTGAAGGAGAGAAGGCAGGAAAGTGGAGAGGAGTAGCATTTCAGCCATGATTGAATAGCGGAGCAGACTCAATGGGCCGAATAGCCTAATTCTGCTCCTATATCTTATGAACTCATGAACATTTAAACACAAGGGAGAAATGAATGGACCTATATGTTAATGTGATTAGATGGACAATAAATGGAAGCTTCCATTGAACGTACGCACCACCGTGGACATGTCCTGTTTCTGTGCTGTCAAAGTTATGAAGTAGCTTTCAGCATTTCCCAAATTTGAGAACATTCTACGCCCTTCTCAATTCTCTTCCACTAAAAGATGTACTGAGTCATCAGCAGAGGGAGACAAGAGTTAAGTACTAATCAGAAAAATATTTCCAACTTACTTGCTACCTGAGAGAAGAAGGAATAGACCACCTGAATGACAATCAAAATATAAAGAACATCTCTGAGCAGGAGGTTGTCCAAGTAGTGGTTGTGGTTGGGAAGGTAATATGTAGTTATAAAGAATTCCATATTATGGGGGAACCGAAAGCATCCTTGGTAAACAGGATCGAGTCTCACTTAGTATGGTCTCTGCATGGTACAGGGTGAAGAACATCTCAAAACACTTTGAAAAGGTACTGGTAGGAAACAAGAGTGGTGGAGGGTTGTTTTTCGGACTGAAGGCCTGTGACCGTGGTGTTCCACAGGTATCGGTACTGGATCCACTTTGTTAGTTATATTATTGGTCTGGATGAAAATAGAGACATGATGAGTAAGTTTGGACAGTGGAGATGATTATCTTAGATTACAAAGAAATCTTGATCAATCATATCAATGGGCCGAGCAGCAGCAGATGGGAGTTTAATTTGGATAAATGTGAGGTGCTGCATTTTAGTAATACAAACAAGGACAGGTCCTATACAATTAATAGTAGGGACCTGAGTAGTGTTGTTGAACAGAGAGACCCAGGGGTTTAGGTATATAATTCTTTGAAATTTGCGTCATAGGCAGACAGGATGGTTAAGAAGACATTTAGCACACTTGCCTTCATTGTTCAGACCTTTGAGTATAGAAGTTGGGATGACATGTTGAAGTTGTACAGGACATTGGTGAGGCCTATCCTGGAGTGTTTTGTGCAGTTCTAGTTACCTTCTTATTGGAAGGATATTATTAAATAGGAGAAGGTTCAGAAAAGATTTACCAGAATGTTGCCGAGAATAGAGGGTTTGAGATATAAAAATAGGCTGGGTAGGCTGGAACTTTTTTTTCACAGGAGTATTAGAGGTTGAGGGTTGACCTTATTGAAGTTTATAAAATCATGAGGGGTATAAATAAGGTGAATAACATGGGTCTTTACCTTAGGGTGGGGATGTTCAAAACTAGGGGTCATATTTTTAAGATGAGAGGTGAAACATTTTAAAAGGGCATAGAAGCAACTTTTTTGTTACAGAGTGGTTCGTGTGTGGAATGAACTACCAGAAGAATTGGTGGACAAGGGTACAGTTATACTGTTTAAAAGACTATTGGAAGTACATGAATAGTAAAGATTTGGAAGGACATACGCCCAGTGCAGGCAGGTGGGACGAGGTCAGCATGGACTGGTTGGACTGAACAGTCTACTTCCTTGCCATATGACTCTAATGAGGGAGGGATGATCTGTTGTTGTGGTTCATGTTAGACCAAGACCATTGTGAAGAGTAGGCAAGAGGTCTTGTTTGGAGAGCACTAGGAGCTGAATTTATTTTTAAAAGGATTGTAATCTTTGAATTACAGGGCAACCCCCATATCTACAGAATAGTTTTCCACAGTTTCAGTCACCCACAGTTTACCGTGGTTCAAACATATTATAGGGAATCTTCCAAAACCTGGAATCGGGGGTTGCCGGGAAGGTAAATTTGCCATTTAAATAAATCAGTTCTCTCCTATCTGCAATAAATCTTGGAACATATCTCTCGCGGGTATGGGGGAGGGGAAACTAATGAATTCATCTATCATATGTAAATTGGCAGACAGATGAGTAGGGAGCATATATCTGATGAAAGAAGTGGTATAGACCCAGTATTAGGTTAGAAAGGAATTCTGAGGTTGGGCTGCACACCTGAACCAGGCTGCGACTGGGATTCTTAGGGAAAAGGTGAGATAGCAAAGTCAGAACAAACTTAATAAGTAATTGCTCCAAAACAAATTAAAGGGAGGAGAGTAGAGTTGCCTCTCACAATGTGCTCCAAGATAATCTTCCAGTTCAGGATCCGCTTCATGAAACTCGATCAGACATGCTCACATTTCTTCTTCGAGAGGGGACATAGGGAAAGCTCTGTGATCAGCAGCCTGAAGGAAAAAGATAGCTCAGTAACATCATCTCAGTCTGTATCCTGAGGATGTGCGTGCAATTTGATAGGCCAGGATGTGCAGGAAGTGAACAAGAGTATGCCTCTGGTATGTGCAAATCTACGAGGAAGGGCATCATCACCCTCATCTACATGGGAGCAAGTTAAAAATTGGTGACCGATCTCACAGCTGAATGCAGATTACAAGATCTTATCTAAGGTCTTAACAAAACAGGTCAGATCTGCTCTGGGATTGGTGATTCATCCCAAACAAACCTGTGCTGTACCAGGTAGGATGATCTCTTGAGAACATTGAACTGGACAACTGCCACATAGCCTTGACCAGGAGAAGGCCTTTAACAGGAATGTCTGCATATTTCTGCAGCATTTCAGAAGAGACTGCTTACCAGAGTGATCTTTTGTAGGGTTAAGGACTATATTAATGGTCTGAGATGTGGAGACTGAAACTTAGCACTGTGGGGTTCACAGAAAACTGTGCTATAATGCTCAAGGTCACAAGCCCTTGCCCAAGCCTAACTGAGGTCAAGCAGTCACGAACCACAATCTCCCAAAGATCAGCTTGACTAGGACAAATTCTAAAGGAAATCAAACATCTCTATACCTATTTGATCATTTATTTGGAAAGACAAGGACTGATTAGGGATAGTCAACATGGCTTTGTGCATGGGAAATCATGTCTCACAAACTTGATTTGAATTTTTTGAAGAAGTAACAAAGAGGATTGATGAGGGCAGAGCAGTAGATGTGATCTATATGGGCATTCAACAAGGTTCCCCATGGGAGACTGATTAGCATGTTTAGATCTCATGGAATACAGGGAGAACTAGCCATTTGGATACAGAACTGGCTCAAAGATAGAAGACAGAGGGTGGTAGTAGAAAGTTGTTTTTCAGACTGGAGGCCTGTGACCAGTGGAGTGCCACAAGGATCAGTGCTGGGTCCTCTACTTTTTGTCATTTACATTAATGATTTGGATGTGAGCATAAGAGGTACACAGTAAGCTTGCAGATGACACAAAAATTGGAAGTGTAGTGGACAGCAAAGAAGGTTACCTCAGATTACAAGATTTTGATCAGATGGGCCAATGGGCTGAGAAGTGGCAGATGAAGTTTAATTTAGAAAAATGTGAGGTGCTGCGTTTTGGGAAAGCAAATCTTAGAAGGACTTATACACTTAATGGTAGGTAGTGTTGTTGAAAAAAGAGACCTTGGTGTGCTGGTTCATAGCTCCTTGAAAGTGGAATCCCAAGTAGATAAGATAGTGAAGGCGGCATTTGGTATGCTTTCCTTTATTGGTCAGAACATTGAGTATAGGAGTTGGGAGGTCATGTTGCGGCTGTACAGGACATTGGTTAGGCCACTGTTGGAATATTACGTGCAATTCCGGTCTCCTTCCTATCACAAAAATGTTGCAAAACTTGAAAGGGTTCAGAAAAGATTTACAAGGATGCTTCCACGTTTGGAGGATTTGAGCTATTGGGAGAGGCTGATCAGGCTGGGGCTGTTTTCCCTGCAGCATTGGAGATGGAGGGATGACCTTGTAGAGATTTACAAAATCATGAGGGGCATGGATAGGATAAATAGACAGTCTTTCCCCTGGGATGGAGGAGTCCAGAACTAGACAGCATAGGTTTACAGTGAGAGGGGAAAGATATAAAAGAGACCTAAGTGGTAACTTTTTCACTCAGTGTTTGGATTGAGCTGCCAGAGGAAGTGTTGGAGGCTGGTACAATTGCAACTTTGCAAAGGCATTTGGATGGGTATACAAATAGGAAGGGTTTGGAAGGCTTTGAGCCAGGTGCTGGCAGGTGGGACAATTGGGTTGGGATATCTGATTGACATGGACGGGTTGGACGGAAGGGCCTGTTCCCATGCTGTACATCTCTATGATTCTATTGTCCCATACGTCATTGCGAAGATGGGCCTGTGAAACTCAACCATATTGGCTTTGTTGTGGATAAGGAGGTGGAGGAGACAACAGCGAAGGAATGCCAAGTCCTCACAACAGAGATGAGGTTCAGGTGGAACAGGCAGGACCAGATCTTCAGTACTGTCATGCTGCAACAGGGTCTAAGTCATTGCACCCACCTGCAAACATGTGAATACCAATGCCAGGTATCTTCACATGGCATGGCATGCTATCACCTACATGTGCCTTCTGCAGGGAGCTCTGCATCTGAAAGGCTCAACACAACAGGACTGAACTTTGTCATCAGCTTCTTTCAAACCACAACAGCTGGTGTGGTGTCCCCCATTAAATGATGCTTGATAGTAGCTCATCAGGAGACTGGTACAGTGAAATGCATTGACTTTATGTAATGCGGTCAATGTTGCATTGTAGGAGCAGATGGGTTTTCGGTGTTGGTTATAGCCTTACATAAGTGAGCTGCAGCATACTGAAGGCAGCAGGTTTCAGGTTTTGTAGGTATTCATCCAGTTTAGCAAATAAACCATACATGTGACTTGCTAGATCGGAAAGAAACTGGATATGAATGTTACCACCTAAATACATCATTTCCAGTTGAGTCGATTGTGGTCAAAATACAAAACATTAACCCTAAACCCAATGATCTACTTATAAAGACATTGGTAAAGGCCTGAAAATGACCTTCGACGATCACCGTTACAAGATATCTTCATCACTAGCTTCTTTGAATCCTCATACCCTGGGCTGTGAAAAATGCGATTATCAATTATTCCATACAAGATGCATGCATCATTAGTTACCATTCAAGCATAGGTCTGCATGATTATTATTAGGGTATGTGTCGAGATATAACGTTTTTATGCTGAATGCAAATGATTGCTTTATGCCATGAAGTGAAAAGTAGATATTTTCTGTAGCTACAAATACTACACCAGACCTTTAATAGCAATTTGTCACTCATGAAAGATAGTTAGTGCAATTTAATGATGCACTGAACACCTAATTAATCTTTGCCTTAGTATCAAAAATAGCATTTCAATCAAGGGTTTTCCATCTTATATAGGACCAAGTTATAACACATTAAAAAATATAGGGCAAATTTAAGGGTTTATCACTGAACATTAATCATTGCAGAACTAGGAGAAGATATTAAATTTATAATTGATCTTTTTGTCACCTATATTTAAATCTCAAAAACACAGTTTACTTGAAAAGGTCACAGTTACAAGATAGTGAACATTCTAACTTGCAGCTGAATCTTTACGAACTCATCTCAGTTAAAAGGCAAGGACAGGATGGAAATCATATGCATCAAAAGATCCATAATGTAGGCTTGGAAGGACAGGAGATGCAAACAGTTTACATGAAGTACTACAGGTGGAGTGGGCAAACAGTGTTTACCACGAGCAAGTCCAGGCCATCAACGACAAATATCTTCTCAGCAAGAACCAAGGAGAAAAGAAAATGGGGTATTAAAAACAAAATGTTTAACGTAATGCTGGTCTTTAACTCAAGCGTGAAGGGTCACAAAAGGGGAATTTACATTTCAGCTGCATTTATGCCCTGGTCAGATCACTGCACTCAGTAAGTACCGTATTGACACTGATAGGATAAGGTCAGATTCACCAGTGAGATATATTCGGAGGGTGGTGTGCATAAATTTGGCTTGGCTCACTGTTACCATTTTAAAATTTAAAATTATACTAAATTAAAGAAAATATGGTCAAAGAAATGTTTTATTATACATATTTAGACAGTTTCTTGAACCGGGGGTTCATATCCATCAGCTCGATCCACTTTAGCACCAGTTTCTTCACCTGATGGTTTGCCTGAGCCACTTCCTCCTTCACCATGCAGTTCCATCAGTTTGCCCACTGGAAGAAAGTATTGTTTTCAATTACCTTAATTAGGTCAGCTCATTTGGCAAATGAAAATTCACAATTTACAGATTAATCTTTGAACAAAGTGTTTTAGACATTTGTCCACTCACCTCATGATTAAATAAGCTTACTGTAAACTTGAAAGGGTTCAGAGAAGATTTAAGGATGTTGCCATGGTTGGAGGGTTTGAGAAATGAGAGGCTGAATGGGCTGGGGCTATTTTCCAGGTGCTTCAAAGGCTGAAGGGTGACCTTATCGAGGTTTATACATCATGATGGACATGTGTAGTGTGAACAGACATGGTCTATTGCCTGGGGTGGCAGAGTTCAAAATTACAGGGTATAGGTTTACGGTAAGAGAGGCAAGATTTAAAAGGAACCAAGGGACAACATTTTCATTCAAATGGTGGTGCCTGAATGGAATGAGTTGCCACAGAAAATGATGGAGGCTGGTACAAGTACAATATTGCAAAGGTATCTGGATGATTATATGAATAGGAAGGGTTTAGAGTCATATGGGTCAAATGGGACTAGATTAGTTTAAGATATCCGGTCAGCAAGGACAAGTTAGACCTAAGGGTCTGCTTCCATGTTTCTCAAGGATTCTTATAGGGTTCTAACAGTTTGTCTACTAACCCAACCATTTTGGTTAAACATGGCACACTGTTTCTATCTATCCCCATTGCCTCTGTCCTCTACTACACAGAAGGGTTGAGGGCAAGCATGATGGAGTGCAAGAGAGAAAGAGCGAAACAACATGCGAGAGAGAGAGCGCAACAGTAAAGTTCAATTAAGACAACAATTTTATTAGTCATGATCTCAATGAAAGGCAGATAGCTTGTGCTGGCATCAGTAAACAAAATATATACAAAACCTGGAGCACGAAATGAGGATACATAGAAGTAGTCAAATAAATCATACTCATTCACGAGCTGTGCATGAATTGCCCATCACTAATAGTGCTCATGATGTTGGCAAGCCACCTTTGCAAATCACTGCAACCCACCAGGTGCAGGGACATTCCCAATGCAATTTGAAAGGTAGTTCCAGGATTATGATGCAGCAACAAGATTTGAACAATATCATTCCAAGTCAGTACAGTGAATGGCTTACAGGGGAACTTGCAGATGGTGGCATTCCCAGGTTATCTGCTGCCCCTGTTATTCTAGGTGGAAGTGGTTTGGCATGTGGCAAGTGCGAAGGAGCCTTGGTAAATTTTTGCACCACATGATACACACTAATACGGAGTTGGTGATGGAGCGAATAAATGTTTGTGGATCCTTTTATTTGGTGTCAATCAAGCTGGCTGCTTCGTCCTGGGTACTCTCAAACTTCTAGAGGATGGCTAGAGGAACCGTACTCATCCACACGAGTGGGAAGGATTTCATCGCACCCCTGACTACACCTTGTAGATGATGGGCAGCCTTTGGGGAGTCAGGTAAGCTGTTCCAAGCAGTATCCCAAGTCTATAATTTGCTTTTTTAGTCAACAGCTGTATCACTGGTTCAGTTCAGTTTCCCGTGCAAGGCAACCTCCACATTATCCACACAACAAACGTAATCCCATTGAATGTTATGGAGCAATAATTGGATTCACTGGGACTTTGCTGGGTAGATTCTCGTGCTCCCAACTACACTGGAACAACTTGGAAAAGGTTCTAACTAATTTCTAGGACATGTGTTCAAGTATTATCACCAGAATGTTGACTGGACCCATTAACATTCACAGCATGTGGCCCTTCAGCTGTTTCTTGATATTGGTGCATAATCCTTTATCTGAAATGCTCGGGACCAGCTGATTTTCAGAATTCAGATTTTTTCGAATTTCAGAATAAGTAAGTGACAGTTTGATGGTGAAATTTTTAAAAATCTTCCCGCAGAACAGACTTGCTGTGAATAAAACGGGTCCTGATACAGAACTGAGGCCTGCCAATGCTGGGCCATACCCCCACATGAGTGACAAGCATCGAGTGGCTGTGGATTTGGGTTAACCGTTTGCACGCCAAACAACCTTGTCAATGAGAAAAAAAAGCTTCACAAAAAACTCTTCAGTCTTTGGAGCTTTTCCGATTTCGGATAAAGGGTTGTCTACCTGTATTGTATGGAGAGAATTAAAATTAGCTAAAGGCTGGCAGCTGTGATGCTGGGGACCTCAGGAGAAGGCTGAGATGGACCTTCCTGTTGGTACTGCTGGCTGAAGACAGATGCAAATGTATCAGCTTTGTCTTTGACACTGACGTGCTGCGTTTCCCATCATTAAGCATCAAGATGCCCAAAACATTAAATAGAAAATGTTCTCTAGCCAGACCCAACCTCAAATCTCTCCCGTCTCTAAAAACACTGCAACCTCATTTTTCCCAATTTTCACAACCTCTTCCTATTTAATTAATTCTTTCCTTCACACACACAAAAAAAACTTTGCAAGAGGAAGTACTGAATAATTTTTTTAAAAAATAGGAGACTGGCATCTCCTACCCAATGGAGACTCCCACCCAATGTTTTAAATATGAATAGCCTGAAATGGGAAGATGTAATTCTCCAAAGTAAGTCTCTTAATTTTTGGCTCTGGAATCTATAATGAGGTAGTGTTTAAATGTTGTTCAATGCTATTTATGATTTGATGGATTTGTAAAATAGAAATCACAACAAACAAAAAGGTACAAGAATAATCAAGACTTACATTCAAACTTGGGCTTCTTTAACATTTTGACTTTTCGCACATAAACGTCGTGAAGAGGGTAAATGGACTGACAAGCTTTTTCAATGTCCTTACCAATGCTGTCTGGGATCCTAAAACGCAAATATTACACTGTTAAGAGCATGACAGGAACTACTAACATTTAAAATAAACCTACTTACTCCCAGATTAGATATTGTGTGGTTTAGACCTATTGTAGTCTTTACACTTCTTTACTAAAAATCCAAACTTAAAGCTTGGCAGACACCAGCTTCACGCCTGCACTTGAAAGTTTCAGAGTTCATTCTAGATTACAAAGACCACCAAGAAAACAAGTGGGTTTTAGACCAGAAAACGATAGGAACTGTGATGCAGCCATTTTCTCTACATCAAAACTACCATGTAACTGTAGACTCATCTGCACTAAAATACCAATTTTCTAAGATAGAAATAATGAATTTCTCTCAATGTTATCCATGCTCCCACGGAGGGTATTATTAATCTTCAACATTAGATTGGTAACAAGAGCTTGCAGCACAGAATCTTACATAGTAAACAACTAAGCAGTCATGGATTTAGAATTCAAAAAAGGGTTTTGCCCGGACAATCAAGTTTTTCTTTTCTACAACCCCAATAATGTACTCCATAGCTCAGCATTAAAGACTAACAGGGCAGGACGACGTCATATTACAAGCATGGAAATGACCAATGAATTTGTCACATTCCTCCATGATAATATCCCTTCCCTGATTACAGATCCCTGGCTAATTACTACCACACAGCTTATTCCCTCAGAAAGCAGACTAATAAAAGAGATGCAGCACAGCAAAAGCCTGATCTTTTCCTCAACCGATATTCACATACATTAACTTCATTCAAATGTGGCACCCAAATTTCATCCATGATGTGGAGGAGCAGATATTGGACTGGGATGGACAATTCAAAAACAATACAAGTTATAGCCCAGCAGATTTATTTGAAACCACAAAGCTTTCAGAGCCTCGCTTCTTCTTTACCTACTAGCTACCTGAAGAATGAGCAAGACTCCAAAAGTTTGTGGTTTCAAATAAACCTGTTGGACAATAACCCCTGTTTAATGCAGGTAGACAAGGCATATCTCTAGTTACACAGACCAACATCAATTTTCTCCAATAAAGTCAGTAAATAGAGAGACTTAAATTTATGGTCTGACTTTAAAATGCCAATATTAATTTTGCAAGACTAACAATTGGGAACAAACAAAACAATGGAAGCACTAAGCAGAACATAAACCACTTCTGAGGAGGAAATGGTTAATATTGCACATTATTGCTAAATATGACCAATTCTGACAAAATACCAACATAACAAATAGAGAATAGTACATGAAGCAAAGAACAAATGAAATGTGTGAGAAAGGATGGAAGGTGGAAGTGATTAAACAACAAAAACAGAACCATCGCCAGCATGTTTAAAATGTAGCAATGGCTCTAATCTGAAATTACTGAAATCAGCGTGGAGTTCACAAATCTGCAAAAGACAGAGGTGCAGTTTCCCAAGCTTTCAGTGAACTCCAATAGTGTGGGAGGCTGACACAGATCAGAATGAGTGGGGGATTAAAACTAAAGCTATTAGCTTCTGGAAGCTCATGGGCAGACGTGCACCTAGCAAAGCAATCCCAAACTACAGAACCCCACATTGCCTATAGCAAAAGATAGTTTACAAAACTGAAAACACATCACAATTTCATCTGGAACATGTTTGACACTGTGGATAGTGGAAGGTAGATAATGAAGCAAAGCTATCAGGATGTGGGAGTGTGCGCTAGGGATGATGGAAAAAAGGTACAGGATGTCACAGTGGAAACAGTTCCATGCAGGAAGTGGGTGCAGGCAGCGGCGGCTGGGGTTGGGGGGGGGGGGGGGGGGGGGGGGGGGGGGGGGAGGAGGAGAGTATAGTATTCAAGTTTGCTGTGTGAGACAGTGGGTATAAAGGTCAGTAACGAATGGCAGGTGCCATGGAAGGAAAGAGTCAGACTTAGACCATGTAAAAACAAGCGATGCAGAAACTCAAAGGTAATGATGAATATATTTTCCAGTTTAGGCAAAACCAGAAGCTGGAACAAATAGCTAATGTACACGAAAAAGGGTGAGAACTGTGGATAAAGAAAGAAGAACTCTCTCTATGCATGCTACAATTAAACATAGCAAAGACTCTCAGATTTTAACTTGGAGGAAGCCAGCAGAATCATGTTATTCATTACAAGGACAGGTTCAAACAGGTAGAGGATGGTGATAGATGGGATTCTGTTCTACAGATTATCTAGGTGGTAATGGAGATGTTGTGGCATTGAATACCCATACTAAAAAGACAATAAGGACCAGGAACGAAACAGGGGGAGGTCATTGGTAAAGCTGTAAATGTAACTCTTGAAGAATCAAGGTTAGCAAGTACTTCCCAGCTGGAAGCATCCAGGCTAACTATACCTGTCGACCCTACTACAAACAACCAGACTCCATTCTGCTGCCTCAAACTTAAGACTGCAACCTTGTGTCATATTCAACCCAGAGATAAACTTCTGACTATACGTCCACAACATCAGTCAACCTACTTCCACGTCCTGCACATCTCACCCAATTCCCCACTGCCACAGACCAACTGTAGCTGAAATTCCTACCTAGTTTAACCTCTCCAAACAAGTTCCACAACTGCCATGGAATAAGACAGCTAAAGCAAATCAAAAATGACATCTCTCTTCACCTTTCACCTCTCTGCAGTCTGCGACAGGAGCAATTATAATCCCTCTTAAAATTTTCTGTTCTGTTCAGTTCCATACTCACCAAACCATACCAATTTACTGTAACTGACTTATTAAATCATGAACTTCAGTACCTCTTGGTGGCTTTATCCTTAGACATAGGAGAGCTGCCACATATTTGTTGGCAACAGTCTTCCCACCAAGAAGACTCCTCATTGCTCATCTTGTCAAACACCCTACTCAACATGCAAAACCTGTAACCTCTTCCCCTTTATAACCTCACCAAGCAAATTTAGTGTGGTGGCAGTGCATCATGTCCAAACCAGCATCCAGTAAAAGCAACTCAGTTAATCCACCTCTCCAGCTGATCCCTGTAAACTGTCTCCTCAGATGTTTGTTCAACTTTCAAAAGTGCCATTAAGTCTGCTTCCACCACACTCTCAGACAATGCATTCCCGTGCAATTTGTGTTCGTATTTCAGATCTTAGTCACTTTCTATGGAAAGGTTTTCCATAACGGTGCAGCCGTTTATACTGACAATCTTACTGTCCTCTGGTTCTCTACCTTTCTACTGACAGAGCAGTTTCTTGTTATTTTATGAATCCTTCATACTTTGAACACAAGTGAAATCCCTCTCAATCATCTCTCAACAGTCCCAGCTTCTCCAATGTATCCTTTTAACTGAAAATCCTCATTACTGATCTTCTTAAGGTGCAACATGAAGGCTTTCATACTCCATATCCCCATTTATAAAACTCTACACCCGTACATTCCTAAAAATTCTTGTCACCTTTTGATTGGTGCATATAGATCCATGGGTCTGTTCTTGCAATCGTTTTAGAATTGCAGATTTACATTATATTGCGTTCTCATTCCTCAGATTCAAATGTATAGTATTATTTTTTTTTCTCTTTAAACTTCATCTTCAACATGTCTGAACATACCACCATTCTGTCTGTCCTCTTGAACTTTATCACTACCCTCCTCTGTTTACAACACTTTCAAGCTACATCATCCACAAATTTTGAAAGCATGCCTCACTCATCCAAGTTCAGGCCATTCACGTAGAGAATATTACATCATCAAAATTATTCTCTCAATTCACCTTGTTACTTCAAAAACCTCAATCAAATTAAACATGATTTGCCATTAACAATCTGTACTGGCTGTCCAGAACTATTTAACACTTGTCCAAATGACTACTGTACTGGATAATAGCAAATTACTGCGGATGCTGGATTCTGAAACCAGAAGAGAAAATGCTGGAAAATCTCACCAAGTCTGGCAGCATCTGTAAGGAGAGAAAGGAGCTGACGTTTCGAGTCTGACAGGTCAGCTCTTTTCTCTCCTTACAGATGTTGCCAGAGCTGCTGAGATTTTCCAGTATTTTCTCTTTTGGTGACTGCTGTACTGGTTTGCCTGTTCTAAAAAAACCTCCCCAGTGCCAAGGTCAATACCTATTTAAAGATTATTGTTTGGGCCCACATTTCCATTTATTGCACATTCCCCAGTTGCTTTCAGGGAATTTAAGAATCACCCACATTGCTATGGGTCTGGAATCACACATAGGCCAGACCAGGTAAGAACACTCCCTTCCTTCAGGATATTAATGAACCAGATAAGTTTTCAAAACAAAATGGTTACATGGTCAACATTAGCTCTTTATACTAGATGTTACTGAATTCAAATTTCACTATCTGCTATGTTGTGCACCTATGTCCCCAGAAAACTGGCCGGGTGATCTGCATTGAGAAACCAGGGTCATTACCACTATGCCACCATAAACATTGACACCGAACAACTGGATTAACTAATGTGAACACAGGATATTCAGATTTAGCACACCATAACAAACAGTTGTATCAGTCATGCCTGTAAGAAAATCACATCTCATGTGACATACTGTGCACACAAACATAAGAACTCGGAGCAGGAGTAGGCCATCTGGCCCTCTGAGCCTGCTCCACCATTCAGTGATCATAGCTGATCTTTTCATAGCCTCAGCTCCACTTACCAGCCCTCGCTCCATAATTCAAGTTATTTACTGTTCAAAATGGTACCTTAACTTTAAAAACATTTACTGAGGAAATCTCAACTACTTCACTGGGCAGGGAATTTGGGTTAAGAAGTTCCTTCTCAATTCAGTCCTAAATCTGTTCCGCTGAATTTTGAGGCGATGCCCTCTTGTCCTAGTTTCACCTGCCAGTGGAAACATCCTCTCTACTTATATCTGAACAATTCCCTTCATAATTTTATATGGTTCTAGAAAATGCCCCCTCATTCTTCTAAATTCCAATGAATACAATCCCAGTCTACTCAGTCCTTCCTCCTAGGCAAACCCTGTCAATTCCGGAATAAAGCTAGTGAACCTCCTCTGCACCCCCTCCAGTGCCAGTACACCCTTTCTCAAGTAGGGAGACCAAAATTACACACAGTACTCCAGGTGTGGCCTCACCAGCACCTTGTACAGCTGCAACATAACCTCCCTGTTGTCTTTAAAATTAAATTCTTTAGCAATGAAGGACAAAATTTCATCTGCCTTTTTAATTACCTGCTGCACCTGCAGACCAAATTTCCGTGATTCATGCACAAGGACACCCAGGTCCCTCTGCACAGCAGCGTGCTGCAATTTTTATCATTCAAATAATAGTCCTTTTTACTGTTATTCCTAGCAAAAGAATGACTTCACATTTATTAAAATTGCACTCCATCTGCCAGACCTTTACCTACTCACTCAAACTATTTCCCTCTGCAAAGTTTCACAGTCCTCTACACATTTTGCCCTACCACTCATCTTAGTGTGATCTACAATCTTTGACACAGTGCAGTTGGTCCCTAACTCCAAATCACCTATGCAAATTGTGAACAGTTGCAGTCCCACTAATCCTGGAGGAACACCACTAGTCAACCAGAAAAGCACTCATTTATACCACTCTTTGCTTCCTGTTACATTAGCATGGATAGAGTATTGGCTAAATACATTACCATGATGCTTTATCTTATGCAGCAGCCTTTTGTGCAGCACCTTGTTGAAGGTCTTTTGGAAATCTAGATACACAACGTCTATTGGGTCCCCCTTGTCCACTCTCTCGTAATATCTTCATAGAATTCCAGTAGATTAGTTAAGCATGACCTTCCCTTCATGAACCCATACTGTGTCTGCCCAATGGGACAATTTCTATCTAGATGCCTTGCTATTTCTTCCTTGACATTAGATTCAAGCTTTTCCGCATTATAGAAGTTAAGCTAACCATCCTATAACTCCCTAACTTTTGTCTACCTTTTTTAAACGATGTGACATTTGCCGTTTTCCAATCTGCTGGAACTGCCCCAGAGTGCAGTGAATTTTGGAAAATTTCCACAAGTGCATTTGCTATTTGCCCCACCACCTCTTAGTACCCCCACCTCTTAGCATGTATTCTAACAGGGCCAGGAGACTTGTCTACCTTTAGCTCTAATGTTATCAACATTAGATGGTTAAAACCCAAGTGGAACAGTTCCTGGAATAAAGTGCCCTACATCTGCAACTTACAACCAATGCTGAAATGGTTCCAGAATTGTAATTACTCAGATTCCAAATTCAAAAAACATCTACTGGCAAGACGAAGTTCTTTTTTATTTAAAGTTTGCATTAAATTTTATTTTGGGGACAGTGAACAACTGGAGGTATAAGACACATCACAAACTAAGTGTTTGTTAGATTACTCACAGCTTGTTGACAATCTCTTTAAGGTCATTGGTTTGCACTTCACGAGTCATGATCTCCACCATCTTTTTACGGATTGTACGAACTTGCTGGTGTTGAGCATAGGAGGTTTTACGAATCTGGTTGCTGCGCTTCTTAGTGAACCCAACACAAAACAGGCGAAGCAAGTATCCATCTGTGGTTTTGACATCAATGTGGGCTTCAATCATGGTCTATATCAACAAAAAAATGAAAACATGATTCCAACAGCTCAATGCACAATAACACTGTCAAAATGAGACAGTTATTTCTATAGAATAATTGAATACGACGAGATTTCAATAACAGCTGTAACTACTCCAGGGTGGCTTTTAAAAGATCATATACGCATACATATGCAAGCAATTCTAAGTTGCAAATGTAATCTGATTCAACTGGGTAATAACGATGCATCAATAGTGGAAACATTCAGTGACACCAACGTTAGGAATAAGGGACTGGAAATTAAACAGGTGCCTGTCCAGTGTAGACAACATTGCAAAATGGGAAATGAAGGAACTAATCTTCTTAATCACATGCAGCAATAAAAAATGTTCAGATAATCAGTTTTGGATATTAGCTGAAGGATACACATTACTTGAAATAACATTTCTGGCCAATGTCTCACAATCCATTGTGATCAAGCTGGTAGTGCCAACTTTAAGCCTCACCGGATGGTGGTGAGACCTAGCTTTAACCAAATAAATGCTCATACCCAAGAAAATGAAATGAACCATCCAAGGTTCTCACTCCTGACAAACTAAACGGACAGAAGTTGATCCTTCTTCTCACCAGTATGGCAAATTTAATGATGATGGGCATTGAACCAACCACCCGGGTACCACTTTCCAACCCTCCATTCTAGTAATTCAAGGGCAGAATGACTTATAGATGACCTCTGTACCAGGATGCTAATGAGCTGATCAAGTGAGCAATGAATGTCTATTCAAGGGTCTCATACAGTCACTGCTGCGAGTCAACCAGGAACAAGCATATCTTTGTTGAAAATGTGTTGCTGGTTAAAGTACAGCAGGTTAGGCAGCATCCAAGGAATAGGAAATTTGACGTTTCGGGCATAAGCCCTTCATCAGGAAAGAGGAGAGGGTGCCAGGCAGGCTAAGATAAAAGGTAGGGAGGAGGGATTGGGGGAGGGGCGATGGAGATGTGATAGTTGGAAGGAGGTCAAGGTGAGGGTGATAGGCCGGAGTGGGGTGGGGGCGGAGAGGTTAGGAAGAAGATTGCAGATTAGGAGGGCGGTGCTGAGTTCAGGAAACCGACTGAGACAAGGTGGGGGGAGGGGAAATGAGGAAACTGGAGAAATCTGAGTTCATCCCTTGTGGTTGAAGGGTTCCAAGGCGGAAGATGAGGCGTTCTTCCTCCGTTGTGTCAACCCAACCCCCACTCCCGGCACCTTCCCCTGCAACCGCAGGAAATGTAAAACTTGCGCCCACACCTCCTCCCTCACTTCCCTCCAAGGCCCCAAGGGATCCTTCCATATCCGCCACAAGTTCACCTGTACCTTCACACACATCATCTATTGCATCCGCTGCACCCGATGTGGCCTCCTCTACATTGGGGAGACAGGCCACTTACTTGCGGAACGCTTCAGAGAACACCTCTGGGACGCCCGGACCAACCAACCCAACCACCCCGTGGCTCAACACTTTAACTCTCCCTCCCACTCCACCGAGGACATGCAGGTCCTTGGACTCCTCCACCGGCAAAACATAACAACACGACGGTTGGAGGAAGAACACCTCATCTTCCGCCTGGGAACCCTCCAACCACAAGGGATGAACTCAGATTTCTCCAGTTTCCTCATTTCCCCTCCCCCCACCTTGTCTCAGTCGGTTCCCTCAACTCAGCACCGCCCTCCTAACCTGCAATCTTCTTCCTAGCCTCTCCGCCCCCACCCCACTCCGGCCTATCACCCTCACCTTGACCTCCTTCCACCTATCACATCTCCATCGCCCCTCCCCCAAGTCCCTCCTCCCTACCTTTTATCTTAGCCTGCCTGGCACCCTCTCCTCATTCCTGATGAAGGGCTTATGCCCGAAACATCGAATTTCCTATTCCTTGGATGCTGCCTAACCTGCTATGCTTTAACCAGCAACACATTTTCAACTGTGATCTCCAGCATCTGCAGACCTCACTTTTTACCACAAGCATATCTTTGTTGAGCCTCAAGGAATCCAACTCCAGGGTGGGATGGTACTACTGAAAGCCAATTTCCTGCAGTTATCGCCAGGGCTTAGGGGCAGGGGTATAGGCAGGGCCAGGCTGAGTGCTATACTCAGCATAAGTACCCATGATTTCTTCCCATTTATCTCTACTCCGAAAGCCTCTCCCTTAAAACCTTGTGTCTACCACCAGGTTCAGATTACTTACTGACCCCGATAATTCTCTGATGGATACATTTTGGGCAGTTTCCTCTTCTCCAAAACAAAGATTTTTACCCCACTGCATCCTTAAAGTCACGAAAAGCCCATTAGTGACACAAAGGTGAACATGGGACTCTCACCTGCTCATGTTTTATGGAAAGACTTCCAAGACAGTTTCCCAACATTCACTTTCGATTCTGAAGAAACTAACCACCTTGGAGTATGAAAGCAACTACATACTGCAGTAATATAATGACGTGAGTAGCAAAAGAAAAAGGACAGATAAAACACTTCCAGTAACCTATGGTACTTGCAGCTAGAAATTCCAAAGGAAACCAAGTACACACTATTCAAACTCAAGTACTTTCATGGAATTAAACGAAAGCATGAATTATAGAGGATTCAGTTTCTGGTACAGTTGCTTCAGTCCTAATAGTTTCATTTTAACCACATATGCAGCAATTAATTTAGTTGAGCTGACAAAAAAAAGTTAAAGCTGAAATTTGTAACTTTAATACTGCATAATGTAACTGTTAAATCTTACCTGCCATTTTTTAACCATAGAGCACATCTTATCACGTGTTAAGTCCATGCCATGGAAGTTGGTCAGACAGTTTTTGCCCTGAACGTCCTCCACAATCAACTTAAATTTGCGGAAGGCCACTTCATCATTCTGCAAATCAGCTAGACTCACTTCAAACACACGGCCTTTTAAGCCTTCTGAGGCAATTTCTATGTGAAAATTGAGAAAACAAGGTAAATCAGCACAATATTGCTGGTAGATGTTCAATTTATATTCCTTACATTTTACAGAAGTAAATTCTTCAGGACATGTTGCAGCAAACATGAGAATGGACTTAGTTATCACTGAATTATCCAGGATGTAAACAAAACATGACATGCATCACTATTATCATATCCACTGCCCAGAAGGTTTAATGATGATGATGGCACTTTTAAACTATTTCACCAGCTTAAAAAATATTAATGACCCAGGGGACAAGAGTGTAACATATTCAATTTTGCTCTCAAAATAAACTAGATGAGGGGAAATGGTGCAAGGAAGACAAGGAATCTGCAAGGGGATATTGATGGGTTGAGCAAATGAATTTAAAAATTTAGCAGATGGCTTTTACTGTAGCAAACAGAGCTTGCACTTTGGGAGACACACTGTAAGAAATAGGAACAGGAGAAATAAACCATTCAGCCCCAGTGTTCATAGGATCATGACTGATCCAACATTCCTCATATCTGCTCTCCTACGCTTTCCCCATGACTCTTGATTCTCCAACTGATCAATAACTTATCTATCTTGGTCTTAAATCTACAAAGACTGTGGCCCAAGGTCTCTTTGGCAAGCACTACCAGAGATATTCAGCACAAAAAAAAATCCTCTTTATCTCATTCAAATTGGTGCCCCCAATTCCTGAGAATATGTCCTCTGGCTCTGGACTCACCCAAGAACCATCTTCTCAGAATTTATCTCATACTGTTGCATTAAGGCTTCCTTAGTTTTGTATTCCAATTCCTTTGAAATAAGAGCTAACATTCCATTAGCATTCCTAGTTATCTGCCGCATTTATGGCTAGCTTTGTGTGTTATGCACAAGTACCTTGGGGTTGCAGTTTTTTTCCATTTGATAGTGCTTTGTTCTCCTTTTCAAACTGAACTTCAAATTTTCCCAGTTTATATTCCATGTGCCAACATTTTGCCCACTTACTCAACCTATCAATGTCTATGTGAACTGTTTGCACCCTCGTTACCTGCCTTTCCACCCATTTTTGTAAATATGCTAATATGGGTACAGTACATTCATCTCCTTCCTCCAAGTCATTAATATATATAGTTGCAATGCCAGTAGTCATCCATTGGAACCCCTGGTCATAGGTCACCTATCTGAAAAAAAAACCCCTTGTCAACACTCACTGTTTCCTGCCTTTCAAACAATTCTCTACATATACATCCAAAAGGTGAGCTCTTAACTTAGAACTTGAACTTATTGAAGGACAAGATTTTCAGTGTCTTGACAGGGTGGATGGTGATATGTTTCCAGTAGTTGGGGAATCTTGAACGGGGGACAGTTACAGAACAAAGAGGTACTCATTCAAAACGGAGATGGAATTTCACCTCCCAAAGCATAGCAAACGTCTGGAACTCTCCGCCTCAGAGCTGCTGAGGCTCCACTACAAAGTATTTAAGAGGTGGTAGACTTCTAAAATAGAGGGGTTGAGGGGGCTGTGGCAGATTGGTCCTGATCTTCGTGAATGGTGGAGCGGGATTGAGAGGCTGAAATACCAACTCCTGTATTTTATGTTAAATATCTCTGACAGCTTAAGAGCTTATGCCCAAGAATCTAAATACTTACTAGTTCCCTGAGTTCTTGTAACCAAGGTCTTGCCCAGATTTCTAATGTTAAACATTGCTGGAGCCTTAACATCGTACCAATCCTTCTTGGAAAAGGGGTCCACGCTGTGAAGAGAAGTAGAAACAAGATTCCAGTTAAGTACTGAATTTGTGGATTTATACAACTGACTTTTTTTGATTCTTTTGTGGGCTGGCCAGCATTTATTCCCTGTAGGCAAAAGTGAGGACTGCAGATGCTAGAAACCAGACTTTAGATCAGGGTGTTGCAGGAAAAGCACAGCGGGTCAGGCAGCACCCGAGGAGCAGCAAGATTGACGTTCTGGGCAAAAGCCCTTCATGAGGAATTCCCTGTCCCTAGTTACCCTTAAGGTGATGGTGAGCTATCTTCTTGAATTGCAGCAATTTACCTGTGCGATCACCCGAAAGGGGAATTCCAGAATTTTGATCCAACAATAACAAAAGGAATTATATACTTCCAAATCGAAAGGTGAGTGGCTCAGAGGGGAACTTGAAGGTGGTGATGCTCTGACATATCTGCTGCCTTTGCCCTTCTACATGGAAGTGGTGTGTTAGCAAGGTGTTATCTGAGAATCTTTTGATGAATTTCTGCAGTGCATCTTGTCAATAGTACACACTGCTGCTACTAATGTAAATGGAGGGAAGTGGATGTGGTGCCAACCAAGCAGGCTGCTTTGTCATGGACAGTGTCAAGTTTCTTGCGTGTTGTTGAAGCGGCATCCATCGAGACAAGGGGAACATTCCATCACACTCTTGACTTATGCCTGGTTGATGGTGGACAGACTCTGGGGAGTCAGCAGAAGAGTTTTTTGCCACAGTATTTCTAGCCTATGACCTGCTCCTGTAGCCACTGTTTCATGTGCCAAGTACTGTAAAGTTTCTGGTCAATGGTAATTCACAGGATGTTGATAGTAAGTTTCAGTGATGATAACACACAATGACATGGGGCAATGGCTACATTGTCTCTTATTGAGGATGGTATAGCCTGGCACCTGTGTGGCACAAATTAGAATTAGAATCCCTACAGAGTGAAATCAGGCCTTCAGTCCAACATGTCCATACCAACCCACCCAGACAAATTCCCCTATTATCCTGTATTTACCCCTGACTAATGCACCTAACCTACACACCCTTGAATACTATGGGCAATTCAGTACAGCCAATTCACCTAACATGCACGTCTTTGGATTGTGGGAGGAAACTGGAGCACCCAGAGGAAACCCACGCAGACACAGGGAGAATGTGCAAACTCCACAGAGTTGCGCAGGAGGGAATTGAACTCAGGTCCCTGGCACTGTGAGACAACAGTGTTAACCACTGAGCCACCATGCCACCCATTACTTGCCACATGACAGCCCAAGCCTGGATGCATTTAAACATGTACAGCTTCAGTATCTGAGGAGTTGAGAATGGTGCTAAACAATGTGCCTAACCCTCACAACACCAAACCATCATCTCCCAGAGCATACACAACCTCATCACCTCAGGAGGTCTCCCACCCACAGCTTCCAACCTCAGTTCGGGAATCCACACCATCCAATTCTATCTCCTACCCAATACCCAGAAGCCTGACTACCCCACTGAAGTATCGCCCCAGCATGCTCCTGCCACACCAAATTCGTCTCCACATACCTCGATAATGTCCAATCCCTCTCCTCTCTCCCCCCCCCGGTCCAGGAACTCCCCACATACATTCGGGACAGCACCCACGCCCTCCAACCAGACTTCAATTTCCTTGGCCCCCAATGCCTCATCTTCACCATGGACATCCAGTCCCTGTACACCTCCATCCGCCATGACCAGGGCCTCCAAGCCGTTTCTTCCTCTCCCGACATCCCCACTAGTACCCTCCTACTGACACTCATTCATTTGACTGAACTGGTCCTCACCCTCAACAATTTCTCCTTCGAATCGGCATGGGCACCCATGTGGACCCCAGCTATGCCTGTCTCTTTGTCGGTTACGTGAAACAGTCTACCTTCCGCAGTTACACCCGCACCACTCCCAACCTTTTCCTCTGCTACGTTGATGATTGAATCGGCGCCACCTCGTGCTCCCACAAGGAGGTTGAACAGTTCATCAAATTCACCAATACATTCCACCCAGATCTTAAGTTCACCTGGATCACCTCTTGACACCTCCCCTCTCTCCCCTTTCCCCTCTTCCCTGAACTTCTCCATCTCTATCAACGGTGACCAACTCGACACTGACATTTTCTACAAACCTACTAACTCCCACAGCTATGCGGATTACATCAACTTCCACCCTGCCTCCTGCAAAAATGCTATCCAGTATTCCTGGTGAAGGGCTTTTGCCCGAAATGTCGATTTTCCTGCAACTCGGATGCTGCCCAACTGGTTGTACTTTTCCAGCACCACACACTTAGCTCTAATCTCCAGCATCTGCAGTACTCACTTTTGCTTAAACAGTACGCAATCTAGTGTGAACATTCCCAGTTCTGTCCTTATGGAGAGAAAGTCATTGATGGCACAGCCGAAGATAGCTGGGCCTAGGACACTGCCCAGAGGAGTGGAGTGATCCAGGCAGAAGCCAAACTGGGTGTCATTGAGCAGATTATTGCTGATCATTTGTTGCTTGATAGCACTACTGCTTCCTTTTGGTCATATTACTGATGATAGAGGGTAGACTGATGGCTAGGCTGGATTAGTCATGCCTTTTATGTCCAGGACATACTTGGACAACGTTCCATATCGTGAGAAAGTGAGGACTGCAGGTGCTGGAGATCAAAGTTGAAGAGTGTGGTGCTGGAAAAGCACAATCGGTCAGGCAGCAGAGGAACAGGAGAATCGACATTTCAGGCAAAAGCCCTTCATCAGGGATTTTCCACATTGTCAGGTAGAAACTAGTGTTGTAACTGTATTGGAAGACCTTGGTTTGTGGATTGACATGTTGTGGCGCACAAGTCTTCAGTACTATTACCTGAATGTTGTCAAGGTCCATAGACTTTGCCACATCCTATGTCTCTAACTATTTCTCAAGATTATGCAGAGAGAACTCAAGTGGCTTAAGACTGGTATCTGTAATGCAGGGGACCACTGGTGGAGACCAAGATCAATGTAAATGCTTCAGCCTTATCGTTTGCACTTATGTACTGGGCTCTTCCATCACTGGAGATATTTGTGGAGATCCCTCCTCCAATGGAGTTGTTTAATTGCCCACCACTACTCACAAGCAGATCTTAGATCTGATCTGTTCATTGTGGGCTCACTTAGCCCAATCACTTGCTGCTTATGCTGTTTGACATGCAAGTAGTCATAGAGTCCTACAGCACAGAGACAGGCCCTTTGGCCCAAACTGGTCCACACCAGCCAAAGTGTCCAGCAATGCTGATCCATCTCCTTGCACTCGGATCATTTCCTTCAAACCCTTTCTTCTCCATGCATTTATCCAAATCCAAGTGTTGTTTATGTACCCTCCTCAACCACTTCTGCTGTCAGCTCATTCCACACGCATATCACCCTCTGTGTGAAAAAAACGTCCTGCTTGGTAACTTCACTCGTTTGGCACTTTATTTTTAAGATAAGCCCTGACATAGCCTCCTGCAACCTTGGCCTGATGCTAATGATTAAGTGGGGATGTGCCAGGCCAGGAGATCACAGATCTCATGCAAAAAGTAGTGAGCGCCCTGGCCAGGCCGCATTTTCTCCGGATCTTCGGAACGGCTGCAACTGCAAGGCTCCTCCAAACGATACAAGCTTTTGTTTGTGTGTGTGTGAGAACTGACCCCGGAGCTGCCCGGCACCCTCCGGCAAACGCGCGCTCTCACTTCCAAGCTTTAAACCGGCCCAGACTCGCGCAACTGGACACTTCCTTGGAATTGTGTTCCCTGCCAGTGGTCCCAAACCAGCCCCAGCGTAAGGGGTTTCCATGAGGTGGGGGTGGGGGGCGGCCTCTCAGTCCAGGCCCAGCGGCCGCGTCTCCCTTTCCGCCCCACGGCCCGTCCTCACCATCCCTTAAATATCGCCGCCATCCCTGCGTGTGGGTCCCATGCCGCGCGGGAATCGTGCCGATGAGGACCTGCGGGGGCCTGCCCACCCGATCTTAACTCACTTACATCTTCTTCTTGGCGCCCTTTTTGCCTCCCTTGGTCAGCCTCTTGTTTTTGCCGACTGCCATGTTGCTCGCGGAGCTGGAAAAGAAAGGGGCGGAGTTCGCGCGAGACTTCGGCGGATCACGTGGGGGGGAAGGGAGCGAACCCGGAAATCGCGCCAGGGTGTGGGTGGTGCACGTCACATTGGGATTGACCAGGAAGGAGGCGCTCTGTCGGAGTCTGCGCAGAACTGCTGGAGAGGGAATCGCGCAGGAAGGTTCACTAATGGGTAAAAACAATGACTGCAGATGCTGCAAACCAGGGTCTAGGTTAGAGTGGTGCTGGAAAAGCACAGCAGGTCAGGCAGCATCCAAGCTGCAGCAAAATCGACATTTCGGGCAAACCCTGCAACCACACGATGAAGGAACAGCGCTCCGAAAGCTAGTGCTTCCAAATAAATCTGTTGGATTATAACCTGGCGTTGGTGCGAGTTTTAACTTTGCACAACACTCCTTCGTTAGTTTGCACTTTCAAATAAACCTGTTGGACTATAACTTGGCGTTGGTGTGAGTTTTAACTTTGCACAACCCTCCTTCGTTAGTTTGCACTTTCAAATAAACCTGTTGGACTATAACTTGGCGTTGGTGTGAGTTTTAACTTTGCACAACCCTCCTTCGTTAGTTTGCACTTTCAAATAAACCTGTTGGACTATAACTTGGCGTTGGTGTGAGTTTTAACTTTGCACAACCCTCCTTCGTTAGTTTGCACTTTCAAATAAACCTGTTGGACTATAACCTGGTGTTGCCAGGTTATTAACTTTGTCCACCCTAGTCCAGCACCGACACCTTCACATCATAGATAAAACCTGTCTTAGTGGAGTCTTGTTTCAATAAAGGGCGAAGATTAGAAATAGAATGAGAAATGGCCCTTAGACAGTAGAGCAGTCCATTCAGGTACACTCAGTTTCAACAACTTAAGTATTTAGACAACTGTCCCTCCTGTGCATAGCATTCCAAAGCCATTGGTTCCATTCTCCCTCCTCTCCCGATCCAGTGTCTCAAGTTCACAATAGTGCAAATCTATCTGCTCCTGAGCTAAGATTCCAAATCGAGTTCCAGTTCTAACTTGAACAGTCATTCCTCATCACTGAAATTCCTCATTTGTAATAACACCCTGGTAAACCTTCCCTGTATCCTTTATAAGTTGCTTCCCATTTAATTAAATGGTGCCACGGGTGCTCCATTGTAATTTATGAAACTGTGAATATTCTCATGGAATGAAGAAATGACTGACATGAGGGCAACGTATTGTCCACAGCGGTTTACAGGGTCTGAGTGTGCCAACATGCTTGAAAGCCCTGCTGAGGTCAACGAAGTCAACATTGAATGGTTCACTCTGATCATGACACTACTCCTGTAACTGCTGAAGTGAGAACATCATATGAACGTTTGATCTACCAACTCTGAAACCATACCTGAGATTTCAGAAAGAGGTTTGATGCCAGGGTCTGCAATTTGGTCAGAGTGGGCTATTAACACAGTACTTAACAAAAAAAAACCTTGGTAATTGGTATCACTGTAATCCCTTTTGTTTTTGTAAACAGGTTTTAGCATCATGCATATTTTGAGGTGCAAATTTTGTAGCAGAGACACAAGAGGTAATAAAGTTAGAAATCACACAACACTATGTTATAGACCAACAGTTGGACCACTCACAACCAAACGTAACAGAACTGCAGATCTTAGATCTGATCTGTTCATTGTGGGCTCATTTAGCCCAATCACTTGCTGCTTATGCTGTTTGACATGCAAGTAGTCATAGAGTCCTACAGCACAGAGACAGGCCCTTTGGCCCAAACTGGTCCACACCAGCCAAAATGTCCATCAAAGTTGATCCCATCTCCTTGCACTTGGGTCATATCCTTCTAACCCTTTCTTCTCCATATATTTATCCAAATGTCATTTAAGTGTTGTTAATGTACCCTCCTCAACCACTTCTGCTGTCAGCTCATTCCACATGCAAACCACCCTCTGTGTAAAAAACGTCCTGCTTGGTAACTTCACTCAGTTGGCACTTTATTTTTAGATATGCCGGTGCTGCCCCTGACATAACCTCCTGCAACCCTCCTGTGAACCTGGCCTGGTGCTAATGATAAAGTGTCCAAATCATGACAAGAGTTAATGGCGATGTTGCAGCAATGTTGGTTTTTCACTTCAGATAATTTCAGGAGGGCTCAGTGGTTAGCACTGGTGCTTCACAGCATCAGGGTCTCAGGTTTGATTCCAGCTCGGGCAACTGTCTGTGTGGAGTTTGCACATTCTCCCCGTGTCTGTGTGGGTTTCCTCCCACAGTCCAAAGATGCGCAGGTCAGGTGAATTGGCCATGCTAAATTGCCCCATAATGCTAAGTCCACCGTTTCCATATATTTGCTAGGTTTGGGTAATCATCTGTCTTTGTCTTCAAGGAGGCTGATTAGCTTGCTGCTGGGCCTATTGCTTTCTTGATTTCTTCAAGCATTCATCTTGGCATTCCTGGATTTAGCAGCCAATTGTAAATACTTTTAATCAATCTTATCCCCCCAGCACACATCACCTCAGAAAGGTATCATCTCTTATAAGAGGAGTGAATTCTTATAATTCAAGGTGCAAGGGAATCAGTTTGATGCATGAGATTGTACAATGTATTTGCGCTTTGTTACCTATAGTTGCCACTTTAAGGGTTCCCTGTGATTACTTCTGCTTCACAGAGATTAATATCTTCAATCTGCAATGATCAATGATGTGTCAGATTGCTTATGACTAGCATTTGTATCCCACACATTTGAACCCTGCATGCATTTCACATGCATGGTGCCATGACTACAAATAACCTTAACCTGTAATGCAAAAGTGCCTGATTAATGTAATTCCCCCTTTAAGGGCCTCACATTACTCACAAGTAAAGCCCATGCGCTCAGTCAGAAAAAAGACTCACCAATTTGGCTCATTCCAGGTGTGCTTGCAGCCATTTCAATTTGCAGTGGCATTTATGTGTTGCACGAATTTGGAAGACTAAACAGGTCCCACTTGGCACAGTGAGTCTCAAGTTCAGCATGGTAATCAAGGCCCCTGCCCCAAATGTACATGTCCCTTTTCTCCAGGAACTGCCTGGTTAGCCCATCAGTACTAATCCTCTACATCTTCCCACATACTAATTGGAATTACGTCTTAGTTTCTCAGCATTACATTCTCCATTCCAGACCTATTTGATGATTTAGTTAGACCAGAACACATAGGAGCCGAAATTAGGCCATTCGGCCCATCGAGTCTGCTCCGCCATTCGATCATGGCTGATAGGTTTTTCAAGAGCTGAAAATGTGTTGCTGGAAAAGCGCAGCAGGTCAGGCAGCATCCAAGTAGCAGGAGAATCAACGTTTCAGGCATGAGCCCTTCTTCTGGCTCATGCCTGAAACATCAATTGTCCTGCTCCTTGGATGCTGCCTGACCTACTGCACTTTTCCAGCAACACATTTTCAGCTCTGATCTCCAGCATCTGCAGTCCTTACTTTCTCCTGATAGGTTTTTCAACCCAATTTTCCTGCTTTCTCCCTGTAACCTTTGATCCATTTGACAATCAAGAACTTGTCTATCTCTGTTTTAAATATACTCAATGAGATGGTCTCCCCAGCCTTCTGTGGCAATGAATTTCACAGATTCACTACTCTCTGACTAAAGACGTTTCTCTTTGTCTGTGTTTTAAAGGGACTCCCCTTTACTTTAAGGCTGTGCTGTTGAGTCCTCATCTCCCCTGCCAATGAAAACATCTTATCAACGTCCACCCTGTCCAGGCCATTCAGTATTCCGTAAGTTTCAGTCAGATCCTCCCCTCATTCTTCTAAACTCTATCAAGTATAGTCCCAGAGTCCTCAAAAGTTCCTCATATGTTAAGCCTTTCGTTCCTGGGACCATTTCTCGTGAACCTCCTCTGGATCCCCTCAGGGACAATGCATCCTTCCTAATGTATGGGGCCCAAAATTGCTCCTAATACTCTAAATGTGGTCTGACCAGAGCCTTGTAAAGCCTCAGAAGTACATCCCTGTTTTTATATTCTAGTCCTCTTGAGATGGATGACAACATTGTATTTGCCTTCCTAACTACTGACACAATCTGCAAGTTTACCTTAAGAGAAACCTGGACTTGGGCTCCCAAGTCCTATGCACTTCAGATTTCTGAATTTTCTCCCCTTTTAGAAAATAATCCATGCCTCCATTCTTTCTCCCAAAGTGTATGACCTTACACTTTCCCATGTTATATTTCATCTGCCACATCTTTGTCCACTCTCCTAAACTGTCTAAATCTTACTGCAGCCTCCCTACCTCCTCAATGCTACCTGCCCCTCTACCTGTATCACCTGGAAACATAGCCAGAATGCCCTCACTTCTTTCATCTAGATTATTAATGTACAAGGTGGAAAGTTGTGGTCCCAACACTGACCCTTGTGTAACACCATTAGTCACCGGCTGCCATCCTTAGAAGAACCCTTTTATCTCACTCTCGATCTTCTGCCAGACAGCCAATCTTCTGTCCATGCTAGAACCTTGCCTCTAACACCCTGGGCCCTTATCTTACTCAGCAGCCTCCTGACAAAGGCCTTCTGGAAGTCCAGATAGACAACATCCATTGGCTCTCCTTGGTCTAACCTGCTTGTTACCTCCTCAAAGAATCTAACAGATTTGCCAGGCATGAACTCCCCTTGATGAAACCATGCTGACTTTACCCTATTTTACCATGCACTTCCCAAGTATTCAGAGATTTCATCCTTCACAATGGACTCCAAAATCTTACCAACGACTGAGGTCAGGTTAAGCAGCCTAGACTTCTATCCTCCACCATGCTGCCCTGTTGAAGCCATGATGGTGTTATCCATCAACAAATATCCCTGTCGCAGTATCCCATGTTCTTCCAAATACATTGTAATTTCCTCTCCCATATTTTGAATTTCCCCCTTTCACAGTTCTTGTTCCCTCTGCATCCCATCTTGCTGCCTTCATTCCCATGAATTGAGTACAAGCACAGCACTGTCTCCTGATAACTCTCTTTCACCTTCACGGAGCTAACACCCAGGATTGAATGTGACCTACCCTGGACCAAATGTGGCCCAGACCAAGATCAACGTAAAGTCACAACTGATGTGTAACCAGACCCATGACTGCCCTGTGTGCAGTTCCCTGACTGATGTAGCATAAATCCTCTGACTTTTTGCACTGAACCCGCATGACTGACTGTGTGGCCCATCCCTGGGCTGTAGTGATACAGATCCCTGAACGTGGCTGATTGTGTCCAAGCCCTTGGACTGAGATCAGAATATGCCCCGACTATAGTGGGATCCCCTCACCGATGACAGCCTCCATTGACTTGTCATTTGAAACACGGTGTGTGCTGTGAACATGGCTGACACATGCTACAGGTTCGACATAGATATAAAAAGTACAACATGTCCACCAATTGACTGATCACTGCTGACAAACATGACGAGCTGTCTGGCTTCATGACTGTACAAAGCAGCATGCAAGACATAAGTAACGTTGAGCCTTTAAGCTCTGGCTGAGAAGTCAAAGCACAGATAAGCAAAGCAAGGCAAGGCAAGACAGGGAAACGCTTGAGACTTCAGCATTAAAATAAGTATGAAGTGAGTGAGCACTAAGGCAATGAAGGAGTAGTCCTGAGTTACAGTCAGGTTGGATTAATGTGATGGGTGCCTATCCCTACACATAAAGTGACCTTGCAGCACCATGCCAATGACAGATGGCGGTGCACTCCAAAGTGCAGCAATGTGGTGCAGATCCATGTAGCAAGTGGATTGGAAACGTTCCATGATAATGCAGAGAGGATCCTACAGGTTGGATACCACAGCCTGTGGCATTCAGTCACTGGCTATGTAGCGTGAATGCTATATTAGCATTTGGTGTCCAGTATGGAGTGTCAGAGGAGCAACTGATGAGCTCAAGTCCACCCGGTAACAGCAGTGACTTTTTATGTTGGATACAGTCACAGTCTGGATTCTACCTGAGAGGTGGGGCATGAAAAACTGCATATTAATGAGGTGAGATTAGGTAATAATGACACGTTAATGTATGCTAATACATGCAAAGAGGTCTCTCCTCTCACAACACAAATCTCATCTCATCATTCAACACGCTAGGAAAATGGGGCTTTTTGCTCAACAGCAATTGAACTGCTCTGTTTTGTGAGGATTCAGTGAGATCCTAGGAACTGTGAGAGATCAAGCCCCACTGATGAAAATCCAACCAACTCGGTGAGATTAAAATCCAGTGATACTAGTTTGGTGAAGTTGTTGTGGACCAGGCCAGACACTCCCCCTCAAAATATTTTAGGAATGTAGATGCGACCTTAGCATTTTCTTATTTTAGAGGCAGATGTGAAGTGGGTATTCCAGGTGTGATGCAGCTGGCCAAATCACTCAGCTTTAAACAAAACAGAATTCATTTAAACACTATGGTTGAAACAAGGAAAAAATAAGCAGAAGTTTGAAGAACTTAATTATTGGAAGATTTAACCAACGAGGTACAGGAACTATTACTAATTAACTGCTCTAGCACAGTAACATCCCACAAACACATCCCTAGGCAAAAAGGTGAATTCAAATCCAGATTACTACAGTCAGGAGGGTACAACATCCAAAGAGATTTCAGAAGAAGGTCAGAAAAGTTCTTTACTGAAGCGTGCAACTCAGCTGGACTCACACATCTTGTGACAGCTACAGCTAAAACAAACAATTCCTGGGATTGACTTGGTTTCACTGTATGCTCCAACACACATATATCACGTTGACTCTAAGTGTGCAAACATTCACTACTACATTCTCTTTCACTCCATTTATTCCTGACATTTTTCTTCCACATCTTGACAACACGTCAGCAATTATGTCTTCTTGTCCTGCCAGGTGTATAATTTTCAAGTTGAATGACTGCAATAATAAGCTCCATCTAAACAATCTGGAATTTTTGTCCTTAACTTCCTCCAAAAACTTTAATGGATCACAATCAATACACAGAAGAACCCTGATTATCTGGACAAGATGGGCGGACACTACTTCATTTGGATAATTGATTATTCGAATAATCTGTTTTATCTTAAACAAGGGAAACCATGCTGATCTACCGGAGAATTTGTTTAAATCAATAATTTTAATGTATAGAGCACACGAGGAAGCAGATTTCACATGATGAACAAAATGAACAATTTTTTTAAAATGCAGCAGTGACAAGGTTACCCCATGGGAGACTGGTTAGCAAGGTTAGATCTCATGGAATACTGGGAGAACTAGCGATTTGGATACAGAACTGGCTCAAAGGTAGGAGACAGAAGGTAGTGGTGGAGGGTTGGTTTTTTAGACTGGAGGCCTGTGACCAGTGGAGTGCCACAAGGATAGGTGGTGAGTCCTCTACTTTTTGTCATTTACATAAATGATTTGGATGCGAGCATAAGAGGTACAGTTAGTAAGTTTGCAGATGACACCAAAATTGGAGGTGTAGTGGACAGCGAAGAGGGTTACCTCAGATTACAATAGGATCTTGATCAGATGGGCCAATGAGCTGAGAAGTGGCAGATGGAGATAAATGTGTGGTGCTGCATTTTGGGAAAGCAATCTTAGCAGGACTTATACACTTAATGGTAAGGTCCTAGGTAGTGTTGCTGAACAAAGAGACCTTGGAGTGCAGGTTCATAGCTCCTTAAAAATGGAGTCGCAGGTAGATAGGATAGTGAAGAAGGCATTAGGTATGCTTTCCTTTATTGGTCAGAGTATTGAGTACAGGAGTTGGGAAGTCATGTTGCGGCTGTACAGGACATTGGTTAGGCCACTGTTGGAATATTGCATGCAATTCTGGTCTCCTTCCTATCGGAAAGGTGTTGTGAAACTGGAAAGGATTCAGAAAAGATTTACAAGGATGTTGCCAGGGTTGGAGGATTTACGCTATAGGGAGAGGTTGAACAGGCTGGGGCTGTTTTCCCTGGAGCGGAGGCGGAGGGGTGACCTTATAGAGGTTTACAAAATTATGAGGGCATGGATAGGGTAAATAGGCAAAGTCTTTTCCCTGGGGTCAGGGAATCCAGAATCGTGGGCATAGGTTTAGGGTGAGAGGGGAAAGATATAAAAGAGACCTAACTGAGGGGCAAATTTTTCACACAGAGGGTGGTAAGAGTATGGAATGAGCTGCCAGAGGAAGTGGTGGAGGCTGGTACAATTGCAACATTTAAGAGGCATTTGGTTGGGTATATGAATAGGAAGGGTTTGGAGGGATATGGGCCGGGCGCTGGCAGGTGGGACTAGATTGGGTTGGGATATCTGGTCGGCATGACGGGTTGGACCGAAGGGTCTGTTTCCATGCTGTACATCTCTATGACTCTAGTTAACATTTGGCAAGGAGTAGTGAAGACAGCACTGAGCAAGGTCCCGAACAGCTTCTATGATCGTGAGAGCATTTGTCAGTTTCCAGGAACTCAACCTCACGATAGAAAGACAGAAGTACCGCTTCGCGCATTCATATATGTTCTCAGCCACTTTTTTCATTAATGGCCCAATAAAGTGACGGGAATACTATAAAACACTTACTTTTGCAAAGGGCTGACAGCCCTTACATAAAAAATATCCAGTCGCTGATGCTTGAGTTCCTTGCGTTTCTTTGTTTTTGCCAGCATTTTCACATCTTCTTCAGTACAGGCAATCCGAATACACTTACTTCTTTGACGTAACATTTTTGTGGGACCTTGAAATCTTCTTTGGATAATCTGAAATTGAGATAATCAATATTTGAGATTCCTCTGTATGTGATTGACTCAGACACATGGCTGGCAATACAAATGTTGAAATGTTGTAATGTCAACAACAAGCTCAAGGTCTCCTTCTCAATTGTAGAATGTTCCTGTTGACGAATATTCAATTTCCTGGATAAATATCCAACAGGTCTTTCTGTCTTCTCATCATCTTCTTGTAAGAGTACACCACATCACTCACATCAAAAGCCAGCTTGAATGGCTTTGTGTAATTAGGTTTGGCTAATACTGGGGAAGTGGTAAACACAGCTTTCAAGCTATCAAACGCCTTCGGACATTCCTCCATTTACTGAAAATTTCTGCACTTCTTCATTAATTTAGTGAGTGGACCAGCAACACTTTTAAAATTTGGCACCCATTTCCAATAAAACCCACTCAATCCCAGGAATTGTAGTACTGATCTCTTCGTCGATGGTATGAGAAACTTCCCAATAACCATTGTTTTCATATTCCATGGCGCCATCTGTCCATGTCAATAACATGGCCCAAGAACATGACTTGGGCTTTTGCGAATTCACTGTTAGCCAGGTTTATCATCAAGCCTGCCTCCTGAAGGTGATTGAATAATTCGATAGTGCTGCAAATATTCCTTCCATGAGTAACTAAAAGTCACAAAGTCATTGATGTATACCACCCAGTTGAGTAATCCAGAAATAACTTGCTTGGTTAGCTCTGAAATGTGGTTGCCACATTTTTCATACTGAATAGCATGACCTTAAATTGATACAGTCATAACACATTTGGTGTTTATGAAAACCAAAATTGTCTTTGCTTTTTCATATAAAAGTACCTGCCAATGAGTAAGTCCAACATAAGTTGCTTATCCCACCTTCTCAATATAGTCTTCCAAACGTGGAATTGGATATGAATCAGACTGCAACTTCATTGACTTTGCAATAGTCGACAAGTAATCATTGGATACCATCTGGTTTTGGCACCATTACTATGGGTGACTCCAGTCACTGCAACTCACTTTGATTATGTTGTCTTGGAGCATGTGTTCAATCTCTTTCTGAACCTGTGCCAACTTTAGAGGGTTGTTGTTTTATTGGAACAGCATTTCCTATACCTACATCATGCATAATTAGATTAGAACTTCCCAGATAATTCCCAAATCTTTCCCAATGCAATAACAACACTTTCAGGTCATTTCGATTTTCCTCTGGAAGGTAACTCAATAATTTATCCCAATTTTTGAGAACTTCCTCATTGTCCAATCTAATTTGAGCAACGCCCAAGTCAGAATCCTTTGATCTTGGATCTTCACTCTTAGCCAGGTTCATCACCAAGCCTGCCTCCTAAAGTCAATTTCCAATAGTGCTGCAAATATTCCTTCCATGTGTGACTAAAAATCACCAGGCCATCGATGTATACCACACAATTGGATAATCCAGAAATGACTTTATTGGTTGGTCTCTGAAATGTATTTGGTGCAATTTTCATACTGTAACCAGTAACACATTCTCCTTTTGCTTTCCTTCCCGATCAAAATACCACTTGAGTATATTCACATGACACAATCTGTGAGATTTCTTCCTATCTAGAGTCCTGTCAAATAGTTCACCTAGCTCCATCTCTTTTCAAATTTGAAAAGACTCATTAATTTTGTTTTTAAAGGTTCACTTATCACTGGAAGTAACACGAACATTTGATCTCCGTCAGCAAAATTGCGAGCTTTTGATTTTTTGTCTGCTTCCTCTTCCATCATATACTGTGGTATTTTTAAATGCTGTCTAGCCAACTCCCCTGCTCTATTTAATTATTCCCTAAAATTTGACACGTCATCCAAATATGCGGTCCCTGAATTCTGACTCACTAATGTGTCCTTTATTAATTTCAGTGGTCCTCTCATCTCATGCCCAAAAACAAATTCAAATGGACTGGATTTGATCGATTCATTTGGTACATCTCCAATGTACAAACTGAATTCCTTTATCCCAATTGTCTGGATTGGCTTGACTATAAGCCCTTAACATGGTCTTTAAGGTTTGATGCCAACTTTCTAACAATCCTTATGATTCGAATGGTATGCAGTGGATTTGAATTGTTTTCTTCCTAAGCTGTCCACAACTCCTTTGAGCCTTGGTCTACTTGTAACTCTGTGAGTAATCCATATCTAGTGAAAAATTTGAGTAACTCTTCTACAATCCTTTTCGCTGTGATGTTGTGTAATGGAATAGCCTGTGGAAATCTAAAGGGCGCATCCATTATAGTCAATAAACACTGATTCCCACTTTTTGTTTTCAGGAGGGGGTCTTACGCAATCAATTAAGACCCTTGTAAAATGTTCTTCAAATGGAGGTATGGGTATTAAAAGTGTTGATTTTATTACTGCCTGAGGTTTTTCAATTACCTGTCAAGTATGACATTTCTGGCAAAATCCAACTACATCCTTATGCAGTCCAGGCCAGTAAAAATGTTTTATATTTTAGCTTAAGTTTTTCTTACCCCTAAATGACCTTCTACTGATAATTCATGTGCTACCTGCAACATGTCCTTTCTATAATCCACTGGCAATACAACTTGATTAACTTCTACCCATTTCTCACCTGCCTGATGGTCTCCATTTCCACATCAAGACATCATTTTTAAGATAGTAACATTCTGGAATACAGATTCTTCTTCTGTGTATGCGTTTTAAGACCATAAGACATAGGAGTGGAAGTAAGGCCATTTGGCCCATTGAGTCCACTCCGCCATTCAATCATGGCTGATGGGCATTTCAACTCCACTTACCCGCATTCTCCCCGTAGCCCTTAATTCCTCGAGACAACAAGAATCTATTGATCTCTGCCTTGAAGACATTTAGCGTCCCGGCCTCCACTGCACTCCGTGGCAATGAATTCCACAGGCCCACCACCCTCTTGCTGAAGAAATGTCTCCGCATTTCTGTTCTGAATTGACCCTCTCTAATTCTAAGGCTGTGTCCACGGGTCCTAGTCTCCTCGCCTAATGGAAACAATTTCCTAGCGTCCACCCTTTCCAAGCCATGTATTATCTTGTACGTTTCTATTAAGTCTCCCCTTAATCTTCTAAACTCCAATGAATACAATCCCAGGATCCTCAGCCATTCCTCGTATGTTAGACTACCATTCCAGGGATCAACCGTGTGACTCTCCGCTGGACACGTTCCAGTGCCAGTATGTCCTTTCTGAGGTGTGGGGACCAAAACTGGACACAGTACTCCAAATGGGGCCTAACCAGAGCTTTATAAAGTCTCAGTAGCACATCTCTGCTTTTATATTCCAACCCTCTTGAGATAAGTGACAACATTGCATTCGCTTTCTTAATCACGGACTCAACCTGCATGTTTACCTTTAGAGAATCCTCGACTAGCACTCCCAGATCCCTTTGTACTTTGGCTTTACTAATTTTCTCACCATTTAGAAAGTAGTCTATGTTTTTATTCTTTTTGCCAAAGTGCAAGACCTCACATTTGCTCACATTGAATTCCATCAGCCATTTCCTGGACCACTCTCCCAAACTGTCTAGATCCTTCTGTAGCCTCCCCACTTCCTCAGTACTACCTGCCTGTCCACCTAACTTCGTATCATCTGCAAACTTCGCTAGAATGCCCCCAGTCCCTTCATCCAGATCATTAATATATAATGCAAACAGCTATGGCCCCAACACTGAACCCTGCGGGACACCGCTTGTCACCAGCTGCCATTCCGAAAAAGAACCTTTTATCCCAACTCTCTGCCTTCTGTCAGACAGCCAATCCTCAATCCATCCCAGTAGCTCACCTCGAACACCATGGGCCCTCACCTTGCTCAGCAGCCTCCCGTGTGGCACCTTATCAAAGGCCTTTTGGAAGTCTAGATAGACCACATCCACTGGGTTTCCCTGGTCTAACCTACTTGTCACCTCTTCAAAGAATTCCAACAGGTTTGTCAGGCACGACCTCCCCTTACTAAATCCATGTTGACTTGTTCTAATCAGACTCTGCTTTTCTAAGAATTTAGAAACATCATCCTTTGATTCTTTGATTTCTCTTCTTGTTTCAACTGGTGACTTTGTGCCCTTGTTATCACGGTCATGAAAAACCCCAGGGTATGCGACTTGTAATACCTCAGTTTCCTGATTCTCCATTAGCTTTTCAACCACAGTAGGCAGCACTTCTGTTTGTGATCCAGCTATATCATTACCAAGAACAAACTGTATTCCTGGAGCCAAGAGTTTCACCAGCACTACTACCACAACTCCTGCCCCTTGTGATGATGTTGCTCCTTTAACAGGGTTATGTTGTCCTTTTTTTTCAAAAGGGGTTATAAAAGGCAGAGGTTCCGATTTGGCTGGATTAGGCCACTTTGATTGTGGCTAACAGATATCACCTAAGGCAACAATCAGGGAAAAGGGCTTATCATTTTTTCAAAAGCATTTCTATAATAAAAAAGGAGGGGCCAGTTCTCCCAGTTTAGGGTTTAGCAAACAGTCTGTTCAAAAGGTGCTGGTCAAAGAAAGCAACTGGGAAAAACGGTGCTCTGATTCAACAGATGTTTCTGGCTGACTTTCTCTCTCTAACATCTCTCCTGTAAGAACCTGTGCTCAAATTTACCTTTTTGCCAAGGGGTGTGTTTATGGGGATATTACAGAAAATTGGAACAGCATCACCAAGTTATGATAGACATCGTTGGGTTTTCAGATAGGCTAAATTATTCTATATTCTGTACTCTTTTGTTTGTGTTTCATTCAGTAGTCTGTAAATAAATTCTGTTTTGTTTAAAACTGAGTGGCTTGACCAGCTGCATCACTCCTGGAATATGCATTAAAAACTCAAAAGGTTAGAGTTTAGGCTACCTTTTTGAAATGTTTTGAGGGAATCTGGCCTGGTCCATAACACACTTTTCACTTGATACTCCAGCCTCACGTTAACATGAGGCAGTATTTCTCATCTCACCATGAATTCCACATACTAGTACTTTTTCTGGCAATAACCCTTCTGAGTTAAATATTCCCTCATCTATCAACATTAAAGTTTGACATGATCTCGCATTTCTTAATACTGTAACTTCTTTACCTGCTGTTCCTGGCCTATGCGAGTAAATGTCACCTTCGCAAGTAAATGTGTTAAAAGGATCTGGCACCAGCTCTTCAACCAACCTCTGACCAGATTTTATATTCTGGTGCGACTTTTAAGCCTCCACTGTGCTTTATATAACCACTTTAACAAAATCCACTGGCTTATCCTGTTTTCTTATGTCCATTTTACCAGTGCTTTTTCTAAGCCACCAACACTGTGACTTGATGTGGCCTACTTTATTGCAGCGAAAACACATCTGCTCTTTAACTTCTCTTTCCCCTTCATGGGTTTCCTTTTTATCCTATGGTAAGCTATGTTTATTATCTTCAAAGAGTTCTACTTTTTCCTTACTATATAAGGACTTTTCTTTTCTCAATTTCTACCCCTCACAGATTGAAATTGATATCAGAAACCAAACTTTGAGTTATGAGCCGACTCATAACCATCAGCCATTTCAGCTGTTAATCTTGCCATTTTAACTCCCCGCTCAACATAATTTCTCACTACCTCACGTAGTGAATTTTTGAACACCTCCAAAATAATTGTTTCTCTGCGAATGTCATATGTTTAATCTATTTTTAATGCGGTTATCCATGTAACAAAATTACTTTGATTGATTCTTTCAAACTAAATGCATGTTTGACCAGGTTTCCTCCTTAGATCCCTGAAACATTGTCTGTCGGCTTCTGGCACAAGCTCATTCACATTAAAGATGGCTTTCTTCACCTCCTCTGATAGTGATTCAAATACCTCACTAGCTCTACCTATTTTGTTTGGATCAACAAAACCCACATGGTTACTTGCCACTTCATTTATTTAGCCACTTTGTCAAATGAAATAGAAAATAGAACATAGAACATTACAGCATAGTACAGGCCGTCAATGTTGCACTGACCTGTGGAACCAATCTAAGGCCCATCTAACCGACACTATTCAATTTTCATCCATATGTCTATCCAATGACCATTTAAATGCGTTTAAAGTTGGCAAGTCTATGACTATTGCAGGCAATATGTTCCACACCCCAACTACTCTCTGAGTAAAGAAACTACCTCTGACATCTGTGCTATATCTATCACCCCTCAATTTAAAGCTATGTCCTCTCATGCTAGCGATAGATGAAAAAGGTTTCCACATCCTTCTCATCAAATTTAGGCAATGCTTGGACATATTTAAATGATCCCCTCCAAGCCTTTGGCTATGATGGATTTGCACATCATCTCTGTCTTCTCACTAAGCCTACCTTCTACCTTCACCTCAATCCTTTTACGGTGCCACCCTCTGAAAGTCAAACTCTCTCCCTTTCTCTCTTTCCTCTCTCTCTTTCTCCCTATCTTCTGCTAGGGCCTTCTTCTCCTTTTCCTTTTGTTCTGCCGAAGTGATTCTTTCCTTATCTTCTTTTTCTGACGAAGCAAATCATTTCCTTTTCGTTTTGTTCTGCTAAGCGATTTGTTCTTTTTCTCTTTAATTGCTTTTAACCATAATTCACACTCTTTCAGTTCCTTTTCATGTTCAAGCTGCTTCATCTGCAATTGAATTCCAGCCATTTCCAAAGATTCTGATGGCATTTCCAGCAAATTTAAATGCCAAGCTATTGCTACAACTACTTTTCCTCTTCTCACAGACGAAGGCAACCCCATCTCCAGCTTGTCTGCAATTCCAACAGCCAAGGGGCAATGAGGAAAGACCACTGTCTCAAGTATTTCTGCTGAAGTTAATGGGTCTGTTCAGTTATTGGACTCTTTCAAATGTATGTAAATAGTTTCCAGTGTAAGTAAGAAATGGCTTGCAACTACAGGGAACATCAGATTCAGGATTTGTTTTTCTTGGTCAGCAAAGTCTGTACAGAATTGGTTCAGTACTTGTGTATGTACAATAAACTTTTACCACACAATATTGAAACAGTACTACAATTCACATGTACAACTTATTTCTAAAACCCTCAAGATGATTGTTATGAATAAAGTCTGTTTTTTTGCAATAAAGAAAAGATCCGTGAAAAACTGGAGTTGTGTCTTTGAGGGATGAGTTTCTGAAGTCCAGGAAAGCAGAGATCCAGGAAAATTCACAGATTGTTCTTGATCATATTTTCTTTTTGACATGCGCTGTGAGGTATTAGATCACAGTGTATTTTTACCAGATTTACCACATGTATATTTTGGGTTTTAGAAATAGGTTGTGCATGCAAATTGTAGTACTGTTTTAATATTGTATGGTAAAAGTTTATTCTAGATAGTTCAAAACTGTGGAATCTTGTGGCGTTCTTCTTTTAGTTGCCTCCCGGTGTTGTGCGATTTTTAACTTTGCAAGAAAGGTAGTCTAACTTACTGCAAAATGGGCACCGTGCCTAAAGGATTGGCTGGAGGGGAGCTCCATTTGTCCCAATCTGGGGCAATTGAAGGAACAGGTGCAGGAGGTGACCACTGAAAACAAAGTCAAAGCCCTCATCTCTGACCTCACCACTGCGCAACTCCCATCCAGTGATTGCTCCCCCCAAAAAAACAAACATTGTTTGCTGATCCTGGCCTGCAGAACTACGTCCTCCCATTAGCTTGGGTCTACCTTGAGTTGGGGCTGCACAAGGGGTTAAGGTCTGATTAGTTGACCAGTGGGATGGGACATATCTACTTCAGGACCTCACTGGCCAAAAAGCTTGCTAGGTCATCGCTTAAATACCTGATTCTCAGCTGATGAGTCACTTGTGGAAACAATGCAAGATCTGTCACTTTTTTTATAAGTATTTTCATTGAAAAGCTTTTTAAAATCTTTTACAAAACATTTTATACATAAAGAAAAAGAATAACACCAACAAAACAGAAAAAAACATACTACAAAAAACAAGGCCATAGCAAAGTACCATTGTTAGATTAGATTACTTAGTGTGGAAACAGGCCCTTCGGCCCAACAGGTCCACACCGACCCAACCCCTTACATTTACCCATTCACCTCACACTACGGGCAATTTAACATGGCCAATTCACCTAACCTGCACATTTTTTGGGATTGTGAGAGGAAACCGGAGCACCTGGAGGAAACCAACACAGACAATGTGCAAACTCCACACAGTCAGTCGCTTGAGGCAAGAATTGAACCCGGGTCTCTGGCGCTGTGAGGCAGCAGTGCTAACCACTGTGCCAACGTGCTGACCAAAGGTTGTTAATAAACAACCCACTATTCTACCAAAACAAACATATCTACTTAGCTAAAATTAAACTACAAACATATTAAATAAATACCAGATTAAACTACATTCAAATAACTTAAATTAAATAACATCTCACTATGTTATTCTCTCTTACTCATCACACCTCCACTGAGGCTCCGATCCCTGGGAGTACCCCCTACAGTATCCATATTCTTTTCCTTCCAGTCTCCTCCTCCCGGGGCCCCATTTCCCCTCTGACCAATTGACCTAACACTATGGGCAATTTAGCATGGCCAATTCACCTGGCCTGCACCATCTTTGGACGGTGGGAGGAAACCAGAGCACCCAGACAAAACCCACGCAGACACAGGGAAAATGAGCAAACTCCACACAGACAGTCACCCAAGGCTGGAATCGAACCTGGATCCCTGGTGCTGTGAGGCAGAAGTGCTAACCACTGAGCCACCGTGCCATCTTGGCTGTGAGGCTTCAATATCAAGCCAGATCAATTCTGAATTAACCTGTATCCAGTCACTAACATATGTTAACAAAGCACTTATTTGGTATTCAAATCCGGAAGATCCACCCCTCCCTCAGCCTGCAAAAGCTGCAATTTCCTGAATTTAATTGAGGACCTCTGTGGCACCAAATAAAGGACTCTCACCAACTATTAATCCTCCATCATACTTGTCTAGGTAATGAACAATGGGATCATTTTCATGGGGTAAGCAGTCAGGGAAGGACATTTATCTTAATCAGAGGTATTCGGCCCAGCAATATAATGGTAATCCCTCCCACTGCTGCAAATCCTGTTTTACCCTCTCTAGTAATTGTACACAGTTAGCCTTATACAGTTGGTGGAAGGAAGGGGTAATGAAAATTCCCAAGTACAAAAAAACCTTTGGTGACCATCTAAACAGGAGTTGCATTCCATCCTTCAAGTTAGGCACTTTCACTAAACTCCCTACCAGCATAGCTTCTGATTTTGCGAAACTGATCCTATAACCCGAAAAACTACCATATGAATTAATTTTTGGATCAGTCGGGGAAGAGACTTCTCCAGTTTGGCCAAGAATAAAAGGACATTGTCAGCATATTGGGTAATCTTATTAGATTAGATTAGATTCCCTACAGTGTGGAAACAGACCCTTCGGCCCAACAAGTCCACACCAACCCTCCGAAGAGTAACCCACCCAGTCCCATTTCCCTCTGACTATTGCACCTAACACTATGGGCAATTTAGCATGGCAAATTCACCTGACCTGCACATCTTTGGACTGTGGGAGGAAACCGGAGCACCCGAAGGAAACCCACGCAGACACAGGAAGAATGTGCAAACTCCATACAGACAGTCACCCAAGGCTGGAATCGAACCTGGGAATTGGCCATGCTAAATTGCTTGTAGTGTTAGGTGCTTTGCTCCCCCATTCCCACCTTTGGCACTACTATTTCAGGATCCCTCTTGATAGTTTCAGCTGACGGTTCAATCGCCAAGGTAAATAACAGCGGTGAGAAAGGACACTCCTATTGACTACCTCTTCTAATATTAAAATGTTTTGACTGAACACCATGTGAACACTGGTGCCTTAGGGTCATTATACAGTACTGCCACCCATCTGGCAAAGGATCCCCCCAAACCAAAATGCTCCAGAACCTCACATAGACACAGCCATTCTATTTGATCAAAGGCTCTTTCTGCATCGAGGGAGACCACCAACCTAGGAATCAATCTTTACTGACATACCTGTACTGTATTCAGTACTCTCCTAATATTGTTAGAGGAACTGAGGCCCTGAACAAAACCTGTCTGGTCTTCTTTTATAATATGGAGCAGAACCTTCTCCAATCTCAGAGCCAACACTTTTGATAAAATTTTGAAATCTACATTCAGTAGTAAGATTGGTCGATATGAAGTACATTCTTCAGGGTCTGCTCGTTTCTTTAAAATAAAGCAGATGCCAGCTTCCCTAAGAGTGGGTGGCAGACAATCCTGTGCATAAGAGTATTTGTACATCCCCAGAAGTGGTTCCACTAACATGTTTATGAATTCCTTATAGAATTCAGTTTGGAATTCATCTGGCCCCGGTACTTTGCCACCCTGGAGATGTCTTATTGCTTCCTGCACTTCCTGTACTGTTAAAGGCGCATTCAAAAGGGAAGCCTGCTCCTTACTTAAATTGGGGAGGTTTGGATTTTCAAAGAAGGACTGCATTCCCATTGTACTGTGTTCGCTTCCCTTCGACCAATATAGCTCTTCAACGCATTCCCTAAACCTAGCATTGATCTTCTTCAATTCACAGGTAATCGTATCAGCCTTCTCCATAACAGAGGTAATAGATTGGGAGGTGTTTTTTCCTCCTAGTCAAATAAGCCAGATGTCTACCAGGCTTATCTCCTGATTCAAACAATCTTTGTTTGGCAAAGGAGACCTCTTTTTTAGCCACTTCTGTGTGTATTGAGTCGAGAGCAGCCCGGAGAGCTGTGTCCCGCTGAAGTTTAACCAATGACAGCTTATTATAATATGTTTTCTCAGCTACCTCAGTTTTTTTTCTCAGTTGCCTCCAGCAACCCCTGCTGCTCCTCCCTCTGCCTTTTTCTAGTCACCGAATATGAAATAATAGACCTTCGTAAATATGCCTTAGTGGCCTCCCAAAGTATTGCCAGATTACTAGCTGTACCTGAATTAATATCCCAAAAGGTCCTAAATTCTCTTGTAATATATTCAATAAATTTGTTATCCCCTAACAAAAATGAATCCATGCGCCAGTAACATGCATTTGCTCCACTACCCTTAGCTTTAACATCTAAATATACTGGCGCATGATCTGAAACAGCTACATTCCCTATTTTACATGCAAATGTTCTGTCCAGACCATCAGTTGGTATAAAAAACATATCAATTCGCATATGACGTTTGTGTGGGTTGGAATAGAATGTGAAATCTCTTCAATTAAGGTGGAGTTACCTCCACACACCCACTATTCCCAACTCATCACACATGTCCACCAACAGTTTAGATTGCATGGGCGTACCTGCCAGCCCTTTTGGTACACTGTCAATCTCTGGATCTATTAGGTGATTAAAATCCCCATCTCTAATCATGCGGTGAACCCTAAGATTCATTAATTTAGCCATTACATCAATTAGAGATTTAAGAGCTGGGCCGAGGGACAATATACATTCAAAACACCATATTCTTCTCCATCTATTAGGGCTTTCAAAATAATAAACCTTCCATGATAATCCTTAATCTGCTCCATTACCTGGAAGGGGAGGTTCCTCCTTATCAATATACCACTCCTCTACTCTCAGAACTGAAGAACAAAAGAAACATCCTGTCAGAACCCTTCTGCTGCAGTTTCAGATATTCCTGTCAGGTGCATCTCTTGCAGGAGGGCAATATCCACCCTTTCCTTCTTGAGGCTTAATAAGACCTTCTTTCTATTATAGGAGAATGGCTCCCATTTATATTCCAGGTGCACCACCTGATCAAATCACTAACCACGGTAATCTAGGACAACCCATGGTTTCCCAAGAGGGGGGAACGTATCTGAGGCGTGATGAGTTACAAAGATACTAACTCTATGAGATCTAAAAACTATTCGTATAAAAACAACTACATCTCGGCACGGTGACTCAGTGGTTAGCACAGCTGCCTCGCAGCACTAGGGTCCTGGGCTCGATTCCAGCCTTGGAAAACTGTCTGTGTGGAGTTTGCACATTCTCCATGTGTCTGCATGGGTTTCCTTCTGTTGCAGCTCCTGCTTTATAAAGAAAAGCAGTTAACAGTGGAAGCAGCAAGAAGATGGGAAGAAATTCACAAGCCTTAATGTATAAAGGTTCAAAGATAATGTTTTTTCAAGATTTTTCAGGAGCCCTAGTTAAGTGGAGAAGGACATTTAGAGTCATAGAGTCATAGAGATGTACAGCATGGAAACAGACTCTTCGGTCCAACCCGTCCATGCTGACTAGATATCCCAACCCAATCTAGTCCCACCTGCCAGCACCCGGCCCATAGCCCTCCAAACCCTTCCTATTCATATACCCATCCAAATGCCTGTTAAATGTTGCAATTGTACTAGCCTCCACCATTCCGTCTGGCAGCTCATTCCATACATGTACCATCCTCTGCATGAAAACGTTGCCCTTAGATCTCTTTTATATCTTACCCCTCTCACCCTAAACCTATGCCCTCTAGTATTGGGCTCCCCGACCCCAGGGAAAGACTTTGCCTATTTACCCTATCCATGCCCCTCATAATTTTGTAAACCTCTATAAGGTCACCCCTCAGTTTCCGACGCTTCAGGGAAAACAGCCCCAGCCTGTTCAGCCTCTCCCTATAGCTCAAATCCTCCAACCCTAGCAACATCCTTGTAAATCTTTTCTGAACCCTTTCAAGTTTCATAAACATCTTTGCGATAGGGAGGAGACCAGAACTGCACACAATATTCCAACAATGGCTTAACCAATGTCCTGTACAGTTGCAACATGACCTCCCAACTGCTATACTCAATACTCTGTTCAATAAAGGAATGCACACCAAGTGCCGCCTTCACTATCCTATCTATCTGCGACTCCACCTTCAAGGAGCTAGGAACCTGCACTCCAAGGTCTCTTTGTTCAGCAACACTCCCTAAGACCTTACCATTAAGTTTATAAGTCCTGCTAAGATTTGCTTTCTCAATATGCAGCAACTTGCATTTATCTGAATTAAACTACATCTGCCACTTCTCAGCTCATTGACCCATCTGGTCCAGATCCTATTGTAATCTGAGGTAACCCTCTTCGCTGTCTACTACACCTCCAATTTTGGTGTCATCTGCAAACTTACTAACTGTACCTCTTATGCTCGCACCCAAATCATTTATGTAAATGACAAAAAGGAGAGGACCCAGCACCAATCCTTGTGGCACTCTACTGGTCACAGACCTCCAGTCTGAAAAACAGCTCTCCACCACCACCCTCTGTATTCTATCTTTGAGCCAGTTCTGTATCCAAGTGGTTAGTTCTTCCTGTATTCTGTGAGATCTAACCTTGCTAATCAGTCTCCCAAGGGTAACCTTGCCGAACGCCTTACTGAAGTCCATATAGACCACATCTGCTCTGCCCTCATCAATCCTCTTTGTTACTTCTTCAAAAAACTCAATCAAGTTTGTGAGATGAGGAAAGAGATCAATCTGAGACTGGTACAGTTGAGAACAGGAGCGAGTCAAACAGTCAAGACAGGCAGGGACAAGGTGGATTAATAAATTAAACTGCATTTATTTCAATGCAAGGGGCCTAACAGGGAAGGCAGATGAACTCAGGGCATGGTTAGGAACATGGGGCTGGGATATCATAGCAATTACAGAAACATGGCTCAGGGATGGGCAGGACTGACAGCGTAATGTTCCAGGATACAAATGCTACAGGAAGGATAGAAAGGGAAACAAGTGAGGAGGGGGAGTGGCATTTTTGATAAGGGATAGCATTACAGCTGTGTTGAGGGAGGATATTCCCGGAAATACATCCAGGGAAGCTATTTGGGTGGAACTGAAAAATAAGAAAAGGATGATAACCTTATTGGGATTGTATTATAGACCCCCTAATAGTCAGAGGGAAATTGAGAAACAAACTTGTAAGGAGATCTCAGCTATCTGTAAGAATAATAGGGTAATTATGGTCGGGGATTTTAACTTTCCAAACATCGATTGGGACTGCCATAGTGTTAAAGGGTTAGTTGGAGAGGAATTTGTTAAGTGTGTACAAGACAATTTTCTGATTCAGTATGTGGATGTACCTACTAGAGAAGGTGCAAAACTTGACTTACTCTTGGGAAATAAGGCAGGGCAGGTGACTGAGGGGTCAGTGGGGGAGCACTTTGGGGCCAGCGACCATAATTCTATTCGTTTTAAAATAGTGATGGAAAAGGATAGACCAGATCTAAAAGTTGAAGTTCTACATTGGAGAAAGGCCACTTTTGACGGTATTAGGCAATAACTTTCGAAAGCTGATTGGGGGCAGATGTTCGCAGGTAAAGGGATGGCTGGAAAATGGGAAGCCTTCAGAAATGAGATAACGAGAATCCAGAGAAAGTATATTCCTGTTAGAGTGAAAGGAAAGGCTGGTAGGTATAGGGAATGCTGGATGACTAAAGAAATGGAGGGTTTGGTTAAGAAAAAGAAGGAAGCATATGTAAGGTATAGACAGGATAGATCGAGTGAATCCTTAGAAGAGTATAAAGGAAGTAAGAGTATACTTAAGAGGGAAATCAGGAGGGCAAAAAGGGGGCATGAGATAGCTTTGGCAAATAGAATTAAGGAAAATCCGGTGAGTTTTTACAAATACATTAAGGACACAAGGGTAACTAGGGAGAGAATAGGGTCCCTCAAAGATCAGCAAGGAAGCCTTTGTATGGAGCCACAGAAAATGCAGGAGATAATAAATGAGTATTTTGCATCAGTATTTACTGTGGAAAAGGACATAGAAGATATAGACTGTAGGGAAATATATGGTGACATCTTGCAAAATGTCCAGATTACAGAGGAGGAAGTGCTGGATGTCTTGAAACGCATGAAAGTAGATAAATCCCCACGACCTAATCAGGTGTACCCTAGAACTCTGTTGGAAGCTAGAGAAGTGATTGCTGGGCCTCTTGCTGAGACATTTGTATCATTGATAGTCACAGATGAGGTGCTGGAAGACTGGAGGTTGGCAAACATGATGCCACTGTTTAAGAAGGGCAGTAAAGACAAGCCAGGGAACTATAGAGCGGTGAGCCTGATCTCAGTGGTGGGCAAGTTGTTGGAGGGAATCCTGAAGAGAGCTGCTGAATATTCTTTAAATGGAATAAGACTACACAAGTCTACAATGCAGCAGGATTTGGATGTTCTCATAAATTTTTGGATTGGCCATGGGAAATGCAGAATTACCGGGATAGGGTAGAGGGGACAGGATGCTCTTTGGAGGGCTTGTGTGGACTTGATGGGCTAAATGACATGCTTCTACACTGTAGGGATTCCATAATTTAAAAAATTCTCAAAAAGGTAGCAAATAGGTTCAGTAGGTAATAGTGAAGGCAAATGGAATGTTGACTTTTTTTCCAAAGGGAATCAAGTCTACAAATTGAGAGGTCTTGCTAAAACTATAAAACTATGCCAAACACTAGTCAGATTACAGCTAGAATATTGTGAAAAGTTTTAGGCCCTTATCTAATGAAACATACATGACATTGGAAGCAATCCAGAGAATGTTCACTACATTGATGGTATGGAGTGATTACTTCTATTAATAGAGATTGAGTAGGTTCGGCCTGTACTTATTGAAGTTTAGAAGAATGAGAGGTATCCTTATTGAAACATGCAATATTCTTAACTAACTTTAGAGGGTACGTGCCGAAAGCTTATTTCCCTTTGTGGGAGAAAATAGGTCCAGAGTGCTATAATAAGAGATCTCCATTTAAGACAGAGATATTGAGGAATTTCTTCTCTCAGAGGGGAGTGAATCTATGGAATTTATTACCACAGAGGGCTGTAGAGCCTGGATCGTTAAAAATCTGTTTGTCCCAGCCTCAAATATACTTAATCAGTAAGGGAATCAGATAAGGCAGGAAAATGGAGGTGAGAATTATCAGATCAGCTATGATATCATTGAATGGTGGACTATACATGATGGGCTGCATGGTCTATTTCTGTGGCTGCTTTTTATGGTGTTAAAATCAGCAGATCAGAAACAGCAGCTAAATCTTGTGCTGGCAGAAGTAGTTCAGGAATTGAAACTGATTTTGAGAGAAGTTCTTAATCATGATTTTTCTAAATCTTGTCCATAGTTCAGCAATCAAAAGGAGCAGCAAATCAGAGACAGTCTTATTTTTTTCCCAGTGCAGTCCAGGACAGAAGTGTATTCAGTCAAGCACAGAAATTTGAAGCCCAGTTTGAAAAAAAATCCAAGTTCAGATCGTTACCAGATCTCTCACAGAGCTCAATAAGGAAACTCATATAAAAGGAATACAGAGGTAATAAATCAAATATATACAATTATCAGTAAAACTCTCATCCGTTCAGTGAAGGTATTTTGATTTCTCTCCTTCTCCAATGTTGTGTCATAATATGTAACTTTGAACTGACAAATTCCCTTGCTGTTAACCTGTTTCTAATGGTTATTCACAATATAAAATATTAAGTAGCTGCTTTGATCAGACCTCGTTTCTAACAACAATAGCTCTTCTCCATAAATAATGGAGAGGAGTCATCATTAGCAGGCGTGTCATTTGTCAGCCAAGTCTCAGAGGGTAATAATGTACACATTTCTGGGTCAAAAAGTTTAGGGTAAAATCAATTCACACTCTGGAGACTTGAGCAGATAATCCAAGCTAATGCACCTAGTGCCTTACTAAAAGACTTTCACTAAACATGCAGAAAACTAAAGTACTTTTCCAATCAGCTCATCAAACACAGCACCTCTCCCCATTAACTCAAACTGACTGCAAAATCCTAGAAAACATGGACCATATTCAACACCTTGGGAGCTTCCTCTTCATAAAGCCATAAACAGCAAAATTCATCATTCTCTGCAATGTATCAGTTCAGTCTTTAGCTGATGGAGGGAAAAAAAATGCTTGAGGACTCAGATCTCAAACGTAAGCATAAGGTCATGATTTATTGGGCAGCAGCGATCCTTAAGCTCCTGTATACTTCAGCACACTGCAGGCACCTCCACACAATGAAGAATTAATATCAGAGGTCCCTTTGCAGAAGCAGTGATAAGAACAGTGGCCCTAAGCAGCATTGTCTCTCAAGGTAATATGCTCAGTATCAACATTCTAATCATACAAAATCAGTTCTGCTGAATAGGACATACTTATATTGTTCGCCATCCCCTCAAACTACTGAAGAAGCAGGAAACCTACAAAGGTAACACTGCACTATTTCATTTTTCAGATGAAATATTAAATTGAGGCCCAAACTCAGGCACATGTGGCAGATCTAATAATTCTATTTGAAATAGGTAAAGTCCCAGAGGATTGGAAAACATCCAATGTAATACTTTTATTTTAAAAGGGAAAGAGACAAAAAAAAACAAGGAGCTATAGGCCAGTTAGCTTAATGTCTGTTAAAGGGAAATATTAGAGTCAATTACAAAGGACATAATAGCTGAGTATTTAAAAATACATAATATGATCAAGCAGATTCAGCATGACTTCATGAAGGGGAACATGCCTGATAAATGTATTAGAATTTTTTGAGGAGGTAATAAGCAAGATGGTTGAGGAAAAAGCAATAGATATAATCTATTTGGATTTACAGAAGGCATTTGATGAGGAAGTACACATTAGGCTATTTAATAAGACAAGAGCTTATGACATTGGATGTAGTTTTTAGCATGGATAAAGGATTAGCTAGTTAATAGAGTCAGGTTGAGGGTGGCAACCTATTATTAGCATATTAGTGCTGCCGCCACAATTATTTACAAGATGCATTTGTAATTTGGATGAGGAAACTGAATGTTCTCTTGCCAAGTTTGCAGATGACAAAAATAGTTAGAAAAGCAGGTGGCAAGGCTAACACAAAGAGTGTATAGGGGCATATAGGCAGGTTAAATGAGTGGGCCAAAACTTGGCAGATATAATGTAATGTGGGAAAATGTGAGGTTATGCACTTTGGCAAGAACAATAGAGGAGGTGAATATTATTTAAGTAGAGAAAGGCTGCAGAAAGCTACAGCACAGAGATTCAGGTGTTCTCATGCATACATCTCAAAAACCTAGAAAACAAATTCAGCAGGCAATAGGGAAGGCAAATGGTCATTCTTTTAAAGGGAACAAAACATAAAAGTAAGGAGATTTTGCTAAATATTTATAAGGCGCTAGTCTGACCATAGCTGGAATAAACAGCTTTGGCACCTTATCAAAGAAAAAAGCCTATTAGCATTGGAAAGAAAATTCACTATGGTGAATCTGAGAATAGAAAGACTGTCAGTATAGGTTGAATCTGTACTTTTTGGAGTTTAGAAGAGTAAAAGGCAGCCTAATTGACAAATGGAAGATTCTTAGGGGACTTAACTTGTTAAATGCAGAAAGCTGGTTTTGCCTTGTGGGAGAGTTCAAAACCATGAGCATAATGTCAGTATAAGGGGACCCCTTTTAAAAATGACAATGATTATGAAATTCACCTTTCAGAGGGGAGTAGAATTCTTTACCACAGAGGGCTATAGAGGTCATTTAGTATTTTCAAGTCTGAGATAGATTTTTAACTAATAAAGGATAGAGGTTTATGGGGAAAAGGCAAGAAAATGCTGTTGAGAATTATCAGATCAGCCATGATCTTACTGAATGAAGCAAATTTGATGGACTGAATATTCCACATCTGCTCCTTGCCTTACTATCTAGAGGAGTACAATTCTCCTCAGTGTCCAAGCTGCCATTTAAACACCAACCAAAAAAAGAGGCTTTAACAAGACGATTTAATGAAGACATTCTCTTCTTAAGTACATTGTCAAGGAACTCTAATTCATTAGAGTTAGTGAAATTAGTAGGGTAACAGCACATACACTTGCTGTTACTGTTTTATATAAAACTGGAATGGTATTTTGAATGTGAAACCATTTATTGAATCAGAATAATTTTCAAGACTGCGCATATGTAAGAAATAGAACGGTAATGATTTTTTAAAAATGTGCATTCCACTTTTCACTTTCAGACATGTCTAATCAACCTATCCAGATAGGATTGACACACCTCTGGAGCAGTTGGGGCTTGAATCATAACTCCTAACTGAGAGGTAGGGACATAACCACCATGCTAGCAGAGGAATTTGCCTTTCACATTTAAATCATAGCTGTATAAAAAATCTTATTACTGTGTAATTACAAATTTACTACATTCTCCCTTCGTTAAATACTTGAACAGGTGCCTGATAGTTTTGAAGGAGGAGGAATAATCATGTGATAAAGAAAGCAGGTGCCGTAATAACATGCAGTTAAAATGAAAAACAGCCCATCAGGTATAGTAATAGATGTTTCAGCTTGGCTATTATAAACAAGTGAAGTTGTCCCTTTGGGGTCTGAATAAAACTCTGAGGAATTTTTTGGCCCTGAGCTAATTAATGAAATGTGCTGTATTACACTGCCAAGTGCAAAGTACTCACTGTCAGCAAGACAAAGATACCAAGAGTATTTCTCCCTAATAGTTCTTTTGATAAATACACCATAGTTAGTAAATAAGAAATTGCAAAGAAACTATTTTAGAATATTCAAAACCTGAATTAAGTACAGGTACTATTGTAATCAGTCCTTATTCGTTAGCTGAATATTGTATTTTGTTATATTTTGCTTATTAATTTCTATATTAAATATTTAGACCTTATGACATTCCACCAGCTAGTTAAGTAATTTGCTCATATGATTGCACCCTTGATTGATCTCTTCCTTTGGAAATTGTACTAAGGTGCTTTAATGTTTATTCCAACACTTATACCTCTTCCTTTGCACTTCTTATTCCCTTTTGACCTTTTCTCTCTGCAGTGAATTCAGGTGAGAGTTATTTTCTGTTATTTCAGTAAAGTGGCAATTTTCACGTAGCAGGCAGGGTAATGTGTTGTTGTGCACTATTCTAATACAGTAAATATCAGTTTGCAATGACAATACAAAACACAAATTTGCTTTAAAAAATTATTCCATTATTAAATGTAAGATAATTCCTTCCTAACAATATTGTAAGAGGATGGATGTTCTTGCTTACTAGCTACTCCTCAAAGTAAGACTGATAATCACAGATTTATTAAGTATATGGTAATAACTATCACTGATAATTAAACATAAAGCTAACATTAGCACTTACAGATAAACATAGAAGGTAGAACATTATAGCGCAGTACAGGTCCTTTGGCCCTCGATGTTGTGCTGCCCTGTCATACTAGTCTGAAGCCCATCCCACCTACACGATTCCATGTATGCCCATATGCCTGTCCAATGACAACTTTAAGGCACTTAAACTCGGTGAATCTACTACCGTTGCAGGCAAAGCATTCCATATCCTTACTATTCTCTGAGTAAAGAAACCTTACAAGATTTAATGACACAAATCACACTTTTGAACAGCAAATTTGCTGGCTTATCAAATGTTGTCAAATTCTGAGGCCTTTTTCCAAAAAATACCTGATATTATTTCCCAACCCTATCACATTTTTTATTACCCTAATATTGCTTTCATATCACCCTGTCACACCTAAGTTCTCTACATTCTGATTGGTTTATCAATAAATTTGTTAGGTTGAAATTGGTTATGGAAATATATGAACTATCAAAGGCATTCAAATACTTCTGGGAGTTACTTTTCCATTACATTACAAACCATAAAACATAGAGCAGTATGGCACAGGAATAGGCCCACATCTCTGTGCAGACCATGATGCCATTTTAAACTAATTCCATTTGCCTAAACATGTTCCAATACCATCTGTTCTGTGTTGATTGGAATGAGATGGACCTTTTTTTTTCTAAATCTCCTGGTTATAGTTTCTTTTTTCCCTTATTCCCCACACTACCACCTAACAGTGGCAGTGCTAATATTTTCCCCAGCACCCATGTTATGTGTGTGAACAGGTGTGAGACGCAGTGAAAGACAACAGGTGTATAAATCTTTATTCATTTTCCACTACCAGGAAACACCAGAGTGGCCAGTCACAAGCAGTGCCCTTCCCATCAAAGGGCAATGCTGTGTGATCAAAAAAGTGCAGAGGAGAGTAGGGATTTAATCAAAATAGAGTTGGAGGGGGAAATAAAATACTCCAATCCCTGCGGTGCCCACCTCTCCGTGAACAGCTCAAGGGTGTTGGTAGACACTGTGTGCTCCTTCTCCAGGGACACCAAAGCTCGAATATAAGATGGGCCTTGTTGAGAACAAGATCCTCTACTTGGGTTGTTAAGCTGGACCAGACAGGAAAGCCCCACCTGACCGGTACAAACGGGGGATTTTTAGAATCTCCTTAGTTGAGGGGACTGACTGTGTTGGCTGGGCCACTGTGAGTGTTTTATTTCTGCTGTTGGTTTCTGTTGCTTTTGGAGGAAACCTGATTCCTGAACTGGCTGAATTATATAGTTAGTTTGTTATCTGGTATTCCTTTTTTTAAATGAGAATGGATATTTAAACTGCCTGACTTACAATCAATGGGTTTCAGGTGTAACTCAGTTGTTATTAGGGAACTGTTGTTTCATTGGTTGGTTACAGACTGTCTGTTACTCTTTTCTCTTTTCCTTTGAGAAAAGGACAATGCTGATTTTGCAGTGGGGCTTAGCTCTTGCATTTTTTTTTGCATATGTTTTTGTTTTTGCTGTTTGGACTAAGCCCTTGTGAGAAAATGTTCCTTTCCAGATGAACTGTTCCTGTGAGTAGGCCTGGCCCTTTTTTTGGTGGACTAGGCCTCTGTAAAGACTGAACACTTGTGTGCACTGGGAGGTGAGCATTTGCTGCATCCTGGCCTTTGGGAGTGAACCAAACCCTTATGAGTTAACTGCACCTTTGAAATATACTATACTCCTGAGAAAAGGCCTGGTTCTCCATGGATGGCCAAACTCTATAGAGACTATGGTGTGCATTTGCTGTTGTCAGGAATGGACTCTGCCCTTAGTTTCCTCTCGCATTTCCCTCTCTCACCTTAAACCTATTTCTCCTAGTATTTGCCATTTCCACCCTATCCATGCCTCTCATAATTTTTTATATTTCTATCACATTGCCCACTGCCTTCGATTCTCAAGCAAAAATAATCCACGTTTGTCCAACATCTCCTCAAAACTAATACACGTCCATCTAGGCAACACCCTGGCAAACATCTTCAAGTCCTCCGCATCCTTCCTCCAGTGTGGGGACCAGAATTTCAAAACCTAATACTCCAAATGGGGCCAAATGGGGCCAATTGCAAAATGACTTGCCAACCTTTGTACTCAATCTGCCAACTGATGAAGGCAAGTGTGTGTATGCCTTCTTTACACCTTATTCACTGTGTTACCACTTTTTCAGGGAGCTATGAATGTGGACCTCAAAATCCTTTTGTATATCAATGCTCCTAAGGGTCCTCCATTAACTGTATACTTTCCTATGGCATTTGATCTTCCAAAAGGCATCACCTCACACTTGTCCAGATTAAACTTCATCAGCCATTTATCTGCCCAATTTTCCAACTGATGTATATCCTGCTTTATCGTTTGATAACCTACTTTACTACCCACAATTCCATCAATTTTAGTGCCACCTACAAACTTACTAATCAGACTACCTACATTTTCAACTAAGTCATTTATATACATCACAAACACCAGAGGTACCAGTGCTGATCCTTGTGAAGGACTACAAGTCACAGACCTCCATTTAAAAAAAACCCTCCACAAATACCCTCTGTCTCCTATGCCCAAGCCAATTTTGTATCCAGTTTGACAACTTCCCATGAACCAGGCTACCATGAAGGATCTTGTCAAATACTGTAGAAATGTCCATGTAGATAATATCCATTGCCCTATCCTCATCAATCACCTTCATCATCCTCCTCAAACCCTCAGGTAAGTTTGTGAAATGACTTTCCCACATAAAATGATAGTGACACCCAATACCACACCTCAATTTTAACATGCCCCAGAACTATCAACAAACCATTCCCTAATCTTACTATCATCTATGTCCTTCTCCTTAGAGAATGCTAATGTGAAGTATTCATTAAGGACCTCAACCCCTCTGGCTCCATGCATAAATTCCCTCCTTTCCCTAGTTACCTACTTGCTTCTAATAAATATATAACGCCTTGAAATTCTTAATCATACATGCCAAGCCTATTTTGTGGTCCCTTCAAGCCTTCTTAATTTCTTCTTTTATTTCTTTCGCATCCTTTATATTCTGCAAATTATTTATTTATTTGATTGCAGTTTCCTAAACCTTCACTTCCTTCTTCTTTTTGACTAAACTTGATATCTTTTGTCATCCAGGGTTCCCAAATCTCACCATCCTTATTTTTGATCCCCATAAGAACGAACTGATCCTGAACTCTGATCAACAACAAGCCTTTAAAAGATTCTCACATGTCAGATGTGGATTTACCCTCAACTATTCCTGCTCAATACTGTTGTAATTAGTCTTCACTCAATTTTGCACTTTCACCCGAGCACTAGTATTATCATTCTCCATAACTATCTTACAACTTACTGAATTATAATTAGTGTTCCCAAAATATCCCCACTGAAACATGATCACCTGGGTCATGACCCAATAAGAGATCTAGTTTGGCCTCTCCTGCAGTTGGACCCCATGTCTTGTTCAAGAACCCTTCTGATTGCATCTAACAAATTCTGTCCCATCTAAGCCCTGATGTCAAGGGAGTCCAAGTTGATGTTGGAATAGTTTGAATCATCCACTACAAAACTCTGTTGTTTTTACATCTTTCCCAAATCTGTTTACATATCAATTCCCCTATCTCCCACTAGCTATTGGGACACCTATGGTTTAACCCCACCATTGTGTTTGTACCTTTTTATTCTTAATTCCTATCTGTATGACTTTGTTGCTGAGCTCTCCAAAATGTTCTCTTTCAGTACAGTTGTGGCATTCTCTTTAACCAGTAATGCAACTCTCTCACCTTTTTGACATCCTTCTCTCCCTAGCCTGAAACAGCTAAACCCTGGTTCTTGAGGTTTCTGCCCTTCTCTCAATCAAGTTTCTTGAATGGCTACCACTTCATAGAGTCTGGATTGATATATGGGACTATGCTCATCTGCTTGATCTATCTGTTATACTCTTTGTATCAAAGTAAATACATTTCAGATAATACACTTAAATAGAATGCCAGTTCCACTGTGCTCATTAACCATGCCCTGCCTGTTCTTCCTAATAGACTTTGTTGACTTAATGTTCTCCTCAGTCACTCCACATGCTGACCTGCTACACCGTTTCCCACTCCCTTGCCACACTAGTTTAAACCCTCCTGAGTGGCATTAACCTCTATCATATTCCTTTTGATAACATGTTGCCTTTCAGGTTGGACTTTAATATATCAATTATTCCCTTTCAATTCTACAGATGCTTATGTGCCATAAAATTGTCACTTCTTTGGAGAAGTTGAATAATTTACGAGATTGTCTTCTGTCCACATATCCACTTAGGCAAGGTCTTATTACAGAATCTGTCCAATCAAAGGGATAACCAAATGCCTAATGAGATCAATATGAATTGAAAAATTATCGTTAACATATTAATTAATAGCAATAACTAATGTATTTAATTTGACAAACCTTCACTTAGTTATGGATATTGCCATTTTAGTTTTGATTCAACTCAATTTCATCTATGTTGTACAGCTGAAATTTTAGTATAAATCTGGAGTTGGATAACAGAATTCAACAATATGATACCCACTGCACATGTTTCTGTATAGTAGAGGAGTTGCATTGGGGTTTCTGCCTTTCTAGGAAAGAATGCCATACAGAGGTTGGTCATTGTGGATCTTTCTGATGCAGGGAACAGTATTGATGAAAGGCTGGGATGGAGAGCAGATAAAGGGTGAAGCTGGAAAAGACACGACAGATCAAGCAGCATCAGAGGAGAAGGGAAGTCGGTGTTTCAGGTCGAAACCTTTCATCAGGAGCAAAGTGGGAGGAGAGATCAGCCTGAAGCCTGTGCTGTGATCTGGAGATCAGCTGATGACAAATGAAGTGGACCCATGAGGACGACCTGGACAGCATGGAGTCTGCAGCTATGAGAAGCTGAAGATATTGTGAATGGGAAGTTAATCTGGCTCATGTGGTTGGTGAATTAGGAGAAGGAAGACCATAAGCACACAGGGATCTTAGTTTGTCCCAATAAACTGAGTCCAATTTTAAGCTCAACCCCAACTTGTGAAGGTTAATGATAGGTGCAGCTCACTACCCAGCATTCCTGTTTAGTTGAAGACTCACTCGTTAAGTCTTTTAACAAACAAGTCTCCAACTTTGCTGAGTCAAGACAAGGAATTGACATCATCATGGTTTTGCTCTGATTCACAGTGTCAAGCATTGGTTGTTCATTGGGGGGAAAAAAGAATAATTTCTTCAAGATAAGCTGTTATGCTAATGTGCTGATAGGTTTTATGTCACTGGAACAAGACTGACTGTGTAAGAACTTGAGTGCATTCCGTGTGTTTAAATCCTGCATTCTTTTGGAGTTAATGGCACATATTGTCTAATAATATCGTCACTAATGTAATGTCAGAAAGATGCCAGCCATTTCAATCAAAATCCCAGAAATGGTTATAAAAGAAATGATCATTCATCCTCTTTTAACCAATTAGAAAGGGTGGATCATACCATTAACATTCTTGGAAAAGCTAGGAAAGTTCCTCACAAAACATCATCAAATGTTCTTTGGATATGTGGAGAAATCTTCAAAAAAGTGTTGTCCAATGATTCTGTGGAAACTGATGTAAACCTACATAAAATGAAATATAATCCCTTCCAAGCTAGGGTGACTAGGTCAGAATCCTAGAACCTCTTCCCTAACAGTGTTGTAAGTGTCTAGATTAGAGTGGTGCTGGAAAAGCACAGCAGGTCAGGCAGCACTCGAGGAGCAGGAAAATCAATGTTTGGGGAAAAGCCCTTCATTAGGAAGCAAAGTGGGAGGAGAGATCAGCCTGAAGCTGATTTTCCTGCTCCTCGGATGCCTGACCTGCTGTGCTTTTCCAGCACCACTCTAATCTAGACCCTTATTTCCAGCATCTGCAGTCCTCACTTTGGCCAGTGTTGTAAGTGTGCCTACACCAAATTGATTGCAGGGGTTTAGGAGAACAGTTCATCACCAACTTCTCAAGGGCAATGACGGATGGACAACAAATGCTGGGCCAGCCAGCAAAGTCTACATACTAATATCATCTGGGTGTGGCAACTCTTCACAAAATGGAATATATTCAATATCTTGACTTGAAATGTCTTCAGAGCTGGAAATGTGCTGCTGGAAAAGCGCAGCAGGTCAGGCAGCATCCAAGGAGCAGGAGAATCGATGTTTTGGCATGAGCCCTTCTTCAGGAATGAGGAAAGTATGCCAACCAGGCTAAGATAAAAGGTAGGGAGGAGGGACTTGGGGGAGGGGCGTTGGAAATGCGATAGGTGGAAGGGGGTTAAGGTGAGGGTGATAGGCCGGAGTGGGGGTGGGAGCGGAGAGGTCAGGAAGAAGATTGCAGGTTAGGGAGGCGGTGCTGACTTCGAGGGTTGGGACTGAGACAAGGTGGGGGGAGGGGAAATGAGGAAACTGGAGAAATCTGAGTTCATCCCTTATGGTTGGAGGGTTCCTAGACGGAAGATGAGGCGCTCTTCCTCCAGCCGTCGTGTTGCTATGGTCTGGCAATGGAGGAATCCAAGGACCTGCATGTCCTTGGTGGAGTGGGAGGGGGAATTGAAGTATTGAGCCACGGGGTGGCTGGGTTGGTTGGTCCGGGTGTCCCAGAGGTGTTCTCTGAAATGTTCTGCAAGTAGGCGGCCTGTCTCCCCAATATAGAGGAGGCCACATCGGGTGCAGCGGGTGCAGTAAGTGATGTGTGTGGATGTACAGGTGAATTTGTGGCGGATATGGAAGGATTCCTTGGGGCCTTGGAGGGAAGTAAGGGGGAGGTGTGGGCGCAAGTTTTACATTTCTTGCGGTTGCAGGGGAAGGTGCCGGGAGTGGAGGTTGGGTTGGTGGGGGGTGTGGACTTGATGAAGGAGTCACGGAGGGAGAGGTCTTTTTGGAACATTGATAGGGGAGTGGAGAGAAATGTATCCCTGGTGGTGGGGTCCATTTGGAGTTGGTGGAAATGACGACGGATGATACGCCTCTCCCCCAAGTCTCTCCTCCCTATCTTTTATCTTAGCCTGTTTGGCACACTTTCCTCATTCCTGAAGAAGGGCTCATGCACGAAATGTCGATTTTCCTGCTCCTTGGATGCTGCCTGACCTGCTGCACTTTTCCAGCAACACATTTTCAGCTCTGATCTCCAGCATCTGCAGTCCTCACTTTCTCCTTGAAATGTCTTCAACCTGGACCGGAATGTCTTGCAGCTACTGCAGAAGACCAAATTGGATACATATGTGTCAACTGTACAAGGATCTGTTCCAATTCTGCAAGATATAATTGGCTCCATAATTACTTTATTATTGTTGTTGAATATTGCTTCAAAAGACGTTTAATTGGGTGTGGTTCCCCCAGACTCTGGATCTTGATTTCAATGGACCTAAGTGTACAATATGAGACAATTTTATAAATTGTCAGGAATCACAGTAATAGCTTTTTTTGACTTTCAATATCATTGCCTAATAATCCTGGTGTAGCTGATTGTTATATTGTAGGGTCAGCAATCTTCACTTGACCAAGAAATAATGTGTGATTTACATATAATTTGCTGCATCTTATCCAAATTGCTGACTTCTACTTTGTTCTGGTGGTGATTTTTGTGATTGGCGTTTAAAAGATGCTTTCATGTGCTGAAGGTAGCCAACCCTGCTATAATGAAGGCATTGAATAACACTATTGGACGATCTTGTTGCCTGCAATACTTACCTGCATCATAATGCGGGCACTTCTAAACAGTGGTTCCTGCCTTTTCTTAACCTTTTTGAAGGTTTCTTGTTGGATGAGACAGCAATTTGTGGGCTTAGCTCAGAAAGCCTGGGAACAACCTTGGTCTTGTGTCAGATTACTTCCCCTAAACTCCCCAGCATCATGCTTTGCGCCTGGCTTGCCTTGTAGGCTGTCCCGCCTGTTCAAAGATCACTTCTTGCTCTGACTGCAATAAATCAAGGAGTATACTGTTGAGAGTTTGAAAGCACTTACCTCTCATTATTACACCTTGACATGAATTAGCAACACTGTCTAAATGTTTGATGGAGTCCACTGAGACAGCTGGATTCCTGAGCCGCTGACTGGACTGAAGGTCCTTGGAAAGGGAAGGAGCTGCTGAATGTGCCGATGTTTTTGGGTATACCTCTCTCTATCTTGTTTTAGGTAATTCTTAAACTACATCGTATCAGCTCAGGTAAGCTACAGAGCTACTAATTTGGGGAAATCTACTGAGTATCCTTCTGCCTTGTAGTTCAAGTTGTTTTGTGATTGCTCAATTTTACCTTCTCAGAAAAAATAAACACCATAATTCTTTATCCAATGTCTCCATTCCTGACACTGTGTTTGATCGTGATCTCCTGTGGGTCATTCCTGTATCAATAGAAACTCAGGCCAAAAAGTTCCTATTAACTGTAAATCTATTGTTATACTGTACATTACAGTAAGGCTACAGTGCCGTCGGCTCCGAGTTGAACAGGGTCTGTCTTTGATTCTTCTGAAGCATTCACTGAGGGTTCAGGATGACTTCCTTCCATCCTGATGTTGAGAGTTTTGTGGTAACTAAGAAGTCCAATGGCTGATCTGCAAACTCTGCCACAGGTGAGGTAGATGACATTTGCTGATTTAAGATGATGTGATGCTTGATTTTTGTACACTCCTTCCAGTGTTTGTACTTACTTCATTCTCCATATATGCCTATTGAAGAGACTTGAAACATTTAGCTCCTTTGTGGATGCTTGATTCCCATGAGTGGATGGGGAATACAGGTTTTACAGGATCCAACTTACTAGAACACCATCGCATGGCCACTACGGTCACATTGATATCAGTTGCTTACCGCAGAGGTGATTATCATAGTTATAAACCATAGCACTATAAACACCAGGCTCATGAAATGCCCAATGCATCCAAAGAAACACTCCCACCCTCCCCTGAGCATTTTAAAATCAAGTTTGACACACAGATTGACTAATGTAAGAAAAGCAGTGGAGTATTCCTGATATCTGGGCCACTGGTGTATATCTATTAATATAGGAAACAAATCTGTTCAATTTTTTATTAGTTTTTCAATGGGGTTTTGATTTACGCAAAGTAGCTGTCATCCTTCCAACCTCAAAGCAGTGGAAACTTTTCAAACATATTGATGGAAGGCACTTCAAGCCATCTGTTGGTTTGTTAATTGATAAACAGCTGCAAATGTGTTGCTGGTCAAAGCACAGCAGGTTAGGCAGCATCTCAGGAATAGAGAATTCGACGTTTCGAGCATAAGCCCTTCATCAGGAATAAGAGAGAGAGAGCCAAGCCGGCTGAGATAAAAGGTAGGGAGGAGGGACTAGGGGGAGGGGCGATGGAGGTGGGATAGGTGGAAGGAGGTCAAGGTGAGGGTGATAGGCCGGAGTGGGGTGGGGGCGGAGAGGTCAGGAAGAGGATTGCAGGTTAGGAGGGCGGTGCTGAGTTGAGGGAACCGACTGAGACAAGGTGGGGGGAGGGGAAATGAGGAAGCTGGAGAAATCTGAATTCATACCTTGTGGTTGGAGGGTTCCCAGGCGGAAGATGAGGCGCTCCTCCTCCAGCCGTCGTGTAGTTGTGTTCTGCCGGTGGAGGAGTCCAAGGACCTGCATGTCCTCGGTGGAGTGGGAGGGGGAGTTAAAGTGTTGAGCCACGGGGTGATTGGGTTGGTTGGTTCGGGCAGCCCAGAGGTGTTCTCTGAAGCGTTCCGCAAGTAAGCGGCCTGTCTCACCAATATAGAGGAGGCCACATCGGGTGCAGCGGATGCAATAGATGATGTGTGTGGAGGTACAGGTGAACTTGTGGCGGATATGGAAGGATCCCTTGGGGCCTTGGAGGGAAGTGAGTGTGGAGGTGTGGGCGCAAGTTTTACATTTCCTGCGGTTGCAGGGGAAGGTGCCGGGGGTGGAGGTTGGGTTGGTGGGGGGTGTGGATCTGACAAGGGAGTCACGAAGGGAGTGGTCCTTGCGGAACGCTGATAGGGGAGGGGAGGGAAATATATCCTTGGTGGTGGGGTCCGTTTGGAGGTGGCGGAAATGGCGGCGGATAATACGTTGTATGCGCAGGTTGGTGGGGTGGTAGGTGAGAACCAGTGGGGTTCTGTCTTGGTGGCGGTTGGAGGAGCGGGGCTCAAGGGCGGAGGAGCGGGAAGTGGAGGAGATGCGGTGGAGGGCATCGTCGATCACGTCTGGGGGGAATCTGCGGTCCTTGAAGAAGGAGGCCATCTGGGTTGTGCGGTGTTGGAATTGGTCCTCCTGGGAGCAGATGCGGCGGAGACGAAGGAATTGGGAATATGGGATGGCGTTTTTACAGGGGGCAGGGTGGGAGGAGGTGTAGTCCAGGTAGCTGTGGGAGTCAGTCGGTTTATAATAGATGTCTGTGTTGAGTCGGTCGCCCGAGATAGAAATGGAAAGGTCTAGGAAGGGGAGGGAGGAGTCTGAGACAGTCCAGGTGAATTTCAGGTCGGGATGGAAGGTGTTAGTAAAGTTGATGAACTGTTCAACCTCCTCGTGGGAGCACGAGGCAGCGCCGATACAGTCATCGATGTAGCGGAGGAAAAGGTGGGGGGTGGTGCCAGTGTAGTTGCGGAAGATGGACTGTTCCACATATCCTACAAAGAGGCAGGCATAGCTGGGGCCCATGCGGGTGCCCATGGCAACTCCTTTAGTTTGGAGGAAGTGGGAGGATTGAAAAGAGAAGTTATTCAGGGTGAGGACCAGTTCAGTCAGTCGAAGGAGGGTGTCAGTGGAAGGGTACTGGTTAGTGCGGCGGGAAAGGAAGAAGCGGAGGGCTTTGAGTCCTTCGTGATGGGGGATGGAGGTGTACAGGGACTGGATGTCCATAGTGAAAATAAGGCGTTGGGGACCGGGGAAGCGAAAATCCTGGAGGAGGTGGAGGGCGTGGGTGGTGTCCCGAACGTAGGTGGGGAGTTCTTGGACTAAAGGGGACAGGACCGTGTCGAGGTATTGGGAGATGAGTTCGGTGGGGCAGGAGCAGGCTGAGACAATGGGTCGGCCGGGGCAGGCAGGTTTGTGGATTTTGGGCAGGAGGTAGAAACGGGCGGTGCGGGGTTGTGGGACTATGAGGTTGGAGGCGGTGGATGGGAGATCCCCTGAGGTGATGAGGTCCTGGATGGTCTGTGAGATGATGGTTTGGTGGTGGGAGGTGGGGTCGTGGTCAAGGGGGCGATAAGAGGAGGCGTCCGCGAGCTGGCGTTTGGCTTCAGCGGTGTACAGGTCAGTGCGCCAAACTACCACCGCGCCTCCCTTGTCTGCGGGTTTGATGGTGAGGTTGGGATTGGAGCGGAGGGAGTGGAGGGCTGCACGTTCTGAGGGTGAGAGGTTGGAGTGGGTGAGAGGGGTGGACAGGTTGAGTCGGTTGATGTCACGGCGGCAGTTGGCTATAAAGAGGTCGAGGGCGGGTTAGAATAAGGATACCCATACATATTTCAGGAGTATATTTATTAGTGTATTTGAATATACCCAGAAAACTAACGAAGAATTTTTGGTGCTTCAATGATGAGATGCAGCTGAGTATTATAGTCCCAAAATATGTCTTTAAATATTGGGTAAGTGAAGGGGGTCAATAACCTATTCTATAGTTTGCCTGGCATAAATGTTTGATAGTGAAACTTCGGGGGGTGTTGGACCTAAGGGTCTGTTTCTAGGCTGTACATTTCTGACTCTCTATCCCTTCATACTTTTGCTTGGCCCATATCCCTTCATACCTTTGCTTAACAAAATTTTAAATCTGATATAGGTAAATTTAACAACTGATCTGGCATGCACTGCTGTTGTGGAAGAGATTTCTAAACATCTATCATCCTTTCTGTATAGAAGTACTTCTGAACATCTTTCTTGAATTGTCTGGCCCTAATTCTCAAACTATGCTCCTTAGTTCTGGATACAATTTAGAGTCTCTCTTCCTAATTGTGGACACCGTTAAGAAGGAACTATTTATTTCTGTAGTTTAAAGTACAAATTGTGTGATCATATTACAGCTTTAAGAGGTGTATTTTGACCTGGTTATTTTATGAAGAAAGGTTGTGACAGCGATATTGAACTGTCTGCTCAAAGCCATTGAAGTAAATAGCTTGTGATGCCTTGGGCTTTTTAAAAGTTGGAATCATAGAAGCAGCACGAATGGGTTGGGTCAAGCTCCCACAGATCCAGAATTTTCAGTTTTGGCTTTCTGCAGTTGCTGGGGTCTTGAAGCTGGATATGGAAGCTCTTATTCCTCCCTATGTTATGGCTAAATGCTAGGATTTTCTTCCTACTGCTACGATTGCATGCAAGACTATCTTACACACTTGGCAAAGGCAAATACAGTATTTATGGGATGTTACTGTATTGGAATGATTAGTTAATATACATATTATTTTGTTAGGCATTTTGATAAAATTACAGTTAAGCTGATTCTTTTCTTTTCTTTTTATTTTGTCCATATTTTAATTGTAGCATAAAAACAAAGTATGTTTTGCTTAAAATTGATAGTTTGACCAATCAAATGGCATCTGGAATGCACTTAACTTTTTCTTACTTTAAAGGTAATGGTCTAGATTATCTTAATATGTTTTGAGGTGATTTGGTCTGGTCCACAGCAGTTGCCCAGAAAGAAAACTATGCTTAGTCAATAACATGTTTAGTCATTTGATGCAATAAAATTTAATGAAATCCTAAAGTCTCATATTCCGCTGTCAACTGGAAGTGCAAATTTCTGAAGTTTTTGATCTGAAGGAAATTTACATCCCATTAATGAATGGAATCTCTTCCTGTTAAAGTGAATTGAGTAGGCAAATGCTCACTGGTATCAATAAGCAAAAACATGGAGTTGGTTCTCCTACAATGGCAGAGAAAAGTTTTCCTATTCCTGCTTTTATTTTGCTCATTAACAACTTGAGAAGAGTTCATACTGGACAGCTGGAGTACCCATCTGAATTAGTCTACAAGGTAACTTTAATTTGTAAATTAGATACCTCCATTATAAATTTGGATTAGTATTTGGTAGAGCACTCACTGCAATTTTGCACAGTATCATCTACTGGTTCAGGCAAAGAGGAGCCTGGTGAGTACATTTTTTAAAAGAAATATTGTTTATGGATGTGCACATTGCTGGCAAGCCTATTATACTGACTCTTCTTAATTGCTCTTGATCAGGTAATGGTGGGTTGCCGCCTCGAACTATTTATGTATATTTGGTGTTGGTATTTTAACAGTGCTTTTCTGGGCACCACAAGAATGGTTTAATCCACTGCCACACTAAGGGGAAAAAAAAGAGCTAACTTACCAGAACACTGAAAAAAGGAACCTACCCTTAAGTCTACTTCCTTTTGCCTCCGATGGTGACTCATGTTGTTGGTATTATGTTAATGAATCCTGGCACTTAAAATGGACTGTGGTTCTTGTCATAACCATAAGCCATGTTGCCAGCATACTTTGAATAGTTAAGAGCTATCCCAACAGCTTTGGTAGATAGGATTCGTATAATTATCTGTAATATAATAAAGGTAGCCGTGTTGTATATTAAATGAGCTAGTCATGCTGCTGGTACATGAAATGCTGAAATCAATTAAGTCCACAATTTTAGCAAGTAGGACATTCAGAACCTGCATATGTGGCCTCAGTACTAGGTCTCTCAGTTAATGAAAGCCCTTTATGGACGTGCATTTCCTTTCTGCTTAGGTGGTGGGAGGTTGGTTACTTGAATTGTAGCTGAAAATGTGTCGCTGGAAAAGCACAGCAGGTCAGGTAGCATCCAAGGAACAGGAGATTCGATGTTTCGGGCATAAGCACTTCTCCAGGAATCCTACTTGAATTGTAGGAAAGATTTCAACTCCCAAGACATCTATCAGGTGAGGCTGCTATTTATCCTGAGGGAGAGATCTGCAGTTTGTGTCAAAGCCGGCTTATACAGCAGAGAAAAGTGAGATAGATGTCACAGAGGAGCTGGAAGCCAACACGCTGGCTAATGTTGCTCCTCGTTTCATCAATGCCAATCTTTATTTAAATCTATAGGCTGTGAAGGACGGGGGAGAGATATCCTCTTCCTGACAGGTGATGGGTGACAGGAGAAGGTGACCCATGGCTGAAGTTTGCAGGTGGATATTTAATTTGAAAACAAACCTAGATCCTGTTTTCCTCCTCTTTGGTGAAAATTCAGCACAGTCTTTTGCCCATGAACCACGGTAAAAGCTTATTCAGAATTTTTATTTCAGTAATAGCCCATACAGTATAAACTGCATTAGCTCTGAATCTATTACAACTTTACTCTTTTTGGAAGAGGTTCCACACTCATAACCAAGCTTGCTTAATTTTACTGTTTGTACCTCTAAGCACATTAAAGTTGGAGAGTGACCTTCTGTCAAGGATATTTTCTTCAATAAAATCTACCTCTAATTTTCTATAATTTAAAACTGTAAGTCTAGAATGTATTCATTGTCATCTTCATCCTATCCAAAGTTTTCAAACATCTACGAATATAGGTAGATCCAAATGAAACATAATATCCTATATATAGCACCACCAGGTTTGCAAAACTTATTTTGACTTGTAATCAAAAGCCCTTGAGATCCATTCTTATGTTTTATTAGTTTTGTCGATAATAGATACATATTGACGAATGTAAGTGAATCATTCAGAATCATGCTCAAATTGTCTATCCTGTTTTGGAAATGGGAAGACATTTTTGCCTTTTCTGGAAGGGAGCAGTAGGCATGAGTGTCACTTTCATTAAATTGTGCAGATCTGGTGTCTTGATCCCACAGGGATGATCCTTCAGTGAACACAGGACAACTGAACAGGTCGTAATATGTATAAGTATAAATAGGTAGATCACGCACACACTGCATGATGTATTTGAGACTTGCTTGGAGTGGAATCAATGTATTGTCAAATGTAAGTAGTCATAAGTCTCCTGGCTATGAGCATAAACAAGAAGACACAAGAACGTAAACAGGAGCAGGTGTAGACCATTCAACCTCTCACATATGTTTCATTATTTAATAAAATCATTGCTTAACTCTTTCATGAGGCAGAAGACAGCAATTTAAAAAATATGGTTTAGGTATATCCACACCCACACCTATCTTACTGCTAGGGATGGGCTGGGACATTCTCATCATATGAAATATTTTTGAAAGATCAGTAAAATCATCTAGTGAAATTGAAATAAAACATTGCTTATGAAATGCTTTGAGGAGAAAGTGAGGACTGCAGATGATGGAGATCAGGTGTTGCTGGAAAAGCGCAGCATCCAAGGAGCAGGAGAATCGACATTTTGTGCATGAGCCCTTCTTCAGGAATGAGGAAAGTGTGTCCAGCAGGCTAAGATAAAAGGTAGGGAGGAGGGACTTGGGGGAGGGGTGTTGGGAATACGATAGGTGGAAGGAGGTTAAGGTGAGGGTGATAGGCTGGAGTGGGGGTAGGAGCAGAGAGATCAGGAAGATTGCAGGTTAGGAAGGTGGTGCTGAGTTCGAGGGTTGGGACTGAAACAAGGTAGGAGGAGGGGAAATGAGGAAACTGGAGAAATCTGAGTTCATCCCTTGTGGTTGGAGGGTTCCTAGATGGAAGACGAGGCGTTCTTCCTCCAGCCGTCGTGTTGCTATGGTCTGGCGATGGAGGAGTCCAAGGACTTGCATGTCCTTGGTGGAGTGGGAGGGGGAGTTGAAATGTTGAGCCACGGTGGGGTTGGGTTGGTTGGTCCAGGTGTCCCAGAGGTATTCTCTGAAATGTTCCACAAGTAGGTGGCCTGCCTCCCCAATATAGAGGAAGCCAGATCAGGTGCAGTGGATGCAGTAAATGATGTGTGTGGAGGTGCAGGTGAATTTGTGGTGGATATGGAAGGATCCCTTGGGGGGAGGTGCGGACGCAAGTTTGCATTTCTTGCGGTTGCTTTGGTAAGTACATTAAAGGTGAGGCTATAATGAAATGACGTATCTGAGAATAATCATTATTGTCATGAGTTGTGCACAAATTGTGCTGAATGTTCCAAAAACAGCAAATAAATAAATAACCCAATAAATGTATTGTTTGAAAGATAGAAGCTGGGAGAGTATTTTTTACATGGAATACAATGTACATTACTATAATCTGTCTTGCAGGGAGGTGTTTTTAAAAATAACATCTAAAAGACTATACCTCTTCCTTTGAACAGGACTGAATTATTAAAGAGATTATATACTCAAAACTTCAAAATTGGGCTCGATCCTTCTTAATCAGATAAGAAGTAGTAACACTCATCGATTAATTTTTTGACTAAGAAAGATGAAAGAAAGGATGCCTTTCATGATCTTAGAATGGCCTGAAGAAATTTAATCATCATTATGCATACTCCTTCTGATAGCAGGTCCATGTCACAGTCTTTTTTTCCATATCTTTCTGTTCTGTAACAGACTTTTAAACTTTCCAATAACTTGCGTCTGTTTCAAGCTACCCAGCTTTGGCTTTCTCCATAATATCCCCATTCTTCTGTTTCATTTTAAATTGTGTCCAATCTCTGTATCTTTTGCTAATTACCTTTACCAACTTTTTTTCCCCGTGGTTCATGTCACTCAACAGTCTATTCCAATGATAATTTTGAAAGTATGCAATGGTTACAGCTTTGGAGAAAACCGCCGTGTAACTCTTCAAAATGATGCCCCTACGTCCACCTTGGGGGGCGGGGGAGGTGTTTAACATTTCAGTTTAAAGGTGACACCTCTCATGCATTACACACTTAGTACTGTTTGCTGACTGCCACGGTTCTTGCTGACTCACATGGGCTGATATCAATCAACTGCCTCAAATATATGTACAAATACTTCTGCAGCCTCACCTGTTTTAAACCTACAACCTCTGCTGATTGGACCACATTTGAAATATTACCCCTTCCATTTACATTTGCGAACTGTATTTATTTTAATTTTCAGATTTCCACCAGTACCAGCAATAGTCAGTTAAACGATCACGCTTACTAATGACAAACTGGGGAAAAATTAACTTTACTAAAGTTCATGCGACGTGAAAACGGGTAAAGCTACCCAAGCAGCAGATGGCGCTGCCTTGGAGGTTCAGGAAATCTGAAGGGCGATTACTATCTCCCCCTCCCCGAGCATCCTCACTCCTCTTGTTTGTCTCCCGTCCAACACTCCTCTCACCTTCCTCCTGCGCTGCTCGCATACTCCCATCCCCAGAGCAGCAGCGCCACGCTTCCGCCTCTACCTGCGCCGCGCTGTCGCACCTGGGCCGACACCTGCGCCGCGCGCCCATGCGCACTGGGCTCGTCCAGCCTGGCCGCGCGGCGCGCGTGCGCTCGCGCGCTGTCGGAAGCTCGAGCTCGTCGCTTGACGCTGTCATGGCGGCGCGAGGGGAACGAGGAACAGAATCCAGCCGTTAGTGCGCGAGACCTCTGGCCGTTTTTTTCAAACCTACCTCCCGCCCGATCGACACGGCGCGAGCTGCGAGTTTGCCAGGAGGTGGAGTGGGGTGGGGTGGAGTGAGGAGGGGGACAGCTCGAGGCTCGCGAGTGGCAGCGTCTGACACCAGCTCGAGCAGGTTGTGTCGAGCCACCCGAGCCGAGGCGAGCCTGTGCCTGGATCCCGACTGAAGTTGTCTGCCGGCGGGTTGTTTTTTTTTGCTTTTGCCTATTCATTTCCCCCCCCCCTTTAGGTCTCCCCGGGGTGGATCGCTATGTCGAGCGAGGGTGACCGTCCGCAGCTCGCGGACGCCGAGGGAGGCCAGGCTGCCACGGCACCGGGGGAGCGAGCGGCGGACAAGGGTCATGCCTCTCAGCCGTTCGGCGCCAGGAGCTCACCGGACGGCGATGCGGCTGTCTCCCTGGGCCTCAACCCGCCCGTACCTATTCGTGGGATCCGAATGAAATTCGCCGTGCTGTCAAGTCTCATGCAAGCCGGTGAAGTGACCCATCGTGACATCGTGGAGACCATATTTAACCTGGTAAGAGAGCGGTCCCCCCCCACCCCTCCCCCCGGTAACTGCTTCACTCTCGCCCACTCCACCACACCTGAGTTACTGATAAGCAGGGGCAGTGCTCTCTCACACTCCTTTTTTTTGCATCTCCCGAATTTCAAAGTTTAATTTCTAAAGTGTACCGATTTTTGCTTAATCGCCTTTCGGTACTCTAAAATCATTCGAGGTTGTAAGTTTTGACGCTTGACACAGCCCAGCCTGCTTGTTGCACGGCGCACTGGTGCGAGGAAACTTGCTGCATTTCTGGTTTTGATTGCGTTTCAACGAGTTGCATTTTTGCATGTGGTGAAGATCCTTCCATAAGGTTCTGCCTGCGGCCTAAAGATGTGAACACCTGATGGCTGGGTGTGAGAATCGCAGACGCGGAAGTGAAATTACAAATTCGACCACGGTGTATTGGACTTCAGTACCGTGTGTGGTATCAGGTAACATTTGGGAGGGCACTGGGAAAACGCCTTGTCACTGATGAGTTTCCTATTCAAATTGGACCCATCAGTGCTACCCTTTGTATCGATTTAATGTTCAGTATTCTACTTAACTTCACACGCATGGCATTGTACAATATTGCAATTTCGTAATAAGTTGTGCAACACAGTTGCGTGTTTCAATCAGAAGTTATTTTCTCCAATGGTAATTTTGATTTCCTGTGCTGGTAAGAGTCAGTTTTGTACCATGATTAGAGTCAAAAATTGTGGTGCTGGAAAGGCGCAGCAGGAGAGTGGACGTTTCGAGTGTAAGCTCTCCATTGGGGGTGGGAGGAGGAGTTGAGAGAAATGAGAGTGGGACGGGTGGGACTCGGGTAAGGTAGCTAGGAAGACGATTGGTAGGTGAAAGTGGGGGATGATGGTGAAAGGTAGGAGTGGAGGGTAGAGTGAATCGACAGGAAGGAAGATGGACAAGTAGGACAGTTCAAGAGTACTTGGAGTGTTGGATCTAGGATAAGGTGGAGGAAGAGGAGATGAGGAAACTGGTGAAATCGACATTGTACCATGACTGCCCCTCAAAGTAAGATTTAATTTTTTGGTCAAGTAATTCAGAGTTGGGTGCCATGAAAACAGAATTCTAGTTAAGGTCTTCCTTGTGCATTTTAAAGAAAGTGAGTACACTAATGCAGAAGGTCATTGACCAAAATAGAACTAGAGTGTTTTCATTATGCTGTTTACTAGACTAATTCTAGGAAAATTACAAAATTGAAGTACTGTGCATGTAACCTTAATGGGAAATTAATCTCATATTAACTTTTATAATGTTACTATTAAACGGTTCACAGCCTTAAATTTTGCAACAAAATGTAAAAATGATTAGGGATAATTCAATAGCATTAATTCAATGTTGCTTGTGACATATATGACAACTTAGAAAATTACATTAATCATTCACCAGAAAAACAACTGAACTCACCACATAAACACTGGCTGCAAGAGCAGGTCAGAAGTGAGGAATACTGCGGCGAGTAATTCACATCCTGAGTTCTTAAAGCCTATGCACCATCTACAAGTCAGGAGTGTAATTGAATGCTCCTCACTTGCTTAGCTGAGTGCCGCCCCAACAAAACTAAAGCTTGACACCATAAAGGACAAAACAGCCCACTTGATTGGCACAACATCCACAAGCATCCACTCTCTCCTCCACTGACGCTCAGTAGCAGCAGTGTGTACTATCTATAAGATGTACTGCAGAAATTCACCAAAAATCCTTAGCGCCTTCCAAACCAATGACCACTTCCATCTGGATAGTCAAGGGCAGATATAAGGGGACACACTGCCTTCAAGTTCCCCTCCAAGCCACTCAGCATCCTGATTTGGAAATATATTGCAGTTCTTTCACTGTCACTGCGTCAAATCCTGGAATTCTCTTTCTAATGGCATTGTGGGTCAACCCACAGCATGTAGACTGCTGCTCACCACCATGTTCTCGAGGGCAGCTAGGGACGGGCAATAAAATGCTGGCCTATCCAGTGATGCCCACATCCCACAAATGAATAAAAAGGAAGTGCGTAAAATAGTATCAGTTTGCTGCAAATAGCAATATGATAGCAATGTCTCAGTTAAGTATCTTAAGTGAACCCCAGTGTTATAGAATTTGTGACTTAAAACAGATAAAAGGTGGATAATTCCCCAGGACCTGATCAGGTATACCCTAGAATTTTGTGGCAAGCTAGTTGTTGGGCTCCTTGCTGCGATATTTGCATCACTGATAGCCACAGGTGAGTTGCCGGAAGACCTAATGTGATTGAGTTTTTTGAAGAAGGGTAATCCAAGATGGAGGATGGGAAAAATTTCTGATTCCAACAGGCTGTTCCTTTTTCTTTGAAGTATTTTAGGTGTTGGAGGTGATTTCCTCGAATTCCAGGAGCAGCAATTACTGTTTTACATCCTGTTGCATTGTTTTGGAACTTTGGAGGAAAATAAAGGTAAAACAACACTTTTAAAAGTGAGAGGAACAGACGAAGGAAGCACATGGTGAGGTCAGTGAGGGGGAGAGAGAGGGAGAAAGAAACCCAAACTGCTACTTGACAAGATGATCAGAGGATTCGATAGGGTAGACAGTGAAAGTCTTTTTCCAAGAATGATGAAGCCAGCTTGTACAAGGGGGCAGAACTACAAATTAAGGGGTGATAGATTTAAGACAGATGTCAGTGGCAGGTTCTTTACTCGAGAGTGGTAAGGACATGGAATGCTCAGCCTGCCAATGTAGTCAACACAGCCACAATATGGAGATTTAAACAATCCTTGGATAAGCACATGGTTAGTGTAGGGGGATGAGCTGAGAATAGTTCACAGGTCGGTGCAACATCGAGGGCCAAAGGGTCTGTTCTGCACTGTATTGTTCTATGTTCTATATAGCAGTGAACCTGCACAGTTACTGCCTTTGCTGTGTGAATGTATTGCTAGACATTGGAGTGCGTCTGAGAAAATTAACAATAGTGAAATTCACAACTAATCTTGGAGGAACCTGTTTGGGAGAGGTTGCAGCACAGAAACAGATAAGTGAATATTTTAAGTGTAGCCTTGCAGTAAGTCTGCAGTAGTAAGTAGAGTGGGTACTTTCTTGATTTATATGTTGTGTTGAGATATGTCTCTTGATTAAACTTAAAAATGTAAGCCATAAGTATTAATTTAACCTGGAGCAGTGTTGTAAAGGAATAAAATGGAGCTATTTTCTTGGTCTGTAGATTGGAAGAAGCAGAAATGGTCTTTAGTAGAGTGATATGCTCCTCTTGTGGGATGTGAGAGAGTTTAGGGAGAGTTTTGCTGTTACCGAGGATTATATCTGCAATAAATGCTGTTGGTTGCCCATCCTATCAGATTGATCGGATCAATTGCAGAGACAGTTGGGGCAGTGAGGAATTTACAAGAGCAAAGGAATGTGATGGATGATAGTTATAGGAAGGGAGAAAAGTTTAGGGTGTAGGTTTGCTCGCTGAGCTGTAGGTTTGATATCCAGACATTTCATTACCTGGCTAGGTAACATCATCAGTGGTGACCTCCAAGTGAAGCGAAGCTATTGCCTCCTGCTTTCTATTTATATCTTTCTCCTGGATGGGGTTTCCTGGGGTTTGTGGTGATGTCATTTCCTGTTCGTTTTCTGAGGGGTTGACAGATGGTATCTAGATCTGCGTGTTTGTTTATGGCGTTGTGGCCTCTAGGAATTCTCTGGCATGTCTTTGCTTAGCCTGTCCCAGGATAGATGTGTTGTCCCAGTCGAAATGGTGGTTTTTGTTTTCATCCGTGTGTAAGACTATGAGGGAGAGAGGGTCGTGTCTTTTTGTAGCTAGCTGGTGTTCGTGTATCCTGGTGGAATACATGATTCCGAGGGGTCGGAATTCTAGTAGCACACAAACCCACCAACACTCTCAAACAGAAACTAACAAACTTAAAAGACCCAGTACAACCCATGGACAAAACCAACATCATCTACAAAATTCCATGCACGGACTGCCACAAACACTACATAGGACAAACAGGAAAAAAGTTAGCCACCAGGATACACGAACACCAGCTAGCCACAAAAAGTCACGACCCTCTCTCCCTCGTAACTCTACACACGGATGAAAAAAAACCACCATTTCGACTGGGACAACACATCTATCCTGGGACAGGCTAAGCAAAGGCATGCCAGAGAATTCCTAGAGGCCTGACACTCCAACCACAACGCCATAAACAAATGCATAGATCTAGATGTCATCCATCAACCCCTCAGGAAAAAAAACAGGAAATTACATCACCACAAACCCCAGGAACCCCATCTAGGAGAAAAATATAAATAGAAAGCAGGAGACAACAGCTTTGCTTCACTTGGAGGTCTCCACTGATGATGTTACCTAGCCAGGTAATGAAACATCTGGATATCAAACCTACAGCTCAGCGAGTAAACCTCAACCTGAGCTACAAACCTTGCAATCTCCTTAAAATGATGGAAGTTCAACACTTGGCCAGTGCTCTGTTGCTGACTGGATATTCCTATACCTGTAGCAAACAAATTTACACAGAGCAGACCTGCAAAAGCATTGACTAACTAACCAGATTGCGTTTTATTTAATCAGGTTGTTTCAGTAATGAGCAGTATGTAACGGCTGTTTGTAATGGTTTGCTCATCGATAGGTGGTCCTCGCTGTGGGAAGCTTATCAGCATTATTGAGTCGCATGTAATTGGTTGGTTAAATTCCGACTGCATGGTTTTGGTCCTATGCATTTGAAAGTGACTGGGGTTAGACTTTGTCAACTTGTGACTGTACACAATGGAGTTGGGCAAATGGTGTTCCCTTTGGTGAAACGTTTCCATTGTGTTGGGTGAACAGTTATAATAGTCTTGCAGTTATGGTATGTATTGGTAGATTTCCATGCAAGTTCAAAAACTCTGCATCGTATTAGTTTGTGACCTTGTCTTTATGACTTTATTAAATATGGGGCTGTAAGTTGGATTTTGTGGTCATTGGTAAATAAACAGTGCCTGCTGTTTGTTATCCTTACATCTGTGCACAGACATTTTGAGCAGCAACTTAGTAATTGAGTCGAGTAAGTGGAAACCTTTACATGAAGTCTGGGTAGGTACAGATTGCCTTTTCATCCAATGAGCTGAAGAAGCTGTTCTGAAGTTTGCAGTATGTGAACCAGGAAGTACAAATTAGAATATTTCAGCCAATGTAAACTACTGTACCGAAGGAAAATAGAGGGAAAGAAACAGGATATTGGAGAAAAACAGTTTAAACAAGACATTTTTTGAAATATCCAACAACAATGAAATAGTGAAAGAATGATCGTTAATTTTTGTACATTTTCAGAATTTATTAAAACGAATTTCCTGAGGGAAGTTGGTAGTAATTAAAGTTATGTCATTAAAAATTCACTTGCTGTTGAATGGGTAAACTTTATCTTTTTGGCACCTTTTAAAAGGTAAGTAACTGATGAAACACCATGCTTTTAATGTGCTTGAATACTTGAATCTGAGTTATAGGTATGGCAAAACATGAGGGCTTTGGCATTGCAGAATGCAACTTGATTTTGCATTTAACTGCATATGAATGCTGAAAGTTGCTTACGGATTGACTCTTAATGGTGAATGGTAACAACAGAAGTTATTTCTATTGCAAATCCTGGGCCAATATGTATGAGAAAAATTACCATAATACACCAGTAATATCTACAATTTGTTTATTCTGTCTACCTGACATTGTTATAATCTCTCTGAAAGGTAGAGCTTGTCATAAGATAAAGCCACAAATGCATAGCTCCATCATCTGAGACAGTGCTATCATAACATTTTGGCTGTGATTTTTTTTTTGCTTCTGAATATCAGAAATGTTGGCCTGTCCTGAACAGTTTCTGATCATTTCCAATAGTGCAACAGGACTTAATTTGATGCAAAACACTTAGCAATGTCATAAGAGCATGAAAGATTTTGCATTCTTTCTTTCTTTTGATCAAATTATAGTGCATGTTGTTAGTTTAACATTTTAATTTGATCACCAACATTTTTTTCATTTTACTCTTTAAAAATGTGGTCACAAGATTTTTGAATCATAGAATCCCTACAGAATGGGAGAAGGCCTTTCAACCAGTTGAGTCTACACCCACCCTCTGCTGAGCATCCCACTCAGACCCACCCACTATCCTTTTCCTGTAACATCATATTTCCCACGGCTAATCCATCCACCCTATACATCCTTGGACACTATGGGTAATACAGTATGGCCTATCCAAATAAGCTGCACACCTTTGGACTGTGGGAGGAAATTGCTGCACTCAGAGGAAACCCACACAGACATGGGGAGAATGCAGATGCATTTTGTAGGTGAATTTGTCTAATTCTTGTCTGATATGCAAAATAATAATATACTACTTAGACTATGAAGTGGGGCAAGAAAGAGGGAGAATTGCAGAATTACACATCATTTTCTGAGCATTGATTTATTAATTCACTTTTAAAGTAAATGATATCTTGTAATTCCTTTGTTTTTTGACTCTGTTGGTCAAAAATAATGACAAAAGCTTGAGGATGGACAAATAGTGATGTTGCCACCTTTCTCTTTTATCCAAAAAAAGTTAATGATTGTAATTTCATTTCATCCTTGTTGCATTGAAAATGATGTGTTCAGTTTGGTTACATTTTTGTTACATTTTCATTATGTTGGGGCAAATAGACTTGGGTGTTGGCTGCTGGCTGAAAGAGAAAAATATAATTGTTGGTGGCAGCACTGATAGTGCAAAATAAAAAGCAAAAAGAAAAAAATGTTGAACAAGACAGGAGGAAAGAGCTGAAGCAGTATGTCAGTAAATAGGCTAAAATAAGGGAAAATGGGAAAAAGAATCAAATCCTCTTTATCTCAAATGTTTGCTGCATTTCTAACCACATTGATAGATTGATAGCACAAATGGAAATAAATGTGTATGATGGGCTTTGCAGGGACGTGACTGCAAAATAAGTAAGGCTGTGGACTGAATAATTAAAGATATTTGGCATTTTGGAAGATTAGGGAAAAAAGAGAATGTTTGGTAGTTGTGCTAATAAAAGATGAGATTGGTATATTGTGAAAAATGGTCTTGGTTTAGAAGATTAAAATGTTAAATTAGGTTAGGTTGAGTTAAGAAAAGCAAGTTACTGATGAAGTCCATAGTTCCAGCAACCGCTATGTTACAGGATAGTACTAATTTTAAAGAAAAAGCTTGAAAAAATGAAACTGCAATAGTTGAGGAATTAGGGAAAATTTTAGAATGCAGTCAAACTTAACTTAAAAGGAAAAAATTAGAAGATGAAAGTAAATTAGCAAGAAGTATAATTAGAGTGTAAGAACTAAGCATCAAACCCTGAGAAGAAGATACTGAAGTCAGTATTGGGAAATAAGGAAATTGACAAGTATTTTGTCTGTCTTGTTAGTAAAAGACAAAAAAAAATCTGAAGAGTACCAGAAAATCAAAGGAAGGGTATAATTTAATAATCAGAGATCAGTGCTTGATGCTCAACTATTATCGGAGAAAATAGTTTCAAGCAAACTAATGGCACAATAGACTGCATGTCTACTTGACTGAATTGCTTTCATCAAAGGACCTTAAAAGCAGGAGAATGAATGCACTGTTTGTAATCTACCATTTCCAGTTTCAGGAAAGATCCTGGCGGATTGGAATACCACATATATAACACCTCTATCAATGAAGGGAAGCAGAAAAATGTAGGTCAGTTAGCATAACGTGTATAATTGGGAAAATATTGGTATCCATTATTAAGGAATTTGTAGCAGGACATTTAAAACATCATAATAGAATCAAGCCAACATGGATTTATGAAAGGGAAATTATGTTTGACAACCTTTTTGAGGCTGTAATAGCAGGTGGATGAAGACAATTCATATTTATCGTAATGTATTTGTACGTTCAAAAAAAATTCAATAAGGGTTTACGTAAAAGGTTATAATTCTACATAAGAGCTCATGCTGTGGATAATATGAGCATGGATATTTTCCAAACAATCTCTTCCAAAATGTTGTCCCACACCTGTGAAGCAGGTGGGACTTGAACTTGGGCTTCCTAGCTGATAGGGACACTGTGCCGCAAGAGGATTGATGTGGAGGAGGTGCCACTGTTGGACTGGGGAATAAGGTCAGACGTCAAACAGCAACAGGACATAGTACGACAGGTTTCTTTGAAATCGCAAGATTTTGGAGTCCTGCTCCTTTGTCAGGTGAAGTGAGTTGATAGTTCACCTGATGAAGGAACGTCACTCTGAAAGCATGCGATTTCAGATAAGCCTATTGGACTATAACCTGGTGTCATGTGACTTCTCACCTTGGTTCCTGATGAAGGACTTATGCCCGAAACGTCGAATTTCCTATTCCTTGGATGCTGCCTGACCTGCTGTGCTTTAACCAGCAGCACATTTTCAGCTCTGATCTCCAGCATCTGCAGACCTCATTTTTTTTACCACAAGACCATTGTGTTAGCATGGAGACATTTTCTAACCATCCTGTTCAGAGAAATTATAAATGTCGTGGACCTCTTGTGGCATGGATAAAACTACCACTGTGCTATGAGAGTCCCAATATTAGCATGGTTAGAGAATTAACTAATTTCAGGTCATCAACTGTAAATAATGGAGTGCTATAGGGATCAATGCTTGATCTTCAATTAATTATCATTGATATTAATGATTTTGCTGAAATGTATTTAGGACTGAATGTATTTTGCCAATTTTTGACACTTTAAGTTTGAAAGTAAATTTTGAGGAGGACACAGAGTTTGTAAAGCCATGTAGATTAGGTGGGGGGGTGGGGGGGGGGTTATGGGAAAAGACCTGACAAATCGAGTATAATTGGAAAATGTGAAATTGTCCACTTTGGAAAATAAAATATTCAAATGAAGGGAAACTGCAAAACACTCCACAGAGGGTTCTAGATGCCGTTATGCAGGAGGTACAAGTTAACATGCAAGTACAGCAAATAGTTAGGAAGACCTTTGGGATGTTGGCCTTTGTTGCAAGGAGTAGCAATAGTAAAGTAGGGACATCTTGATGCAACTATGCACTTGTATTATATTTAGGGAGAGATATACTTGTATAACATCCTGGGATGAAAGGAGGTCTTGAGGTATGATTGAGCAGGTTAAGCCTATGCCCACTCCCCACTGGGGTTTTGAAGAATTAAAGGTTATCTTATTGAGTCTTATGAGATGCTGAGGGATGTGGTAGTTTCTCAGAGGATGTTTTCCCTCCATGGGTGCTAACTCAGTTGATTGGACAGTTATAATGCAGAGTGATGCCAACAACATTGGTTCAATTCCTGTATTGGCTGAAGTTACCATGAAGATCCCACCTTCTCAACCTTGACCCTCACCTGAGGCTTTGTGAATCTCTGGTTAAACCATCAATTGTCTCTCAGTAATGAGAGAACAACTTTACGGTTTATGATGACTTTACGGTCAATGATTTTATCTTTAGCTAACAAACCTTTTGTACTTGTGTTGACATATTGGTCTTTTGGACTTGCTCAGAAGCTGAATGTACTCAATTATAATAAATACTGTATTAAGCTTAAGACCACAACATACACACAAAACATTTATTTCTTATGTATTGCAGTATTTAAACGGGTACAATGCACAGGCATATGTTAACAACAGATTTAAAAAAAAACAGATTCAGACCTTTGTGCATCATCCTGCACGTACTTTCCACAGACTGACGAGGACACAGATAATCACATGTATGTCTCCGATTTCAATCTGATTTAAATTTTAAAATTGACAGTGTTTATTACAATGGCACTCACTTTTTTTTGTCCGTATGCAGCCTTAAGTTGGAAGTCCCACATTAATTTTCAAAGAATGTCTTCTGTCTGATTGCAAGTTTTCCTGACTTCCCGTTAGCTGAGTATTCTTTAGTTTTCAGGTGAAAAATGGTCTCTCTTTGCAATGAATGTGCAGGTGTACACACATGCAATTATAAGCAAAAGCCTTTATTGCAAGGACATTTGAGTACAGGAGCAAAACTTTTTTGTTTCAATTGTATGGAACACTGGTTCAACCAGTCATAGAGATGTACAGCATGGAAACAGACCCTTCGGTCCAACCCGTCCATGCTGACCAGATATCCCAACCCAATCTAGTCCCACCTGCCAGCACCTGGCCCATATCCCTCCAAACCCTTCCTATTCATATACCCATCCAAATGCCTCTTAAATGTTGCAATTGTACAGCCTCCACCACATCCTCTGGCTGCTCGTTCCATACACGTACCATCCTCTGCATGAAAACGTTGCCCCTTGGGTCTCTTTTATTTCTTTCCCGTCTCACCCTAAACCTATGCCCTCTAGTTCTGGACTCCCCGACCCCAGGGAAAACACTTTGTCTATTTATCCTATCCATGCCCCTCATAATTTTGTAAACCTCTATTAAGTTCACTCCTTAGCCTCCGACTCTCTAGGGAAAACAGCCCCAGCCTGTTCAGCCTCTCCCTGTAGCTCAGGTCCTCAACCCTGGCAACATCCCTGTAAATCTTTTCTGAACCCTTTCCAGTTTCACAACATCCTTCCAATAGGAAGGAGACCAGAATTGCATGCAATATTCCAACAGTGGCCTAACCAATATCCTGTACCACTGCAATATGACCTCCCAACTCCTCTACTCAATACTCTGACCAATAAAGGAAAGCATACCAAATGTCGCCTTCACTATCCTATCTACCTGCGACTCCACTTTCAAGGAGCTATGAATCTGCACTCCAAGGTCTCTTTGTTCAGCAACACTCTCATTAAGTGTACAAGTCCTGCTAAGATTTGCTTTTCCAAAATGCAGCATCTCGCATTTATCTGAATTAAACGCCATCTGCCACTTCTCTGCCCATTGGCCCATCTGGTCCAGATCCTGTTGTAAACTGAGGTAACCCTCTTCACTGTCTACTACACCTCCAATTTTGGTGTCATCTGCAAACTTACTAACTGTACCTCTTCCAAATCATTTATGTAAATGACAAAAAGTAGAAGGCCCAGCACTGATCCTTGTGGCACTCCACTGGTCACAGGCCTCCAGTCTGAAAAACAACTTTCCACCACCACCCTCTGTCTTCTACCTTTGAGCCAGTTATGTATCCAAATGGCTAGTTCTCCCTGTATTCCATGAGATCTAACCTTGCTAACCAGTCTCCCATGGGGAACCTTGTCGAACGCCTTACTGAAGTCCATATAGATCACATCTACTGCTCTGCCCTCATCAATCTTCTTTGTTACTTCTTTAAAAAACTCAATCAAGTTTGTGAGACATGATTTCCCATGCACAAAGCCATGTTGACTATCCCGAATCAGTCCTTGCCTTTCCAAATACATGTACATCCTGTCCCTCAGGATTCCCTCCAACAACTTGCCCACCACTGAGGTCAAGCTCACTGGTCTATAGTTCCCTGGCTTGTCTTTACCGCCCTTCTTAAACGGTGACACCACATTTGCCAACCTCCAGTCTTCTGGCACCTCATCTGTGACTATCGATGATACAAATATCTCAGCGAGAGGCCCAGCAATCACTTCTCTAGCTTCCCACAGAGTTCTCGAGTACACCTGATCAGGTTGTGGGGATTTATCCACCTTTAACCGTTTCAAGACATCCAGCACTTCCTTTTCTGTAATATGGACATTTTGCAAGATGTCACTATCTATTTCCCTACAGTCTATATCTTCTATGTCCTTTTCCACAGTAAATACTGATGCAAAATACTCATTTAGTATCTCCTGCATTTTCTGTGGCTCCACACAAAGGCCGCCTTGCTGATCTTTGAGGGGCCCTATACTCTCACTAGTTACCCTTTTGCCCTTAATAGGTTTGTTAAAAACCCTTTGGATTCTCCTTAATTCTATTTGCCAAAGCTATCTCATGTCCCCGTTTTGCCCTCATGATTTCCCTCTTAAGTATAGTCCGACTTCCTTTATACTCTTCTAAGGAATCACTCAATCTATCCTGTGTGTACCTGACATATGCTTCCTTCTTTTTCTTAGCCAAACCCTCCATTTCTTTAGTCATCCAGCATTCCCTATACCTACCAGCTTTCCCTTTCACCCTGACAGGAATACACTTTCTCTGGATTCTTGTTATCTCATTTCTGAAGGCTTCCCATTTTCCAGCCATCCCTTTACCTGCGAACATCTGCCTCCAATCAGCTTTTGAAAGTTCTTGCCTAATACTGTCAAAATTGGCCTTTCTCCAGTTTAGAACTTCAACTTTTAGATCTGGTCTATCCTTTTCCATCACTATTTTAAAACGAATAGAATTATGGTCGCTGGCCCCAAAGTGCTTCCCCACTGACCCCTCAGTCACCTGTCCTGCCTTATTTCCCAAGAGTAGGTCAAGTTTTGCACCTTCTGTAGTAGGTACATCCACATACTGAATCAGAAAATTGTCTTGTACACACTTGAGAAATTTCTCTCCATCTAAACCTTTAACACTATGGCAGTCCCAATCGATGTTTGGAAAGTTAAAATCCCCTACCATAACTACCCTATTATTCTTACAGATAGCTGTGATCTCCTTACAAGTTTGTTTCTGAATTTCCCTCTGACTATTGGTGGGGGTTTATAATACAATCCCAATAAGGTGATCATCCCTTTCTTATTTCTCAGTTCCACCCACGTAACTTCCCCGGATGTATTTCTGGGAATATCCTCCCTCAGCACAGCTGTAATGCTATCCCTTATCAAAAATGCCACTCCCCCTCCTCTTTTGCCTCCCTTTCTATCCTTCCTGTAGCATTTGTATCCTGGAACATTACGCTGCCAGTCCTGCCCATCCCTGAGCCATGTTTCTGTAATTGCTATGCTATCCCAGTCCCATGTTCCTAACCATGCCCTGAGTTCATCTGCCTTCCCTGTTAGGCCCCTTGCATTGAAATAAATGCAGTTTAATTTACTAGTCCTACCTTGTCCCTGCAAACCCTGACTGTTTGACTCATTTCTGTTCTCAGTTGTACCCATCTCAGATTGATCTCTTTCCTCACTATCTCCCTGGCCCCCCCCCCACCTTACTAGTTTAAATCCTCCCAAGCAGTTCTAGCAAATTTCCCTGCCAGTATTCATGATTTTGAGATGCCGGTGTTGGACTGGGGTGTACAAAGTTAAAAATCACACAACACCAGGTTATAGTCCGACAGGTTGATTTGGAAGCGCACTAGCTTTCAGAGCGGCGCTCCTTCATCAGGAGATTGCCTGTTGGACTATAACCTGGTGTTGTGTGATTTTTAACTTTCCCTGCCAGTATATTAGTTCCCTTCCAATTTAGGTGCAATCCGTCCTCCTTGTACAGGTCACTTCTCCCCCAAAAGAGATTCCAATGATCCAAAAATGTGAATCCTTCTCTCATACACCAGCTCTTGAGCCATGCATTCATCTGCTCTATCCTCCTATTCATGCCCTCACTAGCTCGTAGCACAGGGAGTAATCCAGATATTACTACCCTTGAGGACCTCCTTTTTAAATTTCTACCTGTAATCTCCCTTTAGAGTCTCAGCATTTTCCCTCCCAATATCGTTGGTTCCAATGTGGACAATGACCTCCTGCTGACCCCCCTCCCCTATGAGTACATTCTGCACCCTCTCTGAGACATCCTTGATCCTGGCACCAGGGAAACAACACACCATTCTGCTTTTTCTCTGCTGGCCACAGAAAGGTCTGTCTGTACTTCGGACTACAGAATCCCCTAACACAATTGATCTCTTGGAAGCTGACGTACCCCTCGTTGCATTAGAGCCAGTCTCAATACCAGAAACTTGGCTGTTTGTGCTACGTTCCCCTGAGAATTCATCATCCCTTACTTTTTCCAAAACAACATACCTGTTTGAAATGGGTATATCCACAAAAGACTCCTGCTCTAGCTGCCTACCTCTCTACCCCTTCCTAGAGTTAACCCATTTATGTGAATGTATCTGAGACTTTTTCCCCCTTTCTATAACTGCCATCTACCACATACTGTTGCTGTTGCAAATTCCTCATCGCTTCTATCTGTTTCTCCAACCGATCCACTCGATCTGATAAGATTCGCATCCAACAACATTTATACAGATGTAATCTGCAGTAACTTTTAAACTCCCACATCTGACAAGAAGTACATATCATTGCAAAGGCCATTTTTGTTCCTTCACAATCTACAGACTCAGAAAATAACACCATCTTATTCATCTACAAACATTGCCCCAGGTTAAATTAATAGTTATGGCTTATATTTTAAGTTTAATCAAGAAACGTATCTCCAAAAACACAATGAAGAAAGAATCCACTGTACCCACTACTGCAGCCTTTCTCTTGGACAGACTTAAAACAACAATTAACTTATCTGATTCTGTGCTGTGAATTTCGCCCAACACTTCCTCCAAGATTAGTTGTGAATTTCACTGTTTGTTAATTTTCCCAGATGCACTCCAATGTCCAGCGATGCATGAATTCAGACAGCAAAGGCGGTAACTGTGCAGGTTCTCTTTCTCTCTCTCCTGCACTGTCCTCACCATGTACTTCCTTTGTCTGCTCTTCTCCCTTTTAAACTGCTGTTGTTTTGATTTTGTTTTGGAAATTTGAAAAAAAAATGCAACTGCATATAAAACAGTAATTGCTGCTCCTAGAATTCGATGAAATCACCTCCAACACCTAAAATACCTCAAAAAAAAAGGAGCAGCTCTTACAGCCAGAAATGTTACCCATCCTCCATCTTAGTGTGTGATGATCTGAGTGTTTTTGGTGAGGAAAGATCTATTTACCAGAGAGGGGATACAATACCAGACTGATTTCTGGGATAGGAAGGTCCTAAAAGGAAAAAATGAAGAGTGCCTGTATTCTCGGGTTTGGAAGATTGGGAGATGATCTTACAAACTTCGAAAGTTCTTACTGAGAGACAGAATAGATGTTGAAAGAATGTTTCCCATTGCTGTGGGGTTTGGAACCATGGGAGACTATGCCAGAATAAAAGGCAAGCCACTTAAGACCAGATTGAAGAGGAACCTCTTCACTTTGAGGGTGGTGAATCTCTGGAATTCTGTTGAGTCCTCTGGAAGCTTGGAAATTTAGCCATTCAGTTAGTTTAACTGTGTGTAGAAATCTATCAATCTCTATATACGTTGCAGGATTAAGGGGGAGTGTGGGAATATGACACTGAGGTAGATGCTCGGCCATGATTTAGGATGACAGAATAGATTTGAGGGATTGAATGGCCTATTTCTGCTCCTCTTGAGGAATAAACAGAGCAGCCTGTTATGATTTCAACATCTACAATAGAAGAAAATATCTTCTGAACTATCAATCTTGTTTAGGACAGGTTTCAAACAGCATGAGAACTGCTGTTTCCTTGAGTTTAAAGTTTGTGTAATGGCATGCATAGTAAAATGAGACTGTAGAAACCCAAGAAGGGCTAGACCATCGTCGTCATCCATAGAATCAGTGCTGATGCTTTCTTTTAATTCACCTGACAGATTTTTCTCAAACATTTTCATTCAAATTCTGTGGTATTTATTTTTAATGCCAAGAAAAGCTTTTGAATATCGTTCCTGTTATCTTCTGCCACATGGCATTTCTTCACCACACACTATTCCTTTCATGCATCCTATCCCATCCAACCGCTGAACATAATCTCCCCAACCAGGGAACTTTGTTGCTGGATCCTTCTGATCTTTGGTTGTTGTTTTCTACTAACATAAATGTGTCATGTGCGCAGTCCTCTGTATACCTTGCATGCTTCCATATGTGCCAGGCACCTCTTACAAAATAAACCACCACAGAGGCATCTTTCAAAAATCCAAACTGTTCTGGCAATCAAAAATTGATGCAATTATTATAGATGCAGAGGTAATGATAGCATATGCAATTGACCTTAACAATTATCTTTTTGATTTTCCAGTTTGCTTTAATTTGTACCAGGCAAACAGTCAGTTGCATATGGTTTCATGACTTAAATCCTGGTAACTATCCTTGTGAAATATATATTTTTATTTTACTTTTCTTTAGTATGTTGATGTTTGTAAGTCTATTTAAAATTATGTAATTTAGTGTTTTGGCACATAAGCAACACTTGGAATTTGATGTCTATGAGCTAATAATTTAGAGCTGTGATTGTGTCCAAACTTCTGTAACATTATATGCTGAAATAATTCCTTTATGGAAAATTAAGTCAATTTTTCAGAAAAACACATTTCAGTTTATAAAGCTAACCATTAATTACTAATGACAGCAGTAACTTCCATAGAATAATTTTTAAAAGAAATTCCCTCAGTGAAGTTAGTACTACCCTAACTTGCATTGAAACCTTTGCAATAGTAAACAGTAGGAGAAAGTGAGCTCTGCAGATGCTGGAGTATCAGAGCTGAAAATGTGTTGCTGGAAAAGCGCAGCGGGTCAGGCAGCATCCAAGGAACAGGAAATTCGACGTTTCGGGCATAAGCCCCTCATCAGGAATGAGGAAAGTGTGTCCAGCAGGCTAAGAAAAAAGGTAGAGAGGAGGGACTTGGGGGAGGGGCGATGGAGATGTGATAGTTGGAAGGAGGTCAAGGTGAGGGTGATAGGCCAGAGTGGGGTGGGGGCGGAGAGGTCAGGAAGAAGATTGCAAGTTAGGAAGGCGGTGCTGAGTTCGAGGGATTCGACTGAGACAAGGTGGGGGGAGGGGAAATGAGGAAACTGGAGAAATCTGAGTTCATCCCTTGTGGTTGGAGGGTTCCCAGGCGGAAGATGAGGCGCTCTTCCTCCAACCCTCGTGTTGTTATGGTCTGGCGATGGAGGAGTTCAAGGACCTGCATGTCCTTGGTGGAGTGGGAGGGGGAGTTGAAATGTTGAGCCACGGGGTGGTTGGGTTGGTTGGTCCGGGTGTCCCAGAGGTGTTCTCTGACACGTTCCGCAAGTAGGCGGCCCCTCTCCTCAATATAGAGGAGGCCGCATCGGGTGCAGCGGATACAATAGATGTGTGTGGAGGTGCAGGTGAATTTGTGGCGGATATGGAGGGATTCCTTGGGGCCTTGGAGAGAAGTAAGGGAGGAGGTGTGGGCGCAAGTTTTGCATTTCTTGCGGTTGCAGGGGAAGGTGCCGGGAATGGAGGTTGGGTTGGTGGAGGGTGTGGACCTGACGAGGGAGTCACGGAGGGAGTGGTCTTTTCGGAACGCTAATAGGGGAGGGGAGGGAAATATATCCCTGGTGGTGGGGTCTGTTTGGAGGTGGCGGAAATGACGGCGGATGATACGCTGTATATGGAGGTTGGTGGGGTGGTAGGTGAGAACCAGTGGGGTTCTGTCCTGGTGGTGGTTGGAGGGGTGGGGCTGAAGGACGGAGGAGCGGGAAGTGGAGGAGATGCGGTGGAGGGCATCGTCGATCACGTCTGGGGGGATCTGCAGTCCTTGAAGAAGGAGGCCATCTGGACTGTACGGTATTGGAACTGGTCCTCCTGGGAGCAGATGCGGCGGAGACGAAGGAATTGGGAATATGGGATGGCGTTTTTCAGGGTGCAGGGTGGGAGGAGGTGTAGTCTAGGTAGCTGTGGGAGTCGGTCGGTTTATAGTAGATGTCCGTGTTGATTCGGTCACCCGTGATAGAAATGGAAAGGTCTAGGAAGGGGAGGGAGGAGTCTGAGACGGTCCAGGTGAATTTGAGGTCAGGGTGGAAGGTGTTGGTAAAGTGGATGAACTGTTCAACCTCCTCGTGGGAGCACGAGGCAGCGCCGATACAGTCATCGATGTAGTGGAGGAAAAGGTGGGGGGTGGTACCAGTGTAGTTGCAGAAGATGGACTGTTCCACATATCCTAAACAGTAATTTGATTCTAATGTTGGAAGCCTGTAAGTTGAAATTTCTTTTGGTAAGGAGGAGCCGAATTGTTCGCTGAATTGACCAACTTTATTTCATAATTTACTAATATGTTCAATTTATCCAAGTGTGGATCAGTTAATGATGTAAAAAGGCACTAACTTTGGAGATTTCTGCTTTATTTTAATTTAAAATAGATTGGTTAGCTGCTCAGTACATAACAATGGTGTTGATTTATTCAGGAAAGAATGCCCTGTGGTTTAAGATTTCATTGAAAACAGTATAGATTCTCAAAGGCATAGAGTTGAAGGTTGGCTAAAGGGTGATATATGCTCCTTTGCCCCCATGCACACTCCAAGTGAACTGGAAGCCTCCAAGCATCCCAGTTTCATTGATCCCTTGGTATTGTTTTTAAATTGCATGTCTCAACCCATCCTTTCCTTGGCAAAGACTGCCTCTTTCTAATTCTTACTGTTGCCCATCTCCTGATGAACTTCATTCATGCAAGTTTTCAGTGTTTATACCTCCAAGATGTTCCTGTGTTTCCTTTGAACTTTTGTAATCTGTTGCTTAACATTTTTAAGGTTAGTTATCCATGTCCAGGTTATGTTTACAGAAATTTAGTTGGTGGAAGAGTTGAAGAAGTAACTGCATATTTTATATTTTATGAAATACTGTTCTTGTGAAGTTTTATTGCAATTTTCAAGTTTAATATTGGTGTGAAATATATTTGTAATGTTTGTGATTTTCTATTAATATCTGGAAATGCAAAATGCTGTAAAAGTCTGCAGAGTTGAAGATTGAAACAATGAAGAGTCTTAATGGGATAACTGGTCAGGTAACAGTGTTGAAATTGATTTTTCTGGTTGGAGTGGTGAGGAAGAAAACAAACGTGATAAAATCTTTACTTCTAATGTATGACTTACTATGGTTTAAGTTGGCAAATGCACTTTGTAGATTTCTCATGAAGTATGAAGTTGAATTGTAGCTAGTTTTACTCCATTCCTTTGTAGAAGTTTGAGTTTTAATGTAGTTTAAAAGTTTAGATTTTAAAAAAATACTTAAAAAGCATTCCACAGAATATTAGGAAGTACACCATTCCTGCTGTTGAGAGAAAAATATAGGCCTGAAATGAATCTTACCCATTTTGTATTATAACTGTGTTGCTAATATTCAGTAGAGTAGCTTGCACTAAAACCATTGTAACAAAGCAGTGTAATTACTGTGTATTCAGTTGGCCTATATTTATCTTCCACTTGAATGCCTGAAACCATACATCATAGGTGGGTTGTGTCCAGATCTTTGTTAGTTCTTTTCTTGACTTGATTTTAGGAGATCTGTGTGACAGTTTTTTTTTGTAAGAACCAATTAGAAATCAAAGTTGATTTTTGTTTTGTCGTTCGGTCAACAAACAAATTAATGTTTATTTTTACCCCATGGCAATTGAGATCATAGAGATGTCATCATGGAAACAGACTCTTAGGTCCAACTCGTCCATGCTGAAAGCACTTAGTTCAGACAAACAGGACCATCATATTGTGATGTAAACCTGTTTTATGTTGGAGAAATACAGAAGAACCTCGATTATCCAAATGACGTGGGGAGTATTTTATTGGATAATCAAATGCCGGATTATGCATTTTAGCCAAGCATTGGGACCTCGTGATCTTGCCGGATAATCCAAAATTCGGATACTCGGATGCCAGATAATTGAGGTTACTCTATTGTATTTCTTTAACCCAATGATACAGTCATAGTCATACAGTCGAGAAACAGACTCTTTGATCTAGCTAGTCTACCCTAACCGTGTTCCCAAACTTGAACTAGTCCCATCTGCCTGCATTTAGTTCATATCCCTCTAAATATTTCCTACTCATGTACTGATCCAAATGTCTGTTAAAAGTTGTACCTGCATCCACCACTTTGTCTGGCAGTTCATTCCACACACTAACTAAGTGATTTAAAAAAAAATTGCCCTTCATGTCCTTTTTAAATCTTTCTCCTTTCACCTTAAAAATATACCTTTGAGTTTTGAACACTCCCACCTGAGGGAAGAGATCTTTTGCTATTCACTTGATGATTTTAGAAAACTCTAAGGCAGCACCTCAACTTCCTATGCTCCAGTGAAAAAAGTCCAACCTATCCAATCTATTTTTATATCTCAAACCCTCCAAACCCAGCAACATCCTGGCAAATCCTTTCCAATCCCCTCTCTAGTTTAATAATATCCTTCCTATAACAGGGCAACCAGACCTGTACACAGTACTTAAGAGGCCTCACCAACCTCCTGTACAACCTCAACATGACAGCCCAACTCCTATACTCAAAGGACTGAATGATGAAGGCAGGCACACTGAACACCTCCTTAACCACCCTGTCCACCTGTGGCGCAACTTTCAATTATTTACCTGAGCCCCTAAGGGTCTCTGTTCTACAACACTACCCAAGGCCTTACTTTTATTTGTATAAATCCTGCCCTTGTTTTATCAAAATGCAAAGCCGTACACTTATTTGAACTAAACTCCTTCTGCCATTCCTCAGCCATTGACCCAATTGATCAAGATCTCTTTGATTTCTTAGATAATCTTCTTCAGTGTTCACTATACCACCAAGTTTGGTGTCGCCTGTAGACATAATAACCTATATTTTCATCCAAATTATTTATATAAATGACAAGCAAAAATGCACCCAGTAGTGATCCTTGGGGAACACTGTTCATCACAGGCTTCTGGTCCAAAAAAACAACCCTCCACCACCGCCCTCAATCTTTAACTGATTTGGAGTTTACGTGTTTGCATTTGCAAAAATTCATGAGAGTTGTCTTGTATGATTGGTGCTTTCCAATTTCTTGGAAAATTCTATTTCCTGTCATGCTTTACTTTCATGACTGCTTTCAACTAGTTAAATATGATAGTTGTATCAAAATTGTATCTATAATATACTTCCAGGTTTGCCAACTTTTGCTTACAACATCTCCAGAGCTACCAATCTGAAATTAAAAACTTTTAATTTTAAAAATTCCTCATTTAATAACCTGACATATCTGTCAGCAAGATTAAATACCCTGCAGTACAAGCCTCCAATCTGAGTGTTTAAGATCCCATGCCTACCTATCATCCTTCTCATCACAAATTTCAGAAGGATAGATAGACAGTGAAGCACAAGGAAAAGATGAGAATCAAATGAGGAAACTGACAGCGAGAAACAACTGAGTTTGGGTAAGAAAAGTGGATAGGAAGCCAAATGGAGGTAAGTGAGAAAACATCTGGAAGAGAAATAAATAACCAAAAGTGGCCAAAGAAGCCAGATGAAGCAGAGATAATAGCTAGTAAAGGGAAGAGTGAAAATTGTGAGGGAGAGAGAAATAGCAAAGGGCATGGGATTGGAGTGAGATTCATGAGGGAGAAAAAGAAGAGAATAGAGAAGGTGAAGCAAAAGCGAGCTGATCCAAAAAAGACAATTGGATAAAATAGGCTGAAGTAGGAGAGAAGTAAATATTGATTTGTTTTCTTTATCCTTTGGATTTTTTGTCTCCTTTTAGACAAAGGAGAACCAGTGGATATGGTGTATCTGGATTTTAAGACTGCTTTTGATTTATATAAATGACTCCAATGAGGGAACCAAATGCAATATTTCCAAATTTGCTGATGACACAAAGCAATGTGAATAGTGGGAGGAGGTGGGGAGGTGGTGGATGTGATCTGGACAAGTTGAGTAGTGTCCATAGAGAGATTCCCATTCAATCTTTCCACACATGGATTTGAAAGATAGTCTCTGAGGAACCCTAGACTGTTTTCAGTGCATCTTGCAAATGACTGCTCCTAACATTTGAAGAGAGTGAATGTTTGATGTGCTGCCAAACAAGCAAGATGGCTTTTCCAGAATGGTGTGAAGCTTCCTGAGTGTTAAAGTTGCACTCATCCAGGAAGTGGGAGTATTCCATCACACTCTAACTTGTGTTGGGCAGGCCTTGGGGAGTCAGGAGATACTCACTGTGAAATTCCTAAACTCTGACCTGTTCTTAGAATTTAAGTGACTAATCCAGTTCACTTTTGGTCAGCAATAGCTCCCAGAATATTGATTGTGAAGGATTGAATGATGGCAATGCAAATTGAATGACGACTGGCTGCAATGGCTAAATTCTCTCTTGTGGAGAGTGCTATTGTCTAGCACTTATCAGCCCAAGCCTGAACATAATCCAGGTCCTTGTGCATTTGGATTGCTTGAGATTTTGAAGAGTCATAAATGGTGCTTAATATTGTGCTGGCATGAGCAAACATTTTCATTTTAGACCTTTTGGAGAGAAGGTCATTGAAGCTGAAGATAGTTGGATCCTGGACATTTCCTTGAACTCTTGCATAGAACATAGAACATAGAACATAGAAAAATACAGCGCAGTACAGGCCCTTCGGCCCTCAATGTTGCGCTGATCCAAGCCCACCTAACCTACACTGGCCCACTTTCCTCCATATGCCTATTCAATGCCCGTTTAAATGCCCATAAAGAGGGAGAGTCCACCACTGTTACTGGCAGGGCATTCCATGAACTCACGACTCGATGAGTAAAGAATCTACCCCTAACTTCTGTCCTATACCTACCACCCTTTAATTTAAAGCTATGCCGCCTCGTAATATCTGACTCCATACGTGGAAAAAGGTTCTCATGGTCAACCCTATCTAAACCCCTAATCATCTTGTACACCTCTATCAAGTCACTGCTAAACCTTCTTTTCTCCAATGAAAACAGCCCCAAGTGCTTCAGCCTTTCCTCATACGATCTTCCTACCATACCAGGCAACATCCTGGTAAACCTCCTTTGCACCCGTTCCAGTGCCTCCACATCCTTCCTATAGTATGGCGACCAAAACTGCACACAATACTCCAGATGCGGTTGCACCAAAGTCTTATACAACTCAACATGACCTCAGGACTCTGGAACTCAATTCCTCTACCAATAAAAGCCAGTACGCCATATGCCTTCTCCACAGCACTATTTATCTGGGTGGCAACTTTCAGAGATCCGTGTACATGGACACCAAGATCCCTCTGCTCATCCACACTACCAAATATCCGACCATTAGCCCAGTACTCCATCTTGTTACTCTTACCAAAGTGAATCACTTCACACTTAGCTACATTGAACTCCATTTGCCACCTTTCTGCCCAGCTCTGCAGCTTATCTATATCCCGCTGTAACCTGTCACATCCTTCCTCACTGTCAACAACTCCACCGACCTTCGTATCATCCGCAAACTTGCTCACCCAACCTTCTAGCCCCTCCTCCAGGTCAGTTATAAAAATGACAAACAGCAATGGTCCCAAAACAGATCCTTGTGGAACACCACTGGTAACTGCACTCCAAGCTGAACCTTTACCATCAACTACTACCCTCTGTCTTCTTCCAGCCAGCCAATTCCTAATCCAAACCTCCAACTCCCCCTCAATGCCATACCTCTGTATTTTTTGCAGTAGCCTACCATGGGGAACCTTATCAAACGCCTTACTAAAATCCATATACACCACATCTACCGCTTTACCCTCGTCCACCTCCTTAGTCATCTTCTCAAAGAATTCCATAAGGTTTGTGAGGCACGACCGGCCCTTCACAAAACCATGCGGACTATCCTTGATCACATCATTCCTATCCAGATGTTCATAAATCCTATCCCTTACAGTTGTCTCTAAGACTTTGCCCACAACAGAGGTAAGACTCACCGGCCTATAGTCACTAGGGTTATCCCTACTCCCCTTCTTGAACAAGGGAACAACATTTGCTATCCTCCAGTCTTCTGGCACTATTCCTGTAGACAACAAGGACATAAAAATCAAGGCCAATGGCTCTGCAATCTCCTCCCTTGCTTCCCAGAGAATCCTAGGATAAATGCCATCAGGCCCAGGGGACTTATCTATATTCACCCTTTCCAGAATTTCCAACACCTCTTCCCTACATATCACAAAGCCATCCATTCTAATTAATTGTGACTCAATATTCACATCGGCAACAATGTCCTGTTCTTGAGTGAATACTGATGAAAAGTATTCATTCAGTGTCTCCCCAATTTCTTCAGCCTCCACATGCAACTTCCCACTACTATCCTTGATGGGACCTATTCCTACCCTAGTCATCCTTTTATTCTTGACATACCTATAGAAAGCCTTTGGGTTTTCCCTAATCCTACCAGCCAAGGACTTTTCATGTCCCCTCCTTGCTGCTCTTAGCTCTCTCTTTAGATCCTTCCTGGCTACCTTATAACTCTCAATTGCCCCAATTGAACGTTCACGCCTCATCTTTACATAGGCCACCCTCTTCCCTTTAACAAGGGATTCCAATTCCTTATTAAACCACGGCTCCCTCACACGACTCTTTTCCTCCCTGCCTGACAGGTACATACTTATCAAGGACACTCAGTAGTTGTTCCTTGAACAAGCTCCACATATTGATTTCACCCTTCCCTTGAAGCCTATTTTTCCAAGCCACGCATCCTAAGTCATGCCTCACTGCATCATAATTTCCCTGCCCCCAGCTATAACACTTGCCCTGTAGTGCACACTTATCCCTCTCCATTACTAGAGTAAAAGTCACTGAATTGTGGTCACTGTCCACAAAGTGCTCACCTACCTCCAATTCTAACACCTGGCCTGGTTCGTTACCCAGAACCAAATCCAGTATGGCCTCACCTCTTTTTGGCCTGTCTACATATTATGTCAGGAAACCCTCCTGCACACATTGGACAAACACCAACCCATCTAACGTACTCGAGCTATAGCTTTCCCAGTCAATATCTGGAAAGTTAAAGTCCCCCATAACAACTACCCTATTACTTTCACTCTTCTCCTGAATCATCCTCGCAATCCTTTCTTCTACGTCTCTAGGACTATTAGAAGGCCTGTAGAAAACTCCTAACAGGGTGACCTCACCTTTCCTATTTCTAAGCTCAGCCCTCTTAAATAAATCCTCGAGCCTAAACGACTGACCTCCATCCTTTTCCAAGAGATAGATATGAATCTTCCTTCTGATTCCCACAGACTTTAATTTGCAAGGGCTCCTTGATGCCACTTCCAGTGCAATGTGTCTTCAAATGTCAGCCACTGGCATTCTCTCTCTGGATTTCATCCCTTTTGTCCATGTTTGAACTCAGGCTCTAATGAGGTCAGAAGCTGTGTAGCCCTGGCAAAACCCAGACAGAGTGTCAGTGAGCAGCTTATTGCTAAGTAAATACAGTACCGTTGTTGATTTCTTCCATTACTTTACTGATGATTGAACATAGACTGTCAGGTGGCAACTGGCCAAGTTGGATTTATCCTTTTTTTTGGTGTACAAGATGTACATGGGCAAAATTCTGCATTGTTCAGTAGATGCTAGTGTTGTACTGGAACCACTTGGTTAGTGGCACAGCAGGTTCTGGAGTACAAGTCTGCTGTATTACCATCAGAATGTCATCAGAACCTATAGCTTTTGCAGTATTTAGCATCTTTAGCCATTTTTGGACATCATTTGCAATGAATCAAATTAGCTAATGCTGTGATCTGGGTACTTCCAGAAGAGGCAGTGGTGCATCATCCACTCGGTACTACTTCTTGAAGATTGTTGTAAATATTTCAGCCTGATCTTTTGCTTGTGCTTAGCTCCTTCATCATTGAGGATGGGAATATTTGTGGAGCCCCTCTCCTCAAGTAAATTTTGTAATTGACTGACACCATTCATGACTGGATGTGGAAGAGCTTAAATCTAATACATTGATTGTAGAATCAACTATTTATCATTCACTTAAATTGTTTGGTATGCATATAGCCTGTTTTGCAGCTTCATCAGTTTGACATTCATTTTTAAATATGTCTGGCAGTGCTTCTGACATTAATCCCATGACTTGATGACAACAGTGGAATAGGGGATATTACCAGGCCTCAAGGTTACGGATTGTATTTCAGTACAATCCTACTTTTGCTGATGGACCATAGTACATCACGGGTGTGCAATAGAGTTGGTAGATATGTATGAAAACCATCCCTTTTGCCATATTGGCATTGTCACACAACACAAAGGCAGTTTTCCTTAATATGGAGACAAAGCCCCATCTTCACAAGAACTGCATGGTGCTCATAGACCAGTTGTGTCTTAGGCAGACAAATTGGTGAGAGAAGTCAAATATGTTCTTCCCTCTTGTTGATTTCCTTGAAAACCTGCAGACAAAATGTGGCAGCTATGCCCTTTAGGATTCAACAGCAGTGGTGTGGCAGAGACACTCTTGGTGATGGACATTGAAGTTCTCCACCCAGGATACATCCTGCACCCTAAGTGTTTCCTTCAAATGAAACCCAACATGGACGAGCACAGATTATTAAGCAAGAGGGGAATAAGCAGCAGGTTTCCTTGCCCTTGTTTGATTTTATGCCACATGGGGTCTAGAAGTCAATGTTAAGGACTCCTCAGGCATCTCCCACTTGATGTGTACACTGCTGGGTCTGACTAGGGCATATACAGGGATGGTGATCATGCTGTCTGGGACATAGTTAATTAGTTAAGTTGCTTTATCAGGTTGGTTAAGTTTTCCAATTGTTATTTTAAATTCTGTTTTCTTTTGTTCATGTTTTAAGTGTAGTCTTTAAGTTCTGCTTTGCTTTAAAGCTGAGTGGTTTGACCATTTGCATCAGACCTATAACACTCACTTCACATCTGCCTTTGAAATAAGAAAAAAAGTAAGGATCTAGGCTACCCTCTTAAAACATTTTGAGGGGTCTGGCCTGGTTCATAACAACAGAAAAACTAGCAAATAAAGTATGACACTTGTCAGGATATATTTGGTCAGATGATCAAAAACTTGCTCAAAGTTTTAATGTCTGCCTCCTTCTTAGTTTTACTAAAGTGGATAACTTCACATTTATCCACATGATGCTGCCCTTCATTTTGCCTACTTGGCCTGTTCAAATCGCACTGCAATATCTCTGCATTCTCCTCACAGCTCACCCTTCCACCAGCTTTTGTCTCATTGGAAAATTTTGAGATATCATACATGGAGCCCAGCTATTCACTGTAGTATTCCACTGCCTGCAATTTAGAAAAAAGACCCATTAATTTTTATTTGTCTTTTTTTTACAGGATGGTAAGAGAATTTGTTGTCTTAAAATTGTATGGTATTTGACATGTTTCAAGAATAGCACTTATATGTAATAAAAGCTGAATAAGCCACAAATTTGAAATTTTAGCTTTTGGAAAAGAAAACTAGCAAAATACTGAAACTGTTATTTTCTGCCATGTTATAATTTTGATGCTCCAATATAGTTGATACATCTTCAAATATGAAAAGATATATCTTCACATGTTACAACCTCCAGAATAAGAATTTACTGCATACCAATATACTAGTATATTAAATTGGATTAAGCGTACATTTTTGTCTTGTCATGAAAATTGAATTATAATTGTCATGCACTTCTTGAATTTCTGTTTTTATTAAAGCTTGTAGGAGGACAATTTGACTTGGAGATGAATTTCATCATACAAGACGTGGAGAGCATTGCTTGCATGGTGAAGATGTTGGACAGCTGCGATGTTACCTGCCAGGCTGAAGTTTGGAGCATTTTCACAGCAATTCTGAAAAAAAGTATTTGCAATCTACAGGCCTGCACGGATGCAGGGTTGATTGAACATGTTCTTAAAAGAATTCATGGCGTTAACAATATGATAGCAGGTGGGGAATTGATTTGTTTTGGAGTGTCTTGTCTCTAATTATAGCCCGTTGAGCTGACATGAGAATGCAAAACTGGAAGATTTAAAATGATAGAGTTGGCTTGATCAAAAATTGTTTGCTTTTTATTTTTTATGAAGTTGCTGTAGGCCGACTGAACAGATCTATATTGCATAATCGTTTTTCAGGAAGATGATTATTTTAACATCAATACCAACCAAATGAATAACAGAGCTAGAAAATCTGCATGTCCAGATTGTCTTCATTAGTTTTGAATTTGACTTAGGGAAGTGAGCATTCAGAACATGCAAAATCCCATGGGTTGAAAATAGAAGGTATGAATGTGCACCTCTGTATGGTTTTAAACCCAAAAGCACGTGCATTGCAATGGTATATTCATTCCAATGAGCATGTATTCTTTGAATAAACAAAACCAAAGTTTGCTGGAAAAACTCAGGTTTGGTGGCATTCGTAGTGAGAGAAAACCGTTCACATTTCAAGCCCAGTGACCCTTTGAATTTTTTTTAATGTTAAGTTAAATTTCAGTTCCTTAAATTAGACAATTTTTCAGGTATTCTCAGTTTGCATGGTCAGTTTTTAAAAACGACAATTCCTGGTGAAGATCCTTATGCCTAAAACGTCTATTCTCCTGCTCTTTGGATGCTGCCTGACTTGTGCTTTTCCAGCACCACACTCTTGACTCTAATCTTGAGCATCTGCAGTCCTCACTTCCTCCTTTTAAAAATAACAAATCTAGTTCATTTTTAGCACTGTTTAATCCTAGGAATTAGTGTTGGTATTAATCTGACACTTTTTCAGTATAGTTGTAACATAACTACCATTGGTCAATCGTGTATGTGAAGATGAATGCAAGTGATTGGTAATAGCAGGAACATAAACGAAACCTGGATCTCAACTATGCTGTCAGCATTTTAACATGTTGCAGAGCATCCTACTGATCATTGTTTTCAAATGTCTTCCTTTCTATCTGTTGCCCTCCTCCCCCATGTATCCCAATGATTATACAGTGGTTTAAGAAGGCAGCCCTCAATGCCCTTCTCCAGGGCAAAGGTTATGGGCAATAAATGCTTGCTGAGCCATTGATAACCACTCGGAGTGAATTTAAAAAAAAAAGCTTGCCCCTTGCACATTCCTGATTTTAATTGTTCCTTCTTGGCGGTCATAGCGCATTAACCATGCAAAACTAAACTCTTATATTCAGTCACCCCCCACCACCCCCTCCCCGCTCTGCATGCAAAAGAAACCTTTCCATTGTATCTCTTTTGTTTAAGATACTCCTTAAAACCTACTGTTTGTGATAAATGTTTGGACATGTGGCCTAATGTGGCTTAATTTCAAATTTTATCGAACCACTTGCAGGTGGTTTTGGGGAATTTTTTTATCATTATAAATGAATGTGTTGCTGTTCTGTATTAACATAATCTCAGCAAGCCATATGTCCCAATTAGAAGTGGAAATTACTTGACCAATCCTAGTTGGAAGTTTTAAAATTCACCTTTACGCATGTTAGATGAGGACTCGATATTTGGCACATTGCATGTGGCCAGGAATAGTTACGTCAAGGGATATGCCTGCACCGGTTGGCATGCACCTTACATATTTTGTCCAAATTGTTATTGAATTCAAAACGGAGTTCCTTTTTGATGGTGACTTATAACACACATACGATCTAAACAGATACCATTGAGGATTTCCTGACAAATGTTTTTGCCTCCTTCCCCTGAAGGTTTTGTGTTTATTGAGGTAGTACAAGTAAGTATTGGGTAACCAAATACTAATATTTATTTGCTTGTAGGAGGACATTTGAGGGAAGACCATGCATATTACTTATTAATGACTTCAGTGTAGTTTATGTGCTGATTGGGAGATGTCATCTGAAACAAGCAAAATCAAAATCAACCCTAGAATTTTCACTTGAATTGTTTGAGACATTTTTTAATTAGATGCTTACCAGAAGAAGATGTTAACTTCGCACCCTCTAAATGATATGTATTGAAGTTCAGTCTGCTTTCCATGACCTGTTATTGGTTCATTCCTGAATGAAATCTGAGCATAGTGGAATCCTTTTTAGAGGGACTGGTAGGTTTTGGGCTGCCTGCCAGATTGCTTTTATTTTTAATATCATTTTTCATGGGATGTGGACATTGCTGGCTGGCTAGCATTTTATTATCTGTTTATGTTGCCCTTGAGAAGATGGTAATGAGCTGCTGCCTTGAACTGCTACAGTCCACGTTATGTAGGTTGACCCACAATGCCCTGAGGGAGGGACTTCCAGAATGTTGACTCAGTGACAGTGAACAGCTTAAAGGGAATCTTGCAGGTGGTGGTGTACCAATGTATCTGCTGCCCTTGTCCTTCTAGATGGAAGTGATTGTGCTGTCTTAATGACCTTTGGTGAATTTCTGCAGTCCATCTTGTAAATAGTACACTATACTGCTACTGGGCATCTGTGATGGAGGGAATGGAAGCCTGTGGTTGTGGTGGCAATCAAGTGGGCTGCTTTCCTGTATGCTGTCAAGCTTGTTAAGTATTGTTGGAGCTGCACTCATCCAGGCAAGTAGGGAGTATTCCATCATTCACCTAACTTGTGCCTTGTAGATGATTGATAGGTATTTGGAAGTCAGGAGTGAGTGACTTGCTCTTGTAGCCACTATGTTTGTGCTTAGTCAATCCTGGATGGGTTGAGTGTTTTGAAGAGGTGATAAAGAAGATTGATGAAAGCAGAGTGGTAGATGTTGTCTATATGGACTTCAGCAAAGCAATCGATGAAGTTCCGCTTGGTAGACTGGTTAGTAAGGTTAGATCACATGAGATACAGGCAGACCAGACCAATTGGATGCAAAATTGGTTTGAAGGTAGGAGCCAGAGATCGTGGTACAGGGTTGCTTTTCAAGCTGGAGGCCTGTGATCAGTGTGCCACGAGGATCAATATTAGGTCCACAGCTTTTCATCATTTTATATAAGTGATTTGAATGTGAATATAGAAGGCATGGTTAATAAATTTGCAGATGACACCAAAATAGATGGTGTAATGGAGAGAGAAGATGATTTTTTTTTAAGAGTAGAACTGGACCTTGATCGGTTATGCCAATGGGTTGAAGAGTGGCAGATGGAGTTTAGATAAATGTGAAGTGTTGCATTTTGGTAGGGCTTGTACTGTGAATGGTAGGGCCCTTGGAAGTTTTGCGAACAGAGACCTAGGGATGCAGAGGTTTAGTTTCTTGAAAATTGAGTCACAGATAGACAAGGTGGTGAAGAATGTGTTTGGCATACTTACCTTAATTGGTTAGAACATTTAGTGAAGGAGTTGGGTTGTCATTTTTTGGCTGTACAGGACATAAGTGAGCCCACTTGTAGAATATTGCATACACCGCTGGTCACCCATCTATAGGAATTATGTTGAATTTAAGAGGATGCAGAAAAGATTTACAAGCATTTTGCCAGGACTGGAGGGTTTGAGTTTCAGGGAGAGGCTGAATAGGCTGGGGCTATTTTTCCTGGAGCATTGGAGGCTGAGGGGTGACCTGATAGGGTTTTATAAAATTCTGAGGGACATGGATAGGGTGAATAGCCAAGGTGTCTCTGCTAGGATGGGGAGTCTAAAACGAACGCGTTTGAGTTTAAAGTGAGAGGGGAAAGATTTAAAAAGGACCTGAGGGGTAACCTTTTCACACAGAGCATGGAGTATGTATGGAAAGAGCTGCCAGAGGAAGTGGTGGAGGTGGACACAGTTACAACATTTAAAGGCATCTGGATGGATGCATGAATAGGAAGGTGTGAGAGGGATATGAATCAAAAGCTGGCAGATGGGATGAGGTCAGATTGGGATGTCCAGTTGTCGTGGATGAATTGGACTAAAGGGTCTGTTTCTCTGCTGTTTGACTCATCATTGTCACCTCTTCAAAAAAAAACTCAACTTAGTGAGACGTGATTCCCCATGCAGAAAGCCATGTTGACAATCCTCTAATCAGTCCTTGTCTTGCCAAATGCTGCTCCTGGAATCCCCTCCAGCAACTTAACTTAATTACCACTGATTAAGGGTCACTGGTCTACAGTTCCCTGGCTTTTCTTTATAGCTTTTCTTAAGTAATGACGTCTCATTATCCAACCTCCAGTCTTACGGCATCTCACCCGTGGGTGTCAATGAAACAAATATCTTAGCAAGGGGCCCAGCAAGCTCTTCCCTAGCTTCCCACGTAGTTCTAGGAAATATGACATCAGGTCCTGGCGAAGTGTCTACCTTTATGCATTTTAAGACCTCTAGCACCACCTCTTCTGTAATATGAGCTCTTCTCAAGATCTCACTATTAAGTTCCCCAAGTTCCATGTCCTTTCCACAGAAATACGGATACAAGATATTCATTTAGTATCTCACCCATCTCTTGTGGTTCCACACACAGCCCCATTGATATTGAATTTCCAGTGTATTACTTTTGTGTTATTGATAGAGATGAAATAATTACTGATCACATTTGGATTGGAACAGCATAAATGTTTGTCATATCGATAAAACACATTTAGCAGGGATAGTTAATGGTGAATTTTATAACTTGGTGTCAGTAGCTTATAACATAACTATTTTATAACTAAAAACTACTTTCAGCTTTTAACACCCAAGTTAGCAGAAATCAGGAAGCAGTCAGCGAATTGGTTACATGGTAAACATTTGGATGTAGGTTTGCTTGCTGAGTTGGAAGGCTTCTTTTCAGGTGTTTCGACACCATATTAGGTAACATCTTCAGTGAACCTCAGAATGAAGCACTGGTGGTGTAGCCTGCTTTTTCTTTATATGTTTGGGTTTCCTTGGGTTGGTGACGTGATTTCCTATGGTGATGTCATTTCCTGTTCATTTTCTTAGAGGATGGTAAATGTGATCCAAGTCAATGTGTTTGTTGAGAGAGTTTTGGTTGGAATGCCATGCTTCTAGGAATTTTCGTGCATGTCTCTGTTTGGCTTGTTCTAGGATGGATGTGTTGTCCCAGTCAAAGTAGTGTCCTTTCTCATCTTTATGTAAGGATACTAGTGTGAGTGGGTCATGTTTTTTTGTGGCAAATTGATCATGCATTCTGGTGGCTAGTATGGTGATAAGACATCTGAAAACGAACCTTCCAGCTCAGCGAGCAAACCTACATCCAGAACCTCAACCTGAGCGACAAATCTTCTCAAAACTTGCTAATGGTAAACATTTGTCTTCCGTGCTGATGTGTGCATCCTATTCTCACAAGGTAGTATTTCCCATTCACCCTTCAAAATGTCTGTCCCCAAGGACTGCTTCATAGCTTTCTTGAACCATTTCTATTGTAATTCATTAAAGATCACTCTGCACATATAAAATTTGATAATTTGAGTGGCCTCCTGGTGTCATTATTTTCTCCCCCACTTGCTGCCTAGAGTTTTTCCTTTAACCTTTGAAAGCCTGAACCAATCTCTGCAGATCCAGCAAGATGTGCAAACCTTGTGGCATGACCTCTACTCTACAAGGCTCAGTTTGGATATTGTCTCCAGATTGTGTTTTGCCCAGCCCTAATCAGTAAGATGTTTGAACTTTTGTGTTTGCTACAGCAAGTACTCAGCTGGTGTTAATACAGGAACATAATAGGGCAAAAGTAGAAACTCCGGCCAAGAGATATTAAGAGAACTGAAATGAAGCTTGGTCAGAAAGGTACAAAGAGATTATGATGGTAGAGTCATGTTTTAAAGGAATGCAGTGAAAACATTAAGAAGAAATTCCATTGCTGATTGGCTTTAATTGTCTAGGCAATGGTTGGGTGAGGAGAGTTAGAGATTTACCAGAGGCAAAAGTTGGAAGAAATCTGGGTGGTACTTTCGTTGAGTGTATTTAATTCACTTAAAGTTTGACCAAAACAGCAGTACACCTTATGTGAAAAGGAAAGATAGTGACATCTGGAAGAAGTAGTTGTTGCCACAACTTAAGTATGTCAATAGTTGGCTACTCTTTCACATAATTATAGGAGATTAGAATTTTAAAAGTTAGCAATTCCAAGGCAGTTAATGTGTATGGTAAGAAAACAATTTCTATGTAAGCCAGACTTCGGTCAACAAAGAAGAGGAAGATCTGTTCATTCGCATCCTCATGGATTATCTGAAATATAAGAAAATAGCATGCTGTTTGCTGGATTTGACCATGATTACTGTCCACATTTTAGTAATGTTGGAAGACCTGAAGGTTGCAATTTTTATCTGCAAAAGCACAAACAAGTAATAGATTAGTAATTCACTCTGCACTTAGTCTAATTTTCTTTTCTAGTTTCTCCTTTTAGACTTAAAAAATTTTAGTATTAAGCAGTTGAGCTGAAATACTGCATGACTTTGTTTACTATATAAATTTGCCAAAAAGTTGTCAATTTATAGAAAACTTGAAGTGGCTTACCAGTCCTGTCAGAGAAGATTGCATGCAAATGATAATTACGGTGCATTTTTCTCTGGCCTGTCCAAAGCTTGCATCACATCAGAACTGTTTCACATGATTCTCCGTTTTGTTTCTGCATTTCCAAGCTCTCCTATGTGACACCTTTTCAGTAAAAGGTGTTTTATTGAGGAATGTAAAAAGGTCTAAAATTAGTCAATGAATTTGATATGGTTCTGGCGTGTGTAAGATTTCTAAGCACATAAAGACCCAGTTTCAGAAATTTTGCCATACCTAAGGAAGCACCTTGTATAATGTTGCCACTTCATCAACTTATTCATATTTGCACCAATGAAAACACCTGGCTGTTCTAAGTTTCAAAAAGTTTGGTCATCTTAAAGTAATTTGACTCTTAAGAGGTGATCCCTGTAAATGTTGAATCTCTCATATGATAACTTTATAGTTTTCTTTTTAACATGGTTTATGTTTTGAATTTAAGCAGTGAATTTATTTTCTTTAACTTACCTATGCATTTAATTTCAGATCTGCTTGTTGATATGTTAGGAGTGTTGGCGAGCTACAACATAACTGTCCGCGAGCTGAAACTACTAGTTAGCAAAGTGCAAGGAGAGAAACAACAATGGGTAACATTTATTGTACTTTATAGTTAATAAAAATTGTAAAAAGTTGAAATCCTGATGTTGCTGCAGAAAAAAAAAGACATTTTACGTACTGGAAAATAAAAATTGCAATGCATTCAATGGAGCTTGAAATATTCTTGAAGCTGTGGTCTAAATCCACAATGTAAACATGCAAAGTAATTTATGTAGGGTACTGATTTGATTCTAATGTCCATTAAATATCATTTAAAATGCATATTATAATTCTATGTTGAATAAATTGAGATAAAGTACCTTTTTGATATTTATTACTAAGGTTCCTCAATCCATGAATGTAAGTGGAATCATTTTTCTAAAAAAAGACCTTTTTGAGTAATTTTTATTTAAAACTATTTTCTTGACAGCCTCCACATGCAGTGAAATTATTGACCATATTGAGACAGGTGCCACAGAAACTTAGTCCTGATGCTTTCTTCAGCTTCCCTGGGAAGAGTGCTGCTGTGAGTATTAGCTCAGTTCTGGGTAAATGTCCTGTTTTTAAAAAGGTTTTATGTTTCTATTTGAAAGCTGTCTACCTATTAGAATGGAAATTGGAAAGTTACAAAACTCTCTACTTATTTTTATAAGTAAGTATACTTTTTTGTTCTGAAAATTATTTAGGTTAGAATTTATATCCTGATTTTAAAAGGATCAACAGCTAAGATGAGCATTGAAGTTGTTCTGTCAAATGTTTGCATTCTTATTCTGCTAAAAATGAAATGTAAGTTATGACAAAACTCTATTATGGTTCAACACCTATATGGACAATTTATATCCATTATGGTGTGGTGTCAAAGATCGTCAGTCAAGCTGTACTGCGATTTTTCCTTCAATAATTTTATTTTTGCTCAAGTTTTTGGGAAGAGTAGACTTTTCATTTGGGGGAAAAAATTAAGCAAAAAAAGTAAATTCCCACTGTTTGCAGGTGACACATTATGGAACACCTTAAACAGCAAAAACCCTACACACACTATCAAATTGCTAGGTTCCTGTTATCCAAAGTTTAGATTTTTTTTTACCATGCAGTACAAGCTAAAATTTAAAAATTCACAGAAAGCAATTAGTTTATTAAGATTTTCTACTGGAGAAATAATATAATAAATTAAGAAAAGAAGGAACAAAGGTTACTTGGAGCTTTACTGGTTTAGAGTGGCATACGTTCACCTTCAGTTTCACAACTTCCTCCTTCTGTAAAAACAGTATCTGACTAGCAGAAAATAGCTAATGTAGGAGCAAGTTATTTCCTAAAAGAAATGTCAAAACATGCCAATTCTTGAAGTGGAGCCAATATTATAAGAGGCAAAAAAGTCCCATTAATCACAAAAGTGAATCGATGATCTTGTTTTGCTGATGAATGTGAGGAATTATTAATTGACTTCATTAAACATCTATAATTTGGTTGTTCAGGCACTTGAAGAGCACACTCTCCAATTCTAGAAATACTGTGCAGTTCAGCTACATTGTGGCTCCATTTCCAAGATTTTTCTTGGTGCATTTTGATTTTTTAATTGACATTTTTGACTCCTTAAAAGTTGAGAAGTGAACATTGAATCTGTAATTGGTGATATGATACAAGAAATGCTTCACACAGGTAAGCAAATTCACAATTGACAATTCAATTTTACTAGATTTCGACTTAACAGTATTACAAAATTTCATGTGTATTGCAAAAAGTTAAAAATTAATTTATGAAAAGGTTCAAGTACAGAACTTGGTTAAAGTGTTTAAGTAGTTCTAAAAATATTTTCTTTTTTACTCTTTAATTGGAACGTGGTAACTGTACTGCCATTAATATATCTTCTGACTGTAAGGGAAAAATGTAAAGAAGTATTTTAATTCATTATTGTGAATAGGTGACACAAGCTTCATTATGTTGTTATAATGACGCACTGCTTAACTGCTGTCTTGAAATACAGGCAGTTCTCCTATAACACACGTTTCATAAACACGATTTGGTTGTAATGTGATTGGTGCATTAGGGAGCTTTTTTGTTTCAAACATGAACTCCCATTGGCTAGGACACAATTCTATCCCTGGTTACCTTAAGTCACACCTAGGTGTTTACTTCAGGTCAAGCAAAAGTGGTTGGATAACCAAAGTTTTTCTGACCTTAACATTGATGTTTTTGAGGATGTTTTCAGCAATTATTGCAGAGAAAATGTTTTGGATTTCAAAATTCTCCTCATTTTGGACAATGCACCAAGCCTTCCTTCTACAATTGATGAGTTTTCTGAAAACAAAGTGCTATTTCTATCTACAAACACAACCTTTCTCATTTCAACCTATGGACCAGCGTTATTATCTGAAAGCTTATTATTTAAGATGCACATGCAGGAAGCTGATTGCAGCTACTGAGGGGGACCATGATAATCATTTTAACAATGCTTGGAGTACCCACCTCCTGACTGAGTACTATGCTCCTTTCTTTCAGTGTTTCAGCTATACTATAGTGACCCCGAATACTTATGTGCCCCATAATCTGAAGTATGAGCTCCTCAACTGGTGCAACTCTTGCATATCAGGTTGTACACAACAGGAGATGAGAAACATCCAAAGATTTCACATTTTAATATAAATTGAAAACATTTCATGAATTTATTTCTTGAGCCCTATTTATCTTATTACATTAGTTCCTCACTTGGGATATTTGCAGATAAATTGTTGGCCCTTATTTCATGGGGGTTGGAATACAAGAGTAGTGAAGTCTTAATACAACTATAGAAGGTGCTGGTGAGGCAGCATTTGGATTACAATGAGCAGTTTTGGTTCCCTTACTAAAATAAGGTCATAGGAAATTAAAATATTTAATCATGAAAATAACCAAGATACAGCAAAAGGCGTGATCATTGTGTACAAATTTAACTGTGGAAGCTTGCATTAAATTAAATATGGTTTTCTTTTGCAAAAGTGTGGAAGCAATTAATGTGCTATACATAAGAGTCAGTGAATTAGTTGTACTCTTATGATTTCTAAAATGGATGTATCTGCTAAAACTTAAGAAAAAAAAAACCCGTAATAAATAGGAATAGGAATAGGCATAGGCCATTCAGCCACTTGAGCCTGCTCTGCCATTCAGTCAAATCATCCTCACAGTTACTTTCCTGCCCTTTCCCTGTCACCCTTTATTCCTCTTAATTCATTCATTCTTTTATGGGATGTAGTATCTCTGATAAGGCCAGCAATTGTTGCCCATTTTCACATTGACCTTTGATCTATGTGGCATGCTGGGCCATTTCTGTGGGTGTTTAAGAGTTCACCACTGTGGATCTGAGGATGCATATAGGCAGGATCAGAAAAACGTGGCAAATTTTATTCATTAAAGGCAGATGATGAATTTAAGCAGAAAGCTTGTCTTCTATCGTACTTGTTAATTTGCCTGCTGATTGAGGGGCAACGAAAATTGGTCCCTTTCTCTTCTGTTTGCCTGAAGAATCGTATATTGTAATGAGTATCTGAGGAGGAACAAAAATATTGGAAAATATCATATATATTTTTACTGGAATGGTTTTGTGTTTCAGGCAATAGCTCTGCCTCCAATTGCTAAGTGGCCCTATCAGAATGGCTTCACTTTTCACACATGGCTCCGAATGGATCCTTTGAACAATATCAATGTGGATAAAGACAAGCCTTATTTATATTGGTAAGTGTATTACAAGGTTGTTTTTCTAGAATTCTGATGGTGTCCCTTTGGTGTGGATTGAGGAATGAGAATACAATTATAAAAGCATTGAGTCTGTACATCTCAGTGAATTGCTTGATCAGTTAAGTAAATCTGTAGTACTGATGCTGCAAATTTATTTGTTTACCTACCCATAATGGAGTGCTTTTCTGCACATGGCTTGACTTAAGGCTGTTGTAAAAACTGTCAAAATGTGACCAATGAGAAAGGAGATGTGGCCATAATATTTAAAAAGAAGATTCAAACTTCTGTAACTGTTTTGACAGTAACTGTTTTGACAGTAACTGTAAAGTGAGGCTAAGTATACTTTTGGTGGCTTGGCTAACTTTATACGATCAAAAGTCATAACTGAGAGTGTAGTGCTGGAAAAGCACAGCAAGTCAGCCAGTTCATGGGGGGGGGAAGAGAGGCGAGGAAGGTAGCTGAGAATGCAATAGGTCGATGAAGGTGGGGGAGAGTCACTGAAATCTTGAGAGAGAGGAGGAGAACCTCCTCAGGGTAGGCATCCTTGGAAGAGGCTTTGCAGTTGGGTTGAAACCAACTCTGAGAAAGTGAGGACTGCAGATGCTGGAGATCAGTGTGATTGGGTGGTGCTGGAAAAGCTCAATAGGTCAGACCACATCTGAGGAGCAGGAGAATCAACATTACGGGCATAAGCCCTTCATCAGGAATGAGGCTTGTGGGCTGGGGGGCTAAGAGATTAAAGGGAGGGGGTGGGTGGGGAGGGGAGGGGAGGGGAGACACTGGAAGGAAGGTAGCTGAGAATGCAGTGACTCTGATCTCTAGCATCTGAGGTCCTCACTTTTTCCTGATTGGTTTTTACCTTCCCCCGCTACACCCCCTCCCATCTATCTCAGTCCCTCGACCCACAAGCCTAATTTCTGATGAAGGGCTGATGTCTGAAACATCGATTCTCCCTGCTCCTTGAATGCTGCCCGACCTGCTGTGCTTTTTCAACACCACGCTCTTGACTCTGATCTCCAGTATCTGCAGTCCTCACTTTATCATAAGTCATAACCCTTGATTTCTTACTCATTAAAATCTGTCTATTTCAGCCATAAGTATACTAATGACCCAGCTGTGATAAGTCTGGTAAATATTTCCACAGATTGATTTGAGTGAAAAAGTTACCCCATCTCTGTCTTGTGGGTGGCCCCATAATCTGAGATTCTGCCCTCTGGTCCAAGAATCTCCCACAATGGAAAATCCCCTCTCTGCAAGTATCCTGTGAAACACCCTAAGGATCTTCAGTTTTTAAAATAAGGCCATTTTTCACTATTTTAAACGAATACAGGTCCAAGCTATTTAACCTCTCTCAAACACTGAAGCAACCTAGTGAACCTTCTCTGGGCTGCTTTCAATGGATGTATATCTCCTCTTCAGTAAGGGAACCAAAACTGTTCATTGTATTTCAGGTGTGGTCTGACGGGTACCGTGCACAATTTACCTTGACCTCCCTAGTTTTATATTGTATTCCCATTGAAATAAAGGTTGACATTCCATTTGTTGTAACTGATCCCTGCTGAATTTGTATGCCATTCCTTGGCAATTCATGCATGAGGATCCCCAAATCCCTCTGTGTTGCAACTTTCTGCAGTCTCTTTCCATTTAAATAATATTGATCTGTTATATTCAACTTGCAAAAGTGCATATTATCACATTTCCAACATTTGTATTTCATCTGCCAAGTTTTTGCACACTTACTCAATCCTGCCTTCCCACTTACTTTTCTGTGATCTGCAAACTTGGCAACAATGCATTCAATGACCCTATCCAAGTCACTAATCTATATTGAATATTGTAATGACCCCACTATTCATTCCTGTGGCACTATACTAGTCACATGTTGCCATCCTGAATATTCCTGATGAAGGGCTTTTGCCTGAAGCATCAATTTTCCTGCTCCTTGGATGCTGACTGAACTGCTGTGCTTTTCCAGCACCACTCTAATCCAGATCCTGAATATGTCCCCTTTATCCTACTGCTGTATTAGTTATTAGTCTTCAATTCATGCTTACATACCACCTTCAAACTGTGGGCTTTTATTAAGTAGCCTAATGTGTCGTACCTTATCAAACACCTTGTTAAGAAGCAACAATGCATTTATCTGGTATAGTTAAATGCTAATAATTAATGTTAATGGAACGAATGTAAGCTCTAACTGAAGCAGAATCATGCTCATACACAGATACTCATGGGGAAATACATCAAAATGGAAGACAGAGTTCATGGAGTGATGTTATTCAATTCATTTTTGATTCCAGAAGCATGATGAAGCCCTTATGCAGAAAGTGAGATGTTGTTTTACCTCCTTTTGCTTTGGATTTCACAGGAACTTTGCTGTAGGCCTACCAGAGAAATCCTTTTTCAAGGAAGGAAAGTCTGGCTATGGATGGAATACACTGAATGTTTACCAGACTGATACCTGGGATGGCAGTATAGATGTTTGACAACAGCCTGCATTTAATTCGGAGTATTTTCACTGAAATTTTGAAGAATTAGTGGAGTAGAGCTCATAGAAACATAAAGTTCAAACAGGATTAGACTGCATAACCCATAGGGAGATGTTCCTGATGACCAGGGTGTCCAGAACCAGTGCTCACATCTAAGAATATGGGATGGGCCACTTAGGACTGAGCTGTTTCACCCAAAGAATGGTGAACTTGTGAAACTCTCTGCCACTGAAAGTGATTGAGGCCAAAACATTGAATGTTTTCAAGAAAGCTATAGATTCCGTTCTCAGGTCTAAAGTGATTAAAGAATTTGAGGAGAAAGCAGGAGCAGGGTAATTAGCTGATAATTAGCTGTGATTATGTTGAATGGCAGAGCAGGTTCTGAGGGCAGAATGGCCTACTTCTAATTTCTATGTTCCTAAATATGAGCATGAGAACAAAATGATGCATTGACATCTCAAGTGACTGGAAGGTTGGGGTTGTGCTTGTGCCTAAACAGAAGTATTTTGCAAAGTGGTCATCCAGTCTTCGTTTGGTTCTCTGATCTAGAAAAAATTGCATTGTGAGCACCAAATACAGTAGACTAGATTTAATGAGGTTCAAATAAGTTGATGCGTCGCTTTGAAGGAACATTTAGGACCTTGGGCAGTGAGAAGGGAGTGACGAATAAATGAGCAAGTGCTACACTTCCAGTGATTGCAAAAGAAGGTGCTTTGGAAGGGGGATGAGATATTGTGGAGGGAAAGGTCACTTTGGAATACTGACAGGGAAAGGGAGGAGTGGATGTGTATAATGGTGATATCATGCTGGAGGTGGTGGAAGCAGTAGAGGATGATTCTTTGAAAATGGAGATGGGTGGATTGTGGGATTGAAGGAGAAGGCAGGAAGTACCTTATTGTGGTTCTGGGAGCAATGAGTATTCATGCTAAAACTGTGAAGGTGGTGTTGTAATGTATTTTGTCATTGAGAAAGATACTTTTCTCAGACCACTGTAACTTTAAGAAAGCCTATATTGCAAAGTTAGAAGTTATTTTTCATTTTCAGATGTGCAATGCTGTTCTCAATGCACATGTTAGTCTGGGTGTGCTGTCTCAAAGTTCAGAAATTTTAAGGAAGGAACAGAATCAGATTTCTGTGAAATTTGCTAGAGAAATTGGAATAATATTGGTAGGTTGCATAGAGTTAAGAAGATTGAAGATTTTGAAAGCTTCAGGTGTTGCTAATGGATGAAGTTAAAAATATTTTTGTCATAAACAATATTTGCATGCAGATTGTTGTAAATTAAAAGTCAAATAACTTGAGTGTGTACACTGTGACTGCAGGAAATAATAAACCAGTAGATGGCGCTTATAACAAATTAATAACTTTAAATGTATTTGCTAATAGGAAAGACCAAAGTATAAGTGATTATAAATATTTCATTTTTGAGAATGAATTCTCTCCATTTTTGTCTGTTGAAGCCTGCAAACAAATTTAATATTCCGAGAAACAAAAGGCCAGCTCAATCTCTGGTGATTTGCTATTATTAAGTTAAAAATCACTACACCAGGTTATAGTCCAACAGGTTTAATTGGAAGCACACTAGCTTTCGGAGCACCGCTCCTTCTTCAGGTGAGTGTGGAGGGCACAAATCTAAGGCATAGAATTTAGAGCAAAAATTTAATGTGATGTAACTGAAATTATACATTGAAAAATACCTTGATTGTTGAGTCTTTCATCTGTTCAAATACCATGATAGTTCTACTTCTTTCATGTGTAAATCACAAAATTTTTTTAGAAGTTGCATTCTCAGCTTAGCTATAACAATGGGTGTTAGCTAGACAATATATTTAAGATGTTAGCCCCCTGTGTTCTCTGCCTATGCCATGATGTTTAGATTGATTCCAATCTAAAAAGTGACATAACAGAGTTTTACATGAATCCATGCAGTTTTTGAGCTCAGAGTTCTAAGAATGCAGCTTTTATATATTAAAAAAAAGGTTTTGTGATTTACACATGAAACAAGTGAAACTATCATGGTATTTGAACAGATGAAAGGCTCAGCAGACAATCAAGGTATTTTTTAATTTATAATTTCAGTTACATCACACTGTAAATTTTTGCTATAAATTCTGTGCCTTAGATTTGTGCCCTCCACAATCACCTGATGAAGGAGCGGTGCTCTGAAAGCTAGTGTGCTTCCAATTAAACCTGTTGGATTATAACCTAGTGTTGTGTGATTTTTAACTTTGTACATCCCAGTCCAACACTGGCATCTCCAAATCATGCTATTATTAATGTATTGATATAAGTATGTAATCCTAAATTAGATATTTTTCTAGTTTTTGATTTAAACTTTTAACGGCAGGTAAATGGGATTGGGGGAGACATCTGTTTGAGAAACTGATGAGCAACACTGAAGTAAAGGTTCAGTGCCATCACTCTATTTAGATTATTACTGTCGAAGTAACATGCAACCACCTTTATTGTTCTTGTCAGAATGTACTATTTCACATTCATCCATGTTGAAATCCATTTGGCAGTTGCATGCCCAATTTTGAAGCTTATTAATGGATTGTAAGTTATTTCAATCCTCATTGTTGACAAGTACAACCAAATCCTGCCCGCCACTATGCACGTAGCAACCCACTCCAAGTTTGCTGTCATTTGCAATGTAGAAGTTGAGTTTTGATCTGAAATCTAGATTGTTGATATTAGTTTGAAACGTAGTGGTTCAACCCAAATTATGGGAATAGTGCATTTACCTTGAACCCTACACTCTGCTTTCAGCCTTGAGATCAACTAGCTATTCATTCTGCTACTTGTCCTCTCATCTATATTTTTTGTCCTTATTCATTAATCTGTTGATACTTTATCAGAGGTAAGTAGTGAGGGCTAGTAATTTAGTACTGCTTTCTTCCACTACTTCAAATTGTAGGATGAAATATGACCAAGTTACTGATCATAGGTATTTCATCAAGGTACGAAACTGCATTAAATGTTCAATGAGTCTAGCAAAATTGGCTTAGGATCAATGTAGTTGGGTTTTCTGGTAAGTGATGAAAATTCTCAAAAATAAAGCGAGCCATGGTGGCTCAGTGCTTAGAACTGCTGTCTCACAGCATCAGGGTCCCAGGTTCGATTCCACCCCCTATCAATTGTGTGGAATTTGTGCATTCTCCCCATGCCTGCATGGATTTCCTCTGGGTGCTCCGATTTCCTCCTATAGTCCAAAGTCCAGAGATATGCATGTTAAGTAGATTTGCCATGCTAAATTGTCAATAGTGTCCAAACTTGTGCAGTCGAGGTAGATTTGCCATGAAAAATGCAGTGTTATAGGGATAGGTTAGTGGGGTGGGTCAGTGTCGAATCAGTGGGTCGAATGGCTTGCTTCCCAACTAAAGATTCCTCGATTCTATGAAAAACATGTCAAATATCATCTTGAAGTTCGATGTATAGATTCAAAGAGTTGTACAGCGTGGGAACATCCTTCAATCCAACTCATCCAAGCTGACGCGGTACCTGAAATTTATCTAGTCCTAGTTACCAGTATTTGACCCATATCCCTATTCATGCACTTATCCAGATGCCTTTTAAATTCTGTAATTGTACCAACCCTTACCACACCCTCTGGCAGCTCACTCCATGCATGCACTATCCTCTGCTTGGAGAAGTTTCCACATAGGTCTCTTTTATGTCTTTTCCCTCTCACCTTAAACCTAAGCCCTCTAGTTTTGGACTCCTCTACACTGGGGAAAAGACCTCTGCTATTCATGATTTAATAAACCTCTAAAAGGTCATTCCTCAGCTCCCAACTCTCCAGAGAAAATAGCTCCAGTCTATTCAGCCTGTCCCTCTAGTTCCAACCTTCCAAGGGCGGCACGGTGGCACAGTGGTTAGCATTGCTGCCTAACAGCGTGAGAGACCCGAGTTCAATTCCCGCCTCAGGCAACTGTCTGTGTGGAGTTTGCATCTTCTCCCTGTGTCTGCGTGGGTTTCCTCCAGGCGTTCCGGTTTCCTTCCACAATCCAAAAATGTGCAGGTTAGGTGAATTGGCCATGCTAAATAGCCCATAGTGTTAGGTGAAGGGGTAAATGTAGGGGAATGGTTCTGGGTGGGTTGTTCTTCAGAGGGTTGGTGTGGATTTGTTGGGCCGAAGGCCTGTTTCCACACGAAGTAATCTAAAAACCCCGGCAGCATCCTTGTAGGTCTTTTCTGCACTCGTTCACGTTTAACAACATCTTTCTATAGCAGGGAGACCAGAATTGGATGCAGTATTGCAAAACTGTCTAACCAATGTCCTGTACAGCTGCGACATGACATCCTTACTCTTATACTCAATTCGTTGACCAATAAAGGTTAGTGTACCAAAGGCCACCATCACTAATCTGTCTACTTGTGACTCCATCTTCAAGGAATTATGAACTTGCACCACAAAGTCTCTTTGTTTGGCAACCCTCCCCAAAGCCCTTAGTAGATAAGTCCTGATTTGCCTTGCCAAAGTGCAACGTCTCACATTTTAATAATATTCATGGACTTTATATATGATCCCTTAGTTTGGAATACTTGGTTACTACACACGTAAAAAGAACTTGGTATTAATATTTTTTCTTTAATTGGTATAGTTTTTATTTTATTTTACAGTTACGCTGTTCATAAATTATCTTCTGACATGGGCAAACAAGCAATTCTCTGTTAACTTTACAACTGCAGTTCTATTATGGAATACAGGATTTTGTTTTATTTCCCACAGTCTCCAAGAAAATGTACAAACTTGCTCTTATTTCTCATTACTCACCCAGGTTAGGAGTATTAATATGGATGATAACCAGTAATAATTTGCATCACCATATTCTCTGAACAGGACTCTGGCAAATCATCATGTTGCACCACAAGGTTTTTGAAAAATTGGTTTCTGTTTTGGAGTTAATCTAAATTTTGTTTTGCTAGGAAAATAGGTTATGGCTGACATGACAGACTTTTGTGATGAATGATAATATGACAATTTATCAGATTTAATGGTAAGTGGTCTTAGGTGGTACAGAATAACAGAAGAAAATAGGCTGCATAATTTCAATATCCAATTTGGAATGGTAAAATTCTTCAGAAAGGTAGAATAAAAAATTATCATTTTCAACCCAGCATTTTCCAAACTCTCTTCTATTAAGCCTCCATTTTAACACTTGAAGATGAACATAATTCCAGACACCAACAAAAACAAAATCAAGTTCATTATCGTTATACAATTATTACCATTCACAAAGTTCAGCAATAGCAGATCATTTAAATAAGCAAGTCTGTGTTTTTAAAAGTACTTTGCAAAACATATTATTTAAATATTCACCAATCATTATTTCATCTGAATCTCTCCAGCTTTTAGGTCTATGCTGAGATCCTTTTGGGGAAGAATGACCATAATATGGTACAATTCTTCATTTAGATCTATTAGTGTATTGATATGAATACAGAACTAGTCAGCAGACAGGAAACAGGACAGAGTTAGAGTAAATAAGTCCTTTTCAGAGTGGCAGGAGTAATGAGTGGGGTGCTGCAGGGTTCGGTGCTGGGATCCCAGCTATTCACACGATACATTAATGATTTGGATGAAGGAATTGAATGCCATGTATCCAAATTTGCAGATGACTCTGAACTGGGAGGCAGTGTGTGCTGTGAGGAGGATGCTAAAAGGTTGCTGAGTGAATTGGACAGACTGGCTGAGTGTGCAAATACTTGGCAAATGCAATATAATGTGGATAAATGTGAAGGTATCCATTTTGGTTGCAAAAATAAAGGCAAATTATCATTTGAGTGCTGACGGTTTAGAAAAAGGGGAGGTGAAACAAGACCCGAGTGTCATAGTAGAACAATTGTTGAAGGTTGGCGTGCAATGAGGAAAGCTAATGGCATGCTGGTCTTCAGAGGGAGAGAATTTTGAGTTACCAGAGTAAAGGTGTCTTCTTGCAGTTCCGCAGGGCCTTGGTGAGGCCACACCTTGAGTATTGTGTGCAGGTTTGGCCTCCTCGTCTGAAGAAGGACAATCTTGCTATTGAGGGAATCGAACAAAAGTTCACCAGGCTGATTTTCGTGATGGCAGGACTGACATATGAGGAAAGACTGGAGTGACTGGGGCTTGTACTTGTTGGAATTTAGAAGAATTAGAGGGGCTCTCAATAGAGATGCGCACAATCCTGATGGGATTGGACAGGCTAAATGCAAGAGGAATGTTCCCGATATTGGCGCTGGGTATCACAGTCTAAGTGTAAGAGGTAAGCTATTTAAGACTGAGATGAGGAAAATTTCTTCACTCAAAGTTGTGAACCTGTGGAATTCTCTCCCACAGGAAGCTGTTGGGGCCAGTTCATTAGATATTTTCGAGAGGGAGCTGGACGTGGCCCTTGTGGCTAAAGGGATCAAGGGATATAGAGAGAAAGGGGAAATTGGATGCTGAGATTGCATGATGAGCTATGATCATGTTGAATTGTGGTGTAGATGTGAAGGGTTGAATGACATACTCCTGCACCTATTTTTCAGTACTTCTATGCCAGGTAGCAGGAGAATTGCAGGTTGAGAGTCTTGAAGTTGGAGCCCAGGTCAAAGCCCTGATGAAGATTTTGCCCAAAACGTTGATTTTCCTGCTCCTCGGATGCTGCCTGAACTGCTGTGCTTTCCCCGCACAACTCTAATCCAGCTCAGGTCAATCAGCTCCAAAGTAAAGAAGTTACATTCAGACTTGCTGAAGCTCAACAGTGAAGACCTCGCTTCTGGGTTTATGGTTGGAACCAGGATTTAGAACTTGAAGTACCCATCAGCTGGAGCCTCTGCCTGGAGAGAGAATGAGAGACCAGCAAGACAAAATACCATGTTGGTCTCTGTGCCAGTATGGGGTATAGTTTCGACTGCACAATTTGACAATTGTTGCTTTGACCCTGTGGTTTAATGCTCTTCGTGGAACTTGGCATTCCATTCCACTTAGTATACTCGATAGTTTATGCTGAAGTTGTCTCCTTTTAATTTTAGGAAGCACAAAATATTAAGGAGATATAGCAGTATATTCAAACTTGCTGTAAAAAACAAATAACACATTTGTTTTTATATTGACAGACTTTTATACATGATATAGAATTCCTACAGTGTGAAAACAGGCCCTTCGGCCCCAGAGGTCTACACCAACACTCTGAAGAGTAACCCCCACCCTTACACCCATTGCCCTACATTTACCCCAGACTAATACACCTAACCTACACATCCCTGAATACTATGGGCAATTTTTAGCATGGCCAATTCACCTAACCTGCACATCTTTTGGATTGTGGGAGGAAACCAGAGCACCCAGAGGAAATCCATGTAGACAAGGGGAGAATGTGCAAACTCCACATAGACAGTCGCCTGAGGCAGGAATCTAACCCAGGTCCCTGGTGCTGTGGGGAAACAGTGCTAACAACTGAACCACTGTGCCGCCCCAGTCCAGTCCAGTCAAGTTTAGACCAGTCCAGTCAAGTTTAATTCAGTCAGATTGCAGAATGGATGTCAGTGAATTTGTTTAATAAATATGAAGTCTTGCTTATATTGGCATTAATCTGTAGAAATCATGACATCTAGGAGTCATATTTCTACTTTTAACTTAGTACCTTATTGCAGTAGATTTACTGTTGTGTATTCAATAGCTGCAGATGTTGGACTTTGTTGTGGTGAAACAATACTAAATTAATAATACCCTATTTTCTGTAGTTCTGGGAAAGGGTCACCAGACTCGAAATGTCAACTCTGATCTCTCTTCACAGATGCTGCCAGACCTGCTTGACTTTTCCAGCAACTTCTGTTTTTTTTTCCTATTTTCTCTTGATGACTTTCTATTTCCTTTGTTTCTATATTTTAGCAAATTATTCTCACAGCAAATATATTCCTCTTGTGAAAAGGAAGTTTTCCTAGGTTCTTTCCTCCTTGTATGACTAATTGAAATTGCAGGCTCATTGTCAGTGACTCCCCATAATAGGAAGTGGTCTTTTCTTATTTATTCTGTAAGATCCTTTTCAAGTGTGTTGACGTTCTTCATGACCTGAGAAATAGTTTATCTCAAGTCTGTTCTCATCTCTGACATCGATTATATTGTTTGCTCTCAAGTTTTCGTGCCCTTTGATAATGGAGAGTTCAAACTATACAAAGACTTATATTTGAGGCCTAACTAATGTTTTGTAATGACGTGGAGGTACTGGTGTTGGACTGGGCGGACGAAGTCAAAAAAACCTCACAACACTGGGTTAAAGTCCAACAGGTTTATTTGAAACTGCAGACGTTTGGAGCCTCTGCTCCTTCCTCCGGGGCTCTTAAAGTTTGCAGTTTCAAATAAACCTGTTGGACTATAACCTGACGTTGTGATTTTTGACTAATGTTTTGTATGAATTATCACTACTCTTGAATGTTTATTTGCATGTCACTATTCATCGACATTAGAGTCTTCATGGAATTGTTAGAGCCCTAATGAGTTCAGCCATATCCTTCGCTGTCTTTCCATTGTGTTATTCAGTACTTTTTCTGCAAAAGTACTTTTACATGTGCTTAACCAACATTGCATTTATACTCTTCACTTGCCTGCCTGCACTCTGTTCAACTATCTATATCTGATGGAAGTCTTTTATGGTCTTTATTGCTGTTGGTTAAATTTCACAAAAACACTGTAGCTAATTACATTTAAAGAGGAGATTTTGCGTGCAAGCCCTGAATTTTAAAATTGAAAAATGCTGGAAGCAGTCAACAGATAAAGCCACAGAGAAAGGAGTTAATGTTTTAGGTCATTTATTTTAATGAATGACCTGACTTGCTGAGTATTCTTAGCAAGAAAAATGGAAATTGCTGGCAGGATCTGTGGGGTGAAAGCAGAGTTCATGTTTTGAATCTAGAAACTCTTCATCCGAACGTTTTCAGCTGGGAAAAGTTGGTACTTCTGCTGAGAGTGAAGTTTTGGAGTTTGGAGGGAAAGAGAGATGCAAGAGAAGGGATGGAGATGAAGCCGAGATAGACAAAAATATTTGAAAATGGTAGGTAAAGGAGGAGATTGTGGACAGGGGAGTCGGGACAGAAGAAAAGTTGAATAAGTGATAATAGAAGCTGCAGGGTCCCATGTGGAAAATGAGATGTTCTTCAAATTTGTGCTGAGGCTTGCTGGAGCACTTTAGCAGGCCTGTGTCAGAAGTGTTGGAGTGAGAACATCGTGAGTTGAAGTGGCAGGCAACTAGAAACTTGGAGCAATTTTTCTGGGCAGAACATAGGTGTTCTACAAAATGGTCACCCAGTTTTCTCTGTATTCTTAGCATTTGTTTTTATTTCACTGTTCCGACATTCACAGTATTTTACTGTCATTTGAAGTTTTAATTTTTACTTAAGCATAACTGTTTACTCACACTCAACAGGGTATTCTAATATTATGAGAATTAGTTTGGTTTAATTTCACTATGTTTTTCTTGATCCTACCTGTACAAAAGTGCATCCTTAGCTGATGAGGCAACTTCCACAGTTAATATCTTAAGCATATATTTGCTCTCATTCCTAAGACATGCATAGATTTTGCTTTATTACTGAGGAGAACGAGAATGCTTATTCACTATTTAGTTTTGAACAGAGAACTTCACTCAAAAGAATTGCTTCTTTGTTTTACTGTCTTTGACACACTATCCAAATCGCTTCAGTACAATCCTATTCCCACACTCCAATGTGCTTTAAAAAACTATATTTGACTAGTCATGAGCTATGTTGCAGGGAATCTGAGTTGAGGTTGAGTTGATGATGAATTGATTTTTAAAGTTAAAAGTGTTGATTATAACACTTGTTCTTTTCACTAGTTTTCGTACTAACAAAGGACTTGGATATTCTGCTCATTTTGTTGGTGGTTGTTTGATTGTGACATCAATAAAATCAAAAGGAAAAGGATTCCAGCACTGTGTAAAGTATGACTTCAAGCCCCAGAAGGCAAGTATTCATCACCTCATATACTTACTGTGATTGCAGAATTTCATCTTTCAAGAAATTAAATTACTTACTAAACACATTTGTATACAAAAAATTAAGTTGAAATCATTGCAAAATCCATAATTTATTTTCATCAACTGACATAATGCTGAATTTTGAACTGTCTATGCCACTTAATTAAAGCATTTGTTTCAAATGGGAAATACTTCCAGGTTTGCTTACGGGATAGGATCGCTGCCTAATGTGTTGCTTAACTCTCCAGTTCATGTCGGTCTTAATGAACTACTTGTCAGAATACTAGAATTTGCCTTGGTTAGGGAAGAACCTTAGTTTACTGCATGTTTTGGAGGTTCCAGTGTTGGACTGGGACTACCTTATTTGGAAGCTAGTGTTTCCAAATAATCCTCTTGGACTATAACCTGATGTGTGATTTTTACCTTTACTACACTTACTGGTTTTGTGCTACTTAAACAGTGTAAATGTGTGGATGTCTGAAGTGGATGATGTTTGCGTTCAGCTGTGATGCAGTAGTTACTAGGTTGTCAACTTCAATCGCCATGGTTCATCTGAATACAGCCAATGAGTGGCTATTGTTTGCAACTGTGTCAGTATTGCTTCAAGCAAGAAAAAAATGGAAAGATGAGGAAGTGCAAAGGTTATCAAGGTGGGTAGGATGTTGGAAGAAAATTTGAGTGGTGAAGGCATTGCTGTCCATATATTTAGTTAAAGGGAGGAAAGAAGGAAATCAAAGAAGCTGGAATGTAAGAAATGTAGACTTAAAATAATGTGGAAGGAGGTGGTGGTGTTTGGGGGCACTTTTTGTAAAGTTATAGCAGACTGTAGAAAGAGAGACCAGGTGGAATGTGCTGTGATGTCATGGAATACTTTAAATAACATGTGAATTTTAAATTTGAAGCACAGATCAACTTAGAGTTAATGTAGGTCAACAAGAATAGGGGAGCTGAGTAGGAAAGATTTAGGGGATGAGATATGAGGAATAGTCTTTTAACGTTTATGAAGAATGACTCTTGGCTGGGGAACTACTTTGTACTCACTGTTCATTTGACAGCACTGTTGTCCATGCGATTGTAATGAACTTGCAATACCAAGATTTGAAGTATAATGTCTGCACCTTGAACATCACTCTGAAATTTGTAATTGTGTCTTTTTTTTTAAAAAAAAGCAACCTGAATTATTATATATTGGTCACTTGTATTTCAGTCATTTTTTTTCCCATATGAGTGCAAAAACATGATTCACTGCAAATATTAGAAATCTTAAGAGTTGCTTTCTTGAATAACTATGTTTGAGGAACCCTGTAGTATTTGCAAATAGTAAGTAATAGTATTTAGTTGGGAAGCTTAATGTATTAAATAAAAGCTACAATAAAATAAATATTTATTTCATATGTTGTACAGTAATATGAGGAAATGTGCATCTGTTTACTGTGCCAGTTATTTAATGAAAGTGAATTGTTGAAAATATAACAAAAGTAAGTTGTAAATTTTTTACTATAGTGGTATATGGTGACAATAGTGCATATTTACAATCGATGGAAAAACAGTGAGATCCGGTGTTATGTGAATGGTGAATTGGCATCCTTTGGAGAGATTACATGGCTTGTGAATACTAGTGATGTAAGTAACATTATAAAACTTGAAAACCTTTGTTGAATATTTAGAGGTCAGTTCATAAATGATTTTTGTTCAAATGTAAATTCTTTGTAACCATGTTTACCTGAATTCTTTCTTCAATTCTACTTATTCCTGATGACATTTATAATGCCACAACTGAAATCACAGTTGGAAAAACTTTTAATGGTTTAAAAGCCTGTTAAATTCATGTTTCCCACTTTTGAACATTAATTCATTTTGAACTCATCCTTCGCTGAGTCAATCGATCCCAGTCCATTTTCTTGTTATATCTTTTGATTCATTAAAATAAAATGACAGACCAATTCTTTAAGTGCAAATGTCTCTTGGAATTTAAATGTAAGCTTAGGTCTCCTGGTGATGTATTCAAAACGCTGGTTTTCTGTTTATTGGCCTTATTTCTTTTGCAATGTGGTAATATACTGATAATGAAAATTTAGATATTAAATTAAATATTAGGTCTACGGGAGTATTTTGAGACAATTTTGGAATTTATTCTTAATTATTTTCAAATAACGTTATTATAAGATGGGCTTTTTAAATCTTTGACCTTTTTAAAAAATCTGCAATAGCTAGAGCCTGAGAATTTCCAGAAGTGTACACAATATTTTTTAAACAAAGGTAAAGATTTTAATATTTCAACTTGAGTTGAAGACTAACAAATTTTAAATAGTAAATTGCCTAATCTTTTCTGTTAGTTTAAAGATTGTGCACAGTTGAGCTGTATGAATCTAATAAATGTGAAATATCTGAAATTGAAATAAATCATCTAATTCATGAATATTGCAAAAGGGTTTTAATATCCAAGTTTTTGAATGTTTGATACACATTCGTTGCTTCTTTTGAGTGAAACATTATTTGGGTTATCATGGTGTATGCTGAGTGCAAAGTAGTTGTTGAAATCCTCATCATTCAAGATTACAGGTCAAATAACTGAAAATCTGTCATTGCTCCCTCATTGGATTAATTTGAAGGATGTTCCTGAATCTGGGCACTCAGTATAAGATATAGGATGGGTCATTTAGGACTGAAACAGGGAGAACTTTCGTTGTCCAGAGAGTGGTGAATCTTTTGAATTCTCTACTACAGAAAGTGGTTGGGCCAAAACGTTGAATGTTTTCAAGAAAGAGTTAGATATAGTTCTTATGGCTAAATTGATCAAAATGTACAGGAAGAAAGTGGAAACACAGTACAGATCTAGATGGTCAGCCATGATCATATTGAATGGTAGAGCAGGCTCAAAGGACTGAAAGCTTTATTCCTACTTCCTATGTTTCTGTGGAATTCTCTGACCTAGATAATTGCATTCTCCTTATGTATGGCACAATTTAGGTCCATAAGACATTAGGAGCAGAAATTAGGCCATTCAGCCCATTGAGTCGGCTTTGCCATTCAATCGTGGCTGATAAGTTTCTCAACAGCTTTCTTCTCATAACCCTTGAATCTCTTAATACCCAAGAACCTATCTATCTCAATTTTAAATGTACTCGATGACCTGGCCTCCCCAGCCCACTGTGGCAATGAATTCCATAGATTCACCACTCTCTCTGGCTGAAGACATTTCTCCTTATCTCCGTACTAAAAAGTCTTCTCTTCTGTTACTTTAAGGCTATTCCCTTAAGTCTGAGGGTCTCCTACCAATGGAAACATCTTCCCAACATCTACTCTGTCCAGGCCATTCGGTATTTCAATGTTATATTTAGATCTCCCCTCATCCTTCTAGATTCTGAGAATAAACCCAAAGTCCTCAAGTGTTCCTTATATGTCAAGCTTTTCATTCCTGGGAGTATTCTCATGAACCTCCTCTGAACATTCTCTAGGACCAGCACATCCTTTGAGATATGGGGCCCAAAACTGCGCACAATACTCTAAATGTGGCGTGACCAGAGTCTTGTATAGCCTCAGACGTACATCCCTGCTTTTATATTCAAGTCCTCTCAAAATAACTGTCAACATTGCATTTGCCTTTCTAATGACTCACTCACCCTGCAAGTTTACCTTGAGAGAATTCTGGACTAGAACTCCCAAGTATCTTTGTAATTCAGACTTCTGAATTTTCTCCCCATTAGAAAATAGTCCATGCCTCTATTCTTCTTCCCAAAGTGCATGACATCACACTTTCCCACGTTATACTCCATCTACTACATCTTTGCCCACTCTCCTAATCTGTCTAAATCCTTCTGTACCTGTCCCGCCTCCTCAATGCTACTTGTCCCTCTACCTATCTTTGTACCATTTGCAAACTTAGCCAGAATGCCATCAGTTTCTTCATCTGGATTGTTAATGTATAAAGTGAAAATTTTTGGTCCCAGCATTGAGCCTTTCAGAACATCACTTGGCACCAAGGACCCTCTTGTATCCACTCTCTGCTTTCTGCCAGACAGCCAAGCTTCTATCCATGCTAGCACCTTGCTTCTGACACCATGAGCCCTTATTTTACTCAGTAGCATCATGTGTGGCACCTTGTCAAAGGCCTTCTTGAAGTCCAGGTAGATAATCTCCATTGGCTCTCCTTAATGTAATCTGCTTGTTACTTCCTCAAAGATTTCTAGCAGGTTTGTCAGGCATGACCTCCCCTTGATGAAACTATGCTGACTTGGCACCATTTTACCATACACTTCCAAGTATTCTGAAATCTTATCCTTCACAATGGATTTCAGGATCTTCCCCATGCCTGAGGTTAGGCAAATTGGTCTATAATTTTCTGCCTTTGGCCTTACTCCCTTTTTAAAATAGGGGTATCACATTAGTGGCTTTCCAATCCTCTGGGACCCTCTCTGATTCCAATGATTCTTGAAAGATCACTACTAATGCCTTCGCTATCTCTTCAGTTATTTCCCTTAGAACTCTTAGGTCCTGAAAGCCAGAAAGTATTCGTTGTTATACTAAGGAAGATTATCTCTCTAACTTTAAGAGTAAACCACTTGTACAAATGATTGTATGCTTAGAAAAAAGCCTGTCCTTGTTCAGGCCTAAAGGAAAGAAAGCTTCAGCAATTTAAAAACAATTGCACGCTCCACTCTTTTTCTTGCTACATTTACAAAAAATATATATGAAAAGGCTAAAGTGTGCACTTTTATGACGCATAAATTAGATCACATACAATTAAAGTATGTCTATTACTCAACATATAATCAGACAAAGCAGGCCTGCCAACAGTGAGTGTGACATAGAAGAACAAATAGGTAAACAGATTATGGAAAGATGGAGAGGCAACAGGGTGATGATGGGAGATTTTAATTTTCCTGACATTGATTGGGATACAGCTAGTGTCAGAGGTCTGGATGGGGCAGAATTTGTAAAAATAGTCTGATGAGGTAAGGGGCCATATTGAATCTGGTGTTGGGGAATGAGACAGGCCAGGTGGTAGAAGTTGCGGTGGGAATAGTGACCACAATTCTAAGTTTTAGAAAACTCATAGACAAAGATGAGAGGTTCCTAAGAGAAGAGTGCTAAACTGGATCAAAGCCAATTATATCAAAATTAGGCAGGAGCCAGGAAATGTGGATTAGACACAGCTAATTGAAGCGAAGTCCACATTTGATATGTGGGAGGCTTTCAAAGATAGTGCAGGTTAGGCATGTTCCATTGAAAGCAAAAGATAGGAAAGGCAAGATTTGTGAACCGTGGGTGACTGGAGAAATCGTACGACTAACCAAGAGGAAAAAGGAAGTGTACACTAGGTCCAGGCGGCTAAGAACAGAACGGGCCCCAGAGGAATATTGGAAGAGTAAGACCAGTCTTAAATGAGGAATCAAGTAGGCTAAAAGGGGTCATGGAATAGTTTTAGCAAGCAGAATTAAGGAGAATCCAAAGCATTTTATTCTTATATAAGAAGCAAGCGAGTAGCTAGAAGAAGGATTGGTCCAAGAAAGGATAACTAAGGAAGGTTGTGGGTCGAACCTGAGAGAATGAGTATGATTCTGAATGATTACCTTGCATCAGTGTTGGTTGAAGAGAGGGACATGATGAATGTTGAGATTAGAGATGGAAGTTTGATTTCTCTGGATCACGTTGACATAAGGAGGGAGGATGTGTTGGGTCAGCTAAAGGATATTAAGGTGGACAAATCCCCAGGTCTGGATGGAATCAATCCCAGGTTGCTGAGGGAATTGAGAGAGGAAATAGCTGGGGCCCTGACAGATATCTTTGTGGCATCCTTAAATTCAGGTGAGGTGCTGGAAGACTGAAAAGTTGCTCATGTTGTCCCCCTGTACAAGAAGGGTAGTAGGGATATTCTGGGTAACTACAGACCAATGAGCCTGACGTCAGTGATGGGAAAGTTGCTGGAGAAGGTCCTGAGGGATAGGATCTATTTATATTTAGAAAAGAATGGGCAACATGGTTTTGTGCGGGAGAGATTATGTCTTACCAACTTAGTAGAGTTCTTTGAGGAAGTGACCAAGTTGATAGATGAAGGAAGGGCTGTAGATGTCATTAACATGGACTTTAGTAAGGCATTTGATAAGGTTCCCCATGGTAAACTAATAGAGAAAGTGAAGTTACATGGTGCAGGGTATTCTAGCTAGGTGGATAAAGAACTGGTTGAGCAACAGGAGACAGAGGGGGTTGAAGGGAGTTTCTCGAAATTGAGGAAGGTGACCAGTGGTGTTCCACAGGGCTCGGTGGTGGGGCCACTGTTGTTTGTGATATACAGAAATGATCTGGAAGAGGGCACTGTTGGAATGATCAGCAAGTTTGCAGGTGACACAAAGATTGATGGAGTAGCAGAAAGCTATCAAAAAATACAGGAGAATATAGATAGACTGTAGAGTTGGGCGGAGAAGTGGCAGATGGAGTTCAATCCAGGCAAATGTGAGGTGATGCATTTTGGGAAGTCTAATTCTAGAGTGAATTATACAGTAAACGGAAGAGTCTTGGGAAAAGTTGATGGGCCGAGAGATCTGGGTGTTCCGAATCATTGTACCCTGAAAGTTGCTGGACAGGTGGATAGAGTGGTCAAGAAGGCATATGGTATGCTTGCCTTCATCAGACGGAGTATTGAGTATAAGAACTGGCAGGTTATTGTTGTGGTTCTGTTTGCCGAGCTGGGAGTTTTTGTTGCAAACGTTTCGTCCCCTTTCTAGGTGACATCTTCAGTGATTGGGACCCTCCTGTGAAGCGCTTCTGTGCTGATTCCTCCGGCATTTATACTGGTTTGAATCTGCCGTTTCCGGTTGTCAGTTGCTGTCCACTGCAGTGGCCAGTATATAGGGTTTAGGTCAATGTGTCTGTTGATAGAATTTGTGGATGAGTGCCATGCCTCTAGGAATTCCCTGGCTGTTCCTTGTTTGGCCTGCGCTATAATAGTGGTGTTGTCCCAATCGAATTCGTGTTGTTTGTCATCTGAGTGTATGGCTACTAGGGATAGCTGGTCGTGTCGTTTCGTGGCTAGTTGGTGTTCATGGATGCGGGTTGTTAGCTGTCTTCCTGTTTGTCCTATGTAGTGTTTTGTGCAGTCCTTGCATGGGATTTTGTACACTACGTTGGTTTTGCTCATGCTGGGTATCAGGTCCTTTGTCCTGGTGAGTTGTTGTCTGAGGGTGGCTGTTGGTTTGTGTGCTGTTATGAGTCCTAGTGGTCGCAGCAGTCTGGCTGTCAGTTCAGAAATGCTCCCGATGTATGGGAGTGTAGCCAGTCCTTTGGGTTGTGGCATGTCCTCATTTCGTTGTCTTTCCTTAAGGCATCTGTTGATGAAACACAGAAATAGAGAACACACACCGGATCATCAACGCCACACACACAGGAATCCGATTCACCAGAGAAAAAGAAAAGGACGACCAGCTCCCATTCCTAGACGTGATGGTACAAAGAACACCGAACGGAGAATTCACAACGAAGGTATACAGGAAAGCCACACACACAGACCAAGTCCTGAACTATGAAAGCAACCACCCCAACACACACAAACGAAGTTGCATCAGGACATTTTTCAAAAGGGCTACAATACACTGCAGCACACCTGAACTACAAAAAGAGGAAGAAGAGACCTATACAAGGTATTCACCAAGAACGGATACCCGCGCAATTTCATCAACAGAAGACTTAAGGAAAGACAACGAAATGAGGACATGCCACAACCCAAAGGACTGGCCACACTCACATACATCAGGAGCATTTCTGAACTGACAGCCAGACTGCTGCGACCACTAGGACTCTCAACAGCACACAAACCAACAGCCACCCTCAGACAACAACTCACCAGGACAAAGGACCCGATATCCAGCATGAGCAAAACCAATGTAGTGTACAAAATCCCATGCAAGGACTGCACAAAACAGTTCATAGGACAAACAGGAAGACAGCTAACAACCAGCATCCATGAACACCAATTAGCCACGAAACGACACGACCAGCTATCCCTAGTAGCCATACACTCAGGTGACAAACAACATGAATTTGATTGGGACAACACCACTATTATAGGGCAGGCCAAACAGAGAACAGCCAGGAAATTCCTAGAGGCATGGCACTCATCCACAAATTCTATCAACAGAAACATCGACCTAGACCCTATATACCGGCCACTGCAGTGGACAGCAACTGACAACCGGAAGCGGCAGATTCAAACCAATATAAATGCCGGAGGAATCAGCACAGAAGTGCTTCACAGGAGGGTCCCAATCACTGAAGATGTCACCTAGAAAGGGGACGAAACGTTTACAACAAAAACTCCCAGCTCGGTGAACAGAACCACAACAACGAGCACCCGAGCTACAAATCTTCTCACAAACTTTGAACTGGCAGGTTATGTTAAAATTGTACGTGGCATTGGTTTGGCCGCATTTAAAATACTGTGTACACTTCTGGTTGCCACATTAGCAAAAGGGTGTGGATGCTTTGGACAGGGTGCAGAGAAGGTTTGAGGATGTTGCCTGGTATGGAAGATTCTAGATATGAAGAGAGGTTGAGTAGGTTAAGTTTGTTTTCATTAGAAAAAAGGAGATTAAGGGGGGACCTGATGGAGGGCTACAAAATCATGAAGGGTATAGATCGGGTGGATAGAGAAGCTTTTTCCCAGGGTGAAGAATTCAATAACGAGAGGTCACACTTTCAAAGTGAGAGGTGAAAAGTTTAAGGGGGATACATGCGACAAGTACTTTAGACAGAGGGTGGTAGGTGCCTGAAATGCATTGCCAGCAGAGGAGTTGAAGCAAGCACGGTAGATTCATTTAAGATGCGTCTGGACAGATGCATGAGTAGGTGGAGAGCAGAGGAATACAGATGCTTAGGAATTGGGCGACAGGTTTAGACATTGGATTTGGATCGGTTCAGGCTTGAAGAGCCGATAGTTCTGCTCCTGTGTTGTAAATTTTCTTTGCTCTTTAATTACCCACATGTGGCTGGTGGATAATATGTTGGACAACAAAGTCCTTGCATGCATCTAATTCTTTAACATAAATTATTGCTTCTCAAACTTTTTTTCCAGTGGATCCCATTTTGAAGTTTAAATTGTTGTAACTTCTCGATGAAATCTGAGGGCTGGGTAGTGGGGTCTGTCTGTTTGTGTATTGTAGCTTGCCATGGCAGTCATTGCTGTATTGTAGCTTGCAATGCCAAGTTTTCAGCTCATGATCCCTCTTGGATCTTAGCCTTCACTATAGAGGCCTTGTCTTAAATAATACCATTAATTCTATGATCACTTGGTGAGCAGTTATTTATCAGGTTAATTCAAAGAATGATGTGTTTTCTCCCAGGCTATCCTATGGGTTAAAGTGAAGCAAACTTTTTTTAGTGAAACTATTCACAAAATTGTAACATATTATACATGGAGCTCAGAGTTATTGCATGGACTCTGAGGTTTGATTCCTAAATAAATCCTAAATGAATAAAATATTTCCCAATAAAATTCACTGAAGAGGAGGAAAACAACAACAAACTGTCATTCCTAGATGTCATAATAGAGTGAACAGCCATTGGGAAATTTCAAACTGGTGTCTCCAGAAAAACAACACATACTGACCAAATACCAAACTACAGAAGCAATCATCCCAGCACACTCAAACAAAACTGCATTAGAATATTATTTCAACGAGCCCCCACACACTGCAGTGCTGAGGAAAATCATCTATACACTGTATTCAAAAAGAACAGGTACCCAATGAACACAGTCCACTGATTTCTCAGCAATAAACCCCAAAAAGTGAACAAAACGTGCCCAGAAACCCTAGCCACACTCCCCTGCATCAAAGACCTCTCGGAAATGACTGCCTGACTACTCCGACCTTATGGCATTATGGTCGCCCACAAACACTAAAACAGCAGCGAATGAACTTGAAGGAGCCTATACAGACAATAAGCAAAACTAATGTTGTTTGCAAAATACCTTGCAAGAACTGTAACAAACACTATATAGACAAATGGGCAGAAAACTAGCCAAAAGAATATATGAACATCAACTAGCCACAAAAAAGACATGACCCACTGTCACTAGTATCCTTACATACAGATGAGGAAGGACACCACTTTGACTGGGACAACACATCCATCCTAGGACAAACCAAACAGAGACAAGCACGAGAATTCCTAGAAGCAATGCATCCCAACCGGAACTCTATCAACAAAGACAATGACAATCTCATTTATCATTCCCTGAGAAAAAGAACAGGAAATGGTGTCACCACAGGATATGATGTCACCAACCCATGGAGCCCTAAAAGCACAAATAGAAAGTGAGCCATACCGCCAGTGCTTTATCCGGAGGCTCACTGATGTTACCTAGTATGGTGATGAAACATCTAAAAATGAACTTTCCAGCTTAGCAAGCAAACCTACATTCAGATATTTCCCAATTCATAGTAATTTTCATGGAGTGTAGTTATCCTTCACATATTAATCCTCCACTCTGATTACTTGCGTGCTGCTTATAGAAAAATGCATGGGACTTTGGACCATTGCTGCTACATTATAGATATAGATGAGAGAATGCTGTTAATAATGTGGGTGGCACGGTGGCACAGTGGTTAGCACTGCTGCCTCTCAGTGCTAGAGACCCGGGTTCAATTCCTGCCTCAGGTCACTCTCTGTTTGGAGTTTGAGTTCCCACAATCCAAAAATGTGCAGGTTAGGTGAATTGGCCGAGCTAAATTGCCTGTAGTGTGAGATGAAGGGGTAAATGTAGGAGGATGGGTCTGGGTGGGTTACGCTTCGGCGGGTCGGTGTGGACTTGTTGGGCTGAAGGGCCTGTTTGCACACTGTAAGTAATGTAATCTATTAGAGAAGTATACATGAAATAATGTGGCTTATCACCTACTAAAACATCTTTACAAATAACTCATTTTGTAAATTACTATCTTTAGAAATGAGAATTTGAATTAAGTTTGGAATGTACACATTAATAACTTTATAATTTCATCTGTTTATATTTTTAGACATTTGATAAATGTTTCCTGGGATCTTCAGAAACAGCAGATGCAAACAGAGTATTCTGTGGGCAACTTGGAGCAGTTTATGTCTTTGCTGAAGCTCTAAATGCAGCACAGATATTTGCAATATATCAATTAGGTCCTGGATATAAGGTATTCTAATGTGAGAATTTAGTTTAAAGATAAATGAAATTTCATTTTTGAGATGAGCCACTAGTCAGACTGTCTGTTAATAGTGGTTACTTACTGTAGAATTCAATTCAGTTGCAGCTCTGAATGATTTAGATTAACATCAAATTATAAGACTTGTTAAGATTAATGATATTTTTGGTGGCATTGCCCTGTCAAAAAATGTTTACAAAAAGCAGCTAGATGGTGTAACTTCTGGTACACCCATTTATTAGCATGTAGTCAGACATTACTTGTTACACGACTGTAGTGACTACTCAATTTTTAGAACTTTTTAAATTAAAAGTAATAGTGTCATGGAATCTGTGATATACCATTTCATGTACACCATGCCTGCTTGGAATTTATGATTATTTGGTAATGCAAACTGTGAATGCAAGTCTATAATCGGACCCATTTTGTATCTTACTACTATCAAGTAGGTACAAAAGCAGTGATGCTAAAATCAAAGTATGGAAATGGAAACTAATTATTTCAGCTCAGTAATGCATGATTGGCATTTTTGAAATCTCAATCTAGTCCTAACTAGAGAAGACAGCATTTAATTTTGTAAAAAGGCAAATTATGAGTAGAAGATTTGAGTACATAGAACATAAAACAAAGAACAATACAGGATAGAACAGGCCCTTCGGCCCTCAATGTTGCACCGGCCTGTGAACTATTCTCATTTCATCCCCCTACACTATCCCGTCGTCATCCATGTGCTTATCCCCGACTTGTTTAAATCTCCCTCATGTGGCTGTGTTGACTACATTGGCAGGTAGGGCATTCCATGTCCTTACCACTCTCAAGTAAAGAACCTGCCACTGACATCTGTCTTAAATCTATCACCCCTTAATTTGTAGTTCTGCCCCCTTGTACAAGCTGACGTCATCATTCTTGGAAAAAGACTTTCACTGTCTACCCTATCGAATCCTCTGATCATCTCGTCAATTAGCAGTTTGGGTTTCTTTCTCCCTCTCTCTCCCCCTCACTGACCTCACCATGTGCTTCCTTTGTCTGTTCCTCTCCCTTTTAAAAGTGTTGTTTTACCTTTATTTTCCTCCAAAGTTCCAAAACAATGCAACAGGATGTAAAACAGTAATTGCTGCTCCTGGAATTCGAGGAAATCACCTCCAACACCTAAAATAACTAAAAAAAAAAGAAACAGCCTATTGGAATCAGAAATTTTTCCCGTCCTCCATCTTAGATTACCCAGAATCCTTTTTCTTCAAAAAACTCAATCACATTAGATCTTCCGGCAACTCACCTGTGGCTATCAGTGATGCAAATATCTCGGCAAAGAGCCCAACAACTAGCTTGCCACAAAAGTCTAGGGTATACTGATCAGGTCCTGGGGATTTATCCACCTTTTATCTGTTTTAAGTCACAAATTCTATTACACTGGGGTTCACTTAAGATACTTAACTGAGACATTGCTATCATATTGCTATTTGTAGCAAACTGATACTATTTTATGCACTTCCTTTTATGTTGATAAATTGATAGAGATGTAGATGAAATTTCCTTGTATGCAGTAGTGATTGTAGAATTTGTACAATGATGAGAGGTTGATGAACACACAAGGCCATATTAAATCAGTACATGACAGGTGAAGGAGTAAAAGGATACAATATTAGGATGAGAATAAATAAAGTGCATGGAGAGTCACGTGGAGCATAAAGCAATACAGACCTGGTTTAAATGGATTAATTCTCTGCTGTTAATTCTTTGTACTATTGTAGGATTGAGAAAACAGACCTGTACATTATGTATGCAACTCTTTGCAATACCACTACCTCATCCCTGGAATCCTCAGTGTTTTGTATGTCTTGATTGATATGCTAATAGTGCTGTAGGCTGCATTTGAGTTGACAAGCTGTTGCAAGATATTGCAGCATTAGTCCTGAGTTGTAAATCTTTTCTCAGCAATGCTATTCAGTGTCAGGTGGAAATTTTGTTGTTCACCTAAAGTTCAGAAGGAAAATATTGTGGATGCTGTAAATCTGAAGTAACAATGAAAACAAGAACAGAGTGCTATCCAGCACTTTGTATTATCATTTTAGAAGTGATGCTGTTCTTAATTTTATGCAAATTAATCTTTTGTAACAGTGCAGTACTGTATATGTAATGAATCCACAGTAATTGGATTTCACTCTCTGCCAGACAGGTCAGTAGATATGGCCCAGTTTCCAAATTTGAATGCTTAGTTAAACTATGGAGATAAGTTGATCTGTGTTAGTAAATAAACTTGGGCATAACTTCATGCAGTGAGGTGTGTTTTTGAATTGCGATTTCTTTGCTTTTTTGTAGGGTACGTTTAAATTCAAGGCAGAAAGTGACCTCTTACTTGCTGAGCACCACAAGTCACTGCTCTACGATGGGAAGTTGTCGAGTAGTATTGCATTCACTTACAACCCAAAGGCCACAGATGCTCAGCTCTGTCTAGAATCATCCCCAAAGGATAATCCATCTATTTTTGTACATTCTCCACATGCTCTAATGCTTCAGGTAAAATCAAATTCGTTTGATCTCTATAATATAGGTAAAGAATGTGATAAATATTTTTATGTTGAAAAATATTTAATTACCACATCATAAAGATAAACAGTGTTGAAGCACTGGTCAGACAGCATCTGTGGAGAGAGCAACAGGTCGAAGGTGAGTCTTTCTTGGAAGTCCTATTGGATTTGAGAAATTTACTCTAATGTTTCTCTCCCAGCAGATGTAGCTTGACCTGCTGAATTTCTGTTATTATTTTTAGATTTCTTGCATGCATGATATTTTGTTTCGTGTAACACACCTGCAGGTTGGGAATATTATGGACAAATGCTTGTATTAAAATGGCTTAAATGAAGCAAGAAGTTCTCTCTCTAAATGAAGTTAACTATTTTTATACAATTTCAGTTATATGGGAAACTACTTGCACGTAAATTTTAATGTTCTGGCTCAGCAACAATTGCACAACATCATTTTATGATTTTGTTGTGACTTTAAGTACTGAATATTTGTAAAGCAAAGTTAAGATTTAGTTTTTGATCCATGCGAATGATCTACTTATACGGAAAAAATGTTCAGATTCAAGGTTTGATAGTCATTGAAGGATTTTGACACACTAGAAAAGGCTGTAATGGAACTAGAACTTTTGTAATTATAAAATATATTCTTAAAATAAGTTCTTAGCATAAAAATCTGAATGCTAAAATTATAGTATGCTAATTTTAAATAAATGTGACTTTTTTCTTGCATTTCCAAAACATTTTCATAAAGGTGCAAGTGTAAAGTTCATCTTTGGTGATTTTGATTTTAAATTTCTTTCAAATAGGACGTCAAAGCTGTTGTAACACATTCTGTACAAAGTGCTATACATTCAATTGGTGGCATCCAGGTGCTTTTTCCATTATTTGCACAGCTCGATTACAGACAGCATTCTTCTGACCAAGTTGACAGCACAGTTTGGTAAGTAACTCTAAGATGTATTACATCCTGTTCTGGGATTGATTGTTCATTATTCCAAGGATACCGTGATAGGTTAACAGTGGAAGTCAAGAAATTTGCAGCTCAAAAGCATATTAATTGACTTGTCAAACTTGTGTTAGCTCTTTGAAAGATGAGTCATGCTTAATCTGTATTTTCACATTTTATTCATAACCTTGTAAATTTCTCAACCTTCAGGACCTGTTCAACTCACCACTTTACCTTGATTTTTGAGAACCTCTCATCTTGAAAGTTTCCATAACTTATTAGCATTAAAATTTTAAAGAAATGAACCTATACTTGTTAGCCATCAGTCACTTCTCTTCATGCAGTAGGTATCAGTTTTGAATTTCTTCTCAGATTTCCACGCTGTCTTCTCAAGGTCACATTTTTCACTGTCACTAATCCTCTGCTGCTAGTGTTTCTACTTTTATCTGCTATCATTTTTCACCATTTCTCTTCATGATTCTTCTGTGTTTATTAATTCTTGTATTGTTTCCTCTCAAACTTGTTTTTCTACTCTCTGTTACATTTTTTTTTCAAAATCATTCTCTCTGCTACAATTAAGTAAAGAATGCTTAGCTGCTCCAAGAATTTCCTTTTGTTGATTGCAGCACTCCATTCCTACAGTGCATTGATCCAAATAGTTTGTTGTTGATCTTAAAAAAAGAAGCATTACAAGAACTTAATGAGCTAATATAGGTTGTAACTGTCAAAATAATTTGCTATCTGAAATTCTCTTGGTTCAGGCATATTTGGAATGTTAATGACTTCATCTCCTTTTTCTGACTTTATTTTAGCTCCACATTGTTGGCTTTTATAATGGAATTACTGAAGAACTCTGTGGCCATGCAAGAGCAAATACTCTCTTCTAAAGGCTTTCTTGTCATTGGATATAGCCTCGAAAAGGTCAATATTGAAACAACCTATTAATTTTTTTGTATGGTTTTAAACAAGGCTCAGCAATTAATTTAATCCAATCAAACATGAAACAACTTAACACTGTTTCTCAAAGCATTGATTCTTGGAGTACATTGCCCAATTCAACAGGCGAAAAGTGTTTTTAGAAAACCAAAAAAGCACTATTCTTAAAAAGTGTTTTGCATTTTCTTCCCATTAAAGTGCAGGGTAACTTCATTGAAAGGTCAGAGGCAATGTACAATTTACATGCTCCAAGACATCTTATTTCTTGTTTGATAGCAGGAAGATTTGAGGAATTGAATAAATCTGCAGTTCTTAAATTTGTCTCTCTAAATCTTTACCATTTTATAATCATGAATATAATGAAACAAGTGATGAGCTTGTTTGACTTTCCCTTGCCTGTATAAGTAAGAAAAAAAACTTGGGTTTTTGTAGACCATTGTTTTGTCAGTGGATTACTTTTGAATTTTAGTCATTGTACTGTAAGCAAGTAACAGCAAATTTGTGTACAGTAGTGTGTCAAAACAGAAGGTGATAACTGACCAGATAATTGGTTGAGATAGAAAATTACCAATTAATTTACTAAAATTCAGTGAATTTAGAAAAGGTTCTATCAGAGTGAAAAGTAGTAAGTAATAACCCCTTTATTCAAGAAGGGAGTGAGGCAGAAAACAGGGAGCTATGGATAAGTTAGCTTGATGCCTGTTGTGGGGAAAGTTTAGAATTTAACATTAGGGAGGTGAAAACAGGACACCTGGAGAGACGCAAGGTAATTGGGAAGACTGCGTGGTTTTGTGAAAGAAAAATAATGTTTAACCTATTTTTTCAAATGCCCTGAGGGAATAATGTGTACTGTGACTAAAGGGAAGCCTATCGAGGCACTATACTTGGATTTCTAGAAGGCATTTGACAATGGGCCACATAAAAGCTTATTGCATAAAGGAACTTGGTGTAGTGGTTAAAGTACTGACATGGATCAATGATTAGCTGGTTGGTAGAAAGCAGAGAATGCATAAATGTGTCGTTTTTCAGATTGATAGGATAAGATGAATGGGATCCCATAGAGCTCTCAATGTTTTACAATTTAGATCAATGATGTAATTGACAATGGCTAAGTCTGCTGGTCTTACAAAGATAGGTCAGAATGCATATTGTGAAGATGACATAACCTGTGTTGATTTGGCTCCTTGTTAAGGGAGTGGGTAAAGATCTGGCAGATGAACTATGAACTATGGTATGGGGAAAAATGTAAAGTTGATGACTTTGGCAGGAAGAATACAAAATGAATATTGTTTAAGTGGAAAATGGCAACAGAATTCCAAGTTGGAGAAAGACCTAGGTATTGTTGTGCATGAATCGCAAAGAGTCATTAAGACAGCTAATGGAAGCACTCCTTTATTTTGAGAGGAGTTGATCATAAAAGTAAGGACCTCATGATTCAGCTATATAGGGCATTGGTAAGTCGACATCTCAAGTACTTGCACAGTTTTGATCATCATAATTATGGTAGCATGTAAATGCGTTGGAGGAAGTTTAGAGTTGGTCTAATAAAATGGTTGGAGGAATGACTGAAGAGGTTGGTCTTGTTTAGACCATAAGACCAGAAGACAAATGAGTGGAAGTAAGGCCATTCGGCCCATCGAGTCCACTCCACCATTCAATCATGGCTGATGGGCATTTCAGCTCCACTAAACCAGCATTCTCCCCGTAGCCCTTAATTGCTTGTGACATCAAGAATTTATCAATCTCTGCCTTGAAGATATTTGGCATCCCGGCCTCCACTGCACTCTGCAGCAATGAATTCCACAGGCCCACCACTCACTGGCTGAAGAAATGTCTCCGCATTTCTGTTCTGAATTGACCCCCTCTAATTCTAAGGCTGTATCCACAGGTCCTAGTCTCCTCGCCTAACGGAAACAATTTCCTAGCGTCCATCCTTTCCAAGCCATGTATTATCTTGTAAGTTTCTATTAGATCCCCCCTTAATCTTCTAAACTCTAATGAATACAATCCCAGCATCCTCAGCCATTCATCGTATGTTAGACCTACCATTCCAAGGATCATCCATGTGAATCTCCGCTGGACATGCTCCAGTGCCAGTATGTCCTTCCTGAGGTGTGGGGACCAAAACTGGACACAGTACTCCAAATGAGGCCAAACCAGAGCTTTATAAAGTCTTGGTAGCACAACGGTGCTTTTATATTCCAATCCTCTTGAGATAAATGATGACATTGCATTCGCTTTCTTAATCATGGACTCAGCTTGTATGTTTCCCTTTAGAGAATCCTCGACTAGCACTCCCAGATCCCTTTGTACTTTGGGTTTACGAATTTTCTCACCGTTTAGAAAGTAGTCCATGCTTGTATTCTTTTTTCCAAAGTGCAAGACCTCACATTGAATTCCATCAGCCATTTCCTGGACCACTCTCCCAAACTGTCTAGATCCTTCTACAGCCTCCCCACTTCCTCAGTACTACCTGCCTGTCCACCTAACTTTGTCTCATCGGCATACTTTGCTAGAATGCCCCCAGTCCCTTCATCCACATCATTAATATGTAACGTGAACAGCTGCGGCCCCAACCCTGGACCCTGCGGGACTCTGCTTGTCACCGGCTGCCATTCCGAAAAAGAACCTTTTATCCCAACTCTCTGCCTTCTGTCAGACAGCCAGTCCTCAATCCATACCAGTAGCTCACCTTGAACACCATGGGCCCTCACCTTGCTCAGCAGCCTCCCGTGTGGCAGCTTATCAAAGGCCTTTTGGAAGTCTCGATAGACCATATCCACTAGGTTTCCCTGGTCTAATCTACTTGTCACCTCTTCAAAGAATTCCAACAGGTTTATCAGGCATGACCTCGCCTTACTAAATCTATGTTGACTTGTTTTAATCTGACTCTGCTCTTTGAAGAATTTAGAAACCTCATCCTTAATGATGGATTCTAGAATTTTACCAACAACCGAGGTTAGGCTAATTGGCCTATTATTTTCCATCTTTTGTCTTGATCCTTTCTTGAACAAGGGGGTTACAACAGTGATCTTACAATCATCCGGGACTTTCCCTGACTCCAGTGACTTTTGAAAGATTCCAACAATTGAGTTGGAATTTCCTCAGCCACCTCCCTCAGAACCCTCGGATGTAGCCCATCGGGGCCAGGATATTTATCAATTTTAAGACCTTTTAACTTTTAGAACATAGAAAAATACAGCACAGTACAGGCCCTTCGGCCCTCGATGTTGCGCCGATCCAAGCCCACCTAACCTACACTAGCCCACTTTCCTCCATATGCCTATCCAATGCCTGTTTAAATGCCCATAAAGAGGGAGATCCACCACTGTTACTGGCAGGGCATTCCATGAACTCACGACTCGCTGAGTAAAGAATCCACCCCTAACATCAGTCCTATACCTACCACCCCTTAATTTAAAGCTATGCCCCCTCGTAATATCTGACTCCATACGTGGAAAAAGGTTCTCGTGGTCAACCCCATCTAAACCCCTAATCATCTTGTACACCTCTATCAAGTCACCCCTAAACCTCCTTTTCTCCAATGAAAACAGCCCCAAGCACCTCAGCCTTTCCTTATACGATCTTCCTGCCATACCAGGCAACATCCTGGTAAACCTCCTTTGCACCTGTTCCAGTGTCTCCACATCCTTCCTATAGTATGGCGACCAAAACTGCACACAATACTCCAGATGTGGCCACACCAGAGTCTTATACAACTGCAACATGACCTCAGGACTCCGGAACTCAATTCCTCTACCAATAAAAGCCAGTACGCCATATGCCTTCTCCACAGCACTATTTACCTGGGTGGCAACTTTCAGAAATCTGTGTACATGGACACCAAGATCCCACTGCTCATCCACACTACCAAGTATCCGACCATTAGCCCAATACTCCATCTTCTTGTTACTCTTACCAAAGTGAATCACGTCACACTTAGCAACATTGAACTCCATTTGCCACCTTTCTGCCCAGCTCTGCAGCTTATCTATATCCCGTTGTAACCTGCCACATCCTTCCTCACTGTCAACAACTCCACCGACCTTCGTATCATCCGCAAACTTGCTCACCCAACCTTCTAGCCCCTCCTCCAGGTCATTTATAAAAATGACAAACAGCAATGGTCCCAGAACAGATCCTTGTGGAACACCGCTGGTAACTGCACTCCAAGATGAACCTTTACCATCAACTACTACCCTCTGTCGTCTTCCAGCCAGTCAATTCCTAATCCAAACCTCCAACTCCCCCTCAATGCCATACCTCTGTATTTTTTGCAGTAGCCTACCATGGGGAACCTTATCAAACGCCTTACTAAAATCCATATACACCACATCAACCGCTTTACCCTCGTCCACCTCCTTAGTCACCTTCTCAAAGAATTCAATAAGGTTTGTGAGGCACGACCTACCCTTCACAAAACCATGCTGACTATCCTTGATCACATCATTCCTATCCAGATGTTCATAAATCCTATCCCTTACAGTTGTCTCTAAGACTTTGCCCACAACAGAGGTAAGACTCACTGGCCTATAGTTACTAGGGTTATCCCTACTCCCCTTCTTGAACAAGGGAACCACATTTGCTATCCTCCAGTCTTCTGGCACTATTCCTGTAGACAACAAGGACATAAAAATCAAGGCCAATGGCTCTGCAATCTCCTCCCTTGCTTCCTAGAGAATCCTAGGATAAATGCCATCAGGCCCAGGGGACTTATCTATATTCACCCTTTCCAGAATTTCCAACACCTCTTCCCTACATATCACAAAGCCATCCATTCTAATTAATTGTGACTCAATATTCGCATCGGCAACAATGTCCTGTTCCTGAGTGAATACTGATGAAAAGTATTCATTCAGTGTCTCTCCAATTTCTTCAGCCTCCACACGCAACTTCCCACTACTATCCTTGACTGGATCTCTTCCTACCCTAGTCATTCTTTTATTCCTGACATACCTATAGAAAGCCTTTGGGTTTTCCCTAATCCTACCAGCCAAGGACTTCTCATGTCCCCTCCTTGCTGCTCTTAGTTCTCTCTTTAGATCCTTCCTGGCTACCTTATAACTCTCAATTGCCCCAATTGAACGTTCACGCCTCATCTTTACATAGGCCACCCTCTTCCCTTTAACAAGGGATTCCAAATCCTTATTAGACCACGGCTCCCTCACACAACCCTTTCCTCCCTGCCTGACAGGTACATACTTATCAAGGACACACAATAGTTGCTCCTTGAACAAGCTCCACATATCGATTGCACCCTTCCCTTGAAGCCTACTTTTCCAAGCCACACATCCTAAGTCATGCCTCACCGCATCATAATTTCCCTGCCCCCAGCTATAACTCTTGCCCTGTAGTGCACACTTATCCCTCTCCATCACTAGAATAAAAGTCACCGAATTGTGGTCACTGTCCCCAAAGTGCTCACCTACCTCCAATTCTAACACCTGCCCTGGTTCGTTACTCAGAACCAAATCCAGTATGGCCTCACCTCTTTTTGGCCTGTCTACATATTGTTTCAGGAAACCCTCCTGCACACATTGGACAAACACTGACCCATCTAACGTACTCGAGCTATAGCTTAAAGTCCCCCATAACAACCACCCTATTACTTTCACTCTTCTCCTGAATCATCCTCGCAATCCTTTCTTCTACGTTTCTAGGACTATTAGGAGGCCTGTAGAAAACTCCTAACAGGGTGACCTCACCTTTCCTATTTCTAAGCACAGCCCAAACTACCTCAGATGGCGAGTCTTCATCCATCGTCCTTTCCACCGCTGTAATACTATCTTTGACAGGCAATGCCACACTTACCCCTCTTTTACCCCCACCTTTGACCCAACTAAAACATTTAAACCCTGGAACTTGCAACAACCCATCCTGTCCCTGTTCTACCCATGTCTCCGTAATAGCACAACATCGAACTCCCAGGTGCAAACCCACGCTACAAGTTCACCTACCTTATTTCGTATACTTCTCGCATTGAAGTCTACACACTTCAAGCCACCTTCCTGTTTACAGACACCCTCCTTCGAGATTGATGCCATGTTCCTAACCTCCCTACGCTCCAGGTCCTGCAGCCTAAAGCTACAGTCTAGGTTCCCATGCCCCTGCAGAGTTAGTTTAAACCCCCCGAAAGAGCACTAGCAAACCTTCCCCCAAGGATACTGGTGCCCCTCAGGTTCATTCTGTAGACCATTCTGTTTATAGAGGTCCCACCTTCCCCAGAAAGAACCCCAGTTATCCGCAGGGTGTCTCTGCACTGGCTGCTTCCTCCCAGTCCCCCTGACTGTCACCCATCTGTCTGCAATCTTTGGAGTTACTACTTCCCTAAAGCTCCGATCTATGACCCCCTCTGCCTCCCGAATGATCCTAAGTCCATCCAACTCCAGCTCCAGTTCCCTAACACGGTCTTGGAGATGGGTGCACTTCCTGCAAGTGTAGTCAGCAGGGACGACCATGGCATCCCTCAGCTCAAACATGTTGCAAGAGGAACATTCCACTGCCTTCACTGCCATCCCTCTAAAAGTAGCCTTTAAAAAAAAACTAAGTCTAAACACTAGAATAAGCAAAATGAAGCACTTACCTTCTTACCACAACGGGTCTTATTATTAGGTTAGAGGAGGAGGGTGGGTGGGAGGCTCTACCTCTGTAGTGCCTCGGGTTCCTCTCCTGTGCGCCTTTATAGGAAAACAACTTATCCAGGTAAGCTTGCGCTACACCAGCTTCTGGATCCGCTCCGCGCTTATTTTAAAAAAAAACTTTCAAATTTAAACTCTTAAACAAACGTCACCGAGCCTTCAAACAGCCACTGCAAACTCTCTGCTGAGAGAGTGAGCTAGCACTTTCTCTTTTGTAATGGCAACCATACTCAACTCAGCCCCCTGACTCCCTTTAATTGTTGGGATATTACTCATGTCTTCCACTGTGAAGACTGACGCAAAGTACTTGTTAAGTTCTCCTGCTATTTCCTTATCTCCCATCATTAGGCTTCCAGCATCAGTTTGAAGTGGCCCAATGTCTACTTTTGTCTGTCGTTTGTTTCTTATGTATTGAAAGAAACTTTTGCTATCATTTCTAATATTGCTGGCTAGCCTACCTTCATATTTGATCCTCTCCTTCCTTATTTCTCTCTTTGTTATCCTCTGTTTGTTTTTGTAGCCTTCCCAATCTTCTGATTTCCCACTGCTCTTGGCCACTTTATAGGATCTCTCTTTTTCTTTAATACATTTCTTGACTTCCTTTGTTAGCCATGGCTGTCGAATCCCTCCCCGGATAATCTTTCTTTTCTTGGGAATGAACCTCTGTCCATGTCCTCAATTATACCCACAAACTCCTGCCATTTTTGCTGTACTGTCTTCCCCGCTAGGCTGTGCTTCCAGTCTATTTTCGTCAGTTCCTCTCTCATGCCCTCACAATTTCCTTTATTTAACTGTAACACCGTTACATCCGATTTTGCCTTCTCTCTTTCAAACTGCAGACTGAACTCTACCATATTATGATCGCTGCTTCCTGAGTGTTCCCTTACTTTAAGATTTTTTATCAAGTCTGGTTCACTACATAGCACTTGGTCCAGAATAGCCTGCTCCCATGTGGGCTCCAAGACAAGCTGTTCCAAAAAGCCATCCTGTAAGCATTCCATGAATTCCCTTTCTTTGGATCCACCGGCAACATTATTTACCCAGTCCACCTACATATTGAAGTCTCCCATGATCACCGTGACCTTGCCTTTCTGACATGCCTTCTCTATTTCCCAGTACATATTGCGCCCCTGGTCCTGACCACTGTTAGGAGGTCTGTACATAACTCCCATTATGGTTTTTTTTGCCTTTGTGGTTCCTCAATTCCACCCACACAGACTCCACATCATCCGACACTATGTCATTTAGTGCCATAGATTTAATTTTGTTCTGAACTAACAAGGCAACCCCACCCCCTCTGCCGACCTCCCTGTCTTTTCGATAAGTTGAAAATCCTTGGATGTTTAACTGCCAGTCCTGACCCCCCCCCCCGTAACCACGTCTCTGTGATGCCTACCACATCATAATCATTCACTATGATCTGTGCCATTAGTTTATCTGCTTTGTTACAAATGCTACGAGCATTCAGGTAAAGTGCCTTAATGCTAACTTTCTTATCATTAAAGATATTGGGTCATAAGATGTCCAAAGTTATCCTTCATTATTGCTGCATTCCCAATCTGCCTCGAGTTTAAATCCGCCTGCACATATGCTATCCTGTTGCTTATCTTTCCATTTAACTCCATACTCCCTGTCGCTTTCACTTTCCCCCCCCCCCCCCCCCCCCCCGCCAAACTCAGAAGTCTAAAGTCCTACTGACCACACTATTTATCGTCTTCACTAGAACATTGGTACCTGATCGGTTCAGGTGGAGACCGCCCCAACTATACAGATCCCCTCGGTTCCAAAACTGATACCAATGCCCTATGAAGTGGAATCCCTCTTTCCCACACCAATCCCTTATCCCTATGCCAATTGGCACGTGGCTCGGGCAGTAATCTAGAGATTATGACCCTTGAGGACCTGTACTTCAATTTCCTTCCTAGTGCTTGATAACAGGCCCTCCACCCTAGCTTTGCCTATGTTGTTAGTCCCAACGTGGATCACAACAACTAGATTCTCCTCCTCCTGCTCCAATATCCTTTCAAGCCGGTCGGAGATGTCCCGGGCAGGCAACACACCATGCGAGACTCCCGATCTGGCTTGCAAAGAATACTATCTGTCCCCCTAATTATAGAATCCCCTATTACAGCTACTTGTCTTTTTGCTCCCCCCTCTTGAATGGCCACCTCCACCATGGTGTTGTGGTCAGCTGGCTCATCCTGTCCAGAGCCCTTTTCCTCATCTGCACAGGGAGCAAGAATCTCATACCTGTTGGACAAGGTCAAGGGTTGAGGTTCCCCCTACCTGCCTCACTTAAAGTCACACTCTGATGTCCCTGATCACTAACTGAATGTGAATTACTTAATCTCCCAGGTGTTTCTGCCTCCTGAAACAAAGCGTCCAGGTAACTCTTCCCCCTCCCGGATGTGCCACAGTGTTTGAAGCTCAGATTCCAGATCATCAACTGTGATCCAGAGTTCTTCCAGCAACCAACACTTGCTGCAGATGTGGTCACCGCCATTCACAATGGGATCAGCCAGCTCCCACATCATACAGCTACAGCACATCACCTGCCCAGCCATCTCTGCTTAGTTAATTGCTTTATTACTTTGTGCAGGTTTGAGTTAAAGTAATTTCTGATACCTCTATGCTCTAGTCTTTTTCTAAAAACCAATTAATAGATAAACAAAAAAAGTAAATTTTTAACCAGTCACTGATTAAAACAAAATTAGAAAATCCTTACCTTAAAAAAACCAGAGTACTTATTAAGGAGGTTAGAGGAGGAGGGCGGGTGGGAGACACTACAGTTGTAGAGTCTCAGTTTTAGCCGCCTTCCTGATTTATATACTCACTGCTTTCCTTCCCGGCTGCCCCTCTGGTCGTTGTCACTTCCCCCTGCCGCTCCCGCTCTTTCTCTGAAGAAAATAAAACACCGCTGCCCACTACCGGTACGTAATTTTAAAACAAACTGTCTTACCTTAGCTGTAGTCTTCCGGGTTTGTTTAAACTCAGCTGCTGCTCGCACTCAAAATGACTGTTGGCGTCGAAGGGTGAGTATTTATACTCACTACTTTCCTTCCCGGCTGCCCCTCTGGTCGTCGTCATTTTCCCCTGCTGCTCCTGCTCTTTCTGTGAAGAAAAAAAAACACCGCTGTCCGCTATCGGTAAGTAATTTTAAAACAAACTGTCTTACCTTAGCTCTAGTCTTCTGGGTTTGTTTAAACTCAGCTGCTGCTTGCATTTAGAAGAGTGAGGGTGATTTAACTGAGCTTGTCAGGTCTTGAATGGTTAACGAGTTTTGAAAAGATTTGTAGCTCAGTTTGAGGTTCTGGATGTGAGTTTGCTCACTGAGTTGGAAGGTTCTGTTTCAGATGTTTTGTATCATCAGTGAGCCTCTGGTAAAGCACTGGTGTTATGTCCTACTTTCTATTTATGTGTTTAGGTTTCTTTAGGTGTTTGGTGATCTCATTTCCAGTTCTTTTTCCTCAGAGGATGGTAGATGGGGTCCAAATCAATGTGTTTGTTGATGGAGTTCCAGTTGGAATGCCACACTTCTAGGAATTCTCGTGCGTGCCTCTGTCCGGCTTGTCCTAGGATGGATGTGTTGCCCCAGTCAAAAGGGTGTTCTTCCTCATCTATATGTAAGGATACTAGTGAGAGTGGGTCATGTCTTTTTGTGGCTAGTTGATGTTCATGTATCTTGTGGCTGGTTTTCTGCCTGTTGGTCCAATGTAGTGTTTGTTACAGTTCATGCAAGGTATTTTGTAAATGACATTAGTTTTGCTTGTCATCTGTATAGGCTCCTTCGAGTTCATTAGCTGCTGTTTTAGTGTATTGGTGTGTTTGTGGGCATCCATGATGCCAAGAGGTCTGCGTAATCTGGCAGTCATTTCCAAGCTGCCTTCGATGCAGGGGAGCATGGCTAGGGTTTCTCGGCTTGTTTTGTCTGCTTGTTTCGGTTTGTTGCTGAGAAATTGGCAGACTGTCTTTATTGGGTACCCTTTCTTCAGGAAAATGCTGCACAGGTGATTTTCTTCTGCTCTTCATAGTTCCTTTGTGCTGCAGTATGTGGTGACACATTGAAATAATGACCTAATGCAGCTTTGTTTGTGGGTGTTGGGATGATTGGTTCTGTAGTTCAGTGTTTTGTTTGTATGTGTTGTTTTCCTGTAGACACTGGTTTGAAGCTCCCTACTGACAAGTTAGCTGTACTGTGATGTCTAGGAATGGCAGTTTGTTATTTTCTTCCTCCTAAGTGAGCTTTATGCCAGTAAGGGTATTTTTGATGACCTTGAAAGTTTTCTCTCATTTTTTTCTTCAGTGATGACAAAGGTGTCATCTACGTAGCGGACCCAAAGTTTGGTTTGGATGATTGGGAGAGCTGTTGTTCGAGTTTCTGCATTACCGTTTCTGCCGGGAGTCCTGATTTGAGTGATCCGATGGGTGTTCTGTTGATTTGCTTGTAGGTCTTGTTATTGAAAGTGAATGGATAGTGAGGTATAGGTCTACTAGTTTGGCAATGCTGTCTTTGCTGATGAAGTTGGAAATATCTACTGTTTGTGTCTTTGTTCCTTCTAATAGTGTAGTCAGTGTTTCTTTGGCCAGGTTGATGATGATGTGAATAAGGCTGTTACATCAAAGGAGATCATTATTTCATCCTCTTCTAGTTGGTGCCTTTGGTGTTCAGGAATTATTAGGTGGAGTGAATTGAGTGGTGTGAGTCCTCTACTAGGTGTTTCAGTCTTTTTGTGAGTTTTATGGCTAGCCTGTATATTGGTGTTCCAGGGAGAGACTATGGGTTTGGGGAGGGGGCTCAGTCTCACTACTAGAGCGAACTGTCAGTGGGCAACTTCAAGCCAGTGTCTATAAGAAAATGTCACGTATGGCCCAAATACTGAACTACAGAAGCAATCATCCCAACACCCACAGACGAAGCTGCATTAGGACATTAATTCAATGAGCCACCATGCACTGTGTAAGGGACCTGCAGCATTGATGAAGCCACCCATGTCTTTCTGCCACAGCCCACCCCTATCAGTTGAATGGGATTGACACAGCGAGCACTTGCTAAGTCCACTCCCCGTTCGGGAGGCTAGGCAGCAACAGCACAGTACGCGCGCCTTTGCCTCAACGTTTCTTCTCCCCCCCCCCCCCCAACCCATCTATTATATCCCCACAACCACATTCTCCAACCCCCCCACCCCCCACCCCCCCCCTCCGAATGGACACCAACAGTAAGTCTGCCTTTGAGGGGGGAGGGGGTGGGGAGATGAGTCTCAAAATAGCACACCCAAAGGTGCGCACACGCAACTTTTAACTGCAACATTTTGACAAGTTCCCTCTTTGCCCTGTACAGGGCAATGTTGGAGAGGAATATCTGGGGAGCGGGGAGTTTAGGGTACATACCTGTGTAGAACTCCAGGGAAAGTGTTGGGCGAGAGAGAGCGCAGGCGGTCAATAATTTGGAGATGGTGCCTGGGCTCCCATGACGTCCAGGACTGTTCTCGGTAGCATTTCAGCCGAGTTCATTTTTAACTATTATGAGGAAAAGACACTATCGGTGTTGAAGCACCTCTTTGATGTAATGTTTCTATTGGGACCTTGAGATCATCTTCGGATAATCCGAAATTTGGATAATTGAGGTTCCTCTGTAAACACAGTCTGCCGATTTCTCAGCAGCAAACCGAAACAAGCAGACAAAACAAGCCGAGAAACCCTAGCCATGCTCCCCTGCATCGAAGGCAGCTTGGAAATGACTGCCAGATTACGCAGACCTCTTGGCATCATGGATGCCCACAAACCCACCAACACACTAAAACAGCAGCTAATGAACTTGAAGGAGCATATAGAGATGACAAGCAAAATTAATGTCATTTACAAAATACCTTGCATGAACTGTAACAAACACTACACTGGACCAATAGGCAGAAAACCAGCCACAAGATACATGAACACCAACTAGCCACAAAAAGACATGACCCACTCTCACTAGTATCCTTACATATAGATGAGGAAAGACACCACTTTGACTGGGACAACACATCCATCCTAGGACAAACCAAACAGAGACATGCATGAGAATTCCTAGAAATGTGGCTTTCTAGCTGGAACTCTATCAACAAACACACTGATTTGGATTCCATTTACCGTCCTCTGAGAGAAAGAACCAGAAATGACATCACCCAACGCCCAAAGAAACCTAAACACAGAAAGTAGGACATAACACTACTGCATCACCAGAGGCTCACTGAACATGTTACCCAGTATGGTGACAAAACATTTGAAACCAAACCTTCCAGCTCAGCGAAGAAACTCTCATCCAGATTCTGAATGGCTTTCACAAGCTGGACATGGAAAGGATATTTTCTCTTGTGGAGTGAGTCCATAACTAGGGTGCACTTTTAAAATTGGAGATTTTCACTTTCAGAAAAGAAATGAGGTGAAATATTTTCTGAGTTTTGTATATTTGGAACTCTGCTTCAGAATGAGATGGAGACAGGGTCATTAATATTTTTAATATGCTGATAATTTACATTCTTGTTAGACAAGGGAATCAAAAGTTATTACTGGTAGATAGGAATGTGAAAACAGAGCAGAATGGCATGCTGCTGCTGCTTGTCTGTAAGAATCAGGTGAACTCTCGAGGTGTCTTTGAATTGTGCAATGAAATCTTTTACCTCTATCCATGAGCAGATGCTAATTTCAGTTTTCTGTCTGCTCTGAAAGTCTCTCTTGGTATTTCATACAAGTGTCATGTTAATTTTCTGCTAAATTCTCTGCTGTTGGGTTTAAACGCTTCACTTGCAGATTAGTGTATATGTTAGCAATTTTATCTAAACAAAGGACATGTAAGATGCCAAATATAAATTTTTAATAAATGTTAAAAATGCAGGCTTTACTGGTGAAAATATTATTCCTGTTTTAGTATTTTGAAATGAAATGGTAGCAATGACTATTAGACAGTGTTGTGCTGAAATTTGTCATATTTACGTGAGATCTGAAATTACTCAATACCCATTTTCATCTTTAAATCCCAGTCCCCCCAGCCCTTCATCCCAATCATCATAAATAATACCTTTTCTTAGCTGCTTTCAGTTGTAAAGAAGGATCACTGGACTTGAAATGATACTGCTGTCTCAGCATAGTTGCTGCCATCTGGCAATTTCTGTTTTTGTTTGTTTCAAGAATACTGAAACTGTTGGACAATTGCAAGGGCTAAGGCTTCTCCATTGCTACCTTCTGGATTTTTATAGTTCTCTGTAGTTATCTGAAGTAGTTTAATAGTTAGCCATAAATTTAACATAATACGTAATCTTTTTAGCACTAGATTAAGTTTACAACACTTGAGGGGGACAAAATTTTAATGCACACAATTGATCACTTATTTGCTTCTCTCTATTTATTTCTCTTCTGCAGCAAATTTGTACCTGCACAAAATTCCAAAGTTAGCACTAATATTTCCGTGCTCTGCTCTTAACATTTTGTGCTCTCGCTCTCGTTTTATCCACTATAGACCATGTCAGTGTAAGCTAGCTGAAACTGTTAGCTTGGTGGAATGCTCCACCTAGTGGTCTGGATAAAAATTGAAGTGCATTCAACATCTGGAGCAATCTAGAGGATATACATCTGTGTCAACACCTTAGTCAGCGACCTTGTATGGTCAGCAATTGTGCCTATGTGAATTTTGAATCAATTTGGATAAATTGGAAAGCACTGCCTGTTGTCAACTGTCACACCAGTTCTGTTCAGTTATGATTGATTTATTTTGATCTATTTTCACTTGTGATCAAACATTGCACTATCTGGGCATGTTACTAAATAACAATAATTTTGATACTGTTTCATACATCTAAAATTTTAATCCTTTGAATATCTACTGTACAAATTTGTGTGTCACATTTTTAGTGCTTTGAATGACTCTGAGATTGTTGCTTATAGTTTTGAAAACAATGCATTTAAACCAAGATGTTACATTTAGTACAGGCTTACAAGGTGTTTTGTGCTCCATTTTTTGAAACATTTATAACTCTTCTAAAAGGAGTAATTAATGCTTCTGTATTGCATGCATTTATAAAAATGTACTCAAGAAAACAAATTACTGTAAAAACAGTAGTTTTTTTATTCCTTACGTTAAAACCTAGCTTATTGTTTTGGTTAGTGAATAAGAAATGAGATGAATTGATGTACTCCATGGGCAAATGCATTTTAATGTATCACTATTTAAATTACTTGAATATCTGAATAACTGCAATCCATGTTTTTCTTGTAGTCTTCCAAAGTTCATATCACCGGAGCTGTTTTGGAACTCTGTTTGGCATTTGCCAAATACCTGAGTAATTTGCAGAATGGTGGTCCTCTACTCAAACAGTTATGTGACCACATTCTTCTGAATCCTGCCATATGGATACATGCTCCAGCCAAGGTGAACATGTACTTTTTCAGTTCTTAAAATAAAAACATATCTGAATTTAAAAATATTTCCAATATACTGCAAAGATTTAGCGTGAAGTTAGCTAACACAATTTATGAGCACATCCCTTTGCTTCAAGATGTTGAGAACAAATAGTGTATTATTTCAATTAATTAAAATAATTCATGTCAATTATGCTTATAATCTGAGAACTAAAGGTTGGAATAAAATTGTATAGTTTCCTCTTCTACAGGTTTGTAGCAGAAATAATCCCTAGTTTCTGTGTATGATTTGAACTGGATTCATTTGACGTTTTGACCAAATGAGTCAAATTAAGTTGTACATAATAATTTAAATTAGGTATATTACTAAATGAAAACAGCTTTTAAACTCAGCTGAGTTGAGTATATTTTTGATTGACAAGGGAGCTCGGGGCTATGAGGGAGGCTTAGAGAGTCAACAGTTTTGGGGTGATATGCTGATATTTACCTTAAAATATTAGAAATTGGAACAGGTTGAAGTTGTTCTGCCTCATATGCCTCGTCAAGAAGCTAGTAGTTGACCTGACTATGTCCTTAACTCTAATTCCTTGTTTATACCTCTGCCACCATAGCATTCACTTGTCCGACTTGGCTTGAACATATATAGTGACCGGCTGTCACTGCTAACTAGGCAAGGCAATTCCAAGTATCAGTTTATTGAGAAGAAATTTCTTCTTTATCTGTTTATGTTTGCCTAAATCGTAGAAGATGATACAAAGCAGAAGTAGTAGGAAACCAAGAATCTAATGAGTGAAAAATTTGATTGATTACTATGAATAAAAGTTCCGAACTGGAGAAATGAAGACAACCAAAGGCCAACGAATCTCTTTAACTTGATGACTATTACCATGGTTTTCCAAAAGAGCCACAAAAATAGTGAAAGCATTCTTAATAATCATATAAAATTTATTGGATTCTGAAATGTCCTGGTGAATTGCAAGGTTACAATTTTATGATATGAGGTCTCAGCTACCTGTAATCTATGTAAGTGTATTCAAGATTGCTGGAAAATCAAAACCAGATAGGGAAGTAAGTTGAGAACGCAAAGGGTATGGGCAGATTAAGTGAGTGGCCCAGAAGGACATTGTAAGGTCGTTCATTTCAGAAGATGCAAGAGAAAAGGAAATTATTTTTTTAAACTGAGAGAAGCTATTGAAGCAAAGAACTTGTGTTGTTTCAAAAAATGCATCTGTTGAAGCTTTTCACCTTATACTCAGCAGGACATTGGCAAGACTACCAATGCAAAGGGGCATAACAATTTATACAATGTGAGAAGAAAATGATGATTGATTGACAACCTTACAAAATAGACAATGGCACATTCTCTGGTTCTTTTCTTAGGGTAAACCAATCATCAGAATCCAACCGCCTGGTTTAAACAAAGCTTAGCAGTTAAGTGACAGCCATTAGCTAACTGGTGCATTCTCCATAGCAGTGCCACTCAAGTAAGAATTCTGTTGCCAATCAAATCAACACTCTTCTCCTATAGTAGAACATCTCATTGATTTTTTTTGTGAATGTTCTTATAAATATAAGTTGAAGAGCTTAAACAAAATGCCTGCTTGGAGCATTTAACTGAAATTTTGAGTCTGAGAAGGATTTGAGTATCCTTGTTAATGAAGCACATGATAACAAGCATATAGGAGGGCAAGTGGCATGTAAAGCTTTGGATTATAAAAGTAAAGGACCCTTACTGCATTTATATACAGAGCTCTGGTGGAAGACCACACTGAGTACTGTGAACAGTTTAGATTTCAAAAGCTAAATAGGGTTATATGTTGTGATTGTAACAAGGTCACCCAGGTAAACCTCATGGGATATGAGTTCCCTGATTGGAGCTGATAATCCTGTCCAATCAGGGAGCCCGGACTGACAGGTAAGAACATCAGTGTCAGACATCCTGTTCACTGAGCTGGATCAGTGTCAAGGACTTTCCACTTGTCACCAATTCACCCATTATTTACTGGATGCCAGCCTCGAGTTATTTCAGGTTACATTTGCTTTGAGAGGAGCACAACCAGGATTGATTCCTATGGGGTGTGATTTGCTTTATGGTGAAGATCTGAGTAGAATAGGTCAATACTTCTCTGGATTTTGAAGAATGAGTGGTGATGTTACAGAAATATAAAATTTTTGAGACGTCAATATATATTCTTAGAAGCTACTTTCCCAGGTTTAAAACTGTAGAACAACAGATTGAGGTCAGCATTTGCAATTGGGAATGAGATGCAAAGAAATTTATTGATTTGATGTGTGTAAATATCTAGAATTCTGCACCCTGGAAGTTCATAGGAGCTCAGGCTAGGTATATTTGAGCTGAGGCAAGTAAATTTGGATTTGAAGAGAATGCAGGGATATTGGAATCTACTGGGAAAGTGAAGATGAGATCAACATTAGCCCTATCATACAGGGTGTCAGAACAACTTAAGGGAAAATGTAGGTTGCTCCTGCTCATTTTAAGTTCTTATTTTCTTAAGCATTGATCTTTCAACCTCTGAAACAATCTCATTTCTCAGTTATTAAACATAGCCACAGCAGGCTATTCTGCTGCTCATAATGTCATCTTCACTAAATGCACACAAAGCGTTGTTGTCATGTTACTCCTTTTGGAAGTGCTGAAAGAGCACACAATCTGATTTTCTTTCCTCTATCTAACTTGGGCACAAGGGTATTTGTGATTTCTTTCCTGTCTTCATGGGTGTGAACTACTAAGTCAATGATGTGTTAAGGACTGAAACATTGATTTGAGCCACGAGGGAATGTTATCAAGATGAAAACAGTGGTCTGAGTTTGGTCAAATGATTGACTATAAAATTCCTGTTACTACTAAATTCCAGTAAAGTTGATTGTTTTTAGGCATACAATTTTCTCTGACTAGGAAAACTGACAGAACATACTCTCAGGTCTTTCTAGCTTTTGAACTGATACATTTCAATTGTCCAACAGAAACAACCATGTTAATGGAAATCCTTAATGCAATATCTGTTGCATTCTTCCATTGAAGGAACTGTCTCTTTCTGCTAACTCAACGCAAAGTGAGATTAAGAGCTTGTTATAGGCAAAAGCATGGAGATAGCCTGTTTGTTTACCCCTTTGACAATTAAATGTGGAAACTGATCATTGTCATTTCAAGCTTTTAAGTAAAAGCTTTTAACTTGGAATATTGAGAGACTGTTAATGTCCTCTTGATATGTTTTGTTCTCCTACTTTATAATTTTTCCCCCTATTAATTTTTATAATTCTTATCTCAACTTGCATATGAAACTTATTAAAATTAGAGGATAGTACTCTGATTCTGCCAACAAATATATCTTTTTATCAAGAATCATGGCCCTGATTTGTGTCCCATTGACAGCTGACCCCAGACTTTGAGTATAGCCATACTGTATTCTGAACTAGTGTTGATGTTCTCTGTGTGTCATTGTGGGATCTACAGAACGAGGAAGAATGTGGTCGAGCCTAAATTCAATTTAAATAATGTAAAGAGCAGTCTAAAGAAAGATGGGCTTATGAAAGAAATAAAAAAACCGAAGATAAGTTAAAACATTCATTTTTTTTTCAAATAAAAATGCAAACACTACTTCGCTTCTGAGGAAACCAAGACTTAACACATGTGGAATTGAATTTTCAGAACCATAGAGGTTCTTGAAGTGGAGGTGCTGGTGTTGGACTGGGGTGGACAAAGTTTAAAATTACACAACACCCAGGTTGTAGTCCAGCAGGTTTATTTGCAAGTACTAGCTTTCGGACTGTAGCTCCTTTTATCAGGTAACTAGTAGGGTAGGTAATAAGACACAATTTGTGGCAAAAGATCAGAGTGTCAAGCACCTGATATGATATATTGAACACACCGAGATTACTGTTAGGTCTTAAACAGCAATCTAGTGTGGTCAATATATTAGTTGCATGATATGATGATCTTTTTGCTATAAATTCTATGTCTTATGATCCTCCCCCATCAGTTAACTGATGAAAGAGCAGTGCTTCTTTTAACTTGGCTCTTGAATGCACTAGTCTGAATATTTTCTGGCAATTTTAGAGTTATTAGTAAGAAAACCAAGTTCATACCATTCAGTTGATTTTAGCTCAATTAGTCTGCAAGGACTGTAAATGACACCCTGTGTCAAGGGCATCTCAGACAGCAACTTCTGGATTCCATGTTTAAATATTCTGCAATTTTCTGTCTGACCTGCTTTATTGTAATGGACTATTAATTGCATTATGATGAAGTTAGCTAAATATTGATGTTGATGATTTTGAATTGCAGACTTGGATGTTGCAATAATCAAAATATTAAAAGCCAGTGAATAGTTGGAATTGAGCAGTTGCCAGATTTCACAAAAATAGCCTTCAGGGTTATAGTTTCAAGAAGAGAAATTCATAGTCCCATAAAATTTCATAAACCAAACCAAAGTAAAAACAGAATAAGAAATGTTTATAGTTCAGTGTTTGGGAACTAATCTTTCCCTGAACTGATGTCTGTCTTTGTCGTTGTGAACTCCTTAAGGCATTTCAATTCTCAAATGTTAATTGAAAGGAATTGCAATATGAACATTTGTATTCGATTTGTAACTGAATGCAGAGGTTATCACTTGGTTGTTCAGGTCTTGACTGCAGAATCTTAATTGTTCGATATTGGTACAAATCTGTGGTTTTTGTTCTTCTTCACTTGAAAACAGGTTCAGTTGCAGCTCTACACCTACTTGTCCACCGAGTTTATCAGTACAGCCACCATTTATAATGCAGTACGACGAGTTGGTACTGTGCTGCAGATAATGCATACCCTTAAATACTATTATTGGGTAGTGAATCCTCAGGATCGCAGTGGAGTTGTTCCCAAAGGCCTGGGTAAGCAAACCTTGAAGTGATTAATGAAATAAAACATTAGATTGTGTTGCTTATTTTGTTCTGCAACTCCAGTTGTAGCTCATAAATAATGAAATATGTTGCATCTGAGGCAACCATTTTTATCTGATTTGGCATCACTGAAGATGCTGATACATGAAGTCACTTCAGAGCAGGTGCAACCAGAAATTTATAGCACCATAAAAAGAAAGAAATCTTATTTGGGAGTTATAGCAGATATTTTCTTTTAAAAGGTTCTAATATATTGATAAATATTATTTTTGCAAAAGGTATAGTAAGTCTAGACAGAATTGAAGTGTGAAGAAAGGAACATAAGAGGCGATCTTGTGGGTGTGAAAACTATTTGAGTTAGAAGCTGTAATTTGTTGTTTTATGCCGTGATATCTGAACTGATGGCCCAAAGACTCAATCCAGACTTTCTGAACATAACTCTGCATAAGCATTAGCTTCAGTAAGGAAACGTTTTACATGCAGTTATCATCAAATGATTGATTTTACACATATATCAGATCTGTAATGGAGAAAAAGTCACGAGATAAGTTTTTAATATAAGACAGCATTGAAGGGATGAAACATTGACTGTAAATTGGCCTGAACTGTTAACTGTAGGAAGTATTGACTGTAACATAAATGAACTAGAATGTCAGTTTCAACAGGACCTAGGCTAACAGGATGACAGACGAGCAGCAGATAGAATTTAAAGCAGAAATGTGAGGTGGTGCTATTTGGTAGAAAGGATAGAGGCAATTTAGACAAAGCCACATGTTTCTAAAGTGTGCAGAGATCAGGAGGGACCTGAAGGTACATTGGCATACATCTTTGAAAGTTATTAAAAAGGTGGTTTGCAAAGCATTTGGAACCTTAGGCTTCATAAATTAAGGTATTGAATACAAAGACAGATATTTTATGGAGAACATTTTATAAGACTCTGGTTAGGCCACAGCAACAGTGTCATTTTCTTGTTAGTGAACTCAAGAACAGTTGTGAAAGGGTTCACAGAAGATTTGCAGAAAGGTTTCAGTGATGAGGCAGTTTAGCTACAAAGTTAGACTGGGGAGCCTGGGGTTGTTCTTCCAGCGTATACACCAATTTTTGCTCGCTACTATCATTTCTGAGGAAGTGTCATGGGATTCAAATAGTTAACTCCACAGATGCTGCCAGACGACCTGTGTTTCTCCAGCAATTTTTGTTTTTGTCAGATTTCCAGCATTTGCAGTTCTTTGTTTTATTGTAATCCAGTGGACTGGTTAAGCTATTAAAGAAAAATGACACCACAAAAAAAAAGAGAAATAAGGGAGAAGTGACAATCGGAGATGCTGTTTTAATGATGGGTACAGTACAATACACTTTGTTCCTTAAAGTCATTGACATAGACTGTAGCTAGTTGAGCTTCCTGTGGTATTTGTCTAGTGACATTTAGCCAACCTGAAAAGGAACCTTTTGCTCTGATCCTCTGTTTCCTAATAGCCAGTCCTCTATTCATGTTAATATATTATCTTCCAACACACACACTTCTTTTCTTTTGTAGTGAAGTGGCATCTTATTGTATGCCATTGGCTATCCAAATTTATTACATCAATGAGTTCCCCTTTAATGACTCCCTCTAGTTACATTTTGAAAGAAGTTTAATAAAGTTATCCAGTGCGATTTTCCATTGGCAAAAGGAATATTTTGAAGTTGTCTGATTTGTGTTATGTTCTGCTGCTACTTGCTTAATAACAGATTCCAACATATCCTAGTGATAGGCTAAAGTTTCCTGCTTTCTGTCTCTCTGCTTTCTTGAATAGAGGTGTTAGACTTCTGGCAATTCAGTATATTTCACATTTTGAAAAATGACAGTTAATGCATCCATTATCTCTCCAGTCACTTATTTTAAGGCTCTAACCAGCAGGCCATTGGGTCCAGCTGTTAGTCCTGTTCGTTTCCCTATACTTTTTCTTGTATTGCCATGTTTGTTTTAAGTCACTCTGTTTCTGTTATTAATTTTCTATAATTCCTAACTTGCTATTTTTAAATGTTGTTTTCCATGAATCAGATGCAAAATATTTGCATGAAGTCGGATGCAAAATACTGATTGAAAGTATTGCCATTTCCAATTATTAATTCCCCAGTCTCATCATCTAAGGGACTAACATTTTCTTTAGTAACTCTCTTCCTTTTTATAGTTTTGTGAAGGTCATTGCTGCCTGTTTTTATATTTCACGTTACTTTGCTTACATAGTATAATTTTTCCCTTCTTTAGGTCTTTTTGTCATCCTTTGCTGAGTTCTTAAGTTTTTCTAGTACTGTGTTCTGCGATTGATCTTCACAGCATTGCATGCATTTTTTTTCAATCTGGTATCATCCTTAATTTCCTTAGTTTGCCACTGATGGTTCACCTTTCTTGGATATATATTTGTTCAGAGTTATGAAATAATTCTATAAATGTACAAAATTTGTTCTCTACCATTTCACGGTTTATTCTTTTTTTCCCAATCCCCTGTAGTCAACTCAATTGTTATTTAAGTACAGGATATTAGTTTTAGAGTCAACTTTCTCCCTCCTCAAACTGAGTATACAATTCATTTGTGTTATGGTCACTCTTGCCTAGATTAGTTTGGATTTACCTGACATGTAAATGGTGGACTTTGTGTACTCGGATAAACATTTTTAACTTTTGAGATGTCTTTGAGAATTGATTTCCAGTGCAGCATCCCAGTGAGAAATGATGCTTACTGTAACTTTTTTTGTGTGGTTTTCTGAGGAAGCTTCATCAACATTGATCATTATTTTTAAAGACGTGCTTGAATGTAATCTTACGATATTGCTTTTCCCTTTCCAGATGGGCTCAGGCCAAACCAAAAAGAGATCCTCTCCTTACGGGCTCTTTTACTATTGTTTGTGAAACAATTGATAATGAAGGTGAGAATCTGAAATGTAAAAATGTTATGCCATACTTGCCATGAAAAATGGATCTGTATGTAGATCTTGTCATGTAGTCATTTGTACTTCCTTTGGAAGATGTACTTTTCTTTTGAGTCTTTATTAAATTTCAAGAAATTATGTAAGATTGAATCATACATAGAAAAGTCATTTTAGTTCATCAAATCTGCACTGTCAAAGCTATACTAAATTTACAAACCTTTCTAGGTTTGACATTTCAAGTGCTTGTCCAGGTGTTTGTTAAAGGTTGAGCGATTTCTCCTCTAAACAACTCTGCCGAGCAGTGTGTTCCAGAAACCCGTCACTCTGTGGGTGAAAAGATTTTTCCTCAAATCCCCTCTAAACCTTCTGCCTTTCACCTTAAAATTATGCCCTCTTGTTACTGACAGTCCAACTAAAGGCAACAGCTGATTACTATCCATCCTGTCCATGTTCTTCATAATCTCATATGTGTCAAACTAGGCCCCTCTCAACCTTCTCTGCTCTCAAGAAAACAATCCAAGCATATCCAGCCTGTCATTATAGCTAACATGCTACATCCCAGGTAACTTCCTGGTAAATCCCCTCTGCACGCCCTCCAATGAATTCATATCCTTCCTATATTGCATGAGCAGAACTGCAAACAATACATTCACTGTGGCCTAACTAAAATATTGTTCAGTTCCAACATAACCTGTCTGCTTTTGTAATCGGTGTTCATTGCATCTGATATTGTCTTGCAGTATTCTTAACCATGATGACCTTTTTCCATTTAGTGCAGGTGTGGGTGGAAGGTTTTTGTATATAAAGTATGTTATCTTGAATATTGATATATCCCTTTTTTGAGTAAGGAAGTTGTAATTTGATTAATGGACTTTCACTGTCAGGATATTACTCAAAACAAGAAGTTAGATGTTGTAATGCGAAGTGACCTGAGCCAGATGATACTAAAATGGGGAAATGTGAGCAGGGCGTAGTTATCATAATGAAGTAATAATTGAAGCGGATATACAGCAGAATGACTTAAGTAAGTTAACAAACAGTGAAATTCACAACTGATCTTGGAGGAACTGTTTGGGTGAAATCACAGCACAGAATTAGATATATGAATAGTTTTAAGTGTGGCCTACAGAAAGTCTGCAGTAGTGAGTAGAGTGGGTTCTTTCTTGATTATGTTTTTTGAGATATGTCTCTTGATTAACCTTAAACTATTAATTTAACCTGGAGCAGTGTTTTGTCAAGGAATGAGGTGTTGTTTTCTGGGTTTTTGTAGATTGTGAAGGAGCAAAGATGGCCTTTCGTAAAGTGATATATGCTTCTTGTCAGATGTGGGAGTTTAAAGAGAGTTTATAGGGTTACTGTGGGTTATATCTGCAATAAATGCAGTTGGTTGAGAATTCTATTAGATCGAATAGATTGGTTGGAGAGACAATTAGAGGCAGTGGCGAATTTGCAACAGCAATGGTATTTGATGGATGGCAGTTATAGGAAGGGAGAAAAGTCGCAGACACAGTCACAGATGGGTTAACTTCAGGAAAGGTAACTGAGGTAGGCAGTTAGTGCAGGAGTATTCTGTGGCTATCCCCATAGCCACCTATGAGGATGTCACTAGAAAGGGGATGAAACGTTTGCAACATAAACTCCCAGCTCGGCGAATAGAACCACAACAACGAGCACCTGAGCTACAAATCTTCTCCCAAACTTTATCTCCATATTTCAAACAAGTATGCTGTTTTGGAAAGTGTTGGGGTTGATCGATTCACAGGGGACTGTAGCACAAACAGTCAAGTTTCTGGTATTGAGACTGGCTCTAATGCAATGAGGGGTACATCGGGTTCCAAGGGATCAATTGTGTTAGGGGCTTCTCTAGTTCGAGATACAGACAGATGTTTCTGTGGCCAGCAGCGAAAAATCAGAATGGTGTGTTGCTTCCCTGGTGCCAGGATCAAAGATGTCTTGGAGAAGGTGCAGAATGTTCTCACGGGGGAGAGGGGCCACCAGGAGGTCATTGTCCACGTTGGAACCAACGACATAGGAAGAGAAAATGTTGAGATTCTGAAGGCAGATTACAGAGAGTTAGGCAGGAATTTAAAAAGGATGTCCTCGAGAGTAGTAATAGTGAGGAAAGATTTCAATCTGAGACTGGTACAGTTGAGAACAGAAGCGAGTCATACAGACAGGGCAGGCAGGGACAAGGTAGGACTAATAAAGTAAACTGCACTTATTTCAATGCAAGGAGCTGAACAGGGAAGGCAGATGAACTCAGGCATGGTGACGAAAATGGGACTGAGATATCATAGCAATTACAGAAAGATAGCTCAGGGATGGACAGGACTGGCAGCTTAATGTTCCAGGATACAAATGCTGCAGGAAGGTTAGAAAGTGAGGCAAGGGAGGAGGGGGAGTAGCGTTTTTAGTATGGGATAGCATTACAGCTGTATTGAGGGAGGATCCCCGGAAATACATCCAGGGAGGTTATTTGGGTGGAACTGAGAAATAGGAAAGGGATGATCACCTTTATTGGTATTGTATTGTAAAACCCCCTAATAGTCCGAGGGAAATTGAGAAACAAACTTGTAAGGAGATCTCAACTATCTGTAAGAAAAATAGGGTGGTTATGGTCGGGGATTATAACTTTCCAAACAGAGACTGGGACTGCCATAGTATTAAGGGTTTAGTTGGAGAGGAATTTAAGTGTGTACAAGAAGATTTTCTGATTCGGTATGTGGGCGTACCTACTAGAGAAGGTGCAAAACTTGATCTACTCTTGGAACTAAGGCAGGGCAGGTGACTGAGGTGTCAGTGGGGAAGCACTTTGGGGTCAGCGACCATAATTCTATTATATTTAAAAGTGATGGAAAAGGATAGACCAGACCTAAAAGTTGAAGTTCTAAATTGGAGAAAGGCCAATTTTGATGGTATTAGGCAAGACCTTTCAAATAGCTGATTTGGGGCAGATGTTTGCAGATAAAGGGATGGCCAGAAAATGGGAAGCCTTCAGAAATGAGATAACGAGAATCCAGAGAAAGTATATTCCTGTCAGGGTGAAAGGAAAGGCTGGTAGGTATAGGGAATATTGGATGACTAAAGAAATTGAGGGTTTGGCTAAGAAAAAGAAGGAAGCATATGTCAGGTATAGCCAGGATAGATTGAGTGAATCCTTAGAAGAGTATAAAGGAAGTAGGAGTATACTTAAGAGGGAAATCAGGAGGGCAAAAAGGAGACATGTGATAGCTTTAGCAAATAGGGTTTAGGAGAATCCAAAGGGATTTTACAAATACATTAAGGAAACAAGGGTAACTAGGGAGAGAATAGGGCCCCTCCAGGATCAGCAAGGCAGCCTTTGTGTGGAGCCGCAGAAAATGGGGGAGATAATAAATGAGTATTCTGCATCAGTATTTACTGTGGAAAAGGACATGGAATGTAAGGAAATAGATGGTGACATCTTGAAAAATGTCCATATTACAGAGGAGGAAGTGCTGGATATCTTGCAATGCTAAAAGGTGGATAATCCCCAGGACCTGATCAGGTGCGCCCTTAAACTCTGTGGGAAGCTAGGGAGGTGATTGCCGGGCCTCTTGCTGAGGTATTTGTATCATCGATAGTCACAGGTGAGGTGCCGGAAGACTGGAGGTTGGCAAACGTGGTGCTACTGTTTAAGGACAAGCCAGGGAACTATAGATCAGTGAGCCCGACGTCGGTGGTGGGCAAGTTGTTGGAGGGAATATATTTGGAAAGGCAGTGACTGATTAGGGATAGTCAACATGGCTTTGTGTGTGGGAAATCATGTCTCACAAACTTGATTTGAGTTTTATGAAGAAGTAACAAAGAGGATTGATGAGGGCAGAACGGTAGATGTGATCTAGATGGACTTAAGGTATTTGACGAGGTTCCCCATGGGAGACTGACTAGCAAGGTTAGATTTCACGCAATACAGGGAGAACTAGCCAATTGGATACAGAACTGGCTCAAAGGTAGAAGACAGAGGTGGCGGTGGGGTGTTGTTTTTCAGACTGGAGGCTTGTGACCAGTGGAGTGCCGCAAGGATCGGTGCTGGGTCCTCTACTTTGTCATTTATATAAATGATTTGGATGTAAGCATAAGAGGTACAGTTAGTAAGTTTGCAGATGACTCCACAGTTAGAGTTTTGAGTATAGGAGTTGGGAGGTCATGTTGTGGTTATACAGGACCTTCGTTGGGCCACTGTTAGAGTATTGCATGCAATTCTGATCTCCTTCCTATCAGAAAGATGTTGTGAAACTTGAAAGGGTTCAGAAAAGATTTACAAGGATGTTGCCAGGGTTGGAGGATTTGAGCTAGAGGGAGAGGCTGAACAGGCTGGGGCTGTTTTCCCTAGATTGTTGGAGGCTGAGGGGTGACATTATCGAGGTTTATAAAATAATGAGGGGCATGGATAGGATAACTAGACAAAGTCTTTTCCCTGGGATGGGGGAGTCCAGACCTAGAGGGTATAGATTTAGGGTGAGGGGGGAAAGATATAAAAGAGACTTAAGGGGCAACTTTTTCACACACAAGATGGTGCGTGTGTGGAATGAGCTGCCAGAGGAAGTGGTGGAAGCTAGTAGAATTGCAACATTTAAAAGGCATCTGGGTATATGATTAGGAAGGGTTTGGAGGGATATTGGCTGGGTTCTCTTAGGTGGGGCTAGATTTGGTTGGGATATCTGGTCAGCGTGGATGGGTTGGACTGAAGGTTCTGTTTCCATGTTGTTCATCTCTATATGACTCTAATAAATTGGGGGTAAAAAAGCTAACTGAGGGAATGAAACAAAAGTAAGATACTATGGAAATTGGAAGTCTGGAATAAAAATAGAAAATGCTTGGTTATTGTGTGAATTTTTTTTATTTGGAGAATTGAATTGAATAGAGTTAACCTATCTTCAGAAAAATTTGAAACAACTGAATATGAAGGGTTGGAAAAAGTACAATGGGAAGTGACAGAAGGATTGGAGCAAGGCCAAAGAGATTGGAGTGGAACAAGCAAAGAAAATAAAAGTCTGACAAGACAGGTGTAAATAACAATGGTGAAAAATTGCTATCCAAAAGCAAAATCAGAGAAGAAATAAGTGAAGAAGACACTCACTAGAGCACGTAAAAGTGCCACACTGTGTTCTTACAATCACAAAGTGATTTCTTGAGACTTTTCTCTGGCTCTTTCTGTCTGTCTGTAATTGTAAAGATTTGAAAAGTCTTTTTAAGAGCTTCCAGATCAGGAAGGATGCTTCAGGTCAATTCACATCCTAAAACCTGTTCTGAAACCTCTGCTCATATTTTGACAGCTGTGATAGTAATGGAGGCAATGTATAACATTAAAAATAAAATAAAAATGAAGGCAAATTCATTTTATCTCCCACTGTTCATGGATTATTTTTAAAAAAAAAATGCAGGATCCAGATCCATATTTTGTTCAGAAAACTAATCGATTCTTCCTTGGGCCATACTGTCACGTTTTGTTCAAACCCAGCTCTTAATCTGCTAACAATGTATCTTTGTGAAAACAATACGTTCAGTGAAAAGGATAAGGACAGTAAGGTTGCAACATTTGATGACAAAGAAAACAAAATGGGGGCCAAGATTAAGATCTGGAATTGCTGAACCTTAGTGTTGTTAAGTACCTCAGCAAACGATTTGGTCCATTTCTCGATCTTGTGTTATGCTTCATTGGAACTCTTCAGTAAGTCGAGTCAGCATGAGAGCATGGTGGAGAATTAAAAGGGCAGGTCAGCAGAAGCTCTGGAGTCATGCTTAGGGGCTGAACATGCTTGTTCTTTGAAGTGGTTGCACTATAGGCTGCCTTCCATGTATAGTAGACCACATTGAGCAGCAATTATAATGTACTCAATTTGCTGTCATTATCTATGACTCCAAACAAAAGTGATTGGATGAAACCTTGCTTTTTACCTGTGCTTTTTCTGTTTCGCTGAAGGTATTTGTGGCCTTTTATTGTGAGGAGAAAAAAGTGAAAAGGCAGATATTGTATCTGATCTTTTATGCAAAGGTGCCATAGGAAAGGAAGTAACATTAGGATAATTGAGGAATGGATGAGAATATTGTAGATGGAGTGGTCTGCTTAACATCCTGAAAGGTGCAGGGAGTGGTAGATGTGTCAGATGGTAACATTACGTAGGAGATGGTGGAGAATGCATGGACAGAGGATGCATGGGTTCATTCGTATAGACTGTTGAAAGTAGCTGGACATGCAGACAATGTATAGTAAAGGTTAAGGAACCTTGGGTTTTATAAATAGAGGTGATGAGTACCATATCAGGGACATTATTCTGTGCCTGTATAAAGCTCTGGTAATACCCGAGCCAGAAGATTGTTTTCACTTTGGGTCATCACACTTCAGAAACTGTGATTCTCCTTGAGTAAGAGGAGATTTTCCAGAATGGTTCCAGGAATGAGTGATTCTAGCTACAAGATTATGTTGGGGAGGATGGAAATGTTCTTGCAGCGAAGGAGTTTGAGAGAGATCTGATAGAGATGCAAGGCATTGAATAAGAGCTACACAGAGGATGTGAGAAAGAATTATTTTAAAGCTGCAAGTACTAATGATCTGGATTTCGCAGGCTTTGTGTGAAGTGGAAGCAGATGCTGAATGATTGAGAAAAGTCAGTGGGATTGGCATGAGGGAAATGTGCTTACATGGCTATGATAGAACAGAGGCTTGGTACTGATTGGATTATTCCACAGACAATTGGCTTTCTTTGCTGAGCTAATGGCCGCCTGTGCTAGTTTAACTTCGATAATGAATACGAAGACTGATGGGTTTGAGGGATGAGGAGGGCAAAGAGAATCTTATTGTTGCTCTTATAGTGAAGGGATAGGGTAAGACCAACACACATTGAGATGGAACACACATTGTCAAAGACCCAGGTAACAAGTGGGAAAGAATCTTCATTTGAGGAAAATGAAGACTTAGCAATTGTGCTGATATGGAAATTTGCACTTTTGAGAACAAATATGATGGAGGTGAAGAATCTGGGAGAATGGAATCTAATGAAGCAGAGTGTTAGAAAGCATAATAAAGTTAACTTTGAGTCAATTGGCTGCTCGTAAGAAATCCCTAGAAATTAAAAGAGAGAAAACCTTAAAGAAAAAGAAGAGTTTGAAACAGACCATGTGAAGGTGAGAGATGGGTGGAAATTGGGAACAGCGATCTGGACTTTTCCAGTTCTGGGTAAGAGCAGAAAAGGGCACAAGTGCATTTTTCAGTGTACCAGAAAGAGATGCCTGAGTCATGATCGGAATATGGAGTGTGGTATTCATTACAATACTCTTTATCTGACAAAAGTGAGTTTAATGTGAGGAACTGAGGATGGAGATGAAGGGACCGAACTGGAGAAAAATATAGACTAAGTAGTATAACAAGAAGGCAATTCTTAAGAATGATTAACAGAGTTCAGATGAGAGCATTGTCCATAAGCACTGCTGCCTCACAGCGCCTGAAGACCCGGGTTCAATTCCCGACTCAGGCGACTGACTGTGTGGAGTTTGCACGTCCTCCCCGTGTCTGCGTGGGTTTCCTCCGGGTGCTCCGGTTTCCTCCCACAGTCCAAAGATGTGCGGGTCAGGTGAATTGGCCATGCTAAATTGCCCGTAGTGTTAGGTAAGGGGTAATGTAGGGGTATGGGTGGGTTTCGCTTCGGCGGGTCGGTGTGGACTTGTTGGGCCGAAGGGCCTGTTTCCACACTGTAAGTCTAATCTAATCTAAAAAATATGGATAAAGGGGTGAGATTGAATCTGGAAGAAAAAGTATATTAAAAAGTATAAAAATTGTAGAAGTGATGTCAAAAATAAATATGATGCTTAGGGAAGTATTAATATTGCTAGAAAGGCAAAGCTGAACAATGAAAGGGAAATGCCAAATAATATAAAATTATAACAAAGTATTCTATAGTCATGTAAAAAATGTCTGAACTTTAAGATAAGAAATAATTCAATAATAAGGAATGTGCTAAATAACTTTTAGAAGGTACCGTAATGATGGTGCAATGAACAAATAGCTCGTCTCAGACTGCTGAAGTGGTTAATTGAAGATAGTGCATTTAATGCTGCAGATCTTTCGTCCTCTGTCTAGGTGACATCCTCTGTGCTTGGGAGCCTCCTGTGAAGTGCTTCTGTGATGTTTCTTCCGGCATTTACAGTGGTTTGTCTCTGCCGCTTCCGGTTGTCAGTTCCAGCTGTCCGCTGCAGTGGCCGGTATATTGGGTCCAGATCGATGTGCTTATTGATTGAATCTGTGGATGAGTGCCATGCCTCTAGGAATTCCCTGGCTGTTCTGTGTTTTGCTTGTCCTATAATAATAGTGTTGTCCCAGTCGAATTCATGTTGCTTGGCATCTGCGTGTGTGGGACTACTAAGGATAGCTGGTCATGTCATTTCGTGGCTAGTTGGTGTTCATGGATAATGATCGTTAGCTGTCTTCCTGTTTGTTCTATGTAGTGTTTACATAGGACAAACAGGAGACAGCTAACGATCATTATCCATGAACACCAACTAGCCACGAAATGACATGACCAGCTATCCTTAGTAGCCCCACACACGCAGATGCCAAGCAACATGAATTCGACTGCGACAACACTACTATTATAGGACAAGCAAAACACAGAACAGCCAGGGAATTCCTAGAGGCATGGCACTCATCCACAGATTCAATCAATAAGCACATCGATCTGGACCCAATATACCGGCCGCTGGAACTGACAACCGGAAGTGGCAGAGACAAACCACTGTAAATGCCGGAAGAAACATCACCCAAGCACTGTGGATGTCACCTAGATAGGGGACGAAACGTCTGCAACACAAATTCCCAGCTTGACGAACGGAACCACAACAACGAGCACCCGAGCTACAGATCTTCTCAGAAACTTTGCATTTAATGCAGTAGACATAGAACTATAAAGGTTTTTAAAGTCTAAGTGTTGGTCAGCTGAAAATGGATGCAGTCCAGTGTTTGTAAAACTATAGGGGGGAATACAGTGCGATTCCTTTATTCATAACTCATTATTAAAATCCCAGTGGATATTTGGGCTTTGATTTGTATATGGGCTTCCATTGAAGTATGATGTTTATGGCTTTCCTGATGGCTTATTCCACTGTTTTCTTAATTAACAAAATACTTATGAGCAGCTTTAAGTATTCAAACATTCATTATCACAAGAAGTTTTAGCTGCTGTCATTTCTCTGTCACTGCTGATCTTCAAAATGAGCTGTTCAGAAATTTATAACTGAAGTAAAAAGCTCATTTGAGTTAGCTGTGTGTATGTGACCTATTTGCCCATTTCATGAAACAAAATGGAATAAAGGAGTTTTAAAGGCTAATGTCTCCTATTATGTCAATTTTAGGATGACACAATTTGAGACAAATATGAAAATGAATCTAATCTGAATTATCTGTTACAATATACTAACTGCATTACAAAACTGTATCTTTGGTTCATGAATAAATCTTGGCAGTTGTTTTCATATTTATAATGTACTCTAATATCCACTCACTTCTGAATTTGTTACTTTATTGCCAGATAGGAGCTTGGTGGCTAGCTACTAAGTGAAGTTGCTAACGTGATTTTGAATAATTAATTGTCAGTAACCATTTTGTCCACAGTTTTTTTTAAAAAACCCACAAATACCGTTGCTAAATTTGGCAATTTGACAGTGGTACTTAATCTGAGTAAATAAATTTTGTTTATTGCGATTAGTATTTTGAAATATTTAATTTTTACCTTTTTAGGATCATGGTATTAAGGAAGATGAACTGCAGAGCATTCTTAACTACCTTCTCACCATGCACGAGGTAAGTACCACCAACAATTTAGATAAGTCTCAGTCAAGTATTTCCAAATGTACTTTATTCTAATTTTTAATGTAAATGTATTTTTAAGCTTGAAAACAAATGCACACATGAATTTTTGAAATATAAAGTACATAAAATTAATTATTTACTTCAGGTATAATTAGACATAAGACATTTTGTATTGGTTGTTTGTTTAAGATTTTGTATTGCAAAGACATCTTTGAGCATCTTTGCTTTACTAGTTCTTATCCCAGTTACAGTGATGTGTTTATACTTGTTTTGTTGAGCATACCTACCTTTTATCTTAGCCTCCTTGGCACACCTTCCTCATTCCTGAAGGAAGGGCTCATGCATGAAACGTCGATTCTCCTGCTCCTTGGCTGCTGCCTGACCTGCTGCGTTTTTCCAGCAACACATTTTCAGCTCTGATTTCCAGCATTAGCAGTCCTCACTTTCTCCTGAGCGTAATTATAGTACACAAGTATACTGAATGATATTACAGCTAATAGTGAGAATAGTCAACTTTGCTGTTAGGAATTATCATTGTTAAGCAAAGCATTTCTTTGAGCAGTAATGTAAATTTTCTATTTTGACATATGCTCATGTTGATCATAGCACTAAATGAGGTGTGTAAAATCTGCATGTTAATCATGATGTGTTGTTTTCATGTATTTTACATGTTAAAATAATTTGTTATAACACATTTTATTTCACTGAGTGAAAAATAAAGAATGTGAAATCATTAATGAAAAATCATTCTGAATCATTATGTGTGTTGTTGTGCAAAAGATTTTTTTTGTAGGAACAGCTAAGGGCTTACTGCAGGTTAATCAACAGTTAATCAAATGATGAAAGGTTATGAGTGGGAGGTAGGAGTGTGGATTTGAAGTTATAACCAAAGCAACCATTAAATGATTGAATGGAGGAACGTGCTGGCGGGGCTGAATGGCCTACTGTTCCTGGAACATAGAAAGATATGAATTGTCCACCTAGAATTTTAAGTAAGGATAACGAGAAGATGATTGTAGAACTATTTAACTTTACAATGAACCGCAGCCTTCAGTTTGGATAGCTAATGTAAAGTTGATCCTCTGGACTGTCCACATGGTGAGCTTCAATATCTAATGCTCGTATGAGAAATATTGTAGTGCCATATTTGTAAATGATTCAGGGTCACGTTGCCTTGTTCACAGCATTTTGTCACAATGCTAATAAGTAATTGAGTAGAGGTTATTGCTATTCTTCAAATTAATTCATTACTGAAGTGTTAATTCCTTATTCATTGTTCCATAACTCCAGAAGGTTCAAGATTTGTTTGTCATGAGCTGTAAGTTTATAAAGTTCATTGTGTAAAATCTTAATAAAGAGCATTTTCCTATTCCTGTGAATGTCACATCCCTAATTAGTTTTGTTTGCATGCAGTCATGAATTGGCATTCTTTATAAGTGTAGCAATTTTCCATCATTTCTTTATCAGAACATCAACATCTTGAATGTTCACAAAGGTGTGGACTGGAGGATGCCAATATTGTAGAAGCATACATTACTAAATATAAAACAGCTTTCATGAACTGCAATTGGTTTTGGAATTTCAAGAAAGATTTTCATTAGCACTTTTTAATGCTGAGTTGGTTTTATAATCTAAATTATTTTAATTAATATGTGAAGACCAGTAAATGGATTACATATTGTTTCAAGAGTTGTCTACGAAATTTGATTTTATTGTTCCCTTAATTTGTCAAGTTGCTGACTATTTTGATCAATTGTATTAAATTAGTTTATTAAAATGTAATAACAATTTTAAATCATTTTATCTAATTTTTCAAGGAATAACGTAAGATTTAGACAGTATTTTGAAAATATGTTCAAATTTTACATTGGTTATGTACAAGTGATGAATCAACTCCTGTTTTTTAAACTTAATTTCACAATCTATTTACAGTTGCAAAAAGGAATTGTTACTAAAGGAAGATTAATTCTATCCATGCATCCTGTATAAAATCTAGGATTTGAAATAATTTAATAACCCATGTGACTCATATTCAATTTGAAGCAAGATCATTTACTAAAATATGATATTAAGTTTTCCTTACATTTGTGGACTTGTTGGCTAAACCATGGTATTTTGAATTCTGTTATATTTCTTGAAATAAACATTTGTGTTTCAGGATGACAATCTGATGGATGTTCTACAGCTGCTAGTGGCTCTGATGTCCGAGCATCCAGGATCAATGATTCCTGCTTTTGATCAGAGGAATGGAATGCGGTAAAATATTACACATGAAGTTCTATGTTCTCAAATGAAATGTTGTAGGTTGTTGAAATTAGTAGCTTGAAATTTGCTTACAGGCATATTGATTGTATAAAATAGAAGTAGGATTTTGGAATACGTTACCCTTGTAATTGGAGTTTTATCTAATAGTTTTGCTATCCAAACTTTAAGCTGAATTTAGAGTTTCTAAAACACCTCATGTACACATCCTTTTGTTTACCACCTTATGGCACCCACTGCTACTGAAAATCTTCCAAATGATTGACTTGTAAATTGGAAAGAATTTTCAGCAGCTGTGATTTTTGTTTTGGAAAGATAAAATATGAAAATGTTGAGGTATGACCAAATCTATGAATCTTAAAAGCACTTTTAAAGAGATTAATGTGAGATGAACTGGCTCTCTGTAGAGTTCCTTAGTACCTCAATGGGTGAAAGCGTGGCATGGACTGGGATTTAGTCATAATTTGGGATTAATTAGTCTTTTGAACAAACTTATTCGGCCTCATTTGTTTGTCAGTTCATTAGTTAACACTCACATTTATTGGTAGCATGTGTTTAATGAGAGTAATATGCAAAGTAAGAACTTTTTCAACTATGATAATTAAAGTGATTTGAAAATTGTTGACATTTTTGATTATTGTTTGATTAAAAAGCTGGTACATATTCTGTGCTTGATAAAATATACTTTTTAAAAGCAATGAAATAAAAACTTAGAATTTCCCCAATTCTGTTTTTTGTCCTACTTGGACAGTGTGTAAATCCTTCAGGTAGTCATGCACATCCCTTTGTTCAATCTGACTATTCCTTTTCTCTTTTAGCTATTCTCCGATCTGCACTTTGAGTATGAACTTATCTAGAACTCTTTCTGCTTGTATCCTAATGCTCTCCAAATCCTTTTCATTCATCGCCAAATTCTGACAGACCTATGTTGGTTTTCAGTCATTTGTGCACAGAAATGATTCATCAGACCCACTATTTAAGGAATATGTTTTGGCCAGGACAACAGAAAAAACATCTGTATGACTTTGATCCAAAGAGGTATTTTATGTCATCTATGGGCGGATGAATGTTGGTTCAACATATTAATTTAAAAGATGGTACCTCCACCACTGCAACACACTCGTATTTCATTGAAGTTTGTTCAAATTTCTGGACTGGGTCTTGAGCTAATAAGACCATAAGACAGAGGAGTGGAAGTAAGGCCATTCGACCCATCGAGTCCACTCCGCCATTCAATAATGGCTGATGGGCATTTCAGTTCCACTTACCCGCATTCTCCCCATAGCCCTTAATTCCTTGTGGCATCAAGAATTTATCAATCTCTGCCTTGAAGACATTTAGCGTCCCGGCCTCCGCTGCACTCTGCGGCAATGAATTCCACAGGCCCACCACTCTCTGGCTGAAGAAATGTCTCCACATTTCTGTTCTGAATTTACCCCCTCTAATTCTAAGGCTCTGTCCACGGGTCCTAGTCTCCTTGCCTAACGGAAACAATTTCCTAGCGTTCACCCTTTCCAAGCCATGTATTATCTTGTAAGTTTCTATTAGATCTCCCCATAATCTTCTAAACTCCAATGAATACAATCCCAGCATCCTCAGCCATTCCTCGAATGTTAGACCTACCATTCCAGGGATCATCTGCGTGAATCTCCGTTGGACACACTCCAGTGCCAGTATGTCTTTCCTGAGGTGTGGGGACACCTCATGACCTAACTCTCAGTATTCCATAATTAGGATTTTCTGAAGTTAATTCTGCCTATTTCCTGACTTGCGCTATGTTACCCTTGTGCTTCAGCCTTCTACACTCAAATACACTCTGGTTTCCAATCCGAGAGCACCTTGATTAAAAAGTTCTTAATTTTTTAAATCAAATTGCTCCATGGTCTCAACCCTGTCCATCTCTGTAACCTCTTCCTCACTATCCTCGTGTATCCTTGATTTTAATCTCTCGAACGTTTGCAACTGTGCTACCAGCTACCTGGGTCTTGGCTCTAAAACTTCTCTGAACCTCTGTTTCGCCTTCTGTGTTTTATTTTAAGGCATTTCTTAAAACCTACATCTTTGACAAAGCAGCTGTCCTAATATCTCCTTATGTTGCTCAAAGTCAAATTTTGATTTTTGATATTCTTATGAGGTACCTTGGAATATTATTTGCTATATTAAATGCACTGTTACAGTTTTTTTGAGATGCTGGTTCTCTTTGGTCACTTTTATCTTTGAACACAGCTAATGTTGATATGAAAGGTAGATTTTGAAGTATTGAACTACGGTTTCTTGATTTGATTTTTGGAGTGTTGTCATCTGGTTACCCACCATTGACTAAAATCTTACCGTGGCTATTTCCATCAGTTTGTGACTATGTTCTCTGTTGGCAATTTTTAGGATAATTTATAAACTGCTGGCTTCAAAAAATGAAGGGATAAGAGTGCAAGCTTTGAAAGTGTTGGGATACTTTCTGAAGCATCTTGCTCCAAAGTACGCGCAAGTAAACTTTTATGTAATCTATTTCATCAATTAATTGGTCAGAGGTGCTTGCTGTAAGATATTCCTTTGAAATGTGCAATGCAAGTTGTTTGTTTCTTAATCTATGTGGATTTTGAGATTCAAAATTTAAGCTCTGTGAATCAAAATCCATTAGTCCATAGGTATTCAGTTACCATTTTTGTGTACTGATCTGAGATTGCCATTGTGAATAAAATTTTTACAGCTTTTATGTATAGTGCATTCTTCTATAGGCGCAAAGCTGAAGTCATGGTTGGACATGGTTTGTTCTCCTTGCTGGCTGAAAGATTGATGTTGCACACTAATGTAATTTCCATGACTACGTATAATGTCTTATTTGAGGTAAGGATTAAGTAATCAAAATAATGATTTTTTAAATAATGAATTTGTAAAAGCACTGTCTGAATAGATTTAAATTTGTTTTCACCATGGATAATTTAATTTCAACGATTTTTGTCATAAGACTGCACTGAACATGAACAGACTTTGCACTTTAACAGTTTTGCTATGTTGACTGTGATCAAAATGAAAGGTATACATAGTTTATTCAAATTTATTCATCTGGTCATGGTGTTCTGCTCATAGTCATCATGCAATGTAAGAAATAACTCAGTGATGTAACTTCGTTTGTAAGTGACGTTATACATCTGAATTTAGTCTCAGCATAATCTCTCAGCTTGAAATGAAAGTTATAATTGAATATTTAGTTGTAATCTGAGATTTTAATTAATTATTACCTTAAATGTATTTTAGAAGTAAAATGTTCTTGCAGAATGTCAATGTGGTTTGTGTTTGTTAATTTATGAATGTTTCAAGCACTCAACTACTATAACTAATTAAAATATGCTCGCTTAATGAATTTTTTCTTGGGATATAAACATCTCTAGCAAGGCTGGCATTTGTTATATATGTCTATCTTCCCTTGAGAAGATAGTGGTGAGCAACCTCCTTAAGTTGATGCAGTCCCCATGGTATAGGCTTACCCACAGGGAGGGAGTTCTAGAATTTTGACCGAGTGACAGTAAAGGAACACAAATTGGTTCCAAGTCTGGAAGATGTGGCACTTTGAGATATTGGTGTTTTAGTTGCTTTGTACTCCTACATGGTAGGTGTGAGGGGATTGGAAGGTCCAAATGAACTGCATTGACTCTTGAACTACACCCTGTAGTTGCAGTAGATCTATGGTGGAGGGAATATTGTGGTGAATGTTGAAGATGGATGGATGCCAACATGTGGACAATTTTGTTTTGATGGTGATGAGTTTTGTTTTCAGTGTGATTGGAATTGTGCTTTTTTGTGCATAGTCCTCATTCTTGGGCTTTGTAGACTGTGAGAGGGCTTTGGAGTGTCAGGAAATAAGTCATTTGTCACAGTGTATTCCCCCAATTACAAATCCTCTGTAATTGCAGAGTGTGTGCACAGACTTAAAAATATTGCAATCTGGAATTCCAAAACCAAGAGAATGGAGCCTTCCATGACTGATATCAAGTATGCCACAATATTTACTTACTTAGAACCCAACGTTTAATATGTAACTTTGTCAAAATGCATGTATTAGATTTGGTATGGCCATTGAAGTTGCATGTGGAGAAAAGGTGGAGGAAAAATGTTGAAGTTGAAAAATGGAGAACATCAAACAATTGGTGTAATATGACCGATGCATGGCATTGAGATTTGGGATCAGTCAGAAATATGCTGACACTTTTGATGAGGAACTTGGAACACCATTAAGTTCTGTTTGTTGAAGTTATTTGAATAGGATTTGAGCAAGATTGGCCAGACCAGCATTTCTT